>NC_142248.1:28476468-29111275 GCF_052056855.1 Sturnus vulgaris
AAACACTGCAAATACTAAGGTGGAGATGAAGATTATATATTCCATCATATCACACAGACAAATGAGGGAAAAAGTGTTATTCGAACAGATTTTACACACACGCACACACACCCCAGTTGTAATTTTTACTGCTGGTGAAAAGTATCAGAAAATAGATTTAGGAGCAGATATTTATTGATTGAAATGAGTAAAGTGCAACTGTACTATCTTATTTATCCTAGCTGATCCATTAATATGCCAATAACTAACTACAGTGTTAAAACTCCTTCATGAACAAAAATGTTCAAGTCCTTTACCTCTGTGCTGGGTGTAACAAAGGTGGGACAATGAGTTTCTATAACTGAATTTATAATTTCTATAATGTACTGGGTAAAACAAAACATTTCCTTTTGTTTCTAACATGATGTCTGGACTGTAAATGACTTTTTAATATGTATAACTCTTGTTTCTAATCTACTGCCTTCAACATCTTCCTTGTGTTTCATCCTGATATTTCTCTTTATTTCCCTTTCACTTTGCCTGGTATTTGATGTAGATTATTCACTTAAGAGTATCTCCTACATTTCATTTAGAAAACCCCTTCCAACTTTTCACTTGTCCTAAGAAACAGTCCAAAATTCTCCTCATCAGTTTTACAACCTCTCTGTATCTGTCATTACCTACTACACTACTACAGTGTCTGCCTTATAATGAATTCAGAAGTTCAAGAGTGGATACATTATATATATTCTAATATACAGTTTAAGTACGCAAGATATTTGGCCGAGTTGCTGTAACCTCATCTACAGCCCAAATATGATTGCATTGGAATAGTTTGTCTGAATATGAGATTAAATATATTCAAAAAACTGAACTATAAGGTTACCAATAAAAAAAATTATAGGTCCCAATGTGCTGCCTTTAAAGAGGCCTTTATCAAAAGAATGAGGATTTTTTTTTCCCAAAGCTTAAATGAGATCTTTTAGTTCTATTCCTGGCTCCCCTCTATTCCTGGGAAATTTTCTGTGCTTCATTTCAACATGGTTAAAGAAAATATTTCTCTATTTTCTGACGTGAAGCTCAAACAGTGCACTGAAATCCACGCAAAATATTCCTATGAACTTCCTTATGAATACAAAAGGTGACGACAGCCCAAAACTTCACTGTCTTAGCAACTGCCTAAGGTATGAGCTGGGAGAGAGATTATGTCTATTATATTTCTTTAGGATGATGTTGATTCCCAATTGAAACTACTGTAGGAGGAGTATGAGGGAGGGTTGTGAACATAGATGCAGTTAACACATCTTGAAGCACAACTATAAGCCTTGTTGTTTTCCTTTGAATGACCCTTATGTACCAGCAGACATGCTGTAGAGGATTCCAAAAGCTCCTGAGGGACCTTAGGGCTTCTAATTAAAAAAAAAAAAAAAAAATCACTAAAGAACAACTTCCCAAAACAAGCATCACTTCCTAGATGCTTTAGTAAGTTCCAGTAAGTTTCATTAAGAAACAGTTATTGACACAGACAAATAGAAGGCTAATCTTGGAGTGATAAAATAAAAACATCTCGTTCTGATTAAAAGAAGGTTTCATTATGAAGATGTGATCAAGGTACAGGTCTTCTAGCACTGTGGGGTTGAACTTACAAAGGTGTGTATATTTATTTATCATCAAGTTGCATATTTAGATGTATTTATTATACATATATTAGAGGGTACGCTCACAAGATTTTTAGTGATGGGGCACCCAATCAAAGTTTGGAGACTAGTGCTCAGTATTTGGAACCTTGGAACAATCTCACTTCAGAAATAAGCAGACTATAGCTGGCACTTACCATTAAGAATTTTATTTTTTTCAATAAAGGCTTTTAATTTTTATAAAGCCTTAAATGTTTTCCAGCCTCTTACTCCAGAATTCTTTCTCCTTTATATGTCAAGCAGCATACATCGCAACACACAGAACCGAGAGGAAAAAAATCAAAGTTAAAGGCAGAACACGGTCTAATGAGAAGGGTGTCTATGGGAACAGAAACTGTGTGGGAAGAATGAGGAAGAAAAGAAGGGACTAGAACTACTTATATAAAGGGGCAGAACAAGAATATGTGGCTTATTATTCAAATAGAGGCTCTCCTATAAGCAGTGGATCATATCTGCAGACCTTACTGTAGCTTTTGAGCCACAAGTGATTGGTACCAACTAATCTTCAAGTACCAAATACATCCTTGTATGTAGAAAAGGAACACCTATCTGTATGTTAATACAAACCTAAGATTTTTTTATCTATGAGTGCTGTCTCTAAACAGCTGCCACTATCACAAATTCAGAGGTGGCAACCCAGGCATTGCTTGTTCTCTGAAGTAGTGTCCAAATAAGCAAGCTGAATAGCAGACAGAACAGAATCAAAGGTCTTTTCTAGAATCTAGAGAGATGTTACATCAGAATTAACACAGCTGGGATAGCAATAAAGCTATTAACTCACAGTGAGTCACAAATGCAGAGCTATAGAACACCTTCCATTTGCATTATTTGCTCAACTGTTCTCTATAAAGATGCAAAAGCATATAAAAAGCATATCAAGTCAGACCACTGGAATTACAGTTTTAGGCAGACTCATTAATCAATCAACTTGTCTCAGTCTTAAGCAGCCACTTTTCATTGCCAGGAATACTAAATCTTCTATATGAGTGTCCTTGCACTATGGACTTTAATCTGCTTCACTGCTGTAGGATGATGCCACCATAGCTTTTCTTATTGAAGCCTTTAGTAAGCCATTATTTTACTGACAGAAAAAAAACCACTGCAGGCTAGAATTTGTTTCATGCCTCTATTTAACAATTTCTTTAAAACTTTCTTTAAATGCACATATTTCACACAAAATTAATAACTTAGACAGAAATAAGAACTTTCTTGTCTGAAAACAAGAACTACAGATATCAAGAATAGTACAACCAAAAAAACCCGCCAAACATGAACAAAATCATTGTAAATGGATCCAGTAAAGCAAAAGGTTTATCTGAAAGGCATGGCTTCTGCCATGAAAATAAAAATGGAACACACCAAATACCAAAAATGCAGTTGAAATTTCCCCCCGCCCCATTGTTTTTAATTAATGTCTTGGATAGCTGGTTTGAAAATGGCTTGGGAGTCTCAGGATGTTGACATTTTCTGATTACAAATTATCTAGTTATACAAACTACATCCACAAATCTTCTGCAACCAGTAGGTTGCTGTGAAAATTAAAAACAAGTCATACAGGTGTTGGTTGAATCTATGCTCAAAATAGTGATTTAAACTATATTAAAAGAACGCTAATAATTGCAATTTCCCCTCATCTTGTAAAATCCTTTGTGTCGATATCAAGGTTTTTTTCCATTTAACATGCTTAAGGATAAAAAATGGATAAGAATATAGCAGGAAAAGCCAGCATTGCTGGCTTTTCTCATGTCCTCTTCTTACATGAAAAAAGGAACATTGTCTTGTAACTGCACTTTAAACACAAAATCCAAACCTCAAACTATAATAACAGTGAAATCCCTCTAGTCATTATAGATTCTGGATTATGCCTTTTATTTGCAGACAAAAAGAAGATTTTTTTTTTAAGTGCAAAACAAACTTTCCTCATGGCAAAGTTTTTAGTACCATTAAAGGTAGTAATAAAATACTAATTTAATTTCAGTAACTGAGAAAGTATTTTCAAATTTCATCTTGCTTATTATCAAAGACACATATGCCAAAAAGAATTTGTTAACGCACATACACATGGTATTTGAACAGTTATACAATAGATTCAGAGTATGCTACTATTAACTGAAACATCTATCAAAAGACTCCAGCTCTTCTTTCAGACTATCATTAGGATGGCATGACTTGACTACAATAACAGGAGTCTCTTTTCAGTTATAACTATGAAGAATTTCTTATGAGGGAAAATTAAAATATTTAAAGCCCTAAAAATAAAGATAATTGAGGAAATAATTGAGATTTACTGAATTTAGAAATTATTCTGACACTAGAAACTCAAACAGATCACAAGTCATAGTGACACTGGATTTCTGTCACTAAGCATTCTGTGTTTATTATTAATGCTTCTAAGGCCTTAAATGCCAATCATTTGATGCTACTTCTAGCTAAAACTGTTATGATATATATAGGTATTGATTGCTCATGCAGCAGTAACAGCCAACCTGTGCTGGAATGCAGGCAATAATGTTCCCATGACAAATAAATCTCGAGAGCAGACTTTAAAAAGAAACAACCCTCTAACATACAATGGTTGTGAATAAACACTTCAGATTATATTTAACAAACTTTGCTGAGAAGCCATCAATTTTCAACCCTGATAATCTAATAGCACATTTATACTACAATGAAATTCTTTAGCAATAGCTTCGAATAAGCTAATTTGGGTACTAATGACTATGCAATTACTCCTTCTTTGTATCCCACAGAAGCCAGACCAACCCAGATGACATGGTGCTAGCACCAAGTGCTCCAGTTCCACCAGATGTGCTCAGATCACATCACAGATGGCATTTGCAGCTGCATTTGCCAAAACACAGGGAGGTTTTTTTGCTCCCTGCCTCTGGTTGTCCATTGCTCTTGCTTACTTTATCCTGCTTTGGCAAAATGACAAACCTTGACCTTCAAAGGGTCTCAGCTCATTACAACGAGAACAGCAGAAGTCAGACAGCCCTATGTGGCTAATATGGAGTAATATACAATTACAGAGGGATCCAATGAGCAGGAGACATGGAATAAGGGATGGAGAAAGTAGCACTGATGGGAGTGAGAGAAAGAGAAATAAGAATTCTGCCTTTGTCTGCAGTGATATTAAATGTCTCCATGAATAGGAAACTGCAATTTGACCCACTAACTCATAATTATCTTGGATTTGTGTGTGTGAGCTATCATCACACCTGTCTGTAGCACAGATCTATGCAAGGACACTGAACAATGGCTTTTCTTCCCATAGTAGGTTTTCTAATGAAAACTAAGTAACATGAAAAGAAAAAAAAAACAGCATTATATAAAAGAAAATCTAGTAAAAAATGTCTCAAAGCAAGGTCCTCATAAAAGTTGATACTTTAAACAGAAAATGCAGTTGAACAGTTTTATCACTGCATATAATATGTAATTGTTATAATTCTCTCCTGAATTGAGAAACATTTCTTTTCTGATAATGAATAAAATTTTCCAGGAGCACACAGAAAGAAATTGAAACTTAATTTGTTTTCATTTACCAACTGCAAGCTAGAAAGATGATTTGTCATTTCTTGTTTTAGAAAATTATGTTGATAAGTTTATGGGCATGGTAGCTATATAAAAATTATGGCATGGCATATGTAAACGACAAAACAGGAAATTGAATGCCACTTTCTTCAGCAAGCTCTCTCAATATCCTAGGATTTTCTTTTTTATCATCCCAACCATATTTATGCATATCAGCAAATTTCCTTTTGGCTACATCTGAAAGGCAGCTGCAGATCTTAATGCAAATATACACAGAACTGATCTTGGACCTATCAGCTAAGGAATGGACAACCATTAAGGGTATCCAGCTTTTTGAAGCTGCTAGTGCAGCTCATTTGAATTGAAGTAACTGGGCAAACCAAAGAAGGCCAACAGCTGCAAGACAGAAACGTTTTCTAGCCAAGGTCACTTATTGCTTGAGATGAGTAATTCTCCCAAGCCTAGAAATGAATTGCTTAATTGGGCTGTTTGAATATCAGAACTAAACAATCCATTTGCAATGTTCACAGCATAGGAGAACAGATAATATGGGAAGCTCAAAGATACTGGTCTGGAAATTAAGTCCCTACCAGTCTCAGAAAAAAGGGATCTTTTACCAGCTTGGATGTTCAGTCAGAAGAGCAATGCACATCAAAAAAGTCCTATCTCCATGGGATTCACTCCTTGATAAATGATGTAAGAAAGCTTTTAATTCTAGTAGATAGCCCTTTGTATCACTAGGACTCAAACAGCTTCTAAGAAAACATTTACTTCAACCAAGCAAACATACGTGCACAGAGGTATGTCTCATTGATACCCAACATATGACACCCAGAAAATGCAACTAGAAATTATATAACACCCTGTCTATTACACATGCCACAGAGGAAGAGGCAATAAACTGTGCTGGCAATTTCGCTTAATATCTAAAAATCTATTTTGAAAATTTTACCATCAAAATGCATTAACTTATTATTCCTTTCGCATAGTCATTTGCAAAAATCTACAGTACAAAAAGTCTAGCACATTTTTTCAAGAAGAACTTCTTATACATAGATTTGAGAAAGAAATCTCTCCTATATGCCAAAAGAGAATCTTAAGAGGAAAATTATATAAGTTATAACTGAATAGCAACATCAGAGTTTTTTTCTTTTCTTTCTCTCGTGCAGTGGAGTATGTGCCATTTTCAACTGGCACTTGACTTTTTATTTCTAATCGATAGAATTCCTGGAGACTGATCACAAAAAAGCCCACATTTACACTGCTGTTTTAACTGATTAAAAAGGTAACAAGGCATTAGTTTCACAATGGAGATTACATGGAGAAATGTATATCCAGTATGAGCAGTATAATATATGTACTATAAAAATTTAATTTGTTATAAAAAGACAATGCATATCTTATTACAAAGTTGATAAGAGCTGGAAATAAATTATGCTTATTATAGAATTGCTTATCTGATTCTCCCAACACTACATAATTTCTACAGGTAGAAACATGCAAATAGTAATCAAAGAAATGGCAAAATGACTGCCAAAATCCCACAAAAATACCATTGTAAATGGAGGAAGACATTGAGTATCCTACACACCTAATTCTTTACCTGTTTACATTATAGGTGTTTAATCTCAACTGTTTAATTATAGCTGTTTCAGCAATACAATGCAAGGAACAAACTGAAGCTTGCTAAAGTGCTAAAATGTTTGATGTGTTTTTATATGACGCCTCTTGCAGCGCATGTTACAAAGTACATTGGCAAACAGAAACTTGCAAAGTGCTTTCAATAGCAGGGGCATCATCTCCCAGATTAGGAATGGAGAGGTACCAAGCAAACAGTAAACATGCTTCACAGGAAATGCCTCTGAAGGGTATAACTGCTATAAGACAGGTTAAAATGTGCATTGATCTGCTCATGCCTCTTGAGAACAGTGAAAACAGCAGAAAACTACTCTCTTAATGTACTCCCAATGCTGAAAATTCATACTCTTCATGTAAGGTTTTTATATCCTCTAGCAATCTTATTAAATAGCTAAGTTTCTCTTCCCTTGTGTCTTTATATTACGTATGACAAAATAGAATTACAAAAATTAAAGCTCCTGAGATCAAAAGGTTTAAGCCTTAGCTCTAAAATATGTTTTGTACTGTGAAAATATGGTTCTTAACCTTCTTCAGAAAACAAGAAAAAAAACAAAATGAAAACTTGAGTTTACTTTTCTGAAACTGGCTTTTTACCTCTTACCAAGAAGCTTGTATGCTTTTCTGTGGCTTCTATAATTTTACCCCTTCGTCTAATACAATTTTCCTTTGCTGCAACAACATTTGGTGCTGGCATGTTTGTTTCAAAAGGCCTTTAAATTGACATAAGGATAGGAGGGTGGGGTTTTTTTTCTGTATGACAATGTACAGGTTTAATAATGACAATAAAATACAAATCATAGACAACTTTCAGTTTCAAAGTAATATTTAAAACTTATTATGCTGGGTTTCTCTAGTCTATCAAGCTTTCTGACAGGATCTTTTTTCAGACCTACACTTTATACATTGTATAATGTACCAGTGCAACACAACTGTGCTTCTTCTCTACACATTTGATCCTCAAAGTTCATTTGTCCCAAAGCACTAGCATGATCAGGAAAAGACATTTTTCTATTTAATAAAAAAATTGGTTTACTGTAAATGTCTGTCCTTCTGCTGTCTTGATGTGTATTTTATACACTAGCAAACCAGTTTACCTGACCTGAAATACAACAATATTACAACTTCTTCTGCAATGAACTCTCTCTGGGATCTTGTTTGCTCTGCTAAGGCAGTGCAAAAAAAGTCTTTAGAGCAATTAAAAAAAACCAGTCATCTCTTACAGGACACAGATTAAAAGCACTGCTCAGGAAAAAGAATAATGTCAGATATGCAACTTGGAACCAGAGTACATATGCAACTTACACACTGTATACTTCAGGGTGCACATCAAATGAGAACAGAACACATGCAATAAATGTTAAGGTACAAGATACCTAACACTATTTTTTCTTGACCTGGCATCATAAAATATTATTCATATTGGTGATTCAGATGGAAAAAAGAAATTACCCAGCTTCTGATGCTTACACACGTTTACAGAGCTTATACAGATCTGTAAAAATGCCCTAATTACTGCTGGCATCTAGCCTAGTGAATTGACACTATGAGTACTGATATTTCTTCCTAACCTGATGCAGTATGGTTCCTGGATCCGTCCAATACTGTTAAACTACTACTCAAGTAAGTTAGATTATTACAAGTTAGTGAATCATCATCAACAAAATTCCCAGTCAACAAAAAGAAATTAATTACAAAAACCTTATAAGTAGCAACAGAGAGAATGCTCAAATTCAATCACACTATATTTGCACATTACCACTTCAAGAAATTTGAAATGCTAATTTTGTGAACTAAAAGCATTTTATGTTGCCATTCTTATAGTAACAACAGATTAATGCATGAAAAATGCATAATCATGCAGTTGAATGGCCCACATAATCATACCATTGATTATCAATTACAGTAAGGATGGAAATTTTCATAATTTAGTAGTAATAACACTGTCTTTATTGTAAATAATTCCTTGGAAATCAAAATTCCTTCCAGAGAGCAAGCAAAATCTGTTGCTTACAGCAAGACTACAAAATACTTTAATCAAGTTACTTTAATCAAGTCACACACTGAAGTGCTTTAAGATGAGATTAAAATAGGAGTTGCAGTGTACTGTAAACACATTAGATTTTAAAATGCAGTCATTTTTGAAACAGTCAAAAAAGAAATCTTAGAAGGCTTTCAGTTTTTATTCCACACATAATGCAATCTTCCCACAATATCAGAAGTCAGCCTGAAGATGTTATACTACATACATATTGTATGTAAGATACATATATTGGAAAGGATAGAGTATTTTTGGATTTTCAAATTTGAAATGTTTTTGCAATAAGTTAGAAACATTCCAACCTTAAAGTTCAGGTCTTATCCCACACTGTTGCTTATTTTCTCTGTTCTACTGTAAGACATGAATAGCCCATAGTACAAACTCATTAAACGAGTCTGTGTAGATAAGTCTCATTGACCAAGAATGAAGTATTAATATTTCTCCAACTTTACAAGAATAAGCATGTATATAGTAGAATATTCACATTCCACTGCCACTTAAGAAGCCACTTTAATAAAACATTGCCCAACATACTTATAATCCCTTTAATACACTTGAGAAACATCAGCTCAACATTCCCAACTGCTTGGAGAACAAAGTCCCTTCTTCCTCAGACACAAGGATGACATGAAGCTATGCAAAGCAAACTTCCTACCAAGTTCCATGACACATCTCATAGCTTGACAGAAGCAAGGCATCTGAAAAGCTAAGTTCTCTGCCAATTTAAATACGCTTCTGCTGAAAAATAAACTGGTTTGTAACAGGCATTAAGAACTTGATATGGAAACTGTGGATTGCCAAATAGCTATAAGACCATAGCATTATATTCAACAGCATCCTAACTCAATTCTGTCCTTTGAGCTCTTCCTTAATAAAAATGTGCTCTGTGGATTTTAAGCACATTGCATTAGAACAAAATTAGTTCACTAGGATTTTTTCATTTTATATAGTGTCTTGCAAGAAATGGTATACTGTCTGATCATTTGATTTTGCAAGTAGAAGCAGTTTTCCATACAGACAACATTCAAGCCTTATTTTCAGAAAATGCTGCTCCTAGAATTTCAATCCAATCAAGAAAATAATGTTCTACAGCCAAGTCATCAAATATAATTAAAACCAGGAAGTTTCTGTCCTGGCAGCTGAAGTACATATCATATTGATGCAGTATGTACATATGCATGAAATACATACATATATATTTCAATTAATCTGTTTTCTTAGGTTTGCATTTGGTTTCTCTCTCTAGTGGTAGGCATCTCAATTCACCAGGTATAATAAAACAAAAAGAACCCCAAAAAATATCCACAACAAAATCATAAGTGTTAGAATTGTGAAACAAAAATTAAGGTGATAAATTTTATGTTTAAATGTTTTCCACTAAACAGAGATTTACATAATATATAATTTTGCACAGAGGTACTGCTCAAATACTCGAAAATAAGTACTGCAAAACGAACATGTGCATTTTAAAGAATAATTTTCAGAGAAGAAAGGTGGTGTAGAATTAAGAAATCCAACTGAGGAATAGGAGACCAAGCTTTACCCTCAAGCTCCCTCTTTTTTTTTAATACTTAAGCAGGAGCAAGCACATTCTCTTTGACTCAGATACTGTATCTGTTTAAACAAAAAAATAAAACTTTATAGCAACAATGTTTACTAGCAGTGCTTAATAGCCCACAACGCAAGTCCTTTAAAATTGGCAGCAGTATCCAAATCATGACCTTGACTATGTTACGACCTTATCCTAGAGACATAATAGATGCAGACAAGAAAAATACTGTGACTGTCTGCCCACTTTAAGAAGATTCAGATATATGCCCCCATTATTATGTGTGAATGAAAAAAAAAACTACATAGAAGAATTTGTTATTTAGTAAAAACAATTAGTAGCTTACTGTTCTAATCACTCATACTGCATGAACTGTACTGCTAATTTGCTTGTCTTGTTTGGCTCTAAAACATGTTTAAGGATTTCCCCCTTTAACTACAAAATATGTAAATCACTTAAAAGTACCAATCACAGTTCCCATTTTCTTAAACCCAAACCAAGAAGGAAAAAAAAAGATGTTAGATACAAACAGTTGTTACCTTGAACATGCTGATCAGAATAAATATTCAACCTAGGAATTTGTCATATTTAACCCACTAGAAGGAAAAAATGTGCAAACAGATTAAATATCACTTATTTAATTTAATCTTTATGTAGAAAAATCCTAAGCCAGCTAGACTTCTTTTATTTCAAGAATTCACTTTAAATGTATATTTTCTAATTAAAATTATTTTGTTGCATACAATTAACATTAAGAATTGGTTTTACTGATGACTGAAGCTCTTCTCAAAATGTGGAATATTTTGGTACTGACATAGGACTTAAACTTCAATTCTCCAAATACACAATATCATTAGGACTCACTTAAGGAAAATAAAAGGATTTTAAGCAGCATGTCAGCTGAATGGACATACAATCTATTAACAGAGCAATGAACTACACTAAAAAACATATTCTATTATAGCCTGAAAAATTCTAGGCAAAACCATTAAAATAAGCTCTAATTTTGAAAGATATTAAATCTATGATACAGCAAGATGCACGATTTTAAATACTTCTTTGATTTCAAAAACTCTACTATACTAAATCTTAGACAGCATTTTTTCCATTTCTGTTCAAATTCCCAACATTATCCATCTATATTTTAGACTAAAATGGCTTTGACCAAGGGAATAAGCACAACAGGAGAGGAACAGAGAGCCCTTGGTTCAGTTTTATTTCCCATAAGACAGCATATTGTCTAAATAAACTGGCATCTTTTCAGATATTGAAGAGTTTCTTCAGGATGTCATTGTTACCTAAAGAAGAACAAATGACGGAGAGCATGTTTCTGTTGTATACTTCTCAGAAAAATATTGAATTCAAGACAACTGTGGAAATGCCTGTGTTGTTAGGAGTAGGGCTTTCTTGGTTGGGTTTTTAAAACTTTAATAGCTGTAAAATGGTGATATCAGTTTGGTACAGAAGCATAGTACATAAGCTGAAAGCATGACAGCACCTTTCATATTAATTCAAGGAGTCCTGATAAAGTTGTACAGTTGATTACAAGATTCTCTTTATTATACAATGTTAAATCACTGTTAAGCTGTAATTATGCTTGTAAGAAGTCCAATGTCATAATTTCAACAGCTGTAAAAAAAACAAAACCAGAAAACCACTAGTTCATAGAACACCAGCTATTTTAGTTTGGTTTAAAGAAAAAAAGTCATAATTCACAAAAGAAAGAAAAAATAAATAATAGATTTTAATTATTTAATATACACTGAATCCCCATCCCCAGGTTACTTTTGTTAATTTTGATTTAGTTTCTGGTATGTGCAGGTAAACCAATAAATAAAACTAATAAATTTAGTCTCTTACTGTTAATGAGCAGTACAAACTCATTAATTTAAAGGATTCATCATGCTTTCCAAACCAAAAAAATTGTACATAAGTTTCAGATAATCATCTAAAGTATGTGAATCAGAAAGAAAAAAGAAATCTAAGGAAGTCTTAAAAACATCTTAGCTACAGTTTGATCCCATATCTTACCTTCTCTTTTTTACAATGGCAGCCATATTTTTATGAATGCATAAAAAGATAATGTCAAATGAAAATGGTTCCAGAAAAATACTAAATAATTACAGCAATGCATGTCCAGTAAGATATTTCCAGTTTTCCGATTAAAACAATTCCACAGGGCAAGATTTCTAAATGATTTGGGTTTATTTCCATTCTTCTAAGACTCTGAACGCAGGTTCATTTTGGCAAAGTTTAAAATAACTTAGAAGTCCTCCCTCCTCCTTCCCCCATCACATTAAAAAAACCAAGCATTATTTAAAGGGCAAGAACACTATTAAGAAGAAATAAATTCTTTTATTAGTAATGATATTTCAACTTGATGTACTTTGAAGCCCACTATGAAAACCAAGTAGTATGAAGAGTTTCTCTGAAATCCTTCAGATTCCTTCCTGTATGTATACTTAAGAGAGTGTTCTCTCTAGTAGATGCTTCCATTCAATAAAAGCTGACCTGAAAATGCCTTGTGATGTTTCTTATTGCCACAGAAAGGACTTTTGTTCATACAAGGGCAGTATCATGCAATATATGAGAAAAAGAAATTTAATAAAAAGAAAGAAACAAAGCTGAAAGGACAAAATTAAGCTTAAAGTTGTCCTCAAAACAACATATGTACCTTACTATTAAATGAAATATAATAGGTCATAGCAGAAAGATTCCACGCTATTTTGATTTTCACTGGTTCCCAATCTCATACTTTTCCTCAGTTTAATAACAGATTGCTCAGTGTCAGTATATTTACACTCAATGTACTACACTGTTTCTTATTTTAAATTTTTACTCTTTCTGCTTTAGTGTTCCTGATTCAAACAAAAATTGGACTTACTGACTGTAAAATGGGAAAAACAGGAATATAATTTGAAAGATTAGGTTTTGTCAAGGCAAAGTTTTACCTACATTTTTAATCTTCTTTTATATAAAAGGCTCTTCTGAGTTTATATTATCCACAGTACCTGAATAACAGATAATCCTGACTGAATCTAACAGAAAAAAAAAATAAAATAAACTGATGTCTTGCTTCAGGAATCACTTATCAAAATCTTTGTAAATTTTACTTGTATACTGTGATGAAACTAGAGGTAACCAGTATGATTCATCAAGTTATTGAGTTGACACCATCACTAAAGCCAGCTAAAATTTAAGTCTTTCAAAATTTGGTTTTTGTATCCTCAAATCTAAGACAAGCACAATGATAAATGCATGAGTGATAAACCTAATACATAAAGAAAAACACCACATGCCCGGTAAAGTTTTGTGCTTGTGACAAAAGCATCTAACATTAGTCTACCACAGCTCAGGACTACAACTGTTACCTTCTTAAGCTTTACTTAGCAGTATAATGTATACATATATATATATATATATATATATATATATATATATATAGTAGTATAGGAATATATATTGTACCTATATAAGAGAAATTCTAAATATGTAATAATTCAAATGTGATTATAGTGTTATCTCAGTAGACACTGAGAATAAGTACAGAATATATCCTGCATCACCTGGGACTTTGCATAAAACAGTATTTGCAAAACATTTTAAGATAAATCAGTCTATAAATAGGAGAAATGCACTTCCTTTTCTTACATCACTACAGCAATACTAACAATGTTTCATTAAAAAAAGAACAGATATGGTCTTACCAAATATGTCAGGTCTTATTTTGCTAAACATTTATTTGTTGACTATTGTGTCTTCCCTGAAGTAGCAGTATATTATGCTGAAACAAATGAACTGTGCAGACTTTGTGTCCACTGCCATATAACTCATTATGTCTAGCTTATATACATGTCAGTATATTCGAAGATTTTCTTGGAAAGGCAACTAAAGTAAATCTGAGTTTATAAAATCAATGGGTCCACTCAGGATCAAATATAGACTCCCAATGATTTGAATGATGAGTTTTTCAGACTACACAGTCTGGCTAGATCATACAGAAATGCAATAAATGAAAGAAATTTGTGCCAGATTTTGGGTACAATTGCTGACAATGGCATTAAAAAAACAATACAAATAAAATTCTTGTTACCTAAACTAATTTTTAAATTGATCTTAAGAACACCATGGCATGTTCAGTGATTCCAGAATTCAAATTAAATTCTTAGTTAAGAATTTGGAACTTAGGCATTTTATTTCCTTGGAACTTTGTCTATTTTGTTAACATATTGAATACCTAGTGCAATGCTAGTGAAATAAATTTGATTGTAAGACCAAAATCACTCTAAGAGGAAAAACGGAATCCAAGTTGTTACTTACTGAAATATCCCAGTGTGTAGCACAATAGATTAACTGATAGATTATTTAATTACTTTGTTAAATAATGAACTGTATGCAAAGTACCAATCTGCAAACCTGAAATCAGAACTCACATCCTCTTCAGTTATTCTGTATTTATAAATATTGCTAGACTTCTGAATTTCTAAACTCTCCATCATTATACTCTTACCAATAAGCGAAGACAAATGTGGCTAATCTTGAAGCATCACCAGATAAACTTCTGCTACTCTGTATACAATCCTGAAACTGTGTTTCACAACTGTATTTTTCTTCATTCCTTATTTTCTCATTCATGAATCTTTATGTTAGCTTACTAGTTTTTGTCAGGATTATACCACATGGACAGGCAGTTTATACCACCTCAGGTACCACTGTGATAATGTTAACACTTCTACAGAGACTCATAAGGAGGTTCCAAAAGCCTACAATATCTTAGGTATTTACAAATGCTTTGATGAAGGGAAAAGACAAAAAAAACATAGCTAAAAGTTTTAGTAGACCTATAGAAGCTAATAAAACTTCCTTAAACATGTTCATCAACAAAGCAATTTAAATATTTATGCAACCTACCTTTGATATGTCCATCATAAATCTCTATTTTTACTCTTTCTCTCAAAAAAATCCCATGAGTAAACTACATTATCAGATCCACAGAAAGGAAATTAACCGATTAATTTCTTGAGAACACAATTTCTTTGTATCATTTTAATGTGTTTTATGTGAACTTAAATTAATGGAGTATTTTCAGATTAAATCAGGTACTCAGACAAGTGGTTTGTGTCAGTGGGGATAGTCAACCACATCCATGTATATTCATGATTATTCACAGAATCTGACAAAATGCCCCATCTAAAATCTGCATCATTCCAACATAACATGTTTTCATCCATTTGGTCAAATTTGACTGAATTTCCATTTTATTTAGCAATACCGTAAAGTGTGTTAAAAAAAAAAAGTGAAATACTTTTTTTATTAATTAAATATATTCTGCTTTCATTTGATTTATTCCTGCACCTGGAATTTGCCCATAATTTCATTACTGGATGCCTTAGCATTGTGTAAGTACTTCCATTTTTTATGTTTAAGTAAGAAAGGCCAACCAACATCCTGTATCCTTAATTTAAATCTTTTATCATTTTGATGGATTGCTTTCTTCTTTTGGCTTAACATCTTTTTTATGCTTTTAGCTGTGTTTTCTTTTTTCCATCTGGGAGAGATAGCTTTTCCAATCCTCATGTTCAAGTAATTTATCCATTAAACTATTTACATGTTTACATTCTATGATTTGCATCATAATCAAGACTAGGCTTTTAATTCAGTATGTAAGAGTAAACTTCTAAAGTATTCAGTATATAAGAATAAACTTCTAAAAAATAACTGATTTGGTATAATGAAAGTCATAATTTTCAAATTAAAAAGAAAAATCTAAGTTGACATGACTGTAAAACAAACCAATTAAATTCATGTGGAGATGGTAAATCCATTATTCTTGCATACACTGTCATGACATGTGCATGTCAAAAAAGAAATAAAACCAAAAAAACCTCATGTGATTTACAATACCATTGCTCACCACCAAGCAATGTCCAGCCCCTTCCCCAGCTGCAATTGGCTCCTCCCAGACAATTCTCCTGTGTTTGTACACTGGGAATAATGTTGTAATATATGGAATTTCCCTTTGCCAGTTCCCCTGGCCTGGCCATGCTCCCTTGCAGCTATTTGTGCACCTTCTCACTATTAGAGCATGGAAAACTGAGAAGTCCTTGCCTTAAGGTGCAACAACTAAATCATCAGTGTGTTATCAACATTACTATCATATTAAATCCAAAATACAGCATGTTTCAGCTACTAGAAAAGAATTAACTTTGTTCTTGCCAGAAACAGGCAGTCTTGTTTTTGCTACAATTCACAAAACACTTTCAATAATAAGTCAGCTACTAGAAGCTATAACTACACTTACTAAAAGTTTACTCTTATCTGAATCTACATCAATCAGCATAAAGTGACAACAAGCAAAATAATGAAAGAGAATACTTATTCTGTCCAGTTATAACAGTATGGAGTCCTGGATAAAGGCCGGAGCAAGATTTCTGAAGAAAACCTAAAAGGTGACACCTTTCTTTCAAAACTGAGGGAACAGAACACAATGAAAGATCATACCATGACACAGTGAGCTGTGCAAATAGCAGTCTAACTCAGCCTGCTTTAGACTCTTGTATAATCCCTTTTTGTCCAGGTCGTGCAATGTCCCAGATGGTACAGCTGGGAAATAATTTCTATATCCACTGTGCATGATGTAAACTCGTGTTATTCAGCCACTGTATTGGTTTGAAATACAGCTGATTGCATTTGCCTTTTTTTGTCAGCAAGGGAAAACAAAAAAATCACAAACGAAACATTATTCTTGGTTATCACTAGCCCATTGCAGTTTGAAATAACTATTTGATAAAATGAATGTGCCATAGAAATTACAATGGAATTTTAAATTATTTCTCCCTTTTATTAACAAAAATGGAACCAGTAACATACCTCTTTTTTCTCTGTGAACCTCTTCCAAAAGTTTTTCTTGGGTTTTTATCTGTTTAAAGAGAGACTGATGTTCAGTCTCCTTAATCTGTGTAAAGTGCTTGAGCTGTTCTCGGCTTTGCAGCAAGTAGCATCGCAGCTTTTTCTCCTTACTTTCTCTTTCCTTTACCTCCTCACACAGCCACTGAAGCTTAGTCTACATTAAAAAAAAAAAGAGGTACAATAAAAAGTAAAGAATTCTAATAAAAATAAGAGGACATAAATGTTCACTGACCAAATTATCTTTGGAGTCACAGATTACTCGTTTGTAGCTATTATTATTATTAATTAATAATAATAGAGAGCATTCAGATATATTAAGAGAACATAAGTTGATTTTCAAGAGACCCAAAAGACATATTTTGTTTGATAATTGTATGTGAAAAGTGATTTTCTTTTATATTAATTTATTTCTTTTAAATCAGAAGCATAAATTTGCTAGGGTAGATATGGAAATTCACATTGAATTAGTGCACATATAGACAATAAGAGATAGGCCTTCCTTTCAGAATACCTTTTTCTCTCTATTTTATGTTAACAGAATTTAAAGTATTTCTCCTTTCTAAAAAAGTTACATCAATCCTTTCTAGTCAGCAAAAGTCAATATTTAAGGTTCACTCAGAGGAGAAAAAGATCTCATTGATAAGGTTGTGATCAATATAGTAAATCTAGAAGTGATCAAATGGAATACTTTCACACAGCCTATTTAAAAACAAAAGAATATAAAAGTGGCATTTTAAGCAGTCATTCATTCTAAACTTCCCTCTAGCAGCTAAATAAACTTAGGTGAGAAATGTATGCAAAGTACTATAAGGTACTCTTTGAAAGTTCTTTTTAATAATATGTCAGTGTCCCTTTCTCAAATGAAGAAAATACTTCCTCCATAACATTTCTCCTTTGATTCCAATCTTAGCTCTATTATCTATAGTGGGAGTCTTTTCTTGGTCTACAAGTCTTACACTGATCACATACCATGAATAACCTTCTCTTACATGCAAACATTTGCAATTTTTTTTCCTTAAGTCAATTCTTCTGTGGTTTTGACCTTTGTACATGAAGAAAAAAAAAACAGTTGTTTTCTACAGTTTGTGATCTATTTTGATCATGAGAAATTGACTTCTTTTAAAAGATACTGGGTAAGAAGTGTGCTATGTATGTGAGCTGAGGGAGCTGGAGGAAAGCTGCAAAATGAAAGGCAAGATTTATGAGTTAGTCATCACCTTGAAGATGTTTTCAAGCATGTGTGCCCCCACATCATAGGATTTGAAAGCTTCAACAGGGAAAGAAAAATTCTTCATTTTCCAAGAATTCAATCTAATATATTTTAGACTGAATAAATACTAGCCTTATTTAAAATCATTTCTAGCCTTGTAATAATGCTGTAAGAGAAACTTAACTTGCTGACTACATTCTCATGCTTTACTTGTCTGAAAAAATTTGAACCAAACCTAAAGGCTATTATTGCTCTTACTTCTATGCCTTTTTTTTTGTGAAAACAACATTGCTGTTTATTTTACTACAGACATGGCTATTTCTTGTTGATAGAAACATTTTGAAAATTACTCTATCAGTTGAAATAAGTCTGGAAATATCAGACTAATTGCCAAAGGAATGCTTTTGTATTTTTCCTTTTACCTTTGAAGTGCCATCTTAAATGGACTTTCAACTAAATCAGACCCATCTATTCACAGACTCATCCCCTCACTCAACTGTTAGGCCTAGAAAGGACTTGAAGAATCATCTAGTTCCAACCCCTGCCATGTGTAGAGACTCCTCCCACTATACCATCAAATGCTGAATATTAGCTTACTCAGTAAAATTCCAGGAGGTTTGACTATTACCTTTGTTTCTGCTAACCAGCGATGAGGATCATTCAGTACTGTTGGTGTAAGGGATATTGCCTATGAAAAAGCAGGCGACAAAGAAAGAGATATAAAATGGGAATTAGACATAGAAGAAAGTCTGTTCTGCTTACTAGAAATCCATCAAAGAAATACTCTTTTTATTAAGGAAGATTAAGTGTAATGCTTGACTTCTCTCAATACAAATATTTATCCCTCAAATTCCTCCTGCTTACCCAAGTTGCAGCAGCAACATCTTGAAGTAAAGGGTGAAAATTTTTGGAAATCTGGGCAATACCTGAAGTACTGGGTAGAGGAACAATATTATAAAGAAAGCTTCTTACCTTTACAAAAAAAATTCATACCAGGACTACAAAACTAACTTTTTTTTTTCACATTAGCTGTCTAGTTAAATATTCACATTCAGAACTGGTTTCAGTTTGCCACTGAGCAAAAAAAGCTAGGAGAACTGCATAAAAAAAGGATCTGCTAAACTTTATCCAGGAACCAAAAACTCTGCACAAGGTGAGAAGCAAGTCCAAGAAGGCATGGCTCAATGATCAAAAAACTGGCAATTACAGCAGATTACAAAATTTACTTTAAAAAAAAGACAGATCTGAGGGTCTTTTTTAGATAAGGATACAGAGGAGAAAGCTTGTTTGTGAAAAACATTTTCTTAGAATTCTCATCTAGTTTTGTGCTGCAATACCCCAACTCCATATGTTAGTTTTTTTATTTTTTCCCGATTTGACACCATTTCTCCACTATATCAAAAGCAGCTCAGCCCTGTCAAATGACCAGGAACTACAAAGTATTCTCTGTTTAAATAGCAAGACAAAAAAAAGATGTCATCTGAGTGTACTCAGGGGTGCAGCTAAGGCTAAAAAGCCACTAGGTCAAGCACTTGTAAGTGTGGCAACAAGCTGAGTCAGACAGTCTGTTCTCTTTATTCTCAGAAACATAAAATGTTGATTTAAGAGGATTAGTCACGTAGAATTATATGGAGGGAGGAAGAGTGGTTACTGTACCTGAGGAGCAAATGAGAATGCTCAGAAGAAAAGCTACGGGGAGACAGGAATTGCAGGAGAAGTAGTAAAATAGAAAAAAAAAAGTTACAGCAAGCTACCAGTTTCTTGAAAATTTGAGTCTGAGTTTTCTGGATACAAGGACCTGCTCCTCAAAAATGGAGGCTATAAACTCTTTTCATTTTCAGTATTCAGTTCTCTACATAAAAATCAAAGCATCCAAGTGATTTTTCAACAAGAAATTTTCATTTTCTTCCAATTTTAAAAGCATTTTAGGTCTTTCTTAAGGACTTCCCAATTCTAGGACACAGCCGAAGAAAGCCTACTTAAAATCTTTGGCTAATAAAGGGTCCTTTCACACAAGCAAAAGGAGAATTATTCCTCAAAAAAACCACCTAGCAATGTCCCTCTGTACCAGCTAAATATCCATAACTCTATTAGAATGATTATCCATGCAACAGTGACAACAATGCATACACGTTCCACTGCAAACTTGATTAAGAAAAGAACAAAATCTACAGCATATTTAAAACTTAGAATTACTTTAAATTTCTCCATGGAGTCCCGAGAAAAGATTTCACAAGCAGCATCAATTTCACTTCCTATCATGGAGAGAACAGATTGCTGTTCCATTTCTAAGTGACGCAGCTGATCTTTAAACTGCAGTCTGGCCTCACTCATCTTTCTCAAATGATCTTCATTGCTGATCTGTTTTTCCTGGAGTGAAAAAGAAAAAACAAAACAAAGATAAATAATTGCATTAATAATATAACATATGTCATTAGCCATTTATCTTTCAATCTCACCATATGCATACCATAATCACAATAATCACACCATATTCAGTCATGCTAAGTTCAACTCCTTGCCATGGAAAAATAAAACCTTTTAATATCACTTTTACAGTTCCTCCCTTGATTCTCCTTATTACCCTGTAAATCAGTTATGAAGAAACTGCTACCAAATCCAAACTCAACAATCATAAAGCCTATTTTCAAGGTCAAAAATAGATGTTCTATTACAAATCTCCTCATGAGGAGAAAAAGAGTCCAGAGCAAATAGTCCCATTATTATCTTTTGAACTGAATCTGTTCTAGGCATCTAATCACTATCATCAGAAAAGAGATCCTGAAGGAAAATTTTATTGGCAGTAGATGTGCCCTCAAAGGAAAACTACTCAAAGAGTATCTTATAGGATAGTGAGTGGCACTGAGGAAAGTATTTTATGTTCTCATCTTATGTCAGAAGGTTTATTAAATATATTACATGTTTTTTAAATTCAGATTCTCTTCTTTTATATCTATGTTAGACCTGCCATAAAATCAAACAAAACTGCTGCTAGATTGCACAAAATATTGAATTATGAATCATATAGAAAAACCAATCTTGTGAGAATATGTGAAGTTGAAACACACCAGTCTGCTGCTGAGATCAGGAGGATGTAATGCAGCAAAGGACAAACGTTTTAACAGGTAAATTCCAATGTGTGCAAGTTGTACCAAGAATGATGAGAAGAGCAAAGATTTCAAAAATTTATTAATTGTGGATCTCCACAATGACAAGACACAACTGTTCGAAGTCTGTTTGTTGGAAATCTTCATACACTGCTCTTATGAGACACCAATGAGGAGTTAGGTAATTTCTAACACCCAAGTTCATGAATGGAATACATACAGAATCACAGAATCATTTATGTTGGAAAAGAATTCAGTTATCATAGCATCCAACTAAAAATCCCATACTGCCAAGTCCACCACTAAACTGTATCTCTGAACACCACATGTAGATGTCTTTTGAACATCTCCAGGGGTGGTGACTCAACCACCTCCCTAGGCAGCCTGTTCCAATGCATGAATAAATTTTTCCTAATATCCAATCTAACTCTCCCCTGACACAGCTTAAGGCTATTTGCTCTTGTCCTATCACTTGCTAATTGGGAGGCAAGACCAACATCCACCTTGCTACCTCCTTTCAGGTGGTTGTATACATGTATATGTATAGGTATTATTTCTACTAGGTGTTTCAATATAGGTGGCTTACAAATGTGAAACACCCATACTTGATAAGCAGCCTGATTTTTTCACTAAATTAATACAGAAATATTTGAGACAGTAATTATTTCAAACTGAAGAAATAGTAAGATTTTTTAAGATGGACAGGTTCCAGTATTTCTGTACTATAAAGATGGGAGTTGAAATAACAGTTTTGACCTAAATTAGTATTCTGAAAGTAATAAGATTGCACTATATATATTTCTAGTGCCAGTATTCTGTTATCTCACTATTCACTGAATGCAGTCCATCATGTCAAAGTTCATTCCCAAAGAACATGACTAAAACATTCTACATAACTTTATTTTTTTATTTTTTATCTGCTTGATTTTCTGAATATGCCAACATTCCTTATCATTCTACATCCAGAGCCTTCAGGAGAAAAGAAGTCACTAATGACTCAGAAGTGCACAGAAGGAAAAAGAAAGAAACCAACCCTTTTACAATTAAGCTATGCTCCTTCACCTTTCATGGAAAAAAAAATAAAACTAAGGTAGCTATAATACCTATGCCTCTTTGAATTAGTATTTGCATTAAGAACAGAATATTAAAATTATAAAAAGCATGGGAAAGAAAAGAATGTACTCTGTAACACAATAAGCTTCTGCTGCATTGCCACAGTAGGAGATTTCTCAAGAGGTAATAATATTTCCCCCATGCTAACATACCATTTTGACAATCCACAAACCCAAAATAGCAAATATTCTCTTAAGTTAACCACTAATGTAATCCAACAGAAGTCTCCATCTGCCTTTACCTTCAACAGCTGAGACTACAGGATTGCATGCTTAAAAACTTACCTTTTTCAGTTTAGAGATAAAAGATGATTTCGATGTAAAAAGAGTGTCTTCCCAATATTAGGTAAGGTTGGAGCTAATTCACAACAGACTACAGAACCCCATGTACATTCCTATAAACACATTCTCTTAATAATAGATATTACAGAACTAAAATGATAATGCAGAAAAAATACATTTTTGAATTTTCATTTCAAGTATTCTTTAGTAGTCTGAAAAGCTGAGCCTTTAAACCACTTTCTGATAGTTTAGCAAGCTAAAGAAATGCCAGGTTTAACATTTTTCTATCTCTATACTATAAAAGCAAACCCCAAAAAACCAAAAATCCTCCATCCCAACATTAGTTAGCATTTCTTTTCTTAGGCTTACATTGCATGTCTACTCCAAATTACCTCTAAATTATTCATAGCTCCACTGCATCTTGAAGAAAAATATTAAGAAAACTAGAAGTGGTTGATTAAACATTTGTTCGTTACCTATATTAGAGATCAGGCAAGCAACATGATTTATATTTCTAATCCTAAATATTATTAGCAAGTCTTTGGAGGGATACAGTTCATAATACAGCCAAAGCATTTTTGTCTTCTTTAATTCATATAGAAACTGTGTACTATGGCATGACTGGGTATATTGTTTAATATATAAATGATGGGGTTTTTTAGGTTTACCATCTATTTCCATAATCCATCATTTATTTTAGGTATTTATCAGCAGAGAAACAAATCATGGTTAAAATCAGTTAATGTTACCTTTTTCTCCAGTTCTTGTTTTACAAACTCACATTTCCATTTTAGTTTTGTATTTTCTTCCTTGTTTTGGGTTAATTCTTTCATCAATTTATCATACTCAGTTTTTATTTTTTCCAGTTGTCGACACTGAGACTTGACTATGTTTTTCTCTTCTAAAAGTTCCATCTGATGGTAAAGGGAAAACAGATTACAAAGTCACTGTATGGGTTATTTAAAAACACACGCAAACTCTAAAGTTTTTAAACAGTGGAATACTGTTGCCAAATGATAAATGTATAAATGTAATTAAATTAAGTTCTACTAAGTGCAATTACTTATCTGAACATGGAAAACATGCATCACAGAGTTGTAGAACCATAGAGTGTTTTAAAAGCAGAAAACAGAAGTCTCAGATTCTTCATTTCAGCTCTGCTACACTCATCAGCTTACATCATCCTTAGAAGCCTAGTATTTATGCAGCTTTTCCATTACTAAAATAATTTGGAATCCGAAAGTCTAAAACTATCCTTTAATTTCAGGAACTAATACTAAATTTGTATCTGCAAGGAAACAGTAGCAAAGATTTACTATTTTTAAGTTCTAGAAATGTGTGGGTTTAGTGCTATTACTTTGTGTGATTAATGCTATTCATGAAACTTTGCAGAGAAAAATGAAGAAAACATAACTATCTAGAAAGCCCCAAAATACTGAGTAAATAATGTATATTTCTTTCCAGTGGAAAAAAAAAATCACTGAAAATGAAGTATTTGAGAAATGCTCGACAATATCTAGAAAATTTAAAAAATACAACTAAGAAGCAAATTAACACACACATTAGATGAAGTGTGGGATGCAGTTAAACACAAAAATAAACTTGCAAAATAAATTTCTTTCTGAGGAAAAGCAAAGATTCTATTTTCCAATTACACTGTGAAAATGACTTCTGTGAGGAAGAAGGGGAAGGAAAGAAGTTTTATGAATTAATTTCAACACTAAATCTAGACACAAATTTAGACACTAAGCAGATTACAGAAGCTCCTCCAAAGGACAATTTGAGATAGAACTTTGGCATCCACAGTCTACAAAGACTTAAGACCACAAAGACAAGCCTGCAATGCTCAAAACACTTTCTGTTAATATTCTTATAAAAATCAACTTTTCAGTTCCTACTAAAGGTAATTGTATTATAATATCTATGCAGATGGAGACAATCCAAGAAAAAATCCCTTACCTATATTACCCTTGAGACACAGAAGAGAAAGTTAATACTGATTAATTTCCAGTAAGGATAAGGTAGGTATGACTATAATTTAATTGATCTTTATTGAACTCAATTTCAACATTTAATAATATTCAGGGAAAAAATAGATGGTACATTTGGAAAATGTATAAAAAACTATTTAAAAAGAAATATACACATATACAATTTTATATGTATAGATACATATCTCTATGTAACCTTAGACTGAAGATCAATACTTCAAATACTTCCATACTGTCAGGCAGTAGGAAATTTTGTATGTCATCATTCTAAGAAAACAAACATGTCTTTAAAGCAAGTGAGGGTATGCATTAAAATTAGGGGACAGATTCAGACCTTCTGAGCACAGAGACAAACAGAGATCACTAAGCAAACCACTTGAATACACCTAGTGTATCTACCCTTTTAAATACCACATACAGCATCATACAGGCATTGGTTGGGAATCATTTAGGATGTTCTACCAGAAACCAAATTAAAAGTTAAAGCATCAGAATCTCAGTAAGATCCTTCTTAACACTGCTATCTCAAAAAACTCTATGTTCTTCTTTAGTTCTATTGCATCATACAATATCTTTATTTACCTTCCCTACTACCCCAAAAAATCCTTAACCACTTAATAATTTTTCAATCCAGTGCTGCACTACAGAAAACGAGGTAAAAATGAGGCAGAAAATACCATAGAGAGGAAAGAACAAAATCGAAAGTTACTTCCTTTTAGAATCTATGCAGAAGTTAGTCCTCTAAACACAGGACTCTGTACCCTTGATTTCCTGGAAGTAACTCATAAATGCATCCTCTTAAGTTTAAGGTTTTGGTTCCTACAAATATATTAAATTTCCCTTCACTCCTCAAGTCTCTCTCAACTGACCTTTATTTTTAAAGCTTAAACTATCTTTGGACAGGGTATGTATATTCCGTTCCAAAAACGGTTACAAAAGTTGGACACAGTTGAGGCATAAATAAGGTAAATTATTACTGTAACAGTAAAAGACAGCTGGTTGCTAGAAAAAAATCTTAGTACCCTAAAAAACAATTTAAAAGTTTAAAAAAAATCCAACTTTTTCTGTTGGATTTCCCTAAACACTACTTTAACATCAAAATATTTTTTTAAAAAAGTATGTTTAAGTTAAAGTTAAGTTTACCTTAATTTGGAAGAAAAGTATGTCCATAAAATTGAAATCCAAATGCAATGTAATGATGAGTTCAGACAAAAAGTAACCAAATCACCTGCAGGATAATATGTTCTCATCAGATCTTCCTAGAGATGCATATGATTTTCTATTTCTTTTCTTTTACAGTCTCTCAATCAAGAGAATCTTGCGCATTATCATTTTATATACTTCTAAAAAATCTGCCTACCCTAAAATCTCAGAAAATTCATCTCCCTCAAACCTTCTGCTCTTAAAAAAATATACGTAGATTTAGGATGCAGGGGAAGTTATGGAACTGCAAATGAAATATGGAAGTGATTTTTTTTTAATACTGTAAAATCAGTAAAAATAAAAAGGTCCTAACTGTAGGATTTGCCATTTCATAGAAAAACACAGTCACAATCAACTTATTTTCTCTTATTAGTATCCAGAATACACTTTCTTTCTCTCCACTTGATAGCAAATGTACACTCTTAATTTTCAATGTCAAATTGCCAAATAAAAAAAATCACTTTTGGACAGACCACTTAAATAATGCTATATACACTAAAAATAAGTCTCCAGTGTTAAGCACTGCTGTCAAAATACTCCATTTTAATGATCCTTCTACTAACAACCACTTAAGGGGGGTTTTTATTGCTGTCTTCACTTAAAGGTTTCTATGTTACCAACTGCTTAAGAATTATTATTAAGTCATGAATGATACATTAAATAACTTAATACTAGTCCCAACAGATATTCCCAAGGGACATCACTCATCATTGCTGTACATCAGGACTCCATCTGGACTCTGAGCCATTGACTACAACACTCTGAATATGACCGTTCAGCCAATTTATTATAATCTATCTAACAGGACACCCATCAAATCCATCTCTCTCCAATTTACAGAGAAGGATGTTGTGGGGCACTGTGCCAGACACTTCGCAGAAGTCCAGACAAATGATAAAATGATAAATTACATCTGTAGTCCTTCCCTTGTTCACTAATGTAGTTACTCCATCAGAGAAGGTCAGACAGGACATGCCCTTGGTGAAGCTGTGCTGGCTGTCCCAAATCACCTCCCTGTCCTCCATGTGGTTTAGTGTCACTTCTAAAAGTTTTTGTTCCATGATCTTCGCAGGAACAGAGATGAGGCTGACAGGTCAGTAGTTCCCATAGTCCTCCTTTCTAGCCTTCTAAAACATGGTGTCCTGGGGTGACTGTATGGTACAATGCTTCCCCCTGTCCTGACCTGGGACTTCACTTGCCTACCATATTAAAAACATTACAGCATTGTCTATTTCCTTTTATTTTGATCATAGACATATTTATTCTACTGTTTTCGAACTAAGATTTTGATCTAAAACTGGTATTGTTACATTTTTTTATCCCAAACTTTGAACTTTTACAATGGCCTGCAATAACATGGGTGTTAAGTGCTTTAAAGCCCATGTGTTATTACCTTTATCATTCAATGGCATGGGCTGTGTGTGGGTTGTGTGGGAGGAGGGGGGAGGTCTGACACTGGAATTCTTCACAATAAGTACCTTTAGCATTCTAATCTGAGCCTCTGCATCATCTTTTTCTTGTTTAAGGAGTTTCATGAGTTCTTGAACATTTTGTTCATGTTTGATTTTCACATTTTGTAACTCTGATCTAAGATCTCCCAACTCCTGTTGGTGAATTTCTCTTTCCATCTTCAGTTGCCTGTTAGCGGAAATCATCTCTTCATGACTAGATTCCTGCTGTTTCTGGAGGTCTGAGAGGCTCTTAAGTAGCTCCTTTTTGGCTTTCTCCTCTTCTGCTATTCTGTTTGTTAGTTCCACACGTATGGTGCTTAAATTTTTTACATCTGCTTGCATTTCTAGGAGCCGTTCTTGGTCTTTTGTATGAAACAAGTTAATAGTTCCAAGTTCTGTCTTCAAGTGTTCCTTCTCAGCTTGCATTTGATTTTGTAAAACTACTTGCTTTTTCAACTCATTTTCCAATTTTTTGACAGTACCTTGAATTTCTTTGATCTCTTCTTCAAGAGATACCTGGTGTGACTCCATTTCATGCAGTTTTACCTCTTTACAGTGGAGGAGTTCTTCCTGCTGGGCTCTCTTTGTAAGCACATCATTCAGCTCTTTCCGCAGGTTTTCTATTTGGTTTATAGCTGAGAGAAGCTGACTTTTGAGATCATCTTTTTCTTTGAGGGCCTAGGAAAGAAAAAAAAAAATCCATTCTGTTCTGAAGTAATTAAAGGCAATTGTTGGAAGGATATCCTTAGACATCAGGAATGTCTATGGAACAATTAACCTATGAATGTGAAAATATACATTTTTTGCATGCTACGAACTCAGTTTAAATGTACGTGGTGTTTCTTTAAATTTAGACACAGATCATGTGCAATCTAAAACTTGGACTTGTCCTTAAATTATCTAGCCTTCTAAGTAGGGATAGTTTTGGTTAATTCCCCGCTTCTCATACTCTTCTCTTTGCAGACTGAGAAGTGTTTCTTTATTGGCTCCTCCAAATAGCAAGATGGAGAAAATGAGGTAATAAGAGTAATGCAGCAGCATACAGGGATGACTACTGGACATACACACGATAACTACAGTCCATTCCATATGCTGACTTATTTTGTTTGTTTTCTAAAATATTACATATGAAGTATACCAACTTTAAGTTATTTTTGAAGTTATGCACAGTAGATGAATTAGTAGCAGTTAAAAGCTTGCTTCACTTATCCAGCAAAGCCAAGAAATAACGACATCATCTCTCAAATAAAAATCAATCACAAGTAATGAAAATTCCACTGTTTTCCTAGGATCTTAAGGGTTTGGGTGGTTTTTCCAACGCTGACATATTTCATGTTAAAATTACCACAGAATCACAGAATGTGTAAGCTTGAAAGGATCGCAGTGGGTCGTCTGGTCCAACCTCGCTGCTCAAGCACATTTATCCTAGTACACAGGCACAGGATTGCATCCAGATGGTTCTTAAATATCTCCAGTGAGTGACACTATGCAACCTGTTTGGGCAATCTGCTTGGATATATCAGATTCTTTAAACTGACTTAATAAATTTTTACTGAATTTTACTGAGCATTTTCACCAATTCCATAGGCAATGTACATTTCTTATGGATATAGCAAAATTACTTGGAATAATCCAGAATAAAAAGGCAATTAGGGTTAAAAGTGTGCAGTTGAAAATAATAAAAACGATTTGCAATTACATCAAGAATAAGCAACACAAAGCAAAATACAAATATAATAAATTGAGGACGTGACTGATGACCATCATGAGGTTTTCTGGGGAAATAACCTACCAAGCAAAAAGACCCTCCTACACCTATCTTGTAATACTGCTTGAAGGATTTGGCTAAAAAAAACAAAAATACCACCAAAACCCAAATGAAAACAGAACTCCAGTAAAATTTCAAACTGCAACCCACAAGTTACTTGCTTTGAGTATGTTTTCTACGTTACATACTTAAAAGAACATATATTTCAAAAGATGTTAGAAACTCCACTGTCAAACAATATTAAGGACAACCACATGGGTAAAATCTAAACCAAAATTATCCCAGTAACTCCAAAAGAATGAAACCTAAACCATCTTTCTATAGCCCATCCCTTGTTTGCCAATATTTCAAAAATCTCAAAATTGCAAGCTATGATTGCAATGCAATTTTGAAAATTTTGCATCAACGCTTTGAAGTCTTCTAACAGAAATCAAAGACAACAAACTGCCCTTTCTTCCTTTTCTTTATTGTTTTTATGGTATTTTGTCTCAGATTTTAATTATCTATATTTCAAAGCTGGTTAAATTATGTTCATCTATTTACCTCAAGTTTATACTAAATGTTACATCTAGATTGATTATATACCTGCAAGTAAACTGTTTTCAACTTATATTGAGGACATGAAACATCATTTGCACTTTTTTCTCCTTCACAATGACAGTTTATTTGATCTCCCATATCTTACGATAAAGAAACTTTCTTCACCAGTAACAATTACTTCAAACTTGTTGGCAGGATGGTCACCAATTTAAAAGTAAGAACAAATACTGACAGTATTTCTTAAACGGAGCTTAAGCCAAAGTATTTAGTATGTGAATATATTTGTCACATAAAAAGTGGTAAAATCCATGTCAAGAAGTCTTATGTAATAAAGAAAATGTCAATGTGGACTGTGTTATCAAGTGCCTCTATAAAGAACAGTCTATAAACAATGATTTCAGAACCTTTTTGGGATCTACTACTTCTTATTCACAATTCATCCCTACTTTTTGCTTATTTGTCCATTTGATAGACACACACGAATTCAAAATGGTTCAGGTTTTCTTCCTTTCCTTACAATCTCCATTTTCTTAGGCAAGAGTGACCAACTTCTTCAATGTTTGAGAATCTTACTTTCCCAGACAAGCACTAGGGCTAAAAAATACGAGATTACTATAGAATGAATTGTTGGAGCATGGGTAGAGGAAATAATAATAAAAAGTAAGGAATATGACAGGCAATTCAGGAGAGAAATAACACCAGGAATCACAGTTTAGATTTGCCAGTTTATTAATTTCAACTCAGTAATAGCCCCATTGTGACTTCTCCTGTGCTTTGACCATGCTCATATTCATATACCAATCTCAGAACAGATTATTGGATCAGAAACAACACAGGATTAATAGACATGGAATAATGCATCCCATACAGCCCTTGAAAACCTCCATCTTTGAGCATGACAAAGCAGAGGATGGAGCCATCTCAAGCCCACCAGATTCAGTAACCTAAACTGGATGGATGCCATGAGCACGTGAAAAGAGGGTAAAGCATTATAAAACAAAAGCCATAGAATATGACAGACTACACCCGCAGAGCATGTAAGTTAAGAGAAAAGCTCACAGCACAGAAGTAAGCACTGTATTAGCCACTATAGGAACAAGCAACTTTTGACCCAGCCACTGGAAAATACAGACCCACAGACTTATTGACAAACAAATGATGATTTCTACCATTATTCCGATATAGAATGATAAGCATTAGCATTGATGTGAGTGCCTGTATTTAAAACAGTGTCAGCAGCTGAACAAATAAAGGAACTCCAAGTCAAAAACAAAAAAAACCAGGTTTTTTCCTAAGAAAATTTAGAGAAGGAAAAAGAGAGGAAAAAGTGGTCTGCCATACTGAAGAAAGACAAATGAAAAACCCAGAAATGTTACACAATCAATTTTCAAATTGGTTTTTCAAAGAAAAAGTTCTGAAAATTGTACAGAAGAGGTCCAGAACTTAAGGTGGAAAGCAGTTTAAGTCACAGTTTGCATAAACTCCTTCTCTTCACTTTTAAAACAAAGGGAAAGGGTACAAAAAAAAATAAATCAACCAATCTTACCTGATTACTCTTGTCCATCATTTCACTGATAGCTTGATTTTGTTTTTCTATCTCACGATCCAGTTTCTTACACTTCAATTTCCATTGGCGGATGGTTTCCTGAGCTCTCACCTTCAAATCCTCTCTTTTTTTCTCAATCTCCAGCCTGAGTGCCTCTGAATGCTTGAATTCCGTGAGATACCGTTCTGCTTCCTTGGTACTCTCTTCAACCTGTTGAGCTAACTCAGCAGACTGGAGTTCATTTTGTCTACGTTCATTCTCACAAACCTTGTAGCAATTCTGTATCTCCTTTAGCTGGTCCAGCATTTTTTCCTGTTGCTTCTCCCTGTTTTCCAGGTCAGATGTTAACACCTGGAATCATCATAGCAAAACACAAACATTATCTAAAGATATGCAGTAGGAAACTTTATCAAACAACATATAGCAACATTAAATCACATTTTTATTTAAAATACGAACAGCATAAAAGATCTGCTTGACTATCAAGGAAAGCCCTATTAGCCCAGAGAATCTCTCCCTCTGCAATGGTAAAGAATTTCAACACAAGACATAAAATACATACTACTCAATTCTTTCTGCATTTGTTCCTCTTCCAGTTGTTCTTGTTATTTTTCTGTATTATAAGTTTGAGATCAATCATTGGCCATATATTACACGCTATACAAATAAGAAATAAACCAAACAAAGATATAAGGAGATTCATGTAAACAGATGAGAAGAAAATGAGAATTGGAAAGGAAAAAACAGCAACAACCACAGTAATTTATAGTATATGAGCTAGTTTATTACCCAGTTTTATGCTGGTTGCCTTTATGAAAGCAATGTGCTAAATAAAGGTATATTTGATAGCACTGAATATAAAGAGAATACAGCAGCTTGGTAAATGCTTCTAGAACAAAGTGCAAAGAGATTTGAAAATGAAGGAGGCATATATAAGCCTTTCAAAAATGAATTAAATTGGAAACACATATTTTAAAAAGAAAAGGTGCTGCATTTCTCAAATCATATTTCTCTAAACAGTCTCATAAGAAACCCAGGAAAAATAGTGTCCATATACCTTCTGGAAGGACATGCTCAGAAATCAGTTTTTGAATATACACTAGCAAAATAGTATTTTACTAAGATCATGCAAAAATTCACATTAGTATTCTGCATTTTGGGCCTATTTAGACTGCTTTTATACCATTCAGTCTTTTCATTAATGAAAGATGAATTTGATAAACCTGATCTATAGCCAGTCAAACATATTATCAAGCCCCGAGGGATTGAAATACTTTAGAGAAGAAGATTAGATTTCAGAATGACTGAAAAAAAATGCGGATGTAGTCTGAAATAAACAGACTGCAATTCAGAATGGACCAGAGAAAAGTATTTTATCTATGAAAGAATAGGCAACTTCACGGGTGGATATAGAATGACTATTTAGTACTTCCACAAGGTTGTGGGATGGAGTGAGACTTGGTTTGTTGGTAAGGGCTCCCTCCTTGTCAGTTTGTTAGTTTGGTTGGGTTTTTTTTCCCTTCCAAACCAGCCAATGCCTCCTGGAAGGCAGTAAATTGTATTAATCTCTTCAGGATAGTATTTGCTGTCCTAAAAAGATAATCAAAACAAGCTCACAAGCAACAACTAGCAATATTTTGATCAAAACAAGCTTAATTTCCAATGAAAAAAAAACAACTGTAATACTTCTTTAAATACAAAGATTTAAATTGATTATAGCAGAAGTTCAAAATTGCTTCATAAAATACAATCAGATATTACATTTACCGTGCCACAGATTTTCTAAAATAGGTCATCATTTTTTCAGTCATGTGATTACACATGTAATTATCATTTCCCATTTCATGTCCTTTTGGAGACATGGAGGATGTCAGACTAAAGTGATGCAGTACTCAATGCTCAACTCATTAAAAATAGTTATTTATATATAAATTCCCCAGAGTACGTACTTGATTAACAAAACTACAGACACTACACACTTTTTAATGAAAGTAGTCTAAACTTAAACACAGAAAATAATGTACAGTTAACTGTAAACATTCCTCTTATTGTGTAGAAGTAAATCAACCTCAAACTTATTGATTTACAGTATAATAAAAAAGAGGAACATTTGTTTTAGATATTTACCTTGAAGTACAACTAATTGATCAACACTAACTACTTGCATGAGGAGGAAAACTGGATTTTGACATGGATGTACCAATATAAATGTGACTTTTAATGTTTTATTTTTAAAATGTGTAAATAAGATAAATCTTAGCAAAGAGTTTGCACTTTGCTTAGAAGAGTTGAGCCAGCACAGACCCAATAGTTAAAATCAGGTGGAAAACAGCATCATAGCAAGTCAACATTTCATGCAGCCAACCCTGTAAAGCAAAAGTATCTCCACACTCTGTTTATATATCGAAACAGGAGTCCCAAATGTACTGATGTGTACTTTTGAATTCCTAGTTGATGTACAATAAATGTATATTTCTGTGTAAACATGGCAAATGGGTGCAGTTGCCAAAATTCTGTCTGATCTATGAGGGCTTGCACTACTGGCCTTTAATTGGCTTATAGTTTCATTTGTAGAAGTAAATTTTAGTGAGAATATGAATCAATTTTTGTAAGACTGAAAGACTTATATTACTGATGATTTCTAATATTAAATAAACATATCATTAGTTTTCCCTCAGAAAAACTGAAATGTTTTAATAAACTGACTGCAGTTTTAACAAACTGGACGATGCTGTAAGAATATTAACACCAAATTCAGATGAAGAGTAATTAGTAAATCAAACAAGTTCCTAGGCACAAGAGTCTAAAAACACTTAAGGAGAAAGTAATTTGTGCATTTTGTTTACTTCTTAGTCATAATAGTTAAATCTTAATAGCTAGCCATAACAGCCCCATATCTATATGGCTTCATGGAGAAAAACGTGTTTCAGATAGTTGCATAAATTTGGAAGACCTCACAGCTGCACCCTTGCATAAACTACAGTAGCTGAAGTAAATATTAATTTTAAAAATTGATTTAAGATTGAACTCACGTCTAAACATGAGTTTAAGAATGTGTTTTAACCTTTTTGCATTTTACATCACACTGTGATTTTATGGCAAGTGTTGGAGGCTAAATGTACAACGCACACAACTCAAATTGTTGCAAACAATGACATTTGAATAAATCAAAAGAAATTTCTAGTATCACATGTACATCAGAGGCAAGTTAGATCCTCCCCACTAAACAAAGATAAATTACACCCAAGTCAAACATGACTGGTCACTTCCAACTGGGAATCAGACTATCTGATAGGAGCAGCTGTTAGAACAGGCTTGACAAAATGCTTTGTTAGTACACAAGATTAGAAATCCACATCCTTGTATTCCTTGATGTTTCATTAAAAGAAAAACACACTAGCTATTTTCCTGTTACTGCCCCTGCAGGAGAAAGGCAGTGGGAAGCAGATAAGAAGTACAAAGTACTTTCTGTTGAGAAAATGAGGGAAGTCAAAGATTTCTAACTCAGAGAAATGACAATGACCCCAACTGAGCATTCCTGCATGAGTATTTTCAGGGCAGGAAATCAGTATTATAAAATCATTCTGACCCTTAAGAAAGCATGTTCTACAAGCAGAAGTTAAAATAACTGTTTTTCTGTGGGTTTTTCCCCCATTACTTCCCGTCACCAAAATAATTAGTTTCTTAGGCACAACAAAACAAAAAACCAGAATGTTTTCAGTTAGTCATGGGTTTTATTGACCAGCCAGAATACATATGCTGATGGACACCAGGAAATGAGTTCTGCTTGTCTTACCCTCCATAAAAACACTTTGAGTCTTTTTAAACCTATTCAATGACTGAATTTCATAAAGCATGTAGGAACTTAACTTTGAGAAGGCCATGATTTTCCAAAATGTAATTTGAAATATTAGTTTGATTTAAATCAGCAGAGAAGCTGACAAGGTAAAGGAGCAGCAGATGTAAACTGAACAGTATAGTCCTGTAAATCTATGAAAAGACAAAAAAATAATTCCTACATTTGAATTTCCAAAGTGATGCAATATCATTTCAACAGTAATTACCTTCATTAGGAAAATAAATACAAATCCCTTGCTTACAGAATGCCAAAATACAAGCAGAACAAAAACTGAAGTCCTTGACTACTGAAATAATACACATGGTTTTGCAAACCAACTCTTTTCTCCTGACAGTCACAGAAGACAAAAGAAAATTGTTACTGTTCAGGCATACTACTACCAATGACAAATCTAGATAAGAGCAATAAATACAGAAATTTCCTATCTTAAATAAGAATGCTACTGCCTACTTAGATATCATTTTATGGTCAAAGTCTTCTAACTAAAATTCCAGTACAAAGGCTACTCTTACCCTTTCCTAGAGAATCACATTAAACATTATGTGCTTACCATAAAGAAGACTACTAATAGTTAGGATTATATTGCATCTAATTACCAAAAAAGGGAAGTTGTGACCTACTTTTGTTACTCTACTGCACTCTCTCATAGAACAAGGTACCTCAGTTTTTAAAGCTGAACATTAGTTCTGAGGAATGATGGAATGGGGAATAAGGAAGTAAGTACTACCTTATAAAAGTAGTTCCAAAAACCATTATTAGTGGTAAATGCTGATAAAAATCAGATCAACTTTTCTTTCCACACGTGAAAGATAAGTAATCCCAACCATGAAATCATGGGCAATAGCAAATATCTTTTTTGTTATTACATGGGAGAGAAAAAAGTTGGCAAACTCAAATTACTTTTCAAAGTTATTTACACAATAAATAATGAGCATGACAGTTACTCTTAGTTTTAAAGGTTCATCCCTAATCTGATATATCACTAATGTTAAACAGATGAGAAATTATTTAAAAAACAAACAAACAAAAAAAAATGCCACCAAGCAAAAGGCAACAAGACTCAGCTTACCTGTACGTGCATTACAAGCTGGGCTTTCTCCTTGTCCTTACGCTCTATACATCTCTTCAGTTCTTCTACCTCTGACATTACAGCATTATGACTCAGCTTTGCTTTAAGTTCCAAAATATGTTTCTCTAGATCTTGCTTCTCTCTCTCATATCTTTCAGCTACTGTAAAACAGCAAGAACAGAGAAACAGACTCAGTAGAAATACTATCTCATGATTAATTAATTTTATCTCATTTAATTTTGGCAATTTGATTCTCTACTCGAGACTATTATACAACTACTGATTTTGACCTAAATACCTGTGAAAAATTGTATACCTTTATAATTATCGAATAACATTTTACTGAATGAAACAGTATTTTTCAGTCATTTTACAGGGGTTTCCACTATTCCCCCTGCACACAGCTGCTCCCCTCAAAAAAACCAAAACAACAAGACAACCAAAGGCCCAACAAAACTGAATAAAATAAAATGGAACAAACAGTGGGGAAGTTCTGGTGTAAATGAAATTTGGCCATCAGCTTCAAGGCCAAGGTTTTATCTCACCAGAGTAATACCTCCCAATTTGAAAGTCATGTTATCTGTCAATTTTATGTCTGAATACTACAACTACAACCAAAGATTTTGATAAGAGTAAGCTATAAATTCTCTCAAGCAGAAATTCAAAGGTCTTCAGTCATAAATAACTACTAGAGGCAAAAGAAAAAAAAAATCTCTGTCTTCTTCCCATATATCTTTGAAGAAACAGAAACAAAACAGCAAGGTGAAACACAACAGTAAAAAGTATATAAATATATTCACGTATTTTAACAGTTACAGTACGTTTTTATTTTCTTCATATTTTTACATCTGCTTTGATTTATAAGATCAATAGGAAAATTAAAATTTGCTTTTATTAACATGAAAAGCATATTGTTTCAAATAAATTAACTTTTAAGCAGATACATTAACATGATTGGAGAAAAACTATTGAAATTATTATTTTGCATTACATTTCTGAAGCTAAGCCACATACAAAATCTAGCCCATTTCCAGTGTTCTGTAGGAGATTTGTAAAAAACATGGAGTCAGAGTCCTATTTTAAAAACCAAGATAATTCAGAAGCTGAAGTACAAAATTACAAAAAGATGTCATTAGCCAAACCAATTAAACATTCCCATAGACACTGGACTCTGGAATAGAATCACTATTTCTCTATTACCTTGAATAATACATTTTTATGTTAATATAAAGAAACTAAGACTTTATCTAATGCCTTTTTGCTTATGTTGGAAAATTTAAATACAGATAGATAACTAACAATTAATTGAAGACCTTGCAAAAGTGGTAATTTAATATGCAATTATATATGGAAATGGTTTGAAGTATTTGTCTTCTAAATAAAACCATTCCAACTCTAAAACTCTAACGTAGTACAAACAGAAGCCCTGACTGTATCATACAGAAAAATTTCCTTAACCACTCGGGAACACATTGCTTGGAAATTCTACCAAAAAGTCATCAGCCTTATTAAATACCTAGTCAATAACACTTGCTGTGATTTTTCAAGATGGCAGAATTCAAACTGCAAATGGACTGAAATGCAAGTTTTCTGGAAAATCATTACTTAAAAATAATACACGTTTTTCTTCTGTAAACACACTATTCAGTTGGCTGAAATTGCCTCATTTGTTTTAACCATGCAAATCAAAATATTTTACCATAAATTAACTGTCATTGCTATTTCTCTGTTAATATTCAGGTGCCAATACGCATTAACCTACACCTGAGGAATTAATTGGCTGGTTTTGTTGAAACAATAGAAGAATTAGACTGCAACTCTAAGATAAAATTAATGACCATGCCTACTAACTAATTTGCAAGTCTCTAGTGCAAAATATTAGTTGTACCTGCTCTAATTCTCCTGTCATCATCTTGTACATCCTGGTAGCTCTGGCGATGCACAGCAGCATATGAAATTTGATGTTGCAATTCTACACGATCTTCTTCTGCTCTCAAAAGCTGGGAACGAAGATCCTCAATCTAAAATATATGAACAAGCATCAAAATTTAATGAAAAACAGAACAAAAAACTAAATATCATACTTTTATTAAATGCTAAAAAAAGTACTACACACAAGAAATATTCATAAATAAATCTTGAGAGTAACTGCAGATGGTAAAGAGACAAAGTACTTTCTAATTACAGGCCACAAAGTGATTATTTAAAATTAAAGGAAACATTTTAATTTATGTTGACCACAGAGGAGCATAAATTTCTCTAGACCAAACAAAATGCTACCATATTATATGTTGCAATTGTCTTTTTACACAGCTAGTGAAAATGTCTATACAAATTTAATAAACAATATATTTTATTTAAATTGTGCTCCTTGCTCTTTAAAAATACAATGTATTTATTAATAAGAAACACAGGAGTTCTTCATATTTTTCCTATCATATATAGCATAGCACTTACAAAGATGACAACATGTAGGAAAATAGAGAAAATCCAACATGCTAAAGTTGAATTGAAGAAAAACACCCCTAATTCATATTACCTTATATTCCATTCATAATGATTTGAATTCAAAACAGTAATATAGCTAACTCAAACTTCTGCTAGGTACACAAGTCAAACAACTAATGCTAAAAGATGAGAATGCCAATTGCCTCCTCTCTAGTTATTTCAGTCTTTTTATCCAGCCTCTTTAAACCAAATTCCTACAAATTTTAAGTTTAATCATATATGCCTCAATAGCTATTGTTTAAAGCACACTTTAGATACAGTTTCAGGTATTGGTTTATTTACTTTTATTGTATGTTACAACGTAGCAAATACTTCTAGGTCATTGATTTATCTGATTTCACCAATTATAGCACATGCTTTGCAGAACAATGATTACTAATACAGAAGTTGTTCTAAAGCATATTATGAAAGGAAATTTCACATAATGCATTTATGTACTGAAAATATAGCATTACTATCACTACTATAATTAATAGATACGAATATATACACATAAAAGTTTGGAAAGCAGAAAAAGTATAATGAGCTCAGTCCACATATATACACATTTAAACCTGTCTTTCTATACCTCATTTTTTCCTTCATAAAATAATGTTATCAGAGGGTGAGATAGAAATATTAAAAAAACACTCAGACACAACTTAATATGAAAACCTTAGCATTTTTACTACACTAAAGCAGTTACCTGATGCAAAAGAGCTTCTCTACTCTCTTCAGATTCACTCAACTTTTTCCGGCACTGCTCTAATTCCTGCTCAAGCTTTCATTTCAGAGGACGATGAACAAAGAAAATCAATGTAGGCATCATAATATAAAAGTGTATTTTAACATTTAATTTAGACACAAATTCATCCATATAAGCATCTATCTAAAATGCAGTATAATATACTCAGGATTTTTATTTGTCCAAAATCTTAAGCAAACCTTCAATTGTATTACATCCCTGAAATATTTATTTAAATTACATAAAGAGAATTTTACTTACAGCCTATAATTTTTGTATAATATTCTGCATCACATAAAGGTACAAAGTCATTTATATTATCCAAAACAAAAATCACAAAATCAAATCTTAAGTGAGTTAAAAGTTAAAAAAATGGAAGATAAGTTTTAAAAAAGTTTCAAAAACGTTCCTGGATTTGAAACATAAGTTATTTTTAATTTAGAATTTGAAAGTTAATATTTTAAATCACCTTTGGTAAATAGTTTATTCACAGAACTGTTAAAGACAACACACGTTGGCAGAATTGTAATTGCTAAAACATGTAGGGTTTCTGTGTGCTGCAAGATTATGTATTTGAATTATTCTGGAAACAAGAGGACTAAAATGTTGAAGTGCTCTGAATTTCATAAAACTGAAAGTTTTCCTAAAAACATAATATTCAAAATATGTAATCAGAAATAGTCATCAAACTGATGACCATTAAAAAAAATAAAGAAACTAAAGCAAAAGCTACAAAATATTTTGTGACTTCTTCCATAAATAGTTCAAAGATCCACTTGGAAATAAATACATGTTTTGACAACAGAAATTGTTATTGTTGAGATAGCAATCTCAAGGAGGATGTTGAGAGCCTGGCGAATGGGCAAAGTAAACAGGACCAACATTAAGAGAATGAAGAGAACAACATAATGTAAAACACTACATAAAGGCTTAGCATAAAGGGGTATAACTTTGAAAGATGCTAAACTTGATGCAAGTGGGAAAAAAAAGTGTAATACAGCCCTAGTATCCTGCTAGAATAGAAATACAAGAAATTTTGGTTTTTATGAAAAGAAATAGTGAAATACGGCAACAGTTCAGTAATAGTAATTACTAATAACTGTGGTGTAAAATAACCAGCATGAGTTAGTTGCAGGGATAAAGAAAAGCTGCTTTGAGCTGCTGCTACAGTAGACTACATACAAATTCAGAGACAAAATAGAGAAAGAAATCAAGGATAATGCCCAAGTTACAAATCTGTCTGCCTGGCAGGATGAAGAGTCATTAGAAGTAACATAGTATAATTGAAGAGCTTTGAAGGAGACACACAAGCTGAGCATAGCTATATTTACAGTGCCTCCGATGCAGAAAAAAATCCCACAATTGGTATTCTTAAAGAGTAAAGAAAATTTTGTTCTGCTGGTTTCTCAGAAAAAAAGCATATACTGGAACAGATGACACTATACACTCATTTAAAACCAAACAAAATGGAAAAAATTAAGGCTTACCTGGTGCTTTTTGCTTTCATATTTCACAAGTTTGTTTCTCATGAGTTCTTCTGTTTCATCTGCTTTAGCATCTTGCTTCTTTAAAACCTTTAGAGGAGAAAAATATACTGTAAACTTCACCACAAAATGTACAGAAGCCATCATTCCAAGGCTGTTAAAATGAAGAATCTGCTGATACATTTAAGAAAGAAGATCTAGACAAATCCTTTCTGTCTGCATCTAATATTTCCACGTAGAGCCAATGTATATTGTTATGAAAAGTTAAATATAAGTTCATGCATACATAAACACACCCATGCAGAGAACAGGGACAAACACAAAGTCTAAAGCAGCACTAACATCCTTCCGATGTATAGAGTTCCAGACACAAGTTGACCTCAAACACCTTTAGATTAAGGTCTAAAAGGCTCAAGAGGTCCCCTACAGATTAGCTGTGTACATTCAGAGAAAAAGAATATATTCTCTAACAAAAAGTGTGCATGTATGAAATAAAATGCACTGCAAACAAGAAAACACTACCACAAGGTTGTATTAGATGTCAAAAGAACAGAAAGGGAAAAGGTTATTTCTTCTGAATCTAGATAGATGCTTAGAGCCACAGAACTACAACTGAAACTTTCCTGATCAAAAGTTACCAACATTGATATGCTCTTCCTTAACAACAATCACAAAAAAATAAAACAAATCTATGGGGACTTTTCCCTCTCAGATTGAGGTATCTAAAACCACATGTGTACACTTTCTAAACCATCTTACAAAAAATAAAAGTGCATTAAATGTCAATTTCAAAATCTTGTCCCTCTGCAAACCAACACAATTTGTGAAACACATCCAATCACTGGCAAAGGAAGTATTAGACATGACAGATATTAATGACATGTAATACTTGCAACAAAAACAACCCAAGTTTAGATATCTCAAGCCATAGCAAAATCATTAGCTCTTTTTAAATATCACTTAGAAACATCAGCTGAAAGAGATCAGTAGCGATTTACTGATAATTTGCCATGAATTACTGTAACTGTTTATAAATCAGTTTTTATCTGTGCAACATGACCAAGCATTTTTCACACCAGTCACAAATTGATTAGAAACCTTAGCACAAATCTTTTACTTTCATCCCATGTCTTGAAGCCCAAGTACATCTATTCCTTCTATAATTACTTGCTAAAACAACAACAGAACAACAAAAACATATAGCCTTTCCAGAGAGAAATGTCTTTTTCCCAGTCTCTCGTTCCCAAGCAGCATTTTCATTTTACATTTTAAAGGAATATCTCCTTTAACAAATACCCCTGAAATTTGTCCCTACAAATTGTGCATTTCATTCTGTTTTTGAACATTTTCTTTTTACTGTACACTGGAGAGCAATTTCAGTATATGAAAACAGAACACAAGACATTAATCAACTTCAGTGAAGCCAGGCATTCAGCTTTAGAAGTTTGGCTTTAAAAGTAGCTTTCTGGAGAAAATAAATGGCTTTATATACTTACCTCACTCTTATAACCTCACCTCAGGAAACATAGGGGTTTCAGTATAGTTTGGATTACTCTTCTGCCTGAACAGTTTACATTAAAATTTGAGACTGTGGAAGACATTAATCATAAATATACCACTGAAAATATTATGCCAAAAGTATAAAAAGTTATACTTTTAGTCATACTGATCCCTAATCAGATAATAGAAGACTGTAACACATTTAAAGTATTTTCCTAAGTATTCAGTAGAGATTTAAAATCTATCATTCCACTCAACTATAAAACGCAACACTGCACACATTTTACTCAAAAAGACGCCTGGGAGAAGTCCCAAAAAGCAACATGAACAAAAGTCTAAGGTCATCTCTTCAGCTAATGCTGGTTTTGCACTACCCAAGTTGATTGGGTTTTTGGTTTGGTTTGTGTTTTTTTTCTTTATTTTTAAAGACCAGAAGTATCAGTTCAGAACAGCCTATTTGGATTATATGATGTCTATTTACAGCACTCAACCATCAGTTTTACTAGTAATTTTAGAAGCTTTGTTATAGACAGTCAACTTTAGGCCAACTTTATTTTTTTATTATTTTTTAAATTAATAATAAACATAGTACCAAACATGCATGTTTTCATGTGAAGATTTGGATAGAGATGTCAGAATCACAAAGAAAATATTACAGCTGGACTGGATTCAGGAATACTAGCAACATTTTCAAAGGCTATTCCTGCTGAAAACAGAAAATATCTCTGCATCAGTAGCACATCCCAATTCCCAGAAATAAATATGGAAATAAATATGCTATTTCGACTTGACTGACTGGCATTCAGGCTATTAAATAGGAAAAATTTCAAACAAAAACGCATCCTTTACTATAACTGATACTATGAATATAACCTTCACTTTTATTTTCTGTATATTATAAAAATAGCCCATAGTAATTTCATTTTAAGGAAAAAAAAAACCTCATATATATATTTATATACATATATATATATTTTTTTTTTAATATACATTTATATACCCCAGAGTTAAAACACGTCAAAAAAGAAGCAATGTTAGAATAAATGAAACATACTACATGTGCACTGCTTCTTGGATGTGAAACATGCACTGTTCCAGTAGGTGCCAAGTAAGCAGTTAATCAAAATGTCTTAAGGAAATGGAAATATCTGGTATCCACAGCCAGAGAAATGTCAACTGTTACAGACAATTCAGAAATTATACAGGTAAAAGTTAATTCTGTGTTTTGCCTCCTTTCTGTACTCCTTTCTAAATAATTCTCTCGTTTGTGTGCCACACTTGTTTCTCCCCCACTATGGATCACTATATAAGCTTTCCCTTGGGAGGGGTAAAAGAAAAACACAAACAAACAAAACAAAGATTCAACTGATTATTTGATTTCATTTGTTGTACCCAAAGAAGGGGCTGAGGAAGTCAAATGTCAAAAATGAGAACTAAGAAAAGAACACTAAGGACAACAGTTCAAGCACACACTCCTCTCTGATGGCTCCCAAACAGCAGGCAGACATTGCCCAGAGAAGCTGAAGCACTAAGGAATGGGAACAGGCGTATAGTCAACAGGATCCTCCTCTGAAAGCATTAGTGTCCAGGCTGGTCTGGAAGAGACTGACAAGGAGGTTGATGAGGCCTTGCAGGGGGCAGGTATATAGGAGGCCACAAGGAGACAAAGAACTTCCATGTACAAAGGTCTTCATAGCACAGCTTTGGGAAGGACCAGCTACATGTTCCACTGCCTGCTTAGGTGGTCAGGCTGGATGAACTTTTGGTTTAACCAAGGAGAGCAATTCTTACAGGTCTTTATAAAGAGTTCACTAGCATAAGACAGTATTAGAATACAAATGTAACATATACCCCAACTGAGCATACTTCATCCACATAGACAGAGTTACTATTGAACTTCAAAATCATAACTTACTGCTTCATAGACCAATTTCTCTTATACACGAGGAAAACTATGGGGATGATTGTGGAACAACTCAAGTCCTCAATCTTTGCAACTTATGATAACCTTTCAAGAGCAAATCATAACTTTTACAGCAACTTAAGCCTACTAACTTTTCTGAGGGTTTGGGTTTTGGTCTCAGTTTGGATTTTCTGTGTTGGGTTTTTTAAAATAAAACCAGATATTTTGAAAGCTGTCTACAGACCACAAACTGAAACTTCTCTTTCAAAGTGAGACTGCTTGGTGAGTTTTTCATACTATCACAAACACACAAGCAGAACAGCCTCATGCTATATTTTAAAGTAAGGCAAAAAAATACCACATCCTAATCTGAATGAAAATACTTTCCCTAACTTGCTACAGTAGTGATTAGCATGGCGCCAAGTATGCTACCTAAACATATCAGCCAGGCAGTTAAAAAGAGACTACCTAGCTATTTCAGTGACAGATATGTATGAGACTTGCTCATGTTCCAAGCAAGAGTCAGACTCAAACTACAATCAAAACAAAAACCATTGGCCACAGGTGGCATAGCACAGAGCCAAAGAGCAAGTACCAACAATGCACTAAAATATCCAGGTTGCTTACAGCACAGATCAAAGTTATGTTTGTCCAAAAAGATCAGTGATGAAGATAAGCAAAAAACAATGTTCAATAACACTTCTGACCATCAGTTTACCACACTCTGTCCACCAGTTTCTTGCAGTTCACGGTATTTGTAGCGGGAGGCAAACAGAATCTAAGTATACATGTTGCACAACGAGGAAGTTAAAAAATGTTTCCTTGCCTACCCAAGTTGCTAGCCTAAGTCACAACTGTAGTCACTGCCTTACCACAGTCAGTGGATTCAAGAGGTTCAAAAAAGATTATTCTGTTCACCTAAACTATGCCAAGCATGAACACATGGACACATTTCACCAAAATCCAAGAGGTCAAGCACAGAATTTTGTAAAGTCATCCAGGATACCCAACACACAGAAAAGAATGCAAATAAAATATTTTTAAGAATGATACTTGATCTTGTTTTAGAAAATAGATGTATAAATGCAAACAAAAATAAGAGGTGATGGTGTCTTTATATTCAAAGTAAAAGAAGCACTGAGGAATCTCAAAACAGCTTTCATTTACATAACAAATGCAGTTGATAAAGCAATTCATGTACACATGTCAATATCCGTGGTAAGAAAAGAACATTTGTTCTTTCTTCTAATCAGAAACATGTTTATATCACGAATATATTAAAAAATTAAGATATAAAATTGGCATGAATTTGTTTGCTAATTGCTATTTTCTAATTTGCTGTTTAAATGTACCAATACACACTAAGGTAAAGATATAAAAACTATTTTCTGTACATTTTATGTATGACTACACGGAGCACAGAAAGGCTAAAGTTTAAAAATAAAAATGCAAATTTAAAACCTGAAGATATAAAATTTTACACTTCAAGATTTCTTAATGGTCAGTATATACCTAAGTATCTTCTTGGCTCATAATCAGTCTATGATTATAATACTACAATACAAATAAGAAGTTTGCACACTATACAAAAAAATGAGATTAAGAAAACACAGACAAGAGAAAGACCAAAATAAATGCATCATCATGTTCTGTTAGATCCTGAAAATGTATCATTTTATAATTGCAATTTAGGAAGGCGATTCTCTTAAGACGGTAAAACACTGACAATTAGTGGTCAGTTCCAGGCACTGCACTTCACTGAAAAAATAATAGCATTTAATCCTCACAAACTTCACATGATTTCTTAATTAGAGCAACTACTGATCACATGCAAAAGGCAAATTTGATTTGGTTTGAAATGTGTAACAGGCAAAATAATGAAAAAATTACATCATTAAACAGCCACAAATGGTTTAAATAGTATTTCTCTGTAAATCAATCAGGCCATATTAAATGACAGGATTTCAAAACTCAGCCCAAACACTACCCTTCTTTTCAGTAATGTTACTTGGGAAGCATCTTGAAAAAATAAATGAAAACAAAAGTAGACTTCAATAGAACATTATGTCCGTGCAATGATTACTGCAAGACTGAGGCCACTGTCAGTTAAGAGTCCATCTAACTCACAATTCGAATTACAAACAACAAGAAACAGAAAACAAATTAACAAGCTCAAAATTATGCAGAAACATGTTTCATTCAAATAACAATTTTAGCAAAATATTTATTTACTTTATTCTCACTAGGCTATGCAAGAGTACACAAGGCTATACAAGTACATTCTTTCTAAAATACAGCAATTTAAACTGTATTTTAGAAAGGGGCTCCTCAGGAAAAATAAAGTAGAATTTACAGAAGAAAGGACTAAACCATCTTAATTCACAGTTGGACATCTTAGGGGAATAGAAAGCCTAGGATGTACTTAGTATTTCATATTCTTTTTGCATGAAATTCAAAAGATGAGCTACCAAGAATAAAGGTACGCAGCCTGAAGGCTCATCACATAGACTGTGATCATTCATATGATCTATGAAAGATCATATGAAAATTCTTTGAACTACATTTGAATTCATTCACTTGAATTTAAATTTTCTTTCTAAGGAAACTATGGCAGTGTCAATGTATCTTTAGAGATTACAAGCCATCAGCCCTTTAAAAGGATAAAATAAGATTGCTCTGTTCTGCAGATAACACTATCAAATCACACCGATACATTGCATTAGGCATCCCTTCCCCAGCCTGAAGGCACAACTGAAGAATCTAGAAGTGGACGTAGGCATATTAAAGAGCAATGAAAACTAAAATTCAGCAATCTAGGTCTTTTCACCCACAAGGGCACCAACTGGGGGGAAAATGAAACAGTAAGTCTTTCTGAAATACTCGCAGAAGGATTCCAAGCCTTTTGATAAATGTTACTTTTTATCTATATCAAAAAAGCATCTCATCTTCTAAAATATGACATCTTTGAACAGTCTCTAGCTTTACATGAAATACATAGCATCATGAGCAAGGTTCCTCAGTATCAGTGCACAGTATAATGCCTTCCAAAAAGCTATGCTGCGAACACTAAAAGTGAAAACCAAGGAATTGCATATTTCTTCATAATTATAGCATCCTATTGCACAGATAGAGATAACCTTGCAAATCATATCTTAAGTGAAATGAAATAAAAAGTTACACCATGTTAAGATACAGATTTTCTAAACGGGAGTAAAATCAAAAAGAAATAAGTATTTTTCATATGTTTTCTAAAACAAGAAGAAAAAAGCTAACAGTTGTCTCAAATTTTAATTTATATTCTAAACATTTCTATTTGTCTCCTAAATAATATTTTATAATTCATCAGGTGTTGTTGAATAAAACTGAAATGCAATTGAAAGTTGTCTGGCCACTATGGTGCTTTTGACTGCTTGTTGAAATAAATTACTGCATTTATATAAATTGATTTGCATGAGCAAGCAAACTTTACCTTTTAGAAAATAAAACATTTTAATTGAAAAAACCCAGCTAATGACTTGCTTTTGTTTGCTTGCGTTTTCAGGAAGGGCATAGGGGGCAGGTTCTTAGAAGATTTGTGGCAGTTACCAAAAAGGTCCAAACATAGTCAAGACAATATAATGAAGGACTGAGACTGTGCTTGGTACTACCTGGTCATCAGAACATGAGCTGGACTGAGAGTTCAAAAATGTGCCAAAGATATGAGCACTTTTGCCAGTTTGACAGGTACAGGCTCACAAATGCAACACACTCCTAACCAAATCCTAGATAGAAGGGAAGCTTTTGCTTGCATACCTCCTGTAACTGAAGAGACACGTGTCCCAGCTGCTCCTGGCGCCTCTCCACAAGCTGTCTTTCAGCACGCATTTCTTCTTCTATCTCCTGAAGCCTTCTCTCCACCCGTTCTGATACCTTCAAAAGGAAAAAAATCCACGCAGTAGGAAATTAGTGTGTCTTTTAATATATGTGAAAATATCAATAGCAAAAATGTAAACGGAGTATGGGGCAAAAAGAAAAGAAAACATCTTATGTATTTCATTAAAGCAGATTTAGAATGGTAGAGAAAATAACTAGTTATAGCAGTGAGTACTCCAGAAGCACTCAAGCAGGGAAAAAAACTTATCTTGCTGGCAGTATTCTCCTTTAGGTGTATGCATATTTTTCTCTATAGTGGTGGCTCTACTAAAGCATTAAATATCTCACTATCAAGATTAGAGCAGCCTAATGTGAAACTGAAATACGAAAATCTTAACTTCTCTGTCACAAGCCTGATTAACCTCTGGAGGGACATTTCTTTCACATCTCCAGCCTGCAAAACAGACCAATGTTTGCCTCTTTCATGATGCAAAATCTGTGAGTAAAAAGTAGTAAACAAGAACTAAGTACATGAGAATGCCTGTAACAACACAAAATAATTACAACACTTTAAGCCTTTTTCCCAATATTTTGTGAATCCATGTACAAACTAATACAAACAACAACAGGTGTTTATTAAAACAACTTGGATTATGAACATAAAAGCTCAATCAGACTAGAGTACCAGAATTACTTCCTTTTGCAATTCAAGCAGCTATCAGACAGCACCCTCTTGAGGCAGCAAATTAAATTTATTTTGTTAAAGATTAGCAAGAAAAATATTTATGTATCGCCTCCTCCATACCTTAAAATTAATTATTTTAAGCCACCACTAGAAAGCAATATATCCTTTACCAAATAATATTTAGATAAAAAGAGAAAGATGGAGACAAAAAGAGAAAAAATAATTAAATACAATTCAACTATCAGGTTTCAATGTGTGTGGAAGTGAATAAGTTCTCATCTTTCTCTGTTAAGCACATTTCTATTAGCACTAGACATATGCATGGATAGAAAATTTTACCATGAGCAGCACAATTTATGTAGGTAGCAAGGTACACTTATGTTCTGGGCTTTACAAGGCTTAATGAATAAAACAGTTTTTCTTTACAGCAGAATACATCTCACAGAAAACATTTTTGTTTGTGCAGCCAGATGAACAGCCAGCTTACAGTCTGGAATACTGTATTTTTTTCCTAAAGCCATCAGGAAATGCCTGGTAGTGCATCAAACCACACACTTTCATGAGGTTATGAAAGCTCTGTAGCCATAATCCAGAATAATTACTTACTAAAAGCTAATGTATAAAAGATAAAGGCCACATTGCAATGTTTGTTTTGACAAGTACGGCTTAGCATTACTTCTTGGAATTCATAAAATACTCCAGCTAACAGAAACAATGATGCTGTGTAGTAGGAACAGAAAATAACACTGTCATTAAACTTGTTATATCTTTGCTGAAAGCCAGAAAATAAGCTGTCATCCTTTTCCCCATACATATCTAACAAAGAAAAGAAATGTAATGTTTTAACTTTTTTTTAAGAAGTTTTGACTATGTGCTTCTGAAGACAAAAGCTTTCTCAGCTCTCTCATGTACCTTTTTCAATGAAGCACTTTCTTAAGAGCACTAAAGCTGTTAAGAAAGAAAACATACAATTTTGACTTGACAAAAGATTCAAAAGTAACATCACCCCCAAAGATGACATTCCAAAGGACAGTTCAGTAACTTCTGCTCTGGCATGGGTCTAGCATGCACAGCACGACTGCATAACGTGACACAAAGCAGCACTAGATAGGCTTTAGATGCCTGAAAAGTTCAGATTTCATTACAAATTATCACTGAGAACAAGTAGGAAAGTAACTCTATGAAGTGATTTGCCTTGCCTCTCACTTCCTTCAGCTCACTCCAGAATAAAATTGTATTATTTCTAACAAGGTAAAAAAGATGGATCATGTATCATTATATTTGTCATGGAAATTTCAGTTACAGACATAATCCTCTTTAATAAACAAACAAAAAATCCCCCACAACCAACACAAGCCACCAAACATTTTTGATGCTACTTATAACTCCTATTTGTTTCCCATACTTTGTACATTGGTGTGGTATTAGAACACCTTGGCACTTCAACAAGGCTTTAATCTCCCACAATAATTATATTCCCTGTTTTTGAAGCCTCTCTGACCTTCCTCAGATTGCCACAGAGCCTGTGGCATACAACAGTAGGGATTAAAAAAAATTAGAAACAGTTAAGTGTTAATTTATTAATTAGTACATGCAGAGTAAACTCAAAAACATACTTGTCTTCCTTTGTCCCAAATGATCCTGACTCAGGACAATATTTCTACCATGAAAGTAGGTATCTTGACCTCTGAATGTTATCAAAAATCTCAGTGTAGACAAGTGGTTCACCAAAAGACAGTACAAAGAATATGGAGGCTCCACACAATGACATGAAATACTAGCACTAAATTACTGCATTCAGAACACATTAGAATGTGATTTCAAGTATGCATTTTCAGCAACACAGACTATCTGAATAATAATGATGACACTAGAGCTGTGTCTCCACATATAGCTTTCAGGTAGTAGCAAAATCTATGAAAACAGATTAAGCTATCAAAAAGTTCCTCCTCTCCCCTGCAATTAAACACAAAGAACAGAATGTCCTTTTTAAAACTAGGGTGACATTTAAGTCGTGCAGCTAAATACAATCTTGTGGAAGATACTGGATGCTTACTGTACAAAAATCACCATCCTACTTACTGAATTTCTGCCCTGTTTTTCAGCTTTCTGTTTTTATTTCCAGCACAGAAGTCCTGCTAATAGAAATCTATTTCAACAGATTTTTGCTGCTGTTCTTGTTACAATCCATTTTATCATCAATGCATTCTTGAGACAGGTATTGAGTATTAAACCCACAAAAAGAGCCAACATTTTTCAGAGACATAACTTTAAATATTGTTAAACTTTTCCCTCATGGAAAATGATAATGTGTTATAACTTTTACAAGTCACCGTGCAGTACCAAAAATCCTTATACCAGATCTTCTGAGGGACAGTTCATTATCTAACAATAATCCTGGCCCTCTGAGATATATCCACAGTAACTCCATTGAAGACCCATTTTGCTTGACACTGCTGTCTTTTTCCAGAGACACTCTACCATCATTTTATAACAGCACCATCTCAATTGGGAATCTACTTAATTTTAACTAGATGAAGTTGTTTTTTATGCATAAAGATCAGCATCTTGTGCTACTTCAGATGTGCTTCTATCCAAGCGATTGCAACAAAATATCCAAGAGGGCAACTTTTATAACCATAAAGCAAATAAATGTTCTTTCAATTGCTTATATGCTGTCTAGCAAACATCCAAATCCTCTTCAAGAACAAAAGAATCTCACAAAATGTCTAGCTAAGACAGAAATTTTGATATAGGGAGTTGTAGAACCAGAAAGGCTTTTTAGCAAAACTGCACGAAGATTCTCAAGTACAAGGCCATGGACAGTGCTTGACTTGAAACAAGCATCCAACTATGCGTGAGTCACCACCTTCGTTATCATCTGGTTTTTATACCGGGATGGAAAAGCTCTCTTTACAGGTAAAATATTGTGCTTTGATTCTGTTGTGTGAATCTTAAAGTATTCAAATTCAGCATCAAAAAGGCTCTAAGAATCATAAACTCTAGCAAAAATAAATTCTGAACTAGTAACTCAGAAGAACTGTAGTGACTTAGACCTTTATCATCACACATCTACATACAGGCAATTTTCAAACAGCCTCGAATATACCAAACTGCAAGAATTTAGATCAATGTCTCTAAAAAAATAAAGATTTAAGGACACTGAACTGAAAAGAATGTTTCTACCATGAGTTCATCCTGTGAAATTATCAAGATTTCAAGTTGACAATTTATTGCCAAGAATCATACAGCAGAATATAAATACAACAATGGCAATGTTCGAGGTGATAAACACTCCCAAGTGAAGTCATAAAGGCACTAAGGACAAAAGTTCCTGCACAACTTTGCATAAGGAAGTTTTGAGAAAAAAAGTATTTCATCTTACCCAACTCACTTTCACCAATGACAATCAATTCTGAATTAAGCAATCTCATTAGAAGAGTTCCTAAATGCATACACATACAAAGGATGTCAAATATCTATGATAACAGACACTAGTTTCTACATGCACTCCAATCTCATGCTTTGCTATGCATACCATGAGAGTTATTTTTATTCTTAACATCCATACTGAAGTCCTCTCTTTTGCATTTACCTCAGTTCACTGATTCTGTCAGCCTCATCAGGTAATAGGAGATCACTAGGCTTTGAACGAGGGCAAAGGATCCCCATCTAGGGTCGGAGAGCAGTGGTAAAGCAGCAGTGCACAGTTGCTACCATTAGGCTTTTTAAGTGGTGGGGAATTGGCTGGACACAATAGTGCATTATGTCAGCATTTTTCAGCCTGAAAAGTAACACTCTGAAAAGCTTCTGAAGAAACTGAACAACCTTCCAGGTTAAAATTAGGGATGCAAAAGAAGTTAGATCTAAAAACCAAACTAATAAAAACCCTACAACAACTAACAAAAAAACCCAATACATCAACCAAAACACACATACACAAAATAAGCAAAAAACCCCCAAAAAACCCACATAATCAAAAAAGTGGCAGCTCCTCTCACAATATATAATCTATTTGGAGAACCCCTTGCTAAAAGACAAGATTATAAAGATATGCAAGCTGTAACAAAGACTGGACAAGTTCCAAAAAAGAAACCCACAGAGGGATTATTACTCAGTACAGAAAGAGACAGATCACATCCACACCAAGAAGATCCTAACTCCCAGGTGATTAGACTTCTATTATACAGAATTATCATTAGATGACCTTCTGTTCTAATATTGTATGCTAAATTTCCAATTTTTGGCCATTCATCACACATGGCTAGATCCTTCCTAATGACCTGTTTCTTCTGCAAACTGAACCCCAGCAATTCTTCTACCTTTTCAATAAAGTCTTTGAATTAATGACCTTTGTTATTTTACCCTTTTTCTTTTTTTCCCCCTCTCCTCTTTATCCTACCAGGCTACTAGGAAAAAAAAATTAACATTCTAACAAAGACAACCCCATAATATTTTTCTATAAAAGCTGACATGGCAAGTCTTTTTTCCCTGATGGACTCTATCATATCAAGAACATAACTGGTGCTGATAGTTTCTCTTGAATCACTGTCCAACTTAATCTAGAGTCAAGAATTTACACAAGAACATTTATTAAGTCTGCTGGTACCAACAAGTGGTCCATGCCAACAATGTTGTTATCAGTGACAAACACATCACTACAGCCCTTGACAGAGCATTTAGTACCAATTCATGCAATTTTTGAGCACGATGAATCACCTATGAGAAAATATGCACACAAATACTTGCTCTGAAAAGTCAACTTTGCTACTAATATCAGAGTAAATGCTTACATAAAGCATACACTCAAGTCCTACGTGTCAAGAGCTACCTACAGGATTCTCACCTACTAATTACTGGGGTGATTCTTAACTTCTCTCGTTCCTACAGCAACATGCTGTTTGACTTCCATCTCAATAACAGATCTCTTTCAGATTTAAGTTGACATAGTCTGCAGTCAGTCTGCTTCCAGCAGATACAGGAGACAAAAAAGAAAAGACAGGCATGGCTGTCCTGCTTCCTTTGTTACATTTTGTCACCAAGCCTTCAGAGAAGAGTGCAGTCCAAAGAGACTCCTTCCATTTTGCTACACAGATGATAAGGATTGAAAAGGACAGGAAGGGAGGGACAGAGGAAGAAGAGAAAATAGTATTTATCTTCATAACATGGTATCTTGTTTCTTCCCAAAGGTACTTTCAACAATTATAACAGCATTCAAACCAATGTTCGAAGTTAAAAAGTAGCTTTCTCCAAGGCTGTGAATTTTGAAGCAGAAAAATTCACAATACACACCTCTGTAAAACACTTGTACTTAAAACAAGCATCTGAAATATAAAACTTGTCTGGCTGGTTTCATTATCAAAGGGTAACATTTCAACAACCTATAGTAGCCCAAATAAGATTATGTTCAGATATACACATGTGATACCAATTACCAACAAACATTAAATTAGCCTACATCTTGCTTAGAATACTAGATATAAACAATCCCTTCCATGTTAGTCACACTCACCGTTTCTTGTCTTTGGGACTCAGTGAGCTTTTCAGACAATTCTTCCAGAGTCTTTCTTAATTCAGCATCAGTCCTTCATAGAAAAATACAAGTAAGACAATATTCCACAGTGCAAAAGCTAAGTAACGCCCATTATCATTTTAAGTAGCAACAACCCCCCAGAACTGTTTGCTACTTCAATCTGTTCTACAGCCTCTTCATAACAGATCATAGCCTATTCATAATATTTTATAGCATAATTAGAAACAAGCCTCAAATGGAAAATTCATTATAAAAAGCATTCCCATTCCTCAAGTGAAGAAACAGCATCTAAGTATCAGTTAGGTATCAGGTTAACAAGTACAAAATTATGGACACATCTACACAGTCCTTTCGAACAGTAGTTTCCTACTAGGAATTAACAGTCTAATTCCTGTTATTGCTATTGAACAAAGCACCACATTGTGAGAAAGTATATACGTTATGGCCTGCAGGAGAGCTTACCTAAAGGGACTCCAGTAACATGAGCAAACTAGGAGCAAAGCTGTAATGAAAGAAATTCCCTAGTCCTTGTCATTTTGTGCATATATTTTAAAAAGCTGAGGAAAGCCCCAGATATTATACAAACAGGAATTGGTAGGTGTTATTTAAATTTCTAAATACTGCAGAAGATGACATAAAACAAATAGTTCATAATCCTACTTTCATTTACATGTTGCACAATCCCTCATTTTCCCCAAAATTATTTTTTGAAAGAGTTTAAGAATTTTTTTCCACACTGTTCTTCACATGGAGTTATATTCTGTTTATACCGATTTCTTCTTGAAAGCTCACGACTGATGTCATCTCCCAGGCGAAGTTGTTCACTGCTGAGATCTCGAAGAGACTGGTGGAAAGAATGCAGCTGTAAATAAAAGTACACAAATTAAACCAAGGTTTAGGAACTCTTTTTTTTCTGTGATATTCCAAAAATACATATCTACACATATGCACACTTTTTAAAATAAAGCAGATAAAAATAACCTAAAAAATAATAAAATCCCATTAACTGTAGTTGAGCCTGGATGACTGGATGAGGCTTATGCACTTCTATTTCAATCCACCCTTCACAATACTTGCTCATTGTAGTTTAACTCTCAGTACTTTATTTGCTAAACCAAGTTTCCTAACTATGTTTTTTCCTGTGGTTCATAGCTTAGACACTATACTACCTCTTTAACCTAATGCAAAGCAAATTGAAACAGCTGAACAAGTAACTTTCAGGAGAGATATATTTCATGTTAATGGATACTAGTATTGGTAAAAAGAAGTTCTGCCCAGCTATATATGCTACTATTACATAGGAACTTGAACCAAAACAATCAGAACATTATAATGCATTCAGAAACTACCAAGAATAGCTATTTTACCTTGCCCAAGACATTACATATTCTTTTTTCAGGTCTTGGGAAAAAAAAGAAAAAACAAAAAACAAAAACACACTCCTACTTTCCTCTGTAAAACCTCCTGTTTTCCCCAATCAGCAGGATCCCAATTTATCATCAAAGTTTTAGGGAGCAAATAAAAAAATGAATAGGTCATTCATTCTTCATGGGATAGAAAGTGACAGTTAATCCATCCTAATGCAACCTACTGCTGTCAACAATTCCCTGGCCAGGATAATCGTTATGAAAAACCCTAATTTATAATATTCCATTGTTCTGTGCCCTAGATTTAAACCTGGATCTTCCACAACCAAGCTGACTGCCCTCAACATTCAGACACAGGAACTGCTACCTCCCCTGTGTGATTAACCAGAAATTTCAAACTGACCTGAGAGAATTTGAAAGAACACATAGTATTTTCAAAATGCATATGCTAAGAAGGAGAGGGACTTAAATGTGTTAAAAGACCATTTGGCTGAAAAATTACTTCAGCTAGAAAAAGTCAGAATGGGGATAAAGAGACAGTGGTTACAGAAAAAGATAAAAAGCCACAACTTTAGTTAGGCAGTACTGCTTTATGTCTGGTCTAATTTCTACCTATAATAATGATCAATGGCTACTTCTAGTTCATCATTCCTCAAAGAACTATACTCTTCTTACAAAATAGTTAATGGAAAGAAAAAAGCCACTGAAAAGCAAGAATAAGAAATAAACCAGCATTTATCATCAAAACTGAAAAAAAACCTATTTACCTACATAGTTACTTAATATGAAGAACTCTGTATGTATTGCAGGAATTCCCTTGAATAAAATGACCAAGATATTTATAGAATATCTAGAAATAATCTAGAAATATCTAGAAATATCTAGAAATAGTCCTAAGCATTTTGGGTGGCTGGGAGGAAAGACTTCCATATAACATTATTTCCTTCCAAGAATTATTTTCCACACTCACCTTGGGGGAGGAAGGAATGGGGGGAGAACTAGATTGAAAAGACAATGAAATAGGGTTAAATAAAAATCTAGAATTTCTATAGCTTCCCAAAAACTCAACTGAGAAAACTTGTTTAATTAAGTTTAAAATTTTATGGAAGCTTATTGATTTTTAAAAAGTCAGTATGAATACCTTACAATCAGCTTCTTTAATATTAGTCTACACATTCACTCAAGCAAGTCTAGCCACCCTGTCTGAAAAAGCAAAAACAGGCAGTGAACTCTACCTGTAGGATAACAGAAACACAATTCTCTTACCTATTAAGGTAATTATTTATTTTTTCTGAAATCTGCAAGCAGATACAAGTTAAGGAATACGAAAATTACCTGTGGCACACACATCCACTCCTCCTCCCATCATCTGCCTGAAATACAGGCTCAAATTATTCCACTCATAGGTCAGACCAAGAACTAAGATGAAGAACTACCTAGTTCAAAATCAGTCCAATCTACACTGAAGTAAAAGCAAAAGCACTAAGACCCTATCCCATTAACTAATAATGCCCTTCACAGCCTCACTGATTTCCAGCATGAATGTTAATTGGCTGGAAGGGACCTCTGGAGATCATCCCATCCAAGCCCCCTGCCAATGCAGGGTCACCTAGAACAGTGACACAGGAACTCATCCAGATGGGTTCTGAATGTCTCCAGTCAGGGAGACTCCACAACCTCCCTGGGCAGCCTGTGCCAGTGCTCTGGCACACTCATTGTAAAGTTCTTACCCACGAGGTGGAACTTCTTGTGTTTTAGTTTATGGCCATTGCTCCCTGTCCTGTCACTGGCCACCACTGAATAGTCTGGCACCATTCTCTTGACACCCACGTTAGAGATATTAATATGCATTACTGAGATCCCCTCCCATTCTTCTCCAGACTAAACAGGCTATTCAGAGATTATTTTTCTTTGTCTTTAGAGAGCCTAAAAGGTAGGGAGATTATTTTCATATTTTACTTTTGATATCACTACCATCTACATCCTTTTCTCTATAATGATTTGCATGAAACTTGACAGACACAAGAGGTGACTGCCTAACAAAAAAAGCAGGTAACATTGAAAGGACAAATCATAGCTGAAGCATTCTTAGCTGAATCTTCAGAATCACCTCATTTAATGTAAAAGCAAAGAGTTTGGTGACCATTTATTGCCTGTTTGGAACAGCAACTCCCATTAGTGCTCTGTACCTGGTCCACATTATCTGCCTCATTGACAAATCGAACACTTGCAGACCTAGACCTTCGATGTTTATTGCCCTGTGAGTCTCCATAATCCCTGAGAGGAGACGTGGGCAGGAAGTGGCGGTTGCCTGTAGGAGATATGAGATTAAAAACGTAAGTACGAAGACAAAACTTTGTATGGGAAACTTTTCATTTTGCTTCACAAAAAATGCATATTTCACCTTGATACTATCCTTCTAGGTCACACTGCAGACAAAACAACTACTGAATTACTTAACATACATATAACTCTTTTAGCTCTTCTCAGGATTCTTCAATTTAAACATTTCTTACCCATGACATACAAGTATTCCAAAAAGAGGAATTGTTTCTCCAAGGAGTAGTTTTTCCTCAAATTTTATTTGCCCAACCAACCACTTTTTCTTGCACATGAATCTATTAGAGATTCACACTATTATATTTCACAGTTTTTACATAGGAATGAAATTTTTAGAGCTTCTTACTAAAATATATAAAGTACTACCTCCCAAAGGAATACACCTCCCGAACATACCTCTTCCCAAAATATAATGAATTTCCTGAGACATACAGGGAAAAAAAACTACTCTTTTGTGGGTCATAAATAATTTCTGGCTTTTTCTTTTCCACTGTTTCCAAACATCCATAATCTCAAGCATTTAAAATTTAAATTCTCTTTTTGCTGTGAAACAAGCTTCAGAAGCTGCAATATCTTTTGGATTTAGCTTTAACTTGTACATACATACAACTCATGCAGTGGAAAATTAATTTTCTCAGCTCAAAGAATCAACGTTTCATTTAGATCTCTTGGGATAGCAGCAGAAAATACTAACAGAAACAGAAAGTTGGAAAAATTTACCATATAAACAAGTGCATAACATAATGCAGGTCTCCCAGATTTCTAAATTCAGCTTCTTTGAAGCAATCAACCATGACTTTCCATAAGACTATATCTACACATTTTTCTTCATTTCCTCTTTGCATAACACAGCTATATGATATAATTCAAGCATACTCAAGCCCTTTAAGTATTTTACCTGATGTTCCTTCTCCATCCAGGTCACTGGGATACAAGCTTGAGAGAGATGCACTTCTCATTCCAGAGTTTCGTGTTAATCGCTGGCTCCTTAATTGACCTATAGATTGCTCCAGTGTTTCTTTTAACTGCAGAAATGTTAAAATTTATTGAAATATGAACACAAACTTGTTTTTTAAAAAGCATGGAAAATATTATTAATTTAAAAGTCATTAAGAAAATAAAAGCTATTTTTAAGCCACGTACAGCTATGAACTAATAACAGCTTTTCTTCAATATCTATCACATTCCTGTAATTATAGCAAAACATGCTTCCAACATTGGCAGCTTCAAATATCAAGTTTCTTAAAACACCATGAAAACTCAGAATTTTGTCTCCTACAACCAAAATAAGACCTATTTGTCAGCAATGCTCATTAACAGTCCTGCAAAATCCAGAAATTAAGAAATTTCTTCAAAGAAATTATTTCTTACTGGAATTTTTCCACCAGCCCTACCTGGAATCAGTTTTACATATGGCTATCAAATTTCCCTAAGCAGCTTTACAGAAACCCCTATTTTGAGAAATTTCACTTCCAGGGAAAGCAAGCCATTCCCAATTTATGAGTACAGAACTAGCTATATTAAAAAATTAGTTCTTCATTTTTCAAATGTACATCTCATTTTTTACAATTGCATTTGTTAACTTTGGTTCTTAGCCACTTGCTTTGTCACACCCTTATTTGACAATCCAAAAAACATCAATTTCTAAAGGTTATCCTTTATCAAAGAGAAGTTTGTGAACAATGGTTAAAATGATGCTTTACTCCTGTAGAATTATACACTTTGTTGGATCTCTGTTGGAAGAAACAAGCTTTTTTTCTACACATTTGCTTCTTTACTCTCTCTACCTTCACACGTAAAATATTGTTATATTTCATATGTATCTGTTTCAAGGCAGATGACAGGAAAAAAAATGACAGGAAAAAAAGCCACATCAGTATGATCACAATCCCATTCCCTGCTATAATTCAGCTTTTATCTTATCACTTCTTCATGAAAAAGAAACATGTTCCCTAATACTCTATTTCAGCTACACATTGTGTACTTGGCATAGTACCATAACAATCTACTGGGTGCTTATAAACCAGGAAAGTAATGAGTCTACAAAACCTGTCCAAGTTTAATTATATAACATATTACTATATTATGATTTTGTTAGCACAAATAAATATTAAAAGTTTCTGTTTACAGCTACTTAACTTCTTATATATTCTGTCCATTAATACCAAGTTTTCAGCTATGAATCCTACTAATAGGAAAGACCTAAGAAGTAAAGATAAAACTGAAAATTGCTCACAGTTGTTATCGCTTTGGTTTGTTCCTTGTTGTATTCTCTGTATTGTCCTAGCAAATGGTCGACATGTCTTAGATTTCTGTTGGTATCCTTAAATAAAAGAGTTTTAGAAAAAAAAGTCAAAACAGAAACATCTTCTAATCAAACATTACTGCTGTCTTTATTCTTATTGATTTCTAAGATTAAATTGAAAATACAAGTGCTTTCTAAAGGGTCTAAGCATTAAAAATCCTATTCAAGCAGCAAGGAATACCGCATGGCTAAAGGGAGGAAAATGAAAGAAAAAGAGAAAAAAACAAAACCAAATTTTATCATTTCAGTACAACAGTAAGGCCTCAGCTTCAAATAACAAGTTTTTTCAAGTTTCAGCCATTCTACAGAAAAACCTTTTTAATTCAAAGATCTTGATGTTATTTGCTTGTAGAACAGTTATCTGAGAAGTAACAAGTTTTTGAAGGTGAAAACACTAGGTAAGGTCACTGCATGAGTATTCTCTGACCAGATAAACACCTGGATCAGATGGAAGATCTGCTGAAAAGCAGTCCTCAAAAAGCAATTAGTTTAAAATCAGAATTTCAGAAGAGCAGCTAGAAGGAGGTTAGATAGAATCAGAATACCAAAGAATTCTTTTTTAAAAAGTCAGACTTTATTCTTATTAACTTATTTTCTTTTTTTCTGGATTTATGTTTATTTTCCAGATAAGAAGTTTTGAAGTTTAAATTTACCATTCTATATTAATTTTTCTCATATATTAAAAGGAAAAGAAGATATTGCTGGCCAAACAGTAAGTAATAAAACATACACCCATCCACTCCAGGTATACAGAACTGTCAGCTAGAGAAGAATGGGAATAAATTCTTGAGCATTAATGGTGTTGGGATAGCTAAATGTCTCCTCCCACTTGCAAAACAAATTCAGATATCCCCCCTGCACCCTCCACTTCTTCTTGCTCAGGTATGTAACTATTACAAGTTTAGAAATAATGCTTCTCACAGTGCTTTTTCACATCTAGAAAATATCCGAAATGTAAGCTCTATCCTGAAGGAATTGACTGCTTACATAGTTATCAGAAATTTGGAAACTTCATACAGTTTTTATTGTATAAATTTTATACAAGACAAGGCTGAAACTTTCTGATAGAAATTTTAATGTCTCTTGTGAGAATCTAACAAAACTGATTTGGCCTTATTCAGTTTGCTAACTTTATAAATAGTATTCCCCAACACATCATTGTTTCTAACAACATTCTATTACTGTCTGAAATTGCAGCTGTATAAAGGTGTAACAAGCCACACACTTTCAGCTCAAAAGCAGTATGATCAATTTCCCAAAACCCTTTTTGGTTTGCACAGAAAGCAATGTTTCCTACCTGTACAGTACATTTCATAACTTTAGAAAAGAAAATTTGACCCTGTGTTACAGAAATGCAGGCTCTATAAATACTTTAAAACTGTATTTTGTAAACAACCTGCAAAGTGCTTGCTAAAGTATGGATCTTCTCTGTAACTTCTTCAGCACCATAGTTGTGAGCCCTGTTGTGGGATGCTCTCAAAGGCCGCCTTCCAACTCGACCCGTGAGAAAGTTGTCTGAATCACTGGATGAATCTGCCATCAGTATCTTGAAGCCTAGGCAGGAAGACCAGAAAAAGTAACATATGGTAATTCCTGTCTGTAAATGAACAGTCTTGCACGATATTCCCAAAGCAGCTTCATAAACCCAGATTACATTTGCCTTTCTGGTTTGGATCAGCAGGATGTACTTTTGAAGCAGATTTTCCAACTGGTCCTCAGTTATCACCTTTGTTCACACTGTGAAGCAGGGTCAAGATGCATGAGGCAGAGCCTCTTGGGAGCAAATTAAATCAAAATATACACTCACTGCTTCCAAGTGTTCAGTACTCATGATAAAATCATGGCCCCAAAACAAATCTCCCCCCACAACATAGAGTGGAGACATCAATGCTTTATCAATCATCCTGGTCCACAGAAAGGCTCTCCTTTACCTCACATTACTCACTAAGCTGTCTTCAAGAATGGGGATAGCTAAATCCCAAGGATGGCAAGATAGAGGAAAAATAGGTCAACAATCATCAGATGGGTGAAATTATTAAAAACCACAGACATCTATGCCTAGTATAGTAAAGTCACATAGTAACTGATTAAAACAACAACCCTCAAAAGGTAGGTTAGATCGACATTTTTTCTTGAAGTACTACACACTGCAGCAGTTTGCCTTAATGTCATGGAATGACTTGGTGAAAGAAGAAGTAGACTGACAAACTCTTGAACCCCTGTAGACAACAACAACAACAAAAAAATCATACTAAAGATGTCATTCTTCTAGCCACGAGAGCTGAAATTTCCAGAAGAAACCAAGGATGGATAAATCTTATCCTATATTTTATATGGAGGCAACCTGATCTGTTTTTCCAGATTTAATTTTTCCATATTTAATTTTTATAAGGTTGCAAATTTTTGTCCCCCAGACTTGGATAAAATCCTTTCAAACATGAAAGAAGAACAAATCAACATGCTCAGTTTGCCGCTAAGTACATCAGTATTCCTTATATTTTCTGAACTGGTGAATTTACTCATTCTTCTCTTCTCATCTCACCTCACTAAAGCAAATTTTTACAGAATTTATTATTCCAGCACCTCACTCTGGTCAGCTGCAATAAAGTCTTAATGAGACTGAAAAAGAATAAACACTAAACACTGGGAAACAGGAATTATGGGATATTTTCAAATATAAAGAAAACAAAAATAAATAAAACAATGGTAGAAATAATAGCATGGAATAATACTGGTTTTAGTGTAATTTGGTTAAAAAAAATATCAACAAAACACAACAAACAAGTAGAGCCCCATAAGACAACCATAAGAGCCCCAATAACTGAAAAGCAAAGACTGGAGGAAAAAAAAGGGAACAAAGATTTGCAGCAGGAAAGATTAATGGGCTTATTTTCAGCTGTCCAAAAATAGGCTCATTAAGATATATACTAGCCAAAGCACAGAAGAAAGGTCAATAATCAAGGTAAACAAAAAAGAAAGCACAGGATAAGGAGGACATTTGCCTGAAGAAAACTTACTATTTATGGTTAAGCATTCCTCTTTGTCCTCGTGAGCAACCTAAAAGGAACCACAAGTACTTTTAAGGTGAAGAAGCTGTTTCACATAAAGCAACATCCTCATTTTTAAGGGAACTGTACAAATTTCACTTTAGATTTAAAAAAATAAAAATCACAAAGAAGAAGAAATTTGCAGAAATGTATCATATGCACATCTGCCTAGCAATTGAAATTAACAAAGAAAAACGTATCACTTTTCCCAAAAAGTTACACTGATTTCAGCACATGATCACATGACCTACTTGACCATTTGAATCATTTGGCTCTTATTGGCTTTTAGTTCTACCCAAACAGATCATAACCTTTGCTGAACTGATGAAAAGCATCAATACTCAGTATTTTCCTTTCCTGCAGGAAGCAGAGCATTTCAGCTTCACTGAGGACTCTTTTTACGACATATGCCAGGTAAGAAGTAGAGCTGACAATCTCAACGTCAATCTCTCCAGCTCAAGTAAACAAAAGATAAAGTCAGTGTACACAACTTGATTATTCCTCAAGTGTTTTATTTGTTCAGCTCCACACAGACTACTCTATCACTAGGTAACTAACTTAGTGTTAAAGTAATAGTTGAAGCCTTATAGCCAAGATTGAGCACGACGAAAAAAAAATAAATTATAGTAATTCCAGAAAGGAACAACATGACACCTGAAAGGCCCTTTCCTTCAGTGCTTGTATTTGAGCCCGAGAAAAAGCAGGAAGGTGATCCCATATGGTAATATTTCACCATCGTGCCTTCAGGAATCAGCACCACATTTTATTATCAGTTTGTCACACCGTGCTTCTAGCACTGTTCACCAGCACGACACAGAAAACGGTTCCTTCACACAAGGCAAGCAAGCAATGCCCTCTGCAAACTTCATTAACACCAGACTTCAACAGAGTCTCTTTGGCCCAGACAGAACCGTAGAACCCAGAACGGCGCCGGGCACGCCGCCGGCCGGGCCTCTGGACTGTCCCGAAGAACCCCGCGGCCGCCGCACCCCGCGCCTCCGGCCGCCGCTCCAAGGCGGACAGCCGCCTCCCGCACACCGCCCTGGCCCCAGCCCTTCTGCACCCCCAGCCCTCACCGCACAGCGGCTCCAAGGCGAGGCCGCCCCGTCCCTAGCCACCTCCCACCCACCTCACCTCGCCGCTATGGCAACTTGAACTAGCCGCCCTGCCGCCAGCTGCCGGGTCCGCGGGCCGGGCGCCTGGCCCCCCCGCAGCGCTCCATGGGACAGGGAGTCCACAAGCCATGGGCCCGCCAGGGAAAAGGCACGGTGCGGGACTTCAACTCCCGAGAGGCTTTGCGGGGGCAGCGCGGTGAGGGCCGGGCAGGCCCCGCCTTGCTGGGAAGCCGCTAGGCCTGCGGGGAGCGCTGGTGGCAGCTGTGGGAGGTTCCGCGACAGACCGGCTGTATGTGAAAATTGCTTTGTGAAACGCTAAGTTTTTACAAAGTACACATTGGTGTTTGCAAATATGTCAGCTAAATGACTGCGAGGAGCAGAAATAAAAGCTGTTGCCCTGGTAAAGCCGGCGAGTCTGGGAAAGGGCGTGTGAGTGCGGAGAGCAGCTGTTTCTTATAAGGCTCCTTCCCTATTTCTTGACATTTTCTTATTTCCTTAAGCCACGCATCTCCCTGCTCTCAAATGTTTCATCTATTACCCTTGTGTGCAGTAAAAACGACCAAATACTACACACTGCTGCTCTGACCGGCCTTGAAGAGAGAAAAAAGTGTTGTGACTAATTACAGGAAATGTCTCCTGGGCTTCTGAAACTTGGGCAAGCTTGCAATAGGCCAACAGTCACTGTAGTAGTTGATCACCTATAGCTGAGCACTCCAGGCAAATGTACATGCAGTGAGTTGGGGTTTTTAATACGTATTATGTCTATTGCCTCTGGAATCCGCTCCAGGCAGTGACCATTGGCCTTTGAGCACAGTAATAAGGCATAGATGGGAATCCGTAGTGCCTACCTTCATTCCTGTCCTGCAGAACTGTTTCGTGAGCTCAAAATACAGCAGGCATTCTTGAATGCCATATGATTACTGCACATTTCAGGTGTAAGCCAGGTCTCCCACACTGGCAGCTTTCACCAGCAGTCCAGGCAGCAGCTGCTGGCCCTTGTGTCTTTGTGGTTATGCTTAAGTGACATTAACCTCATGTGAGTAGAAGGCAGGTGAGACATGGTACAGGAATGTAAGGATATCATTTATTTCACTGTGAGCTGAAGCATTAGTGAATAAGGAGTAAATAAGTAAGTTTTCCCTAGCTTCAATACCATGGGCATTGTCATGGCCTTTCCTTTGCAAACTGCAGCATAGTCAGGTCTAAATGCAGGGTGAGAGTCAGGCCTTTGGGTCAGTCTTATAGAGGCTCTGAATTTTCCTGAGTTCTCGGAGGGTTTTTCTCTCTGTTTTGTAGTAAGACCTAGCAGCGGTCTTACTACTCCATAGACTCAACAGAATTCATCTGTGAGCAAATTTATTTTCTTGCCCTAGTAGTGTCTCTCAGGCCATCACAGGGTAAGTAACATGTCCTGGATGTGACTGGTACATATACGAGAAGTGTATTTACATCTGTGCTGGGTGTGAGCACATCTGACTTGCCACTAACACAATGTTCCAGTGGAAGCTGATGCCAGTGCCTGAGAGCCACATGCCAGGCACAGCCACTGGTTCTGAAGACCGGGCTAACCATGCACGTGCCTACTGGGAAAGTGGCTAGTCGTCAAGGAACACTTGCTAGGTTGTAGCAGAAGAAGAGGATGCTTCCAGTGCTTCAAATGGCTGTCTGCACACAGCTACATTGTCAGCTGCAGCATTGCATGAATACTCTCTATTACATATGCATATGAAATAAAGCTTATGCCAATGATTAAGACATAGTTTTTTCATCCCCATCAGGTATAGCTTGCTTGGTACAAAAATTGAGATATTAAAAACTGTTACAGAAAACGCGTAAGCAGGCATATATGCCAAGATTTCTGTCACGGTTTAGGAATAATATTCCTCAATTTAGGATTCCCACTGCAAAAACCCAAACCTACTCCCTCACTCCTCTCTCTCCCTTTCTACACTCCCTCCCCTCCCCCCCTCCCCGCAGTGGGCTGCAGAGGAGAATTGGAGACACAAAAGGTAAAGATCACAGGTTGAGACAAGAACAATTTACTGGAAACTGCAAAAGTACTAATTACATATGATATAAAAAAAGAAAAGGATCAATGGAAAATAACCCTGCAATAACAGACAACACCAGGTGGCTGCCTCCACCACATTTCCTCAGCTGGAAGGAACATCTTCTTCCTGGAAGAGATTCCCTTTCCTCTGCACTTGACAAACGTCTTAGGTTTGTATAATCCTGTGTTCCTTCCCAATCTCCTATCAATGATTTCTTGAAGCTTACTTCTGAGTGTGTGAAAAAGTGCTTGATTACTGCTCGAAGGTTTTGCATAATTTAAGGGTCTTTACTGAAGACTCTGCTAAAGGCAGATTGAAAATCTAAATAAACTGTATCTAGAGTTCTGTTGATAGCTTCAGAAGACTTTCAAAACATATAAGGAACATCTGTCCTTCAAAAAAGCTGTTCTGATTCTTCCTTCAGATAGCATGCATACATTAATTTTATTCTTCCTAGTAGTTTATACTGATGTACCCACTGCAGTTGTCAGTCGTATTTCTGGATTTCTCTTTTTGAAGCTGAACAGTATAGTGATTTTGTTCGTTTGTTTGTTTTCTTTTGTCATAAGGATGTTAAATATGTGCATAAGATTGTTACAGAACATCTTCAGTTTGGAATGAGGATGATGAGAAATTATTTAACTGTGCACAACAAACGACTATACTAGACATAATTATAAAGAAGTTGTTTAACTGTACAAGAACAGAACCCTTTTGTTTTATTAGATGAATCTGAAAACATATATCCCAGCATTCTGTTATCTGAAGTGCTGTTGAGACAGTAACATGCTGTTGAGACAGTAACATGACAGTGCTTGCATTTAGAGAGGCCAGCTTGGTATTTCTACTTCAGGTTAATGCTGCTTGATTAATGATTAATGCTGTTGTGCCCCTTAACTAATACAAATATATAATACAAATATATAATACAAATATATAATACAAATATATAATACAAATATATAATACAAATATAAGTCTTGGCTAACACCTTTAAAAAAAAAAAAGAAAATATTATTCTGAGCCATTACATTACTGCATATATATAAATAAATGTGTATTGAGTCTGAGAACACAGTCCTTAAAGGTAAAAAATCCAGGACTATAACTTTTTTTAAAAAAATTTTTTAAGTTTAAATTTAATTTTTTTAATTCTTGTATTTGTCACTAGTGATATCTTTTCATGCTATACTACTTGTATTCCATGACAAGTTATTATTCATGTAGCTTTCAGGAGATTGTTTCACTATTTCTTTCACAAGGCTATTAAAAAAAATAAAAAGACAACACAGAATAAATAACTATTTTACAGATTCATCTTTCATGGTACACAGAAAATGAGTTCTTTTATGAACAGCTATCATAAATGCATAAAAGAGGAGAAGCACTGTGTGGTAGATGAATTGTCATCTAAGTCAGTGAGCTTAAAGGCCATTTTTTAATTTATGATTGTTGTAATAAACAGTCAAACTCTTCTATTACACATGCTGGTCTCCTTATTAAAGGAAGTATGTGCCATGATCCAAGTCAATGAAAAGTGCAAAATCTGTCTGAAGTCTGAATTATGAGGGCAAAATTCATTTCTGCTAGAGGTTATTTCTAAGCTTGGATGCCCATGCAAGAGATGAAGAGCAGAATGAAGTCAAAGATGGCTAGAATGCTGACTTTAGATGAAGAGGCACAGGGAATGTAAGCCTGAGGGAAAAGAAAATATATGGACACATAAGTTCATAGGCCCTGGGATGCACCCATGGATGTTGAGGTAGCTACTGACATGATGGGTCACCAAGTAATTAGTCTCTCCATTGAGGAAAAGCTGAGAAAGCTGGGCTGTCTAGCCTGGAGAAGAGAAGGCTTGGAGGATCTCATCATTGTGGATAATACTTGAAGGAGAGTGTAGATAACATAGTGTCCAGTGACAAGGTAACAGGCAATGGGCACAAACAGAACAGGACTTTCTATCTGGACATAAGGAAACTCTTTTCAATATTGAGGGTGACCAAACACTGGCACAGGTTGCATGAAGAAGTTGTGGATTTACATCGTTGGAATAATCAAAAGCTAACAGAGCTTTCTGGGCAAGCAGCTCTGGGTGGCCCTGTTTGATCAGGGTCACGGGCAGATGGCTTCCAGGGTCCCTTCCAATCTCAATGATTCTGTGACTCAGTGATTCAGTTACTCTGTGGACAAACATGCCTGCCTGAAAACACCTCTCATCATTCTTACTTAAACTAATTGCTTAACGCCAAGACAGTTTCATTTTACTCTTCTCTCTGAGCACTCTTAGAATTGACAGTCTCAGGCTTTATAATTTTATATTTTTTTACAAGGCAGTACCTCCTTTTTATCCTGAAGCCTACTGGTTATTCCAATTTTCAAAGTTTTTCATGGATTTATCTAACAGTAAGGAGAGGCACAAAAGTTCCTCAACATCCTGTAACCATAAAACTCCAAAACTACCTTGAAATAGAGGACAATTTTTTTATATGGACATGAATCTTCAAGAACCTAGATAAAATTATTTCATATAACTGTTCAAACAATTGATGAATGATGCTGTGTCAAAGCAATGTGCCTAATGTATTTCTTTTGTGACAGACCAGAAATTATTTGCAATACTGAAACAGAAACAGGTAGGAATCAGCATATCTTCCAAGCATCTAGTATGGCAAAACATGCGAATTAGTTAGAAAAAAAAACCCTACCAAGTCTTTTAATCTACTTTTTGCTGACTTTTTTTTCCCAGTAAACATTTCCTCATGCAGATATTCCCAGGTGGTGCTGTTGATATCTGGTGATCTGTGTGGAACACCAATTAGACCTAATTGCTTCTTTGTTAGAACTTGTTGTGGTTTATCTGATTTGTGTATAAACCATATAAGCAGTGAAAGGATAAGTGAGAAACCACATCAAATCTGGCAGCTGATAATAATGTTATTTTTTTCAGAAAGCACCACAAAAACGATGGAATTCAGAGCCTTGCAGTGCTTGAGGTGATATGTACTAAATGAGAAACTGGCTGTCACTAGAGGGAGTGCCTGTAACAGTGGAAAAAGGTGCTTGTCAATTATTGCTGTGTTTAAATTAAAAGGAGCATGCAGGGGTCTTTGAAAAATAATCAGGAAAAACATCTGCAATATACAGTGATTTAAAAGTGATTTTCTTTCCTATTTCTTTATTTGAATCAAAGCACAAGACATTTTAATCGATAAAAATTACTTAATTTCTCTAACCTCAGGGCATACAGTATTTTGCATGTCTGTTCTTAGGATTATATTTATAATTGTGGATATACACTTGTTAGTGATACTTTTAATACATTAACTGATTTTAGTATATAAAAGAGGAATATTTCTTTATATTCTACAGAGTTGAAAAGTTACCAGTCATTCTAAGCTGCTAGATGCCATCACTTTTCAAAACTGATGTGATCAGAGCTATTGATTACTGTTCTTTTTTACAGCTAAAAAACACTTGCAGTCTTGTCTAAGCTAAGCAACTGTGTTCTGTCATTCCTTCAATACAGGTCATGTTTCTAAACCTCCCATTTTCCTTATTATCCTGTGAATAATCCTGTTTGTCTACTTATTGATGATAAAGTATTCCAGACAACTCTATAAATGCAAAATGAAATGGAATAATTGCAACATATTCCCGTATTCCTGCCATGCAGGGTGTGTCTTATTGCATGTAGCTACCTGTGTTTTTCTGATCTAGAGTTCAGAGACCTCCCAAGCCTCGGGTTATCTATATAATTATAAATATACTCTCAGTTCCCCCCATCACTGGGCCTGTTCTTGAAAAAGTTAAACAGAAGGACCGGGAACTGTCTAGAAGAAGCCAGAGCATGACAATGCAAGGCTAGCTGCTCCCTCAGGGCCAGGCGCCAGGAGTCACAGGGGATCCTGCAAGAGCAGCAGACAGGGCCTGGCAGCCCATTCCATCCCACCCCTGCCAGGGGCTGGGCAGCTGGTGGCTTTTGGGGCAGCCACAACTCCAGGCACTGTCACCTCCTCGGGGAATTGGGATAGCCTAAGGCTGGGCCAGGATGGCATTCTGGGTGTCAGGGCTGGCACAGGGGGCCCATGGCCAGGAAGCACAGTTGGAGACCAGCCCCTGGCAGTGCTGTGGCAGAGACTGATAGCCCTGGATGCTGACATGGGTTTTGTGCAGGCTGGGAGAAGGTCCTAGTGGAGGCCAGACAGGGGCAGTCAGGTCCATCCAGTGCTCTCATCTCTTACAGGCTGCTCTAGGAGGGCACTGCAGGCTGTGAGCCAAGCATGGCCACAGCACAGAGAGTGACCTTGCCAACAGGACACAGCCCTGCAGCATCTCAGCAGGACTGGGTCAGTGATACTGACAGTCACAGCAAAGCAAGGAATGAAAATAGATTCCGTGGTCCAGATAAGAAGAACAAGAGACACCTGGAGACAGGACTACAATGTAGGTCCAAGATCTGTCAAGGAGACAGGGCTGGAGAGAAGACAAGAGACAATGCTACCTTCCACACAGGTCCTCAGTAAATGCAGGAAAATCAGTCAGCAAGACAGGGCTGCAGGAATCACGCTGGGAATGAGTTCAGTGTTTGAATAGCTCAGGCCTGAGCTGACCCAGAGCCCCAGAGCTGTCAGAGCTGGTACATGGTGCTGGGGTGGGCAGGTTGGCTAGGGCAGAGCCTTGACAGAGGGAAACAACTGAACAGTGATTGCAGAGTTGTAACCAGATAATTCTTTAAACATGCTAGAAACTACAAGGCAAGCATCATCTTACGTAGAACAAAACTTTTCCGAGTGAAGACAATGCCCATGGAAACACCATGTGGTTAGCAACAGTCACTTTTCTCCCCAAATTCTGTTGATGTTCATGGCTCAGAATGTGCAAGCCAAGCTCGAAACACAGAAGGAGGTGCATCCAGACCTGGAGCTCTTCCTAGGCTGAAGGTACATGTTCTGTCCTGTTTCCTTTAAACCTATCAGGTCTTCAATGACAGGAGTCCCCTGCTTCTCTCATTTATGGTTCAAGTCCAGAAACCATATATTAAGCAGTTCTTATTTATTTCAGAGTCTGTTCTGAACATCTTTGTGTCAGCTTTGCCATTTCTTTGGTATACAATATTTTATAGTTTCCATTTTTGATCCCTTAGCATACTTTTCCTCCCATTAAGACTTTCTGGACTATCACCACTGCCACAGAGTTGTTGCCATGCCAAAGCTTCTGATGCCAGTATCTTATGTGCATGCTTCTTTTCCCTAATAAATGAAAGGTAATTCAAAATACTTTGCTCTCGGTGAAAGAGCAATGAAGCAAATTACCCTTCCTCTTGTTTAGGAATCTGAAACACAATTATGATGGAGTAGCTAATGCATGTTACCCTATTAGTAAAGGTAAGTACACCAGATGAGTGAGTATTTGGTTTATGATAACCTACTGAAATGACTCAAATCTTGAGACTACTTGTCTTCCCACCAATGAATCTGTTTTGCTTTGTGCATACACAGTGAAACATAAAAAGTAACTCTGAAGTCAGAATAAAAGAGGGAGTGAGGCAGGCTGCCAGAGAGTACACACAAGATACTGCAACAAATCACTCCAGCAGTACTGTAATTGGAGGCAGGATATACATCTCTGGTATATCCAGCAAACTAGGTCATGTTGTGAGAAGTAAGAACTCCTCTGTTGTGCTCAGAGTCATACTAGGCCATCAAAATTGGTTGTGACAAAACAGAGATTAAGCTGAAGAGAATTTTACACTGCTTGAAGCTGACAAGCTGCCTCTGGACAGTGCCAGGCAATATTGTTTGCTTGCTGAAACAACTATAACTCGTACCCACTGCACCTGGAAATCAGGTGTGGAATAAGTTCATGACAGCTAAGAGATAGGTCCAAAAGACAACATAAATTCCTTTGATGATACATTGTTTTGCTATATGATTTTGTATGCTCTGTGTCAGCCTGCATCAACCAAAATATTTCTATGCCGAAGCCAAAAGGAGCAGAGAGTTTCATTTCTCATTTTTAATAAGGTGTACAGTGTCCCTGTTACTTTGCCAGTAAGAAGCAGAAAGCCAGAGGAGAATGTAGACGGGTGTAGTACTGCATGATTTTTGTTACATATAACATGTTAGGTGAAGATTAAGTGGCTGAATACTCCCATTGGGTAGAGGATCCAAGGCAAGCCTAAATCGGCTAAACTTTTATGTTTGATCTCTGGTATACCTGCATTTAATTTTTAAAAATTATGGCCATGGAAACCACAACAGCATGAGAAGAAAAAAGAAGGCAAGTCCCACAGATCCTGGCAAAAGCCTCCCTCCCTACAGTACAGGTGGGCACTGAGGTTGTGTTTCCAGATCTGGGAAAGATCAGCAGGATTGAATGGAGCACACAATAAGGAACCCTGAGCTTGCTCCACTACCCCATTCTTGTGATTTGCCCTCAGAGATCAACAAGACCTCAAATTATTATGAAATAATACAATTGTGTCCCACAACTGATATAATAGGTGGATGAGAATTTTTATCTTGTTTGTGGTTCCAAATACAGGAAGAAAGGCTATGGCTCATGAATGCCAGGCAATATTACCCTGAGTGTGTTGGACAACAGTGTAGGTTTTGCAGATTGTAGCAACTGTGGTAATGTTGTACTTGCTGACTCTCAGCTATGCCAAACAGGATATGGTGTATCTAGTTTCCACAGAGGACAAGATGGGTGAGACAGGACTAGATGGGGTAGCAGCACAGAAGTAGGTGTGTTTCCACTCAGAACCTGTGGTGCTTTGTGACTTTCTTCTTCATCAAGTGTGTCATTAGCTCTTGGCTGGGAAAGAACATGATCCCACTGCTGAGATTCGGCAATCTTGACCACCTTGGTTGCAGCCTGGAGCAAGCCAGTTTGGCTTACGGCACACTGGAGTCATCTGCCTTAGCACTGACCTAAGTGGTGAACAGTTACAGAGCCCCAAGACTGAGTTACAACTTTTGTCTCATCTGTGCCTCTGTGGAGTGTGTATCTCTCTTGTTCATTTGCCTTGACATTCAGTGATCTGCCTGTGGCGTTGTTGTTATTTAGTCAGGTTGATACAGACACCAAAAAGTGGTGGTGGGTGGTGGCTCTTAGGACTGCAGGTGAGTTACAGATGTGAGCAGCGTGTCAGGAGGACATAGGGCATAGGACAGCCAATGTTTCTAAGGGAGTTCATGCAATGCAGTGTGAAGTTCTTTAGGACACTGCTGTGGGTGCTTCAGTTTGTCCCCTCTCCGGGACACCACTAAGGATACCCAATCCTAAATATGATAAGTGTAACTGATGGGATTCCTCATTTACACAAGATTTAACTACTTAACATAAGCCCCTAGGATCAGGATTTATATTGTATTTCTTTATGGCCATAGTATCATTTGCATATCTTAAAAAGATGTGTTGAGGGGATTAATTACATTTAGGAAGCACATACTGGTGAACTGACTTAAAGTACTTCTAAAGAGTTGTATCAAAATAGTATCTGATAAATTGTACTCAAAACGTTTGAATAACTCTAATGTAGCTGGAGGGGAACTATTTTTCCGAAAATATTGTAATCTAATTTATACTGTGCATAGGTTACATTTTCAAGTTTCTACCTCTGAAGATTACAAACATTTATGTTGACATTTTTCTTGTTCTGTACCTGCTTAAGGTGGCAATAATTCCACTTTATTTCTGTCAAGGTTAGATTTTTCCTCCATTTTTTTCCTTTGGTGAATGGATTTTATCTTTCTGACAATGTGGGAGATGCTACTCTCTCCTCTTTTGCTCTATCCTGCCATTTTCAAAATCACTCTTTTGAATTTTCAGTGCTTTTTAAACTGCTTTGCATTTAGTGCATATCTAACTTGCAGTCAGTGAATATTTGCTCGCTGTAAAGGTCTGCTTTAATTTCACTGCTTTCACAGGTGAGTTAGCATGGCTCTTACTCAGTCCCGTTCCTCCTGTTTCTTTCTGCAAAGATTCCGAGAGGAATGGTCGGGGTCCGACGTTTCGCCGCTGCCTGTGAAAACGGCTCGACGGGCCGGTGCGGCTGCCAGCTCAGGGCTCGCCCCGGCCGGGCAGAGCAGAGCTGGGCAGGGCTGGGCTGGGTAGGGCAGAGATCCCGCTCGCCCCGCGCAGTCCCGGCCGCCCGCGGCAGGCGGCCCCGGAGCGCCGGGGCTGCGCCGGGTCTGCCGGCTGCAAACAGAGCGCGGGGAGCGGCGGGGTCCCGGGACGGGAGCGGCGCTGCCGGGGAACGGGCCCCGGAGAACCACGCGGGAGGGGTGCGGAGGAGCGGGGGACCAGGTCCAGGATGGCCGGCGGGATGGGCGGGGGGCTGGGGCGAGGAGAGGGACCCTGCCCGATGGCGAGGTCGCGCAGGGCTTGCTGAGACCTTTCCTGACCCCGCTTAGTGAGGAGGCGGCGTTGTCCAGCACAGGTGCCGCCTTTCCCCGGCAGCTTCTCCCGGCGGGGCAGCGTGGTTGCCCCTGCAGCTCTGGGATCTCCTCGCCTCCTCGGAGAAGCGAGAGGCAGAGCGGGAGCGGGCGGCGGAAGATGCTGTGCCTCACGGCAGCCTTTCAGTTGCTGCTGGTGCTGGTGCTGTGCAGCCAGGGTCTAGAGAGGTGTCCTTCAGCCTTCTGCGAGTGCTCTGACTGGGAGGACTACAAAATCACTTGCAGGGACATCTCCTTTATTCCCAGCCTTCCGGAGGACACCCAGACCCTGTGAGTACATTGGGATGGTTTAGGGAAGCCTGCTGGGAGTATTTATTCTTTGCAGGCAGGAGATGCTCTGAGCTGATGTCCTTTGAGATAAGGAAGTGGTGAGAGGGGTCAAGTGCTGCAGATTACCTGGGCGGTACAGGATAGCGGGAACAGCAGTGTGCAGACTGCGTGAGGCAGGAGGAGGTAGGAAAAGTGATTCTCAAACCCTAAAGGGCTGTGAAGAGATGGTTCATTGGATCTTAAGAGTTCTGTGTAAAATATGGGAAAATAAGTAACTGGGTTGTTTGTGGGCAAAGTGAGCAGTAGGCTGGATTCTGTGTGGCAAGTGCTTAGAGGGTGAGTGGAAGGAAAATAAAACAAAATTTTGTGATTAAAACCTAGTAGGTATTGGATGTGTCACCTCACAAAGAGTTCCACAAAAGGCTCTATGCATTTTCAGCTTCTTTGCCAAAGCCAGGAAAAAAAAGCCCATGGATATTGAGAATCCAAGTATAGTGTCTGGGAGAGAGAGTACTTCAGATGGAAGTGTGGAGCATGGGATAAAGCAGCAAATTTAGAGCTTGCCAAAGTGATAGAGTAATTCAGGTACCTCAGCCTAAGTGTTTGGTACGTTACAGGCACAGTAGAAGGTCTTGTCTGGGTTCTTGCTGCCAAGCCAGATGAGTATCTTGTGTCATATGGCACCTGTCAGCTAAAACTGAGCAGATGAATCACTCCTGGCTTTTACTTTGTTTCTTGAGGTTAAAGTTTTATAGTCTCTATGGGAAGGTCCATTTGTAAATATAGATCACTTTCTAATAAAGTAAATGAACTCAAACTCAGTTGATTTAATTGCAAGGTAAAACAGTAACATATTGATTGCTTTATGTCTTGATAATGATTCTCAGGACTTTATATAAATAAGAATCATTAAATTATTTGAACTTATTTGAATGCTTCTCAGATTTTTTAGCACTGAAAGTAAAAGCTTAAATTGGTCACTTGCCTAGAAAGAAAGGGAAAAAAATTATGTTATTTCCATTATTTTTGCTTGCCTTTAATTTTTTGGATGGTTAGACTGCAGTATTTCACTTAATAAGATTTTAAATCATACAAATTTTTTTGTTATTATGCTTTTATATACACGGTTTATTTAGGTTGAAATTGCAGTAAAATGTTATGACATGCACCAAGTAGTATGTTCTTTGAAATCTACCATGACAAGTTAGAAAATATAGCAGTTTCAGTTTATAGGAGAAAATGCCTTTGTACAGGCATTTAATATAGTTAATAGAAACAATGAGATCACATAATGAAATTTGATACCTTCCTTGAAATATGCTGGATTGATGGGCTGAGAAGTACTTCTCCGAGTACAAGCTCCACAAATAAAGCACTTTGGCCACTGGAATTCTAGTGTTTTAAACACCTGTAGTAATGGGGGGCTGTCAAATAATAAGCCATTGTTTTGAAAAGACAAAAACACCCTTTGAAGATCTTCTTTCCATGAGAAAAGTAATTAACAAAAACAACTGAGAAATATTTTTCTGTTTATTTGGCGTGAGATTTAATCATGTGTACCTATTAGAGTGACCATTGCAAACTTTTCAAGAAATGTACTCCCTGCCATGTCAAGAAAATATTCCAGGTAGTGACAATTGTGAGTTTATAGTGTATGGCAGAAGCAGTACAACATGTGCTGCATAGTATTTTATTTGAAAGCAAATGGGAGAATTATCTGAGGAGATAAGGAAAACAGAGTTCTTTTCACACACAACCCCCCCAAACAAACAAACAAACAAACAAAACGCAACCCAATCAAACACAAAAAACCACCACATTTTTTTACTTCAGTTTGAAGTTTTCTCTCTGGATAAAGTGTGCTTATTTTTCTTCTTTTATTTGAATTGCTGAAGTCTGGACCTGATCCTGTGGTCCTTGCTCTCTGTAAATGTCTTAATATTTCTTTCCCTCCATATGTTAAATGGGAGTCATAACAGTTACCTATATATGTTTTTTGTTCAGAGTGCTTTCAGATGCTTCAGACTGGATTATTTACACGTAGCAGTTCAAACAACACACAGAATTTCGTGAGAGATTGTAAACTGTATGCCCCTGATTCCATCATCATTTCATTCTTTTGCTGTACAATAGGCAGCAGTTCTGAATCAAGGACAAAAGATTCCAAAATAATTGAAGTTTCTGCTAACCTTAAGAACAAATGAACTCCTCTCTGAGATGAAATATGTAGCTGTACATATCTGCACATTTTATGTTGAAACTCTCTATAATTTTCCCTAAATGCAGCAAGTTTGTTACTTTAGGCAAAGTAATTCTGCTTCTTGGTGGTAACATGTGAACCTCAAGATTGCCAATTTAAAAACTTTTTTTGTGTGGCTATTCAGTTTTGTAAGGTTTGTAGGACTAAGAGACTGGTGAGTCTAGGTACACTTTGCCAGCTTTTGGAGATGATGAGCTCTTTTCAGTGCACAGGATCTTGAAACTCCAATTAAAGTTTTGTTCTAATTATTCAGTCAGAACTGTTCTCATTTCTCTTCTCTTCTTTAAGAGAATGGGGTAAACACTTCTTAAAGAAATGCTTATAAGAAATTCCAATAAATGTTTATTTCTAACTCTTTTAGTAGAAAAGTGACATGAACTTAAACAAGAAAAGCCTGTTTATTTTAAACTGTTATTTATCCAAATATAGTTAATGCAGACTCTTATGCAGAATGCCTGAATGCACAGATATTGATCTTGAAGTTGTTCTTTTATCAGTACAAGATTTTTTTTTAGTTTACTTTCACATACAGATCACCAAAACCACACTGAACTTTTTTTCAAATATATAATTGCATTATAATTATTGAACTATTGTAATATGCTTCTTGGCATCATTATAACATATTCAGATGGTATCACTATCCCAGCATCACCTCAATGCACTTCTCAATTATTTTCATTTTATAAATCTATTTATAATTGCTTTTAATTATTTTTCTTTTATTTGACAATAAAAGTAATGAAGTTTTGTTTCTTATGTAGTGTGCATTACATCTCCTGCATTCACCTACTAAAATAATTTAATCTCTCCCTTCCCTTCCCTTCCCTTCCCTTCCCTTCCCTTCCCTTCCCTTCCCTTCCCTTCCCTTCCCTTCCCTTCCCATGTTAATAAGGTTTCTATCCTGTACCCAGGTGCTATTTTAATATCAACATAATCAAACTTGATTGAAATTGAACAAGAGGATATTAGGCAAGGACAGTGGAATATAAATAAATAGGTATATAAATAGACACAAAACCAGTACAGTCTTCAAGAATATGCTCTTTACACTAGGTATTAAGCTACAGTTCTGCATTTGCTCCAGTATATATGCCATAGGTAGAATATTGCCTTTTTATTAATGCCCACATATTCTGTATATTCTGTAGGTAATAGAGAATGACTACACATTTTGAAATAACGTTTTAGTTGCAATTAATTAATTTTCAAAAAAATATTTAGTTATTTTCATTTGTCAAATCATTTGACAATTTCTGAAGACAAAGCCAGATTTGAACCGTCTTAAAATAATTAATTTTTTTTTTAACAAACACCATTATATTTACCAAATCCATGAAATTGTTTTATCAGTTGTCTTTCAGGCAATGATTTAAATAATTCTGTGTACATGGCTGCAACATAAAATGTTTCCTAAATACTATATTTTACATAAAACTATACATTCTTGTAAATTCTGATACTTTTTGTTATATTTACCTACATATTTTACTTAGAAAAGCATGGTATTGCTTCTATAATCCTGATATTAACATACAACAATCCTACATTTGACATACATTATGTCCAATACACTAGGTCAAAAATTAGTATGTATTATTGTCTCAGTTAAAGTGAAATGTTAAAGGGAAAGGATTTGTTCATAATCCCAATGGTAAATTGAAGCACTGTTCTAAGAGTTCTTGAAGTAACTTACAAACTGTGCTCTGCTTTACTCTACATACACAGGCCAACTCAAAGTGAGCAGGTGAAGAACAGGAATGAGGGACTAAGGGAACAGAGAAACTACTAAAGACCAAAATAATATCTTGTGAACATTGAATACAATATTTTCTTTCATTCCTTATCATTCATTGTATAGGTAACATTTATTGTACATTTGGAACATTTAAATTTCCCGTGTTGTGGCACAGAAACCCATCAAGTGCTAGGAATTGTACAAGCACAAACCAAAAAGCTGTTGCCATTCCTAGTCAAAACAATCATCACTCCAGCATTTTTTAACTACACACATAGCTTGCTCGACAGAAAGCAGAAGGACTGCAAGTAGTTCTTTTGTAAATGCTGTGAAGAGATTAACCTCAATGAGAATATCACACATTTTACAGAAGACACTGGTGATAAGGCAGTAGAAATTCATTTGTATCATTTCCTTGTTTGAGAAGATGATGAGTTTTGATCATCACAGTAGTGAAAGAGCTTATACCAGAGTTAAAAATCTCTTATTTTTTGAGTTGATTTCAACAGTGGTTTAACAGACTGATTATGTAAGTGTTACACTACACTGAATCTTGAATTGCTACTATAGTCAGTTTTCATTACAGTGTTTTCTTTTGACATAACATTTCCAACCCATTACACTTCAGAAGCACACAACAGCCTTCTCTTGAACTGGGAAACAGAGCTTATTGATACATCTGTAAAAGGAATAAAAAAAGCTTAAATTTTAACCCCCCCCCAAAAAAATCCATGTGACTGCTAAGGAATAATTTACAAATTTTTTGCAAATAGCTCATCTCAGTTAAGAAGGCAACTTTTCATGAATCTGACTCATACAGTCTGTTTATATATTTGCAAAATCAATAAATGTTTGATGTTTTCCTTAACATGGGTTTACAGAACCTCAAAACAGTCTGTAGAAAGTGATTATATTTTGAAAACAGGACTGTCTCAGGAAGTGTTTTAAAAATGTCTAAATCATCTGCCTTCATCACCAAGTGTGACTGAACCTTTGCACATGCAGTTCAGAGAGACTACTGTGAAATGCTAATCTTCCAAAACACGAATAAGAAAAATGAGATACAGTCTCAGTTCCTCAAAAACTCAACTTTAAACATGCTTCTGTGTTCTGCTGGACTCAGCCCTTACATATCCTTATGTTCACACAATATACATTAAAGAGTCTCAAAAAAAATAACAATATATGTTGTGAAGCCGCTAATAGCATAGCAGCTTGTTAACCACACTTAGATGGCTACTATGTGGTAGCCAAAATTTAGAGTAGAAAAAGTAGCTTTCTACTTTGCCATCTGCAAAAGGCCATTTTATGTCAACAGCTTCTATTCTATTCAAGATTGTGCAATCCAGCCAGTGCCCTGATACCTTACCCAAGTCATTGGGAAATGATACTCTCAGGATTTTGAAAATTGCAATGCTATGAACACAAGTTGAAGCAATGAGAGCAGCTACAGTAAACATTACAATTTAAGCCTAAATGTAGGCAATGAGCTGCTGACACATACTAAAAGAAGATTAGTTCTCTCTTGAACTCCAGCCAGTGAGTGTGATCTGTCTGGATCTAGAGAAACAGGCATTTTAAATGGCACTCTAGGAAGAAAGATCGAATCACACAACATGAAAAGTTTGAGCTATTTTTTTCTCACAAAAAAAGTAGATACATAAATATAGAGGCTGGAGAGCCCATAATGGCAATTGAAACAAAACCTAATACTATAATTTAGCACAGAATCACACAACAGTTTGGGTTGGAATGTAACTTTGAAGATCATCTAGTCTAACTGCCTCTTCAAGGAGCAGGGACATCTTCAACTAGATCATATTGGTCAGAGTACCATCCAGCCTGACCTTGAATACTTCCAGAGATGATGAGTCTACCACCTTTATGAGCAATCTGTGCCTGGGTTTCAACATGATCATTGTAAAAATGTCTTTTTTATATCTAGTCTGAATTGACCATGTTTAATTTAAAATCATAACGCCCTGCCTTATTGCAACAGGCACTACTAACTTTGTTAGAAGTCCTCTTTAAGTACTGGAAGGCTGCAATAAAGTGTCTCTGGAGCCTGAAAAAAGCAGGCTGAAAAAAGCCCAGCTTTCTCAACCTTTCCTCATAGAGAGGTGTTCCAGTTCTCTGATCATCTTCATAGCCCTCCACTGAGCCCACACCAGTAGGTCCTCTTCTTTCCTGTGCTTAGTACTCTGGAGTTGGATGTGGTACTCCAGGTAGGGTCTCGCTAGAGCAGAGGGGCAGGATCCCCTCACTTGCTCTGCTGCCCACACTGTTTGCATGCATACAGTTGGCTCTCCAGGCTCCAGGTGCACATTGCAGGGTCATGTCCTGCCTCTCACCCACCAGCACCCCCAAGTCCTTCTCATCAGGGCTGCTCCAATCTGTTCATCCCCAGCCTGTGATAATACTGGGAGCTTCCCTGACCCAGGTGCAGCACCATGCATTTGTTCTTGTTGAACTATATGAGATTTCCATGGGCCTATTTCTTGAGCTTGTACGGGTCTTCCTGGATGACATTCCATCCTTCAGGTATATCAACTGCATCATTAAGCTTTGTGTCATCAACAAATTTGCTAAAGGTTCACTTGATCCAACTGTGTATCTAATTGATGAAGGTATTATTCTCTGCTGGGCACAAGACTTGTGTATTTGCCCACTACTGGGCACAACACATTTCACCATTCTCCATCTGGACACTGAGCCATTGACTACAACACTCTGAATGTGACCATTCAGCCAATTTCTTATCTAACATTCCACTAATCAAATCCATCTCTCTCTAATTTACAGAGAAGGATGCTGTGGGGCACTGTGCCAAACACTTTACAGAAGGCCAGATAAATGATAAAATGATAAATTACATCTGTAGTCCTTCCCTTGTTCACTGATGTAATCACTCCATCAGAGAAGGCCGCTGGATTGGTCAGACAGGACATGCCCTTGGTGAAGCTGTGCTGGCTGTCTCAAATCACCTCCCTGTTTTCCATGTGCCTTAGCACAGCTTCTGGGAGGATCTTCCCAGGAACAGAGATGAGATTGACAGGTCAATAGTTACCACAGTCCTCCTTTCTACCTTTGAAAAGATGGGTACAAGGCTTCCCCCTCTCCAGTCACCTGGGACTTCACCCAATTGCCATATGAAAACACTACAGCCTCATATAGTTTCTTTTATTGTGATCACAGACATACCTATTTCATTACTTTTGAACTAAATTTTTATTTTGACCTAAAACCAATACTGTTACTTTTTTTTACTCTGAACTTTAAACTTTTATGATGGCCTGCAATAAAATGTACTCTAACTACAATAGAGAAGAGATGGGTTTCTGAAATATTGAACTAAAAGCCTATAAATTGCTGCAAAGAAAGTTCAAACAGGACCACGAAATTTCAGAAAAGAGCTATCTGAAGAGGCTCACCTCCTACAGGGAAAGAGAGTAAGAATAGGCTGTAATTGCTGGCTACTATTGTGTTTAATCAGAGAATCACTAAGTGCCTATAATTGCTGCCAGATGCTCGGCAGAGGTCAAAAAGTCAAACTGAATGTTAGGAATTATTAAGATAGAAATATAGATGAAAATAAAGGATTTTTTTTGCCTCTGATCGTATACATAGCACCTGCAAAAGGACATTCAAATGTATAAAATTACTTGCACACAAAAAATAAGTACATAGGAGCCACTAACCTGAGTTTCCTCAGATCCTCCTTTTTGCCTCACTGGAAGACGTGCATGCTGCTTTTGTTTTTCAGACATAATCTCCCTTGATCACCATGATATTTCAAAGATGATAGGGTAGCCCCAGAATGATATCAGCCAGCGCCCTCATTGCCCTTAAGTGCAACATGTCTGGTCCCATAGATTGCTGTATGTCTGGTACACTTCAGTGCTTCTTTGTTCTATCCTCTACTTCAGGTAATGCTCCATTTCCTCAGGCTGTGCTGCCAGGAAAAGGACTTAAGAGGCCTGGGAGCAAATGAAAAAAAAAAAAAGTTGCAGAAAAGTGGCCTGATTTTGGCTGGAATAGAGTTAATTTTCTTCATAGTACCAAATATGGTGCTATGGATTGGATTGGACTTTTATTTGTGCTGGAAAACGAGTTGGTAATTCAGGGATGTATTAATTCTTGTTCAGCAGTGCTTAGAGAGTCACAGCCTTTTCTGCTTCTCATACTGCCCCACCAGGCTGGAGATGCACAAGGAGCTGGGAGGGACACAACAAGCTGGCATATTGCATTGTTGAACCTCATACACTTGCCTTGGCCCATCATTCCAGCCTGTACAGGACCCTCTGTACAGCTTTCCTACCCTCCAGCAGATCAGCATTCCTGCCCATCTTAGTGTCATCTGAAAACTGACTGAGGATGAGATCGTTCCTTTCTGTAAAGTATTTTTTTACTCAGATCCAGTCAGAAGCACCGGGTGATCACAAATCGAGCAAGGATAATCTCCTACACTGTGGATTGGTGTTTTCTGTTTGCTATAAATTAGCAAGTAACCAACCTAAATTCTTGCCTGTCAGTCTGACAGTGTCCATATGTACCTCAGTTTGTAGGAAGAGGATACATTAGCAGTAAGAGCTTACTTTCAGTACCTACGTGCCCCAAACACTGAGCTGTACAATTTCATTTTGAAAGACTCTAGTATTTCTTTAATTTCTCATGGCTGGGCCAATTTTGAGGGATACTTTTTGTTATTCTATTGGACTGCTAATTGTAAGAAAGCAGCCATGTAGTCTTGCATATTCAGAAGTGATTCCGTACTTTCAGAGATCCTTTGCTGCGTGAATCTTTCCCTCATTCCCACTACATTGGTAATACGAGCATTGGACACTAGGTGGTAATCATCTTCTGGTAAGCTCAGCACGAGTATTACTATGTGAAATGCCTTTTTCTAGCTATTTTTGCACCACGAAAGACTACAATGCATTTATTTCAGAATAGCTTTTAAAATATTTTTTTGTTTGTGTTGGATTTAATTGGATATAGAAACCTAGAAACTAATGTGTCAATAGCTGTTTACCTAGCCATTACTTTGTTGTTATGTTTATTTCTCCTATATAAAAGATAGAAAGTCATTGCTTGTTATAATTTTCTCGGGAAAATGAAATCAAGATGTAAATTTTTTTACTTTGCTTCAAATTGACAAACTCTGTTTCATATTGACATATGGTAAATTTTTGCCCCTGTGTTGGTAGAGAATAGTTCATTAAAATACATAAAGCTTTTGTTGACACAATTCAAATTATAAATAATGTAATTTCAATCTAAAATTCTTTGGGTAGTGTGTATTTACTTATTGTGTTTTGTAGATGTGCATTTAAATTTTTTTTTAAAGTGAAGAGGCAACTATGTAAAATATATATTTACTTCCCTAATATATCTTATTGAAGTAACATCACTGATACTGCTGTGGATGTTAAAATAACATGTCTATATGGATATAACCTCTGGACCAATTGACATTCGCGTGGTTGGGAGCTTGTTTTTCTGTATTAAGATCAGGAAAAACATCAACCCACTGTTGGAAAAGTAGAAGGCTTTATTCATTCTTGTAACAAGTATATGGAGTAGAGAAGGTAGACTGGGGAAGTAGATTCTTCCCTTGGGATTATAGGAATGTACATTCTTTTAATTTGTACTTTAATTCAAGACAAAACCTTTAGGAATTTACACATATATTGTTATTATTAAACTCTATTTCTACAGTTTTATTTCTTATATGCAAGTTCCAAAAGCTTGATAAATCTCAAGATGATAATATATTTGGCTCTGTAAATCAAATATAATTATAGTAATCAGACATTTGGCATTATGAAACAAAACAGAATCAGGAAATCATCCTAATTTGTTTGTTTCTTTTTTCTTTTACTGTTGTTAAATAGCAACCAGGGGAAAAGTTTTTCATTTGTTCTTGATTATTCTTCAAACTATTGATTGACTAGATATTCCATAAGGGTATTCCCAAACTGTATTGGAAAACCAAAGATTAGCAACAACAGGTTGTAACTGGAAGTTTAACAGCTATCATAGGCTGATTTTCAAAAGCATTTCCTCCTTTCTTATTTAGAGGAGTGAGTCTGCTGGAGATTCATTCTGTTGAGAGCTTGGCTGTGGATAAGTATCTCACTTAAATATTGCAGGTTTTTCTGCAGTGGATAAGGTACATGCCACCCCCACATCAGATGTTTGGGGAGGAAGAATGTAGTATTTATTACACAGGAAATGGAGAATTCTGTGGAGGTAGTATGCAATTGCTCTAATTCAATTTTTGCTGACATACCTGAATTTCTTGCTCAGAATGAGGGACTGGATATCTTTGTGGAGCCTGAAATTATTAAAAGAATTCTCTTAATACTTCATTAACTTCAATGGGAAAATATATTTTGCTGGTCATGCCCTGGAGTTTTGGAAGGTCCATCGTCACCACTGACTGCTGAGTTCTTGGGAGGGATGATGTAGAAAGCTGCAATTGAGATTGATGGAGCATACCAAACAAAACAAGCCACATAATGAAACATGAATATAAATGAAGCAAAGGTGGCAACATGGAGAAAAGACAAGATAAGAACAAAAATATTGGAGCAGAGCCGAAGCTGTTTAGGACTTTTTAATGTTAAATTGTACTTACCAAAGGATATTAACTGCTTGAAAAACTTGTTTTTCTAGGAGGTTTTTGGAGACTCATCTAAGAAAAATTCCAAGTGATGCTTTTTCTAATCTCCCCAACATCTCTAGGATGTAAGTTCTGTTTGATTTCTGATACTAGTCCTTTAAATTTTTGTTTAAAATTACTCTCCTTCTCCAAAATTCTGTCTTTGTGTATAAAAACTTATGAAAATGTTTATGTTACTTTGCTACCTCACCACTTATATTTTAGAACTGAAGGTAATAATTCTATTGTTTATAACCTGAACCAGTTATAGGAAGGCATTCTGTGCATTTGTGAACAAGACCACTCCTCCTTTATTGAAGTGGATGTGATAAATAAAGCTATAAAACATTTTTTTTTTAGTTTGCAAATTACAGGAAATTATTTCACTCATAACAAATTAACATATTCAATTGCTAGTCCTGGCTAAAAATTTGTTTCCAGCTGCCAGCATGATTTGTAGCACATCTCATTGGAGACCAGGGGCATTTCTGGACTAGAGATGGACTTTCACCAAAACATTAATATTTGTGTGGTGTAAGAGAGACTTCCATTGTGTCACTTCCTTTGTGTGCAAACATATGCATGGATACAGTCCACAAAAGCAGGACCAGCTGTGTCTACATGTGTCCCATTGAAGGTGGCTGTGTTAAGGAAATTTTCCTGTCCAACCATCCAGGAGCCACTGTGAGAGTTACGTTCACACCATCACCAGCTCGACCCCACATTTCCCATAGCAAAGTCTCAGATGTCCAGATCTTTTAATAGTTTAATCTTGATTCAATAACTAAATAACAAAATAGCCCGAGTTTGGTACCTTCAAGGAGGGATCCTGAACAAAGGAATCCTTGGGCTTTTATACTCTCACAGTTTCAGCCCACAGAAGTCTGTGGTCCTTGGCTCCTGCTGTGCCTCTGAGTGTGCCCCTCACCTGGCTGTGCCACGGGTCCCCTTGGTTATCAAAGGGTCAGCAGTTCCTGGCCCCTTGCCTTGGGCTCCCACTGCTCAGAGCTCAGCCTGCAGCTCACACTGCAGCTGCAAACCGAGCTACCTGCACTGAATGGATTCCTCAGCAGCTGCCCTTGCACTGAACTTTTCATTGATGTCAGCAATCTTGACAAAAAGTTGTCCTTGTCAGTGGCCCGTAATCTGTGATCCTGTGCATGTCTGTTTGATGCAGTGAATTTCTCTGCCACCTCACAATTCACTCCCCAGAATGAGAGCCATGTAATTGAGAAGGGACCTCAGGAGGGCTCTATCCACAATCTGCTCATATGATCCAACCAGAATGCACAGGGCTTTAACTCAGTCTGGTGCTCAGCTTTATCTGTGGCCATTGTTAACTAAATAAGCCACCTCATTCAGTAACAGGCCCACTTTTTATTGTTCAAATTTTACTACTAATGTAGCAATAGGAATTCTTCTTCTTGCCCTTGATGTTCCTAGCAAGTCTTGATCCTGTATGAGCCTTGACTGAATAGCTGAGAATTACCATTTAAGGATTCATGAAAAAGGACTTTGGGAAAACATGGCCTGCCTATTATATTTTATAGTTTCATCCAGATATATTGAAATAAAGACTTCCTAACATCCTTTTAAGTAATTGTTCTGGGATATCTGAAGCTTCATTTACCATCTCAGTTTAATCAGATAGATGGTGTATTGTTTGGGGTTTTTTTGGAGAAAGAGGAATATCCCTTGCATGATGTATAGTATTATATATAAAAAGGATAAACTTAGTTTAGAACAGAGTTTGATTCAATATAAAAGGGTGTCAGCCCTTCTCTGGTTCCAAAAGCTCCAACTGGCAATTTAAATTTGAATGCCCATTTGGATATTTCTTATAGTATTACTACTACCACAAAACTCCCACCTTCTTGATATAAACTTCAGGTTAGGGAATCAGTACCTGTGTTTTAACTACAACTTTTATGTGTATGTCTTGGCCTCTAATGTACCACATGTCTCATTTGCCTCTCCCAGCCCATAATTTCCGTGCAATGAAAACTGTGCAATGAAAATTACCAGACCATTCCTGGTTTTCCTAATTCATCTAGAAAATGTTCTGATGTTTCAACAGGGGAATATATATACTGTGTTTACTGTTCAAAATATAGCAATTCATTTTGCTATATGGTAACTACTATATGATTTCCACAAATAAACATGGGGTTTTTTGTCTGCACTGAATAAAAAATTTAGTTGTCCTCTTTATGAACCATGTTTAAACAAAAATTTTAGAGCTACAATTTCTCTTAGATGAATGCATGTCTATGTGCTCTTGATAGCCAGAAGTAGAGATTCTTTCCCTCTGTGCTGCTTTGGCGCATGAATGAAAGAAAAAAATTTTAATTATGTGCTTAATTGCAAAGCTAATTCCTGTCAGAAAGGCATCACTGAATACAAAAATTTTATAGGCTATTCAAATGCAAGAGAAATTTCTGGTTTCCACTGTTAATAATACAAATACACTAAATCTTGGTTAAAGGGCTTCACCTGGTGTTTTCTGCTGACTTAAGGACACATTGAACATTCAGGACTTTTAAGGTCAAGGATAAGGAACAATTTTTCTGGGTTTAGGATGATGCTTTGGGGTCACATTCACGAGTACCTCACAAACACCCAGTCTGTAGTTCATTGAAGTTTTTTCTCCACAGCTTCTCCACCAAAAGGAGCATCCCACGGTTCTCTCCACCATCAGCCCCATGTAAAGCACAGTTCCCCTGTGCACACTTCCCTGTACAGCACAGTGCCTTTGCCACCCTGTGCCCACTGCTGTCCCACAGGCAGTGCCACCACACAGCTCCCCACTCCTTGCATGTATCTGCACCTCCTGTGCTCCCCAGTGCCAGCTGATACAGCACAGCCTCAACTCAGTTTCCATTGCCTTGCTCTGCTTGTCCTCTCCTCAAGTGCCCCACGTGTCACCAAGCTCTCCATCAGCAGCAGAGGACAACAGGGGCAGCTGTGGGCACCAACACGGGATGCTGAGGCTGGAAAAAATCAAAGAAAGGTAGAGAGAGGGAGAAGGAAGAAAATAAGGTCTGGGAGAGGGCCTTGTAGCTGCTGCCAAGTGTTGATCTGATTTAAATCCTGCTCTCTCAGGTTCTTTCTGAGTGTCATCATATCTGGATAAGAAAAATAATGAGATGGCAAATGAAGTGACATGATGGGCACTAGCTGTGGCTTCCCAGTGTCTGAGACCTGTTCCTTTTTCTCTTTGCTGGTGTTTAGTTACATCTCTATAGATGAAACACTTCAGAGTCTGGAGGCCCATTCCTTCAACAGTTTGAGCAAAGTCACTCACATGTAAGTACTGTAATTAAATAAATGAATAAAGTGATGAGATAAATTTGAAATGTGTAGAAATAACAACATACATGATTATGTTCATCATTCCTGTCTCCTATGTAGCTAAATATTCAATTTCTCATTTCCTTCCTCCATAATGTGGAGTGAGTCAGCCTCTTCTTTGAGCTTATTTTATTGTTTGTTTTCCATACATCTTTTTGCTTCCCTTGCTCTTCTATATCTTCCCATAGAAATGTTGGTAGATATAGTGAGAAACTAGTGGGACTGCATCATGAGCTTGATGTCAAGTTGAAATAAAATGGCAACTAAGAATTCTTTCTGTCAATTTACTGCAGGTATGTGTGAAACAGTAATATAACATCAGAAATAACATCAGAAATAAAATCAGAAGGACCAAGGCACAGAGCAAAATGGCACTAGCTGGAGACATGAAAAATAAATAATCATTCTGAAAGTGCATTAGTAAAATGAAGAGTGTTTATATGGTTATTAAATGGAACAAGAATAATATGTAAAAAGGCTTCTGGGAAGTGTTTTTGAACCTTTTAGTTCTCATGTTCTGACCAATCCACACCAAGTGATGCTCTAAGGGCAGTTACAGAACTGGTAGGATGCATCCAGAGAATTCTTATCATCCATCAGGACCCTGTCAAAATAAGAATGCAATGCATTGAATAGAAAGCTCCACAGGATCCATCCTGTGTCTGGTACTCTTCCATGTTTCCATTACTGATCCAAAGAAGGAATTGGAAAGTGTGCCACTGTTGTAAAGCTCAGCTGGATTACCTTTTGGCATATTTCAGATATTTTTATTTGCAGAGGTTCCATGGGAGAGCACTGTTGGTCACCATGGATCCAGAAAACATTGTCAGAGAAAAGTCTTTTGTGTCCAGAAAGAAAACATGCCAGAGGCAGATTGATTTTTTAAGGTTGTTGCAAGAGGTGAAAGCTACCACCCATTTTCACACTAACGTTTGAAAAAGTAATAATAAAGTTAAAGTACATTAGACAAGACTCATGTCAGCTTCCAGGAAATGTATTCCTATGGCTGGTATAAATAAACTCTAGAATTCTTTTCCTGGAGATGTTGTCTCTACTACTGCAGGCCTTTAAGGCTGTATGATCTGAAATTCCCTAGATCTATTTAATCTTCACTCAGAGAAAGAGATTGAATTAGATGATGATTTAACACTGCTGTATTTTCTATTCTCTTTTTCCTTGTACTTTACACAGTGTGAATGAGAAAGACTAATAAAGTTACAGGAAAAAAATATAATTATTGTTAATGAAGTTAAAGAGAGAAACTAATGCTGGAGAATGTAAGTGACTCCTCTAAGAGAACATGAACTTGACTAGCATATTTAGAAGCAGAGTGCAGGATCCCGAAATCTACTTCAGGCCAACAACCTGCTCCAGTAATATTCCTGAGTTTACAGCAAGGCTCTGGTATTATCAGTACTTACCTTTAGTTATAATACCATTCCCTATTCTGTAGATTTTTTTCCAAACCAGTTGTGTCCATATTTTCTCTTCCTCTTTCATAGTTGTTGTGTCTTCAAAATTTCTTGTTTAACACAAATGAACATTTGATGAAACACTTACTGGCAGCACACTTTATCAGCAATGAATAAAGCATCTGCCACTATGCACTACAAATTCCTCATATGGTACTTCTTTTGTGGTTCACCTTATTAGAAATTAAAAATGAAATGCCTCAGAAAGCTCCAAAATCACTGCCTTATCACACTCACTCCAGCCCCCAGGCGTGGATGTGCTGTCCATGACTGGGAAGCTGCAGGTCTGTGCAGGAGTCAGCAGAGTTCACAGGCACTACTCTCATGTCACCTCTGGCACAGGCTGTGGGGAGGGCACGGGGGGAATGTTTCCTGCTCCAGCACTGCCAAAAGAGAAACTGTACACAGACATACAAGATTTTTTTTTTTTTCTTCACAAGACCCAAAAATACTACCCAGAATAAGACATCAGAACTCTGCTCACAAAAGTTATAGGAAAACCCTAAGCCTTTGCAGATAGCCCACAAAGAAGGGCCACCTCTACCACTCAAAAGCGCTTACCAGGTTTATAAAACCTGTTTGCAAGTAAGGCACATGTATGATTTAATCAGGCAATATCTAAGCATCTGGCAAGTTAGACAGTTGCATATAAGCTGTGAAATAAAGCAATTTATAGATTTGATCATTTTTATGAATTGTTTCTAAAGCCTGATTTGTAAAAACCTATTACTGTTGAGTTTGATTTACTTTCCAAACAGCAGGATTATCGAGGGATAAATTTGTATCTTGTGCTATGCATTCATTAATTTAATGTTCTCCATTTACACAGTATTTTTAAAGTATTATTGCTAAAATAATACTAGTTTATCACAGAGTATTTTAAAGGAGGTTGAGATTACTCTAACAGTTTTGAAAAGTCATTTCAGAGTTTTATTTTTACAGCTTGTTTTTCTTTGAACTTTCATAAAGTGCAGTTACATTATTTATGTAAATAATCTTTTTACCATAACTGAAACTTATACACACAGTTTCATTCTCTAAACGTTTGTTTTTAGACATAAGAACTTCTTAAGGGAAAATTCAGTGTTTGTGGAAGGGAGGAACTAATACTTTGCCTTAAGCCAAGTGTTATGTGAATAGGCATCCTGTGTTCATCATGATCTGTCTGCCAAGCTTATTTAGTGCACTTCAGCCTTGATCTTCAGCAACCCATTTTCTCAGTCCTTATTTGGTTCATGTGTGGTTACTGTGCTGCAAAGAGAGAGAAAAGACAGCAACACACACGGACTTCTTTTGGGGAGAAAAGGCCAACTTTATTGTATGGACAACTTGTATTTAAAGTGTGTTACGTGCAGCTAGGACAGGACAGTAGTTCATTGAACAATTGGGAAAAACATCCTTGGGACAGTACCTCAGGATGTATCCCTCAGGAAAGACACCAGGTGTTAATCTTTATTATGAATTCCACTCTGTTTTTCACCATGTTATCACCCTGGGAGACTTCCTCCCTAACTGAAGGTGTAGTCAGCTTGTCAGCCTGGGAATGGACCTGAGAGTCAGGAGAAATCCAGGCCTGAAAAGAATTTCCAAGCTGTAATTCCCTAGCTCTCTAAATGTGTGTGTCCACATTCATGTGTCTCTGTTGTGACTTTCTGATCTTTCCAGTCCTCACCTCTTTAAGCATAGGTCATGTATTTATGAATCCATGCCTTCCAAGTACTGAGCAACTTCTGCAAACTAAGGATACTCATCACCTGCTGTGTTTTAATGAGCCACATCTAATTTTGCTGGTAATTAATGGCAAAATTTCCACTCTATGAAGATGCAAATAAGGAACAAATTTTTGCTGTTTATTTTCTCCCCAGTTGTATTAAATTTGTCTCACAATGGTTTATTCTTTCCTCTTTTTGTCTTTACCTTTTTCATGTATATCTGTTTATGAATTCAGAATTGTCTCTCTCATACAATTACATAAGTATGTATTTGTATTTTTTGTAAATGTAATTGTGAAAGCATCTGATTAGCAATCAGTGTCTCTGTGTAGTTGCCTTACTATGTAACATTACACTAAATAAAAAAACTGTTGTAATTAGTTCTCTGTTTCTCAGGGAAACATTCCTACAAACAGAATCTCAGAAAAAATCAGTCTTTCTTTTCCTCCTTTCTCTGTGTCTTGGCTCTCCTGGTCTCTCCCTACTCTCTTCTCCTAACTCATAAAGCATTCTCCTCTTACACAACCACATAAAAAACCCCTCTCAGCATTTGGGAACAAGGCCAAAGGTTGTGGTTCAAGTAGCTTTCCCTCATTTGTGTGACGTCGTTTGGAGAGCTGATGGGGGAACACTTCCAGCTCTGCAGTGAGATGGAGCCAAGGGCCAGGGCAGTCCCACCATCCTCTTGGACAGCTTGTGATGCCAGGCCATGGGATACAGAACTGCAGGAAGGAGAGAGAAGCAACTGGAGAGGAAGCCTGAAGAGATTTGTGGGGGAATGCTGTGTACCTGCAGTGAATTTCAGAGCTGGGATAAGTGCTGTGCAAAAAAATCTTGTTAAAATCTGCAGACTGGAGGTAGGGAGTAGACTGTTGGGACCCTAAGCCACTTGTCTGGTGGCAGTGGTGCAAAGGCTTAAACAGGTGCATGCAGGTGAAATAACATGGATGATTTGGCTGCAGGGAGAGAATAAAACATGGAAGTAGATGTACAAGTGAGAGAAGCCAAGGTAGCTACAAAGAAAGTCCCAGAAGGTAGAGAAGGGGGCCAGGTTATTACAAGAGAATGAAAAAACTTATTTAAAACATTTCACAATTGCTGACCTGAATATCATTAGTCTTTGTAGCTATCTCAGCATATGAGGGCTATATTGCTACTCTAAAGCCAGTTTTGCAATTTCTGAACTCTGAGCTTAAACAGACTGAAGAATGTATCAATATTTCAAGACAGGTATGAAAAACATGTCTGGTAAATGAAATTTAGATTCTCCTTAAATATGTAAATATTTGTGCTAGTTTTAATGTTACCAAATTCAGACAGAACTTTAAATAGCATATTAACCTTTCTGAAAAGTTAGCTGGCAAACATATGTCTCAATTGACTAATTAATTAGCCTTATATTTGAATATTCTTACTATTAGTTTCATTTTCAGATTCATTTGGATTTGAAAGTAGTTATAGCTTTGCAATAAACATAAGTTGATAGTTATTTGTAACTCTGGACGCATATTTATAACATCAAGTGACTTTCTCTGCACATTCATTCTTGATGTGATAAAGTTTTTTGTGTATTTTCATTAAAAAGGAAAAGTGAATTGCTGTTCTTAGACAGGTGGTGATTTGATTGTGAACCTAGTACATTTTTATTCCTAGTATGAGTGTCAGAACAAAAATTTCAAACACTAAGTGTCTTTAAAGCACAAATAAGCCAGTTTTTAAATGGTTTCTGTACTTCCAAGACTAGAGTAGAATTTGTTATGCGATTTTAAATACTTTTGTAAATACTCCACAAATAATTATCTTAGCTTGTGGGTAAGTAGCAGCATACTTTTTTTAATGAGCATCTCTAACTAATCTTAGGACTGCAAAGTGAAATGTATGTTTAGGACACATTTTGCCTTTTTGCATTAATGGTGAACAAAAATGCCTACTGCCTCAGGTTTTCTTACATCTTAAAAGCACTTAATGCTCAGAAGGACTCAGAATTGTTACACTGCTATATGCCATGACTGTTCTATTTGTAGTGTGTCAAAGTCGCATTTCAAAAGTAATTTAAAATCAACTTTCATAGGCACTTAGATATCTGAGAACTAGCTTACTAGGCATTTTAAGTATACTCTTTGGCTTTATCTGCATTTTAGGCAACTTAAACGCCTAATAGTTTTCCTAGAGCTGCTTGTCCAAGAACCTTAACTTTTTAGGTTCACAAGTTTCAATATTTTCAACTCACCAATTCATAGAAGATAAATGAGAAAAGTGTAAACCCTGCTTAATGAATTTACTAATAATCAACTTGCTCTTCTATCTTTATGGACCTTTTGGGAAGAGTCTTTACACCACAGCAGTCTTCTGATTACAGTTTGAAAATTAGGATCCTGTAACATTTATTCACCTATGAGTATAGTAGTCATGACTGATTACTGTAAAAGAAATTGTGAAATTCAGTTTGTCCTGTTAATTGATGAGATCAGAGCTATTCAAATATCTTTCCTCCTTATGGGCTTATTGTCATAGGCTCCATTATCAATGGAGCAATAGATATCCTATAAATCTGTGATTTTAGGGAGGAATTCCATCCAGTACTCTAAGACTAATGATGTTTGAGTATTTAAAACAAGGACAGCAGGCACAGTTCATGAATGGAAATAAATTTGGAGATCTGTGGGGAGGAAAGGGTTGGAAAAGAGAAGTGTGGCAAGAAGAGAGAAAAATAAATTGGATTAGAATTGTTTTCATTCAGAGACAAATCTTTCACCAGGGAGATGTTAGAAAACAGTGTCAGAGAATTCATATATTTGTGCTTGTTCTGGTTGTTTTTTGTCTGCTAAAGAAGTTAAATTTTCTCACAAGATAACAGAAAATTGTGAAAGACTTAAAAGCATTCTTCTTATAGGCTTGGGGCCTCTTTGTAAGCAGGGAAAGGAGATAAGAGATTGTAAAACACAGCCTGGTGAAGATTTGCACATGTTCCAGGCCCCCTTTGATATGTAAGGCAGGACCCCATTGTGTTTTGCCCCTGCTAATTTGAGCTTAGCAGTCTATGTGTCTCTACTTGCTCTTTTTGAATCCTTCCAGCCATCAACATGATGGAATAAATCTACTCTGTGCAGCTCAGCTGTGTGTCCTGGTCGTCTTGGTGTTACATACATTTATCCATGGCACATAAGATCTTCCTCTTTTTCACCCAGATAAGATGACAGGCCACATATTCAGGCCAGTCAAATGCAGGAGGCACATTTGACTGGACTAGAAGTAGGGAAAATTGGATTTCTGTCCTCATTTTTTCTTAAGTGTAACGCTCACTTCTGTCAAATCACCTTTTATTTTTATACCTCTCTCATCTATTTTGACTAGACACTTCTAAGCCTGGCTAGCTGCTCCACAATGGCTCTTTTCTTCCTTCTGGGCTTTAAGACACCTCTGTAACACAAAGTGTAGGATGAAATGCAAATATACAGTATATATTAAAGCATACTTCTTTTTTAATCCCAACATTAACAGTTCAAGAAAATTGAACAGCAGGGATATAAACATTTTCCTAATGTTTAGTTGAATCATATTGATTCCCTCACTCACATTATTTAAGATTTTCTCTCATTACTGTACTGTCTCATCTGGCTGTTTAAAATATTTTATTTCCAGATTAATTAATTATTCATTTGCCTTTTTAAATCAGCAAATTTCCTCTCATGGCCCAATTACTTAATAAATCAAAATTGTATCTCATTACATTATTTTTTATTTTAATAAAAATACCATCTGTCGATTTTGAATTTTTATTTCCAATACTTTCATCCAAATAATTTACACAGAATACTATGAATAGCAACATCCCAAAACTTGATGACTCTCTGATACTCCAATGTATTCTCCATCTCCAGGCTAAAGGCTAAACTGGAGACTCTTTCCCTGGAATATGTTTGGTCCATGGAGGAGTATCAGGCCAGGAAGCTCACAAGTCCAACATTTTGAAAGTAGTCAGTGATGGAAAAAATATGTCAGTTAATGTTTATGAAGCAAATTCCACTGTTGGGAATGTGATAGCTGCATAACTAATAAAATCATTGGAGAGAAGCAAGAAACTGACACTGAGAGGATTTCTTTTAAATACAGAAACACAGCTACAGTTCAAAGTAGCTGACAGATGTGAAGAATAGTTGAATGCAGCACTACAGTAGCAGTACTGTAGCAATTAATGACATCAGTTTAACATGCAAGTAAAAGGTAAATCCTCATTTCCCTGCAATGTTTTAGTAAACAGAATGAAAACTTGATGACTTGAAAGGTGAAACAGAACTGTTTTGTCAGTACAGCAATACAAGGAGAGATGAAGTCTTTGTACCAGTGTCTACATCATGATTTATCTACTAACTTCTGTCTCTTTTCCCACTTTTATTTCTTAGACAACTTGTCCGGGTTGATTTTATCCTATTAAAACAATTCCAGAGGTAGTCTTAAATCCCAATTTTGTGATTCTTATATTATATAGGTTACTTGGCACGGTTAGGCCATGATAAATTAAATACAACTGGTTTCTGCCCATTGAGTCTCTTTCTCCAAGCAGCAGCTGACAGAATGAGAGGACACAGTCTCAAGCTGTGCCAAGGGAAATATAGGTAGGATATTAGGAAAAGGTTTTTATTGAAAGAGTGCTAAAGTACTAGAATGGTCTGCCTGGGGAGGTGGTGGAGTCACCATCCCTGGATGTATTTTAAAAAAGACTGGATGTGGCACTTGGTGCCATGGTTTAGTTGAGGTGGTAGGGTGTGGGTTGGACTCGATGATCTTGGAGGTCTCTTCCAACCCAGTGATTGTATGATTCTGTGATTCTGTGATTCTGTGATTCTGTGATTCTGTGATTCTGTAATTCTGTGATTCTGTGATTTTGTGATTCTGTGATTCTGTGATTCTGTCTCTGTCCAGTAGCAGCACTTATTTGACTGACTTAAGGCTGGAACATCACTCACAAAACCCGCACCTGCACCATGCCATCTTAATCTGTCATATTTATCAAATTTCTCTATATAAGTCTGAATATATAATATACAGACTCATTGCTCCCCTGCTAGTATCAGGAGGAAGCCTGGCATCATTCTTTCTATATGGTTTCTATTTTAAGAAAGGCTGAGGGTTGTTTCAGCAGTGTTATGACACCAGTGTCCAGAGCTGATTTAAGGTAAAGAAATAGAAGCAGACATGCAAAACCATCCATATCCTTCTGGAAACAGTAAAGAGTCCAAGAAATCAAAAGTGTGCATGTGATGGGGAGGGCTTTTTTTAATAAAACATGAAAATTAGTAGGTCTATTGAATCTACCTCAATATTGAGAATTTTGGCAGAGTCTGCTTGGTGCAGCCAGAGTGCTGACTGTTACAGATAGAAAAGAAAGAAATCTACTAGAAAATAGAGGAATGAAAAATATTGAGGGAAATTGTACTAAGGGAAGAGACAAACATTTCAGAAAAATGAGGAAGAGTCACGACTCCAGGCAATGATGGTGGTGGCTGAAGGGACAGCAGCCCCCCCAACACTCCTACAGAAAGCACCATCGTGGCCATAGCTGTGATTAGTGTCAGAATGGTTTTTCAGCCTGTGCAGACTAAAAAGCCATTTGCAGACCAAGCTGTCTCTTGGGTAGAAGTATTTAAAGACATAAGAGTAAACAGAAGATATACAGAATGAAGTCTATGTTATGCCTTGCCTTGTTATACAGCAAAGAGATATGCTAACCTCTATACTGCCGGCCTTGGGTATGTAGTGAATGGTGTGTCCATTTCAAGTCTCAGAACAAAGTTAATTTAAGTGACTAAGTTCTGTAAGTGTTCTGAGTTCTGTAAAAGACACAGGAAAAAATAATACAAAATACTGTCAGACAAGAAAGTAAGCAGAAAAATTGCACATGAAATTATAAGGTGCATAGATCGGTATAATTTGATAGGAGTATTATATACAAATACTGAAGGTTTTACTTTTCTTCTTTTTACACAACATTGCAGACACAAAACCCTCACTGTGTTCAAAGTAATAGCCATTACAGGATATTTGTTTTGATTTTAGGACCATGCAGACAAATGATCCATAATCAAATTTTAGGTACTTCTTGCCCCCTTGCTTCAAAAGGCCAGTCCCCAGGATGGCACCTATTCAGATGATAATACATCATTGTAAGAGTGCTCTGATCTTGAGCTAATGCTGGCTAGTACGAAAAGCTTGTTGCAGGAAATGTGTCCCTGAAATTTCATTTTTACATTGCTGATTTCTGTTGTGATAAGTTATTAAATATTGATTATCAATGTTCCTCCCTTTTTACAGTGAAATTCGTAATCTTAGAAACTTGGATTACATAGATCCAGATGCCTTTAAGAACCTCCCACTTTTGAAATACCTGTAAGTATTTAGCACCTGTATGTGGTGGTTTGTATAAATTTCCTGAAATATTCTTACTTAAATCTCACAAGTGACTCTTTACATTATAGCAGTTTTGTAAGTTTGCATTTGATTTTGGAACTGATTGCTGTGTTTTTCTCTGTTGCTTTATTCCAAGGACAAAGCCAGCAAGGATAGGGGTTGGAACTCTTACTACTTTTGTGAGAAAGGAAAACATGTTCACAAATTCATCAGTAGTTTTCCCATTTGTCATATCCATTAAATATCTAGAATACACTAATATTCCTTGACAAAATTCCACAGCTAGCTCTTTTCTTATGCTAAGTGCTGTCTTACTCTATTTTTGTAGGAAACAGTGGGAAGAAGGGACACAACAGATATATACACATCTTTGGTATTCACTAGACATTTGCACAGGGTTTTAAAGCACACCTGTCAGCCAAATGTGAATAGCTCGCCTATAGACACCTGATTTCACATGACCTCTATGGCAGAAAAATCCTGAAAATTTCCCATGATTTTCTAAAGAAACTTCTGTGATTTTGAGTAATATTTGGAAGTAAAGCTTCTGTGTGCGTGTGGTGGGGGCAGTGGCAAGGAGGAGAGATTTGTCCAGGTTTTTCCTATAGATGTGAAAGCAATAAAAAAGAAAGAAGTAAGAAATTCCATTTCAGGAGAATAGTTTTAAAAATGAAAAACTACAGTTATTTTCACTCTACAGGAGTTCATAAAGAAGGGACTTTATGCATTTCACATTTTAAGACAGTTTCCCTTTTTAGAGCTTTATGAACAGCTCTTAGCCTCAGTGAAAGATAGAGGATTCAGGGGTCCAGACTATTAACTGAAGCAGCCTTAATTTGTCAAGTTAAAACAAACCAGAGTTGTAACTATTTCCTTCCTATCAACCTCACAAGATGCTTCTCTCTGCAGAGCTGCCTGCCTGTTTTATTAGTCTATGTTCTCATTTTTTAGATTCTGTAATTTATCGTAAGTCTGGTATTTTGAATTTTTTATATTGTTCTTGCATCCTTCTGTTTTGGATAGTTGAATATAAAGGATTTGATTGACAATAGAGAGGATGCAATATCCATCCTGCCTGTTGAACACTTTAAATACATTGTTCATTGTTGTTCAGTGATGCAGTAATTCTTTCTGTTTCTCCTCTCTTTCAGTGGTATTTTTAATACTGGACTCAAAGTTTTTCCAGATCTCAACAAAATCTATTCATTTGATGTGAATTTTTTGCTGTAAGTATCTGTCCTCACAGCTGGTTTGAATACTGGCATCCTCAGACCACATGAAAATGTATAATGAGGGTTTCCGGTTTTGAGAAAAATATCATTTAAGTTTGACAAAGCAGTTTTCCTCAAGCAATATTTCAATGATCATTAGCACCAAGTCACCTAACATTTGACCCGAATTAGAGACATGGACACACAGCACATTCATGATGCACAGCTTCTAAAGGCCCTTTGCTTTTATTTTGTTCTTGGTTTTGCAATGGCTGTGCAATACCTGAATTAATATGAAGTCAGAATAGTGTGACACACGGGATCTAGCTGGTGTACATCCTGCTAACATCAAGTCATCCTATCAAAATTCTTCTAACAAATTTGTGTTGGCATGGTGAAGCAAACTGTGGAACAATTTCTTGGAGAATGGGAATGCAAAGGGGGACAAGGAGGTTTCCCACTATTTTCCTTATAAGAATTTCAGAAACAAAGAGTTCTGCTTTGAACTCTAAAAATATGCAGGAGTTTCTTGGTATTTAAAAAGCACAGACAGCATCCATCTGTGTTAATCTAAGTCAGAATTTTGGGTTGTAATCAAGCTGAGGAGGAAGAATAGCTCAGATGAAGACTTGCAGGATGACACAAGGTAAAAGTGTCTTCTTGGTCCCAGAGAGGAGTTAGAAATCTTATATTGTAGCAGTTTTCAGCTGGAAGAGGCTTGAATGGTGGATGGGCTAGGCAAAAGGCAATTAAAAATAAGAAGTGTTATGTTAGAAGGTGATTTGCAAAGTTGTGATTGATGATCTACTGCAGGCCTTGTTTCAGTGCTGCTAAGCAGTGTTTTTGGTCAAGAAGGGTCAGTTCCCACTGCATTCATGGTCTGCCACTGGCAAGATGAACCTCAGAGCAATAGAGAAATGCTGCTTGTTCTGCTAAAAAGTGTAGACCTGCAGGAAACAATGAGATCTTCCAAGGATCTTCTGAGAGATAAGCTTTGTTCTAACACACATTCACCTTGGCTGTAGGATTCCAAGACTGAAACCTGAGTCAGTCAGAGCTCTGAATGAGATATAATTACATCTTAAGAACTATTAGGGAGACTCCCAAAAACTAGAAGGGCTCCAGCTTAGACTGAAAACTCTGTTAGATCTACTTCTACATAGCAGAGAGAACCAAGAATGGAACAGGCTAGATGAAACAAAGCAGTTTATACAACCATGTGTGTTCTTCCAACTAACTCAGTGCCTTTCTAACTGGCAGAAAGCCAAACATTGTTTTACTTCTGCCTTGATATTTTTTTTAATAGCAATAACTAACAAAAGATAAATATAGGTCTTATATGCTGCATAGAGTTTTTAAATAATAGATACATTTTCGAGGAAGATAGCTCTATGATATGTATTTCTCAATACTGCTATTCAATGAAAGACTTTTTGTTTATTCCATCAAGAAAAGAAATGCTCTTGAAAAATAATAGATTTCTAAATAATGAAAAAGGTATAGCTGGGGGAAACCCAATCATTATATTACTATTTGCCTTTGAGGTCAAGCAACTTACAAGTAAACATTTAGAAAAAATGAACCAATCTGCAAAATGTCAAGCCCAAATAACTTGTGGTGGAAACCACCTATCAGTGAAAATTACTTGGAATGAAAATCGTTGTGGTACTGTTCAGTGTTAGCACATATATATGCATAAATGTAGCACAGAAAAGAAATGAAGTTATTTCTGGCACATGGGGAATTGTTAGGACTTCTCAGCCCATGGACTTTATGAGTGGGCCTTATATTAGGCCGTACCTAATCTGCAAGATGAAGAAAAAGAAAACTTTGCACAATATTTTCATTTCTAGATTATTATATTATTCAGGAAAAATCAGGAAAAGGGCAATCAAAGACTTTGCTCTGCCCTTTGTTTCTACCAGATTTTTCGTCTCTCCTTTCTCCAGTTTAGTAACAGTAAATCTCTTTAGCTTTCCTTTCTTCCTTTTGTTACAACAGAATTTTGGTCTGAAGATACATAGTACTTATTAAGACGGCAGAGTAGCAGTAAAAAAAAGTATTTAAGAAATGAATAGTGAAACATTCCTTTGGACAAGAGGTGAGAAGAATTGGTAAGTTACTTCACTTACTGGTGAAAGAGATGTGCTAGATGCACTTCTGTAAAGTAAAATGCCTCTGTCCTGAATAATATGTTATATTGGATATCTTATCTGAATTTAGAGAGCAGGATTTCAGCTCTAAAGCCACGTGGGTTTTTCAATTGACACTGTAGCTAATTCTTACTCACTCTGCCTATTCTCTGGCTCATGAGACCAGGGACCGGTCTGTGCCACTAGCCACTATATCATCACACAGGTTATACCTCACCAGAACTACAAAATCCATTTACCTCATGAGCTGTCTTTCTGGATGCGGGAATATGCTCAATCCTTCATCCTACATGTATTTTCTGACCTTAGCTATAATTAAACATGTTATTATTTTTAAATTATGTATTTGAATGAATGAATGTAAGTTTATAATATAATAAATATGAAAATGTTACTTATTTTATAGTATATTAATATTAAAATACATTAAAATTAATTTACATAAATAATTATGTTTTAAACTTTGATTTATTATCAAGGCAGAGAACAATTAATAAGAAAGCTTTTCTCCAGACACTCTGTTGGGCAGATGTTTGATTGAGATGTTTTGTCTCCTTTTTCAGTGAAGTTGCAGATAATCCTTATATGACTTCAGTGCCTGCAAATGCTTTCCATGGGCTTTGTAATGAATCTCTAACCCTGTAAGTTCTTCCAGTTTAAGTCACAAGGCAATTACCTCTCTGGTAATGCATATGGTAAAATGTTTAAAAATAAAATTATTCCTGTCCTACTCTCTAGTAGTTTGCAACAGAGAAACACCACAGACAATATCTATATTCTAGTTTGCATAAATTCTGAACTTTTACAGCTATTTGAATCAGTCCTGCTCTTTCCTTTAAACTGGCTTGACTATAGTGGTTTTGTTTTTCTATGACCCTAGTGCCAATGAATGTTTATATTTGAAAATAAATCAAAGGAGGAAGCCTGCAAAGTTGTCCCCCTTTAAAGCTACAGCAGGGTTATAACTGTGCCTAACTTTTTTTCGACCTGAGTGGTGCATACCATGGAAACTAATGGATGGCAAACATCAGAAGAGTCATATTTGAAAGAAAATTGTTAAATAAAGTTCAGTTATGCAAGTCAGTCAATGTGAGCCACAAGAAAGGGCTGATGGGAGTGAAATTACTGCAATGAGTTATGACCTGACCTGGGAGGAAGAGCATTAGAACGTGAACAGATGAATTCTAAAGAAATTCTAAAAAAAATCCTTTTTCTCTAAGGGAGTAAAATAATGAATTCTAAAAATTTAAGGCATGCCTGATAGTAAAAGCAGACCTTTTTTCTAGTTGTTAGTTCCTTTAGCCTTCCTTAATCAGTCCTAGCAGAATTTTGTTTCCTTGCTTTTAGTTTAAGTGTGGGAAAATTATAGCGAAGTGGTTTAGTTTATCATTTCTGTAAAAATAGGTAGATGGCACACCTACCACATGGTATCCTTGATTCAGGTGCACTCAGGAATGCTTCTGGGCATTTGTTTGACCTGGCACAGTAACTACTGCTTCTTCATGAGATTAAAATTAACCCATTCATAAATGTGCTGTTGCAAAGAAAAATGATGCATAAGATGTTAGGTATTCATATATTGAAGCAGCCCGAAATACACTGATGTAATTTCTTTTTTGTTTGCAGTAAACTCTACAATAATGGTTTTACCAGTATTCAAGGCCATGCTTTTAATGGGACAAATCTGGATGCTATGTAAGTAGCAGGTAATTCTCTTCTTTCAGAAGAAAAACCCCAAACGTCTCTGCTTATTTGAGGCTCTGAAATATGTATTTTAATTATTTTTAAGGAGGAAAGAGAGGATGTTAATTTCAGCCAGCAATAACAATATCATTGCTTAATGTCTTTTGCAGTGTGCTTTCATTTAGTATGTGTATTTATAGCTCAGAAATAAAATCATGGCAAGTAATCCCATTGTGAGTTTTATTCTGGTTTGAAGCTACAGTAAAACTTTTGATCAGTAACTTTTCTAGGACAATTTGGGAGATAATTATGCTTTTCCTTTTTTACAAGACTGTTTTAGTAAGTGTAGGACTGATGGTAGCAGTTCTTTCACAGGTATCTCTTACCTGCAAAAAGGGAGTGGAGTAAGGTGCAGGGAGCAATTCAGAGGAACCAGCCACTTACACTGGAAATGAAATGCACATCTCAAAAGCATGAACCAACCATTTCATATTTCCCTGCAATTTCTTATTGAATTTTATAAAAAAATAATATTTATTGAGTGAATATCCTTTTTACACCATACCCAAAATCATCTGCCTCAATCATTAAGAGTGAATAAATCTGAATTCTAGAGACTCCATTCATTTTGCAGAGCTTACTCTTGCCTACAGAGGCTTGACCAAAGAGTCTGTCACTCATGAGTAAAGAGATTTCTTCATAGTGGGCTCTTAAATTAACCAGAGAGATATGAGGATAGATATTATTATTTTTAGTACTTTATTTTAAATTAGGCTTAAATTCTATAAGAATTCCATAAGAGCATCCTTCACAAGGTCCTAATCTTCCCAAACTGCCTATTTTAGCTTAGCAGCTAGCTAGATTTCTTAAAGTCTGAGAGGTTTGAATTAAACCAAAGATCTGGAATAGATCTGATTTTATTCACATTATTTCAGTTACTTTAAGCTTTCACATGAAAAAGGAAGTTTTCCATGAGGACACAGTGTTTGTACTAGTGCCCACAGAAATTGCAAGATACAAAATATGGCAAAATAAAGCCAATGTCTTGACTGAATGCCTCTAAGCTGTATGTAGCAATACCTTCCAAGCCTTAGCCAATATATGAACTGTGTTGTCTCTTCCGTTTCTTATATTTTGACAAAACATGGGTTGCACATTTTTGAAGCAATTTTTCCTTATGCTTCTCTCATCGTATGCAGGTGCTATTGCTTCTGTCCTCTTTAGAATTCTTCTTATCATTATTAAAGAATCAAATGAAAATGTAGTTTTAGAAGATCTGAAGTCCTAAACATCTACTTTATTGAATTGGGAAGTAGAAGAGCAGACAGCATATACTAGCCTCTGTAGACACTGCTTATTTTTAGGAAAAAAAATAATTGTAATTAGTACTCTTTAAAAAGATATTTTTTAAGGCCAAGAGACAGAGATATCTAGACAGACTTGAGAGCTGGGCAATCACCACCTATATGAAATTCAACGAGAACAATTGCTGGATTCTCCATCTGGCACGGTGTAATCCTGGTTCTACATTACAAAGTGGGAGGCTGAAGAGCAGCCCCACAGAAGTAGATCTGAGGATCCTGGTCACTGGCCAGTTGAATCTCAGCCAGCAGTGCCCTGGCAGCCAGGAGGGCCACTCGTGTCCTGGGGGGCATCAGCCACAGCATGGCCAGCCAGGCAAGGGAGGGGATTGTCCTGCTCTGCTCTGAGCTGGGGCAGCCTCACCTCCAGTGCTGGGGGCAGCTTTGGGAGCTACAATATGAACAAGAAATCAAACCCTTCAGTGTGGCCAAAGGAGAGCAGTCAAGATGGTGAAAGGCCTTGAGGGCAAGACTTAAGAGGAGTGGCTGTGATAACCTGTCCTGCCCAGCATGGAGAAGGGCAGCATGAGGGGGAGACCTCGTGGCAGCCCACGGCTCCCTCAAGGGGGGCACTGGAGGGGCAGGTGCTGATCTCTGGTGACCAGTGATGGGACACAATGGAACAGAATGGACCTGCGTCAGGGGAAGTTCAACTGCACCTTAGGTGAAGGTTCTTCACCCAGAGGGTGGTCAGTCACTGGAACAAGCCCCCAGGGGAGTGGTGACAGCATCAAGACTGTCAGAGTTCAAACTGCATCTGGATGATGGTGAGAGTCACGATTTTGTTCTTCGTTGTCCTGCAAGGACTAGGGAGTTGGATGCCATGATGCTTATGGGTCCCTTCCAACCTGATATGTTCTATAATTTATGATCCTAAGTGAATCCTACCAGAGACTGGCTATGATGCACTAGTCAATCAAATTTAAAAAGAAAAAAATAAACCAAAACAAAACAGCAACAAAAAACCAACAGAATAACTAAAACTAGATTTATGTTCATGGGTTTATCTACCAGCAGTAAAAATGGTTTATTACAACAAACACTTTTCTCCTAATTAAATCATATGACATTTACTTGGAGCAGAGCACTACTCCAGGTGTACAAGGCAAACTGGGGAGTTGAACATGAGCAGCAAAGCGTTTATCTTTTTGATAAACTACACTGAAATGTCTAAACTAATTTTCTGAAGTAGTTTGGTTACCATATGACAGGATAAAGTATAATTTTGCTAAGTGCAAGCTTGGAAATTTGTTGTTTCTAGCAGTGACATTAAGTTTATGTAAGAGGCAAATATTTAATTTTCTCTATTCTGACAACTCTAATTTGAACTCCTGTTTATCTACCACTGTATAGTGAAGGAAGTACCAGTTTTTCTCCGTGTCTGATCTAAGAGCATTTGAATATAACAAAAATAGGAGCAAAAATAAACTAATAAAAAAAGGGTGAGGGAAATTTGAATGTGTTTTGAATGATTATCTCAAGGACTAAAAATAAGTAACAAAGCAAAACAACCAAAAACAATAGTAAATTTTTGGCAAATTATTCAAAGACTTCATGTCCCATCCATAAATCAGAAGACGTTTTGGGAATCTCAGAGGTTATCTTCTACTATGCATTATGCTTCTCTACCACTCTTGCAGTATTAAAACACCTAAGTAATTAAAGGGGGACAAAAAAATTAATGCAGGTATAGGTGAAAAAACATGGATTAAGGATTTCCATTATCATATTGAATAAAAGCACTAACTAGTTGATTTTGTCATCCAACAAGGACTGGTGTTTAACAGCAAACCCCAGTACTGCTGTGTAAGTTTTATAAGGGCAGGGAATTATGGAATCAGAAACGAAGGGCTGAATGACACTTTTACTGAAAAGCATTCATCTGATAATTGAATCTCTCATCTTAACCCATCATTGATGTCCATAAACTGCATCACTCCTGCAGAGTAATGCTGCTGCACAAATGTTTATTTCTGTAAGGTAATTGGTGAGGAAAGAAGAGTTTTTAAAATATATTTTCAGTGAATGGCAAAATATATTTGCGACGAGCTTTTACAGATTTAATTTACTGAAGTGGAAAGTGTGTGATCTCAAAATCTAATCACAAAAATAAACTCCACAAGGATATATTTACTTTAGTATACACTTTCAGGGTTCACTTATAGTGCTTGGCACAGCTTAGAGTTAAGATAAACAATTGTATGGAAAAATCGTATGATGAATCCTTAGTACTGCTCACTTACCAATGCATCTTTTTCACCCGTTCTCCCTTTCTGTAACTTTCATTTCATAGTCCAGCTGGACGCATATGTTTTACATAGCACTTGAGATGTTAGTATTTCGTGCCTTCAGAAGGTCCTGCTCAGCACACTGCAGTCATGGTGCTTTCTGGTGTAGTTGAGGCTTAGTGCAAAATTCTCCTCCCTTACTGCTGAGTCCGTATAGACTGTTAGACACGAGTAGAGGTGGTTTGCTGCTCTGACTGGATTGAAAAATGTGAACAAGCGCCTTCATTTACTTACAGCACTACACAAACATTAGCATCTCCTATTTCAGATTCTGCACTTACTACTACAGATTTCCTGTGGTTTGCATTGGGGTATTCATGTGTATCTGACTGCCATCCACCAACTCTCCAAAGTTACAATTATTCTAGTCTCCCCACTGAGGCTAGATATTACACATCAACTATGTGATTTCCAAAACTTCTAAGATTTGTTTAGATGTGTTGATACCACCGTTGTGATTTTCTCTTCTGCAAGGAATTTAAATGACATTCTGTATCATTTAGCTATCGGTAACAACAGGATTAATGGCGCTTTCAGAAGAAACTGATTCTACATAAGATTTCTTTGTCAACTTAGTATTTACCAAAGCTTTATTCTTTCCATTTAAAAGCAGTACCTACCAAAAGAAAAGGGCTTAAACAACTGAAATCAATTAGCATCAGGAAATTGTACATTCTGATAGGCCTGACTCATTGATGTGAAAACTGGCAGCTACATCACAGCCCCTCCTTAGTAACACATGGTTCTGTACTTCCCAAAGTCTCTAGCTGTTTCTATTTGTAACTTTGAAGATCCTTATCAGCTATATTAGCTATTATATTTCAGATTTATTAGTCACTATGGTACTCAAACATCAGGAGAAAATATTTCAAAATTGGACAAGCAATTCACTGGTTGTATAATAGTGTCTAGTTACTAAAGCAGACGGGTTTTACTAGGTTAAGCAGGTTTTTGTGTCCTTCAACACTACAATCTAGATGTTGAAATCTTGGATTGATTCTTAGCAGTTGCTCTGGTTTTAATTTTTGTATTCATTTTCCAGACAAAATTATAAGGAGATTTTCACACTAAAGGAAATGTTCACAACAATAGTGTGCCATTTACAGAATATGAAAATCAGTTCTCAGAAAACACCAGGTGATGATAGAATGCCATATGTCTATAAAGAATTAAAGCTTATTTCAAACAACAGCTGAGAAGGAGATGTAAACTATTTTCCTCTGTAAGAAACAAGGCTTAAGGCATGAGTAATGTCCAATGAATAACATGCCAGAAGCATTATTTGGTTCCTTTTCTGTTGTGTAACCCAGATGAAGTGCATTTACTTTTCATTTCTCACTATGATGATCAATATAAGCTTGTATCCAGTAAATGTTATGAAAAATTTGCCAATGACTTCAACCAGGATAGGATTAGAATCTTTACTTAATTTTTTCCACACCACGGCTTGCCAGCTGGGCAAGGGAAGGGATTGTCCTACTCTGCTCTGCACTGGTGTGGCCTCACTATGAGTAGTTCTGGTCACAATGTCAGAAAGATAATAAACTATTAGAGAGTGTCCAAAGGAGGGCTGGATGGTGAAGGGCCTTGAGGGGATGTGTGAGGAGCAGCTGAGGGCACTTGGTGTGTTCAGCCTGGAGGAGACTGAGGGGAGACCTCATTGCAGGTACAGCTTCCTTGTCAGGGGAAGAGAAAGACACTGATTTCTTCTCTGTGGTACCCAATGACAGGACCTGAGGGAATGGCCTGAACTTGTGTCATAGAGGTTAGGGTTAGATATTAGAAAAGGTTTTTCACCCACAGGGTGGTTGGGCACTGGAATAGGCTCCCCAGGGCAGTGGTCACAGCACCAAGGCTGACAGAATTCTCTAAGTGTTTAGAGAACACTCTCAGGCACATGGTGTGACTCTTGGGGCTGTTCTTTGCAAGACCACGAGTTGGATTTTGATGATCCTTGTGGGTCCCTTCCAACTCAGAATGTTCTGTGACACTGTGAACTTCACAGACACCCTCTGGCATCTGTTGTGACCACCCTACTATTGCACTTCTTACCTTACTACCTACACCACAAGCTAGCTTGTAAATGTTTATAATGGGGCATCAAACATCCCACTCTTTCCTTGCTCTTCTTACAACATAACTTCGATCTTAAATTTTGGCCTGTGTATAGAAAACGTCACTTGACTATTGAGATTTTTACACATTTAAAAATTTTATTGAACTCACAACATAGGGGAAATAGTGCTTCCTGTTTTTTCATGTGTTCCATCATGTAATTCCCCATACTCCATTCTGACAAAAGAAAACAAAACTATTTCACCTCATCCTCACACATATGTACTTGAAGATACAGTGTCTATACATGTGCTCCTATGAGAAAAAAAATTGGAACAAAGATAATAAATAAATTAGCAAAATAAAGTATTTGTTGAGGAATTTAATTACTTTTCAAAATGCAAAACCTCTATTTTGTTTCTTGGGTACACAGAAAATGAAGTAACTGATTATGCTTCTATATGTGGTTGGGAATGGATGGCCTTTATACATTTTGCTTTTGTACATCTATGTAGGCAAGTAAACTCGAGATCTTCAGTAACCTATGGATAACTACTTCCAAATCACTGTATTTTGTTTGTTTCTGCAGCTATCTGCACAAGAACAAGTACCTCAAAGTTATCAATGATGATGCATTTCTGGGAGTGCACAGTGGACCAACTCTACTGTAAGTAGCTAAAAATAAGATAAGAAAGAAAAATAATGCTGTTTTAGTTTACAATTTCTTAACAATTAGTATCAGAGCAGCAGGGACAGGAATGGCATGTTTACAAAATTAATACCAGCAACAAAACTTGTGCTTTAGGGAACTGACTTTTGAAATGCTTGCATCCTACATTACATATACTCTTCCTACCAATTTTTCTTATGGAAGATTCTTCTACTACAACCTGTCTTATGGCTTTTATGTACAAAAAAGAATTGTAATACAAAAGAAGGACTCTTGTACCACATATGTAAAGGAAATTGAAAGAGAGGAAAAAATAATTTTAGACAGAAAAATAGTTCTGATGCTCTTCTTTTTTCTCATGTTATTTGGCTTTCAGCCTGTTATAATCGTCCAAAGAATTTTTCATTAAAATCAGGAATCATAATACAGAATGAAAATAAAACTTTAAAGAAGAACTTCCAGAAGAATCACATTCCCCCACTCAAATTGTCTAGTATGTAATGTAGTGCCTATGACTGATCACAAGGAGAACTGAAATGCTGAAAGGGGAATTTCTTCCTCCACTGCAAAACCAAATGATGCTGGTAGTGCTCAGTTCATGTAAGAACAAGTTTTACTTTCTGCTCTTTAGGAAAACAGCTTATTCATACCAGAATAACTGTATTTTTCTTGGAAGGAATCCTAGCAGCTACCTGCAATAACAAAAGGTGAAGAAGTAATTGTTTTTCTTTTAGAATATTTTCAACTCTGGAAAATCGGTCTGGCTCTAGCAGGTGAGAGCTTGAAGAAGCACAGACTTTTGACTTTTGATTATTGTGGGTATTTAAAGTGTCAGTGTTGTTGTTATGGTGACAGTAAACAAGTAATGTTTATGCTGCAATATGCTGCAAAAGGTTGCAAAAATTGTATGCTGTAAGAGCCAGGTAAGCTTCCTGAGCAAAGGCTAGCTTAGAGATGTGTCAGCTACACGAAACCTCTTGGTTTAGGGGCTAGAGATGCTTTCCTAGGATGTGCATATCCAACTCTAAAGAACTCCCTTTTACCCTATTTTCAAGTTAGATATCTCAAATGACTTGAATTTTTTCTAGTCTTCCATAACTACTGTGCTATCCCAGATACCATTAATCCTTGATTTCAGGACATGTTTTATACTTGCAGTCTAAACATTCAGCTACCCATCTCCTCTTAGACTGTACCTTCACAGCTAATGTACTTTTAACTGAAGAGAGCAGTACTTTTAACTGAAGAGAGATGTGGTACTTACTATAGTGTCATTACAGAGAGAGGTATTGCTTCTCAAAGGCAGAAGGCCAGAAATGGCATGTAAGTACAGTGAATCAACAGTGGATTTAAAAAGCCAGAGTATTTCATATCATGACACTTTCATATGCAAGTCCTAAGATAAAGTTCCTAGGATGGTGTCACAGTTTAATACTGGCCTGAACCTCAGCTCCACACAGCTGCATATTTGCCCCTGCACCCAATGGAATGAGGGAAAGAATTAGAAAGGTAAAAATGAGAATAAACATGGGTTGAGATAATGTCAACTTAATACTAAAAAAGGGACGTTGAGAAAAAAAATCAGAGGGGGAAGAAAACAAACCAAACCCAAGAACAACAAGTGATGTAACAAAAACAATTTCTCACCAGCTCATTGATTCCCAGCCAGCCCCCTGGCAATGGCAGTCCTGGCAAACATCCACCCAGTCTTTACTGCTAAGCATGATTTGATAAGGTCTAGAATATCTCTTGGTCAGCTGGGGTTGGCTGTCCTGGCTCTCCTCTCCCAAATTCTTATGCACCCTTAACCTCCTCGCTGGTCAGATGGTGTGAAAAACAAAAAATGTCTTGGCTGTGTGTAAGTACTGCCCAGGGCAGCTAAAATATTGCTGTATTATCAACATTATTTTCACTCCCAAATCAAAAACATAGCCCCATACTGTGAAGAAATTTATGCCAACCAAAATCAATACAAAATTAATAATTCAAGTTAGCTTTAATGTCTTTTTAATGTAATTTTAATAGAAGCTTAGAGGCTTGTGTTACCCACAGATAACCAGGAATTATTCTGCATGTGTGATGTAGAAAAGGTTTGCCATAAAATGAGCAACAATTTAAAGTGGAATCCTTCCACCTGGACAGTCACTCAGCTGATCATCTGAAACTAGAATTATTTTATCAGGAACAAAAGAGTTTCTGAAACTCCCACATTTGCATTACCTTAGGGGAGCTGAAGTAAAAAAATGAAAACTGAGTGAAAACCTAGTGTTTATGGTTGTGTTGTGTCAATGGTCATTAAAACCTTGCACAGGAGAAAAAAATGTCCTTGCAATTGGTGCCTTAGTGTACACCCCCACTATACCATCATGACCAATGAGTTATTTACAGAAACCACTGATTTGTTAACTCATGTAACAGTCTGAAAAGTCTGACCAATACAACCCTTCCATATTCCCTTGGGCAGTGTAAACAACTTAGCTTGTTATAAGGAATAGTTTGTTAAGTCATTTTTGGATCAGGCACTTTAGTGTTGTTAGCTGACCATTCAATCTTCCTCAAAATAAAGTTTTACTTCCAAACGTTTTCATCGTGAAAATTAATTCTATGGAAAATGATAGTGAGATTACTGCTTTTTTTTTTTTTTTTCTGGGACAATGAATACAACTGCTTATCATGGTAGCAGTATGCACAAAAAAAAAATTAAAAATTTCAGAAAAGGAACATTTATGGAGCTCTAAAGAGAAATTCTGTCTTGCCTCCCTACCAAGCTGGTAGGGAGTTCTGCCTGTTATTTATTGTCTGGAGTTCCCTATGTGCACTCTTCAAGTGAGGTAAGAATTTATGGTAGTTGGAACATGTGACCCACAGATAGTACTTTTTTTCTGATTAGGATTTCAGCAGCAACAGCAATTTAAAAGCTGAAATACAGGCCATGGATTCACCCTAAGGGGGTAATGTTCCATTCCACCTTTAAAGAAACCCAATGAGAAAGATTTAACTGCAAGGAATTGTGCCTGATTATATGTTGTGTGAGTTTGGCCATGGTCTCAGACCACATAATTAAACATAAGTATTGAAAAGCTAGGTAATTTTTTCAAATATGTTTTTTTCAAATATGCAGTTTACATCAGCAGAGGAAGCAGGGACTGTGATCACTAAATAGAGGAAAACAGATGTCAGCAATTCTAGTTCCTTTGTCACTGTTGTATACTCAGATGTATGTGGATGCATACACAGATTACTCCCTTTAGAAAACTATTTTAAGAGTATGATGACAGTACATTGCTCTTCTCAAAATGAAACCTTGGCAAGGATTCAGCAACTCAGTGGACCTGACATGCGACAAGAGCTGCTGCCTAGAGCAAAAGTTCAACAGAGTGTAACAAAAATACAATCAGGCTCATTATCCCATTAGCTTTTACAAAGCACACAGTACAAACTGACAATGTTACAGTCACACACGATACATGTGAGTAGTTAATTATCTGCAGAATGCAGAATTGCTCTTTAAAGCATTATTTCCTAATCTAGGAATGGTTTCTCCCATGGACACAAGCAAGTCTTTGAGCAAGAGGAGCACTCTATATTTTGCTAATCAAACGATGCTAATTTTTAGATTTAAAAAGTCTTTCAATAGAGTTAAAATACTATCTGCAGTCCATCTATTTTATATTTTACGCTTTATCTATTCCAGTACTCAGAAATTTGTATATGATTAGGTAAAAATTCTCAGTTGTATTATGATGTATTCAATCTCATTTTCTTACCTCTCTTTTAAATTATTGTTATTACTGGATTGCATACAATTGCATGCTTCCAACAATGAAAAGGATTATTGACAAAAGCTATTATCACTTAGATCTAGTTCTGAAATACTGACTTCATAAAACCAACAAAGAATTAGACCAAATTATAATAACTCAGTTAAAAAAAAATCGGAGCAACTGAATAGCTGTTTAACACTTCTGTAATATACAGGTGTTTTGGAAGACAACACCTCTGAATTCATAAGCTATATTTTATTCCCACATTTATCTGAACCTCTCCAATGTCTCTTTAACATTCATTATAATGTGTAAATTTCAGCTGAGATAAGCAACAGCCTAGAAACGTCACATGAGATTTATAAGAAAATATGTGAGGACAAATCAAAACTGCTACCAAACCCAAATGTTGGGACTGGTTGAGAGCACTTTGATTGCTGTTCAGTCTCACAGTGTAGAACTCTACACCACCATTCCCAGTACCTGAGTGGGCTCTAGACCATGGCTACTTAAAACCTGAAGTCTGGTCTGGCTCTAGGCTAGCTGTGAATGCTGCTAGCCTTTTCCATAATCCTGAGCATTTAACAGACACAAGAGTGTGTCTGCCTGGTTTCTGTCTCAGCCTTGTGGGCATTTGTCAAAGGCCTTGTAGAAGTCCTAGGAGACTTTGAGCAGATCATAAACACAACACTCAGAGAAGTTTGCAAGGCAGGACTTAGTTTTACAAAAGCCCCTCACATGCTGACTTTCCCCAGGTATATCATATTTGGTGGTGGCTTGTTTGCTGCCTTTCTGCAGGAGAGCAAAGCTGAAGGTTCCACTATTCTTTTACCATTCAACTACTTCCTCCTTCAGCTGCTTCACAACTTTTCTGGTGAAAACCACCCACTCCTTGTGACTTACTATCATTCATTTTATCAGTTTCCTGCCTAGCCTCTTATAGTCACTCCAGTTTGAGACAGATCCTCTTGACAAGTCCATCAGACCTCCTGCCCATTCTCTTGTGTTTCTTTAATGGTGCAAACTGTAGCTCAGCAGTGCTAGCAAGACACTCTTCCATGCAATGTACTGCTGTGTTTAAACATCATCTTAGTTATCAATATGATTAGATGTTAATGAGACAGACATAACTGCAGTCAGTTCCTATTTTTCTCAGCAGACCAAAATCAGGACTGATCATCTTTGACTGATTTGGGACTGACCATACTTGGCTGATCAGGGCTTGGTAAGAAGCAACAAGACAAGAGGAAATCGCCTCAAGTTGTGCCAGGGGAGGTTTAGATTGGATATTAGGGAATTTTTTTCGTGGAAAGACTTGTAAAGCATTGGAATAGGGTGCCCAGGGAAGTGGTGGAGTCACGGTCCCTGAAAGTGTTAAAAAAATGTGTGGATATGGCACTTGTGAACATGGTGAGTGCTAGACTGATGGTTGGATTGATAATCTTAAAGGTCTTTTCCAACCTTAATGATTCTATGCACTAGCACACAAAGCAAAAATTCAGGAAAATGTGTCTTCTATATGAATGCAGGCACAGACATTATAGTCTTGACAACTCCAACTACTTGGATTCACATGGCTCTGAGGATTATTAATTATTTCTAAATCTTTTCAATCTAGTTTGAAGACACCTGCTATGCTGCTTGAAGTAGATTGTGAATCTGATTAGATACTCAAGACTAGATTTGTAAGGTAAAAAAATCCCTGAGAATCCCACACTCTCCTCTTGGCCAGCTGACACACAGAGCAAAGTGTGGCCTAGGTAGAGTAACTAAGAAATTATCTTCCATTGAGAGACAAATTATGACCAGACTGCCAGGAAGCTTTTTGATTTGCAATAGCAGTGGTACAGAGAGGTCACAAGACTTCTTGCTGGTAGACACCCTATACCAGCAGTTTAGGGACTTCCCAAACTGGGATTTTGGAAACTTCCAAGCCACTGTGTTTAAGATGGCACGTGGATGGGAAAAGTCTATCCCTAGCCCTACACCAGAATTAGTCCTAAATCAACAAGAACTTCAAGGCATCTGCTCCTGTAACTTTCCCCCAAACTCCCCAGTATAAAACAGAGTGTTTGAAAACAAAACCTACAAGACCTGTCTGCTTAAATATACACCCATAGGCAAATACATAAAAGAATTCACAGGATTTGGTAAGAGAACAGTAATGACATAGTCTTACAACTAATTCTTCCAAGACCTTTCTTTTCACTGAACAGAAGTTTCTTTCAGACTTTTAAACATCACTTGGTAACATTTTGAGTTGCCACAGGCCTTGCATATTCACCTCTGCTGCCTGAGAAATTGTTTCCACAACTGGAGCCCTGGGCTGCTACTCCCTTCTGTTCACAGCTCTTCAGGAGCTGCAGCTCCATGCCCTGTACATCCAGAGAAGCTCCTCTCAGGAGCTGTTTCCAAAGCATGAGCCCTTGTTCCCCAGGGTGTTCTTGCTGACCCAGACATTTCTGATGGGAATGTTACACAACACCAAATAAAACCAAGCCAAAAAGGTATATTGACCTTCTTGTTACTCAGCTTTTTGGCCTACATGATGAACCACAGCACTGATTTTCACAATGATGCAGTTGTGTGAAAAATTATGCCTTCTCTTATTTTTAAGTCTCTTGCCTCATATTCTTAAGTGTTTCAAAACTCATGCCACAAGAGTGAATAATCATTATCAATCACATTCTTTACAATCTGCATGGCACTATAGTCTACTACTGCTGCTTCCAGACATAGCTTTTCCCAAGAGAAGTCTTTATCTGTACTTTATTACTTAATATATAAACAACTTGATATTTTTATCATCCTAGCTGCAGCTCTTACATGCTCTTATTATAACTGCATATATTATTTTTAGAACTGTAGATAATATTTAAGTTAGTCATACTAGATTTACGAAGTGAAGTTTTTTGCTCTATTTTTTCCCAAGAACTCTTAGCATTCTATTTCCCTTCAACATTACTAAAAGCACTGACCTGACATTTGCAGAGGACTCCAGGAACTTTCCAGAGTGCTAGCTAAATTAAACCCCATTGTCATCCATGTAAAGTTAAAATTGCTTTTTCTCAAATATACTTTACATTCATTAATTTTGAAACATATTCGTTTTCTGCTCAGTCACGTACTATTATAAGAGACTTCTGCTTCTTGAGACAATCAGGTTTAGCTTTCACTACCTTGTATTACTTTTTGCCAGAAACAAGCTTTGTTGCAGCTACTCTCACTTCCTTCCCAGACTGTTTATGAGTATTTCAGCAGTACCAGTGCCAGCCTCACCTCTGTGGGCCCTGCTGCAATGACCTGTATATTCAGATACCAATTAACTTTCCATTCTTCCTTTAGCATGAAATCTTGTCATCTGTTCTTAGGCTTTTACCCCACTCTTTTATTTTTCAATTAATCCAGGAGAGACATTCACCTTGTCACATAACAGATTAGTTACATCAACAGCCCTTGATACCTGATTTTGTCAAGGCTTGTCAGAATTCCCAATTCGTTGCACAAACAGGATCATCTTTCTCCATAAGCTTGTGCCAGGACATCTTCAAAGAACTCTCAAGTGTTTGTGAGTTGCAATTTCCCTCTCAAAGAGTCATAGCATCTCCCATCACAGAGTGTTTAACCTACCTGCAGATAGCTGCCACCACCATGAGGACCTGATGGAGACCCATGAGGGTTGCTGAAAGGCCAGCCTTGTCTTGGTAAAATCCATCCCAAGATCTAATTTACTTAGACATTTTTCTGCAGAAGAAGAGTTCTATAAAATGTCTCCAAGGGGGAAAAGGACTTAGCAGGGCTTGTTATGGGAGTTTTGAACTACATTAGAAGGGCAATGGGGACACAGCCAGTCTCAACAGAGATAACGTGTGGAAAGGGGAGAGCTATAGCAACTACCCAGGGAGTAAAGGGAGACTTAAGAGGGGGCAACTCCAGTAACTACAAGTAAAGATATAACCACAAGAAAGGACTATAGAGCATCCCTTTGTACCCTCTCTGGGATATTGACACAATCAATACAAGCAACACAACAGAGCATAAATAGTCCAGGAGATTCCTGGAAAACAGTGATGACAACTTCCTGTCACAGGTAGTGGAGGATCCCACAGGACCAGGTGATATTCACCTGGCAGTCTGAAAGGAAAGCCACCTCCCCATCAACTGTGCATCATCTCTCTCATGAATTCACTTCAGCAGACGAGTAGAAAGCAACAAACATAATACTCAGTTTTCTGAGAGATTCAGGATGGACTAAGATAGATTTTAATTTCCCTATATAGACAATATTCTTTTAGGAATTGCAATGCTTTCTATTAAAGTATGCCAATAGGTTAAAATGAACCTAAAGAAATCTAAGGGAATATAACTCTTCCAATGGAAGATGTGATTTCTTTAAAGGATTTTTAAAATGGTATGTTTGCATATGCTTTTGTATCTGGTTGGCTTTAAAGGTGTAATTTTAGAAGTTATGATATTTCTTTATAATTCACATTCTATGCTATAAGACATTAAAGACAAGACCTTTAAAAGACAGTGAAAATCACAGAGAAATGAACAGCCTACTTGAATTTTAATGGTATCAGAACTTAGCAAGGCAATATGAAATCCCCACCTCCTTGGGAATTGATTTTTATTGTAGAATTCTGTGAAACTCCTGAAGAACTGTAAAAATCTGAAAAAAAATCTGATCTAGTCACCTTTTTCTTTCTTAGGGACGTCTCCAGAACAGCTGTTGCCAACCTTCCAGCCAAAGGATTAGAAAGCCTAAAAGAACTAATGGCCAAAAATACATGGACTTTAAAGAAATTACCAGCTGTAAAGGTATTTCTTCAGCTAATGCGAGCTGACCTATCATATCCAAGTCACTGCTGTGCTTTCAAGAGCTGGAAAAAAAAAAGTGGGTGAGTTTCACTAACCGGCATTTATTTTTTAAATATATCAGCAAAGACAATGTTTTATTAGTAATATACTTTTGTAACAATTTTTTCTAGGTATAGACAATATTCTTTGAAACAGATTACAATTGCAAACTGATAAAAGAATTTTTTTGTAGGACCTTTTGCAGCAAAGCTCTTACTGAGCCCAGAATTATAGAGAAAGAAAAGGGTAATGTGCTACAGCAAGGCCTGGAAAAAAAGCATTAGAGAGGTTATAGCCTCAAGCCTCATATTTTTTAACTGAAAAGCTGTTGACTACTGAAAATTTTTTGACTGTAAATACAACTGCATCACACTATGAGGTACAGGATTCCAAATTGCTGTACTGCTCATTGGCTTGTAAAGAAGCTACTGAACAGAAATTAGACTGATGGAAGTTCTGGGAGAAATTGAATAGTGAGCAATTCAGTGAAAAAGAAAGTAATACTGTATTTATTATCCAAGAAGCTATAAAGACTAGATAAGTGTCTTCTTACCCACTAAGATATAAATCTCAAAAAAGATGGATTATGGGTGCCAAACAACTAAAATTACTACTGGGGATAAAATTAAAAATATAGTTACAAAAAAAGCCCAGAAATGCTATCGTACATTATATGGTTAACAAAAATATATCCAATCAAGTTTTTATAGCTACATTTTCATTCAGGATGATTTGCTTTTGAAGCCTTCCCTTGGTTCAGATGCTGTGCACCAGTCAGATTGTAAATGCCAGCAGTGATTTTCCCCTCTACTCTTTCAGGATCCTGGAGTACCTGATGTGTAACCAGAGCAGCCACAGCTTTCATAAGAGATCAGTTAAGACTTTCAGAGACCCGTTTTACAAAGATTATGCAGAAGAATACACAGACCACACTAATGCTGTGTATGACACAAACACCAAGTTCACAAGTTTCCATGAAAATCCCCATTATTACATTTTTTTGGAAGAACGTGGAGAAGGAAATTTTGGCTTTGGCAAAGAGCTCAAGAACCCTCAAATGGAAGATGTCCAGACTTTTGACAGTCATTATGACTATCCTGTCTGCGGAAGCAATGAAGACGTAATATGCACGCCAGAGCCTGATGAGTTTAATCCCTGTGAGGATATAATGGGATATCAGTTTCTGAGGATTGTGGTGTGGTTTGTGAACCTGCTTGCCATCCTAGGCAACATTTTTGTCCTTTTCATTCTTCTCACCAGTCATTATAAACTGACTGTACCTCGCTTTTTGATGTGCAACTTGGCCTTTGCTGACTTTTGCATGGGGTTATACCTCCTCCTGATCGCTTCAGTGGATCTCTACACCAGGTCAGAGTACTATAATCATGCCATAGAGTGGCAGACAGGGCCTGGCTGCAACACAGCTGGGTTTTTCACGGTCTTTGCCAGTGAACTTTCTGTGTACACGCTGACTGTGATCACGCTGGAGCGCTGGTACGCCATCACCTTCGCCATGCGGCCTGACCGCAAGATTCGCCTGCGGCACGCCGTGCTCATCATGCTGGGAGGGTGGTTCTCCTGCATCCTGCTCGCCCTTTTGCCACTGGTTGGTGTCAGCAGCTACAACAAAGTCAGCATCTGCTTGCCTATGGACACTGAAACACCAGTGGCTGAAGCCTACATTGTCTTTGTTTTAATATGCAACATTATAGCTTTTGTCATCATTTGCGCCTGCTACATAAAAATCTACATAACTGTGCGAAACCCCCAGTACAAGTCAGGGGACAAAGACACCAAAATCGCCAAGAGGATGGCTGTGTTGATCTTCACGGACTTTCTGTGCATGGCTCCCATCTCTTTCCATGCTTTATCTGCCATTATGAACAAACCACTGATAACTGTCTCCAATTCCAAGATTTTGCTGGTACTTTTCTACCCACTCAATTCTTGTGCCAACCCCTTTCTTTACGCTATTTTCACCAAAGCTTTCCGCAGAGATGTGTTTATCCTGCTAAGCAAGTTTGGTATATGTGAGCATCAGGCTCAAGTCTACAGAGGTCAGACAGTCTCAGCCAAAAACAGCAGCGGGTCTTATGGGCAGAGAATCAGCCGAGGGATAGGTCAGATTCTTACAAGCATTCAAGATCCAGTCAATGATTACCTTCCTGCTGTGACAATGCAGAACCAAATTCTCATGGAAGAATGCAAGCAAACTGAGCTATAATATCTCAAAGTATCACAGCCAAAACCTGGTCAAGAAGTGATTGTGCATACAGCAAATCAAGTGAGATGATAATATTCTCCACATCCTTTTCCCATAGATTACACTTGGCTATAGCTGAAAGTACTTCTGGAGTGGTCTTTTAGACAAACCACTTATTTGAACCTCCTATCAGTGGAGGGCAAAACACTTGGTCCTGATGATAATTCTAGAAGTAGATGTGAATGCTCTACCTAAATAGGAAAATTTATATATATACATATATAAACTGAGACAATATAAAATGTACCCTCATCTTAAAAAAAAAGTAAGAAGCAGAAGACCAACAATAAGACTTGGCAGTACTTATATGGTTGAAAAAAATGGACAATGTTTGATAATTACAATCATATTTAAAAACAAATTTAAGATTGAAGCTCTCCAATATCTACATGTCAAAAGGTTGGTTTTTTTCCTAATAGTAAATTTCTAAAACTTCCACCAGGCCTAAAATGCAACAGATTTCTTCTCATTTTGTTATCATGAGCTAAAGCAAATCCAGTCTTTTGTTTGCTGTTCTTGGTTTAGCTCTGTGAAGTAGGAAAACAAGTATCTTCTTCATACTGCCTTTATAGTGGTAAAAGGCAAAGTATCACTGATTTTGCAGCTGCACATAAGCTAACAGATAAGAAACATTAGGGCATTTGTATCCTTTACTTTCGCTCTCTTGCTTTTTGATAAACCTGTTTAGGAGCTGGTTTATTTCAATTTGTTTTGAAGACCAGGCTACCCAGTCAAGTTAATGATTGTTGGTTGGGTTTTCTGGATGACTGATCCAGTTGTTACTGTGTTTCAGCACTGTTTTATCTGAGCATGTTTATTGCTCTGAACACCCTGTAATTTCTGCTTTCTTACCACTTCTGCTGTCCCTACTTACCTCTCCCTTACAGGGAAGAACTTTCCTTTTAGCATTTTCTATGTTGAGCCACCTTGACTTAGACCAAGGGAGTGGATCATGCCTTTAGGTTACTTCATGCCATACAGTTCACCACATTGAAGGCTGACTTTTAGCTCCTCCAACATGTTTTAAGAACATCTCTCTATCTTTTACTGAGATCTGTTACCTGACTTTTGTAATATTTCCAGCACAACTACAAGAATCATGTAGTTATCTTCTGGCTGACCACAGCCTGGCTGTAGCTGGGACATATACTCTCCACAGTGTGCTTAAGAAAATCCATGCTTAGACACAAGGAACAACCTCCAGTCTAGAGCATTAAAGCATCCTTCTGCCATTCCTGCTGCTAGATGGAGCCAGACCAAGGTGAAGCCTGGCTGTGCTCACAAACAAATGAACAGAGGCCTGGCTCTACACCTCCTGCAGATATCAGGACTTGGGGTAGGAGCTGCTCTGCACCAGCTGTGTTGTTAGCATTTGAGTGGCCTGAGTGCCTGGCTCTGCTGGCAGGATCACACCTGTTCCCAGCCAGCTCCACAGACTGGCTCTGCAGAACTGCTACCAACGTTACCATGGATCATTTCACTCATCTCTTTGAAAGCCTTGGCATAAGAATGGAAAATATTGTGTGAATATTTACCTTCAGGTAGATATTTTTAAATTAGTTTTGTAATATCTATGTTGGTTTTCATGGAATTATAGTCTTTGTGGAACTATAATTAAATTGATCAGACAATAGTCAGAACTTACATAACGCAGGCTAGTAGTATCCAAAAAACAATGGTAGAGCCCTTTGAACTGCTGGCTACTACAGCTGGAAACTGAGTGATTCCAAATGCCATGTACAAACTCTATTTCATTCTGTATTTTCCAAATATTTAAAATCCAATTCGATTTTGTATTTCTGATTATAAATGAAGGCTGCTTCAGTGAGCAGAAGCAAGGGCCTGGATTCATGAATTCCATTACATGGTCTTACAGAAAATAATGTATCATTGTTAATGCCATTTTAAAAAAGCTAAAATATTGCATTATAGACTAATTTAGCTGCTTATTTTGGGGGAGACGCATGTTTCCATTTTATGTTGATTCTCAGCAAACTCTGAAAGCAAAACTGCTGAAACTCATGGAAATAATAATTTATGACCTCCTCTTCTGTAATATGGGGTCACCCAGTGTTACATCAGAAACAAAGACAGCTTCTTAAGTGTGCAGATCAGCAAAACTCCTTCCTCTTGAAACAGCTGCATTTGTAATGCTCTGGCCATGTCTGAGAGTCCCATACAAACATGGGACTTTTCAGATGCAACACCCCCCGCCAGGTTCTGCCACCCTTCTGATATTAGAATAATCATTAAAGTGAGAAAAAGTTTCCTGAGTGCCTTTATTTAGTATCTCAGCAGCAGCAAAGACAATCAAGTTTCAATGGACATTTATCCTACAGACTTCATAGACACTAGTTTACCAGTAGAAAAGAAAATCCAAGCTTAAATCATATTTTTTTCAGAAAGAGAGGAAAGACTAAATAAATACTTATGTTAAAAGTGCTTTTAAAAGTAACATGGATATTAAACCAAAATATTTCACAGAAACTAGTAGGACTTTGGAAAGATATGGTATGCTGGACCAGTGCAGGTTGCTTGTAAATTAATGCAGATGCTTGCTGTTACTAATGGATGACAGATGTATTTATATATTATTGAATTTTTCTGTCTCTCATCATTGCATATACACTACACCTGTTAAAAGAATTCCAAGATACTGCCTTTATCAATGAAGTTTGATATTTCCAGTTTGTCTTGCATAGTCTTTCTTGTGTTTAACTTCGTGAAAAAGTATTTTAGAAGCTCTTGGAAAGGTCCAGGCAAATAGAATTTAAATAATTTATTTGCCAGACCTTTTCTTGTAAATGTTTGTATCCTATAGATATTTTCTTTCATTCCCGCTCCGACCAATTCCTCGAGCCATTTCTGGGTTTGTGTGCACCTTTATGTAATACTTGCTATTTAAAATCTGTCTCAGCAATTATTTCTGGCATGTACTATGTATGTTCTCTAGAATACTTCAGAAATAACGCAAAGTATGGGAATAAAATGCTTTGTTTGAAATTCAAAGACATTCAACAAGGTTTTTTTTGAGAAATTTTAAAATATTTTTCCTATAAAAGAAGTTAAAACTATTTATTTTGCATTCAACTTCATTGTTCTCCTTGGCTGACCTATCCCATGACACATGCTGTCTGATGCAGGTTTTGGGGATCCATCACTAGCTGTGAGAGGGATGTCCTAAATGGCCAACCCAGACAGTGCAGTAGGGATAAGAAAGGAACTGCAGTAGTACTGCTGAGCTCAGGGGTTCCACAACCATCATTCATTACATCCAAGATAATCCAAAAGAAAGAAAAGCTGTAAAGTTGAGATGGGGCCTTAGTTATGAAGACTTGTAACTTCCTCTGAGCAATTTAATGGCTTTATATGACATTTGTCTCCTAGTCTCCTCTCTCTCCAGAGAGAGATGTTGGTTTTCAACAGAGTAAATACTGGTTCTAGATGACATCATCTGCAACAGGTCAGCTATAGCCAAAGTAAAGCACACTCTGCCCTGCTATTGGTATTTGGATTCTGAAAATAGCACAAAGATAAATTTCACATCACTATTACAGCATTTTGATTTATTAACTGAAATGCCCTCTTGCTTCCTTTCTTGTGGGATAAATAAAGTATTAATGCTTACAGTACAGGAAAATCTGTACCAAAGAATCTCCTTAGAAAGAGAAGCTTGATTTGAGTAGAAGCCCTATGCTTATGTGTTAATATGAACAAAACCCTCCCTCACAGGCTGTTTGGGCAGGTTGATGACTTAGCAGCATAATCTGTATTGTTTTTCTAACACATGTCAGACATCTGCACTCTAAAACCACTCAGTAATCAAATGGTTTCTGGGTTGCTGCTAAAATTGGACAGTGAGGCACGAAATTAGTTGGATATTATGCCTTTCCCTTAGGCACTCTCCCCCTCCTTTGTAGGGATTCTGAAAATATATGACATTATACTGCACTTACATGTAGGCTTCGTGGACTAATGCACGAGATGTTGAAGGGCCCTCATCATGCCCTGGAACAGAAGATGGTTAAGAGGTCTTAGTGACGCACACCAGGAGATTCTGACAGCATCGGCAACCTCGAATTCACGCTGGTCAGTAACACATCTCCATAAAGCTGTAATACTTTTCATCTGTCTAGTTACTGCCATCTGACTGGACTTATTTTTGCGTGACCAGAAACCATGATGTGAAAGTGAAAAAATGAAGGCTCTATGAGATCCATACACAGAGTATTTTATCAGAACTCATCAGCTCTAACTTCCTATTCCCATTCTACATCTGTCCCCTCTGTGCCCCCATGTACACACATTGGTACGAATTTCCACAGTATCCCAAATTTCTAGGCTCTCAGACAGGATATCAATCCTGTGTAGTTTTGTAACTGCCTGACCTTACTTTCCACCCTGAATATATTGGGTAACTATTCCAAAACGAGGAAAAGTCTCATGAACTGTAGCACCGGACTTGGACCTCACTGGAGCCATCCTGAAGTTACCCCTTGCAAGAGTTTAACCTCCATGGGATTAACAGAATGAACTTGAATCTTACCCCACCTTTTTGGGAGGACTTCTTTGTGCCGTTCTGATTATATGCAATGCCAGGGCTTGTACTTGTGGCCATCTCAAGTCATATCCTTACGGATGCACACCTGTGCAGTTCCACTGAAGCTCGTGAAGCTTTGATAATGAGTTCAAGGAGAAGGAACCCACTCATTTTGGTTTTCAGCTATTCAATATGCAGCTGAAGATGAAGAGTATCCTTTGGGTTATTTTTCTTCTCTCTTAAGGAAAGAAATACGTTGTGAACATCAACTTCATTAACAACCTATATCTAAGAGCTCACTAAACAGTAATTAGAAAGTGACTGAAACTATTGGATTGTTACTCATATATACTGTAACACTTTTTATAAGGCCTACTTTGCTGCCAGGAACAGCCTCGGTTTCAAACACTGAGACTGGTAACGGGCTGGACTGCCAAGCCCATGCTGGTCATCTTACAGCTTCAGCTGAAATGGCAGGGACTTTTCTTTAAGAAGTGAAGAAAAACTACAGTACTCATGCCTTTTATGAAGGCAAAGCTGCAGCAAATAAAACCTGAGCAGTAACATGAGTTTTAACAAAAACCTCACTGCAGGCTATGAGGTGTTGAATGTCTGTCTTCCCCATGGCTTGCTGCTGACATATGCAGGATAGCACTGAAATACCAAACTGCACCAAAGCTGTATTTGTGCTGGTTTCATTCTGACTGTAGTAAGAATTCCCTAAGTTATATGTGGATTACTGCTGCTGCCTAGAGGGAGCTACGGAAACAACAAACTACTTCTTTTTTAGTCAGCTACAGATTTCTGACTTAACCCTGCAACAGTCAGTATAAGGCAGCAAGAACAATACTTTCATTAAAAAGCAGTTAGGAGAACATCTGACACACTGGCACATGCACTTTCCCCATGAAAAGTCCAGAAGGCAAAGAAGGGGGTTTTTCAATTCATACATAAACTTCTCCTTTGACATGAAAGTATGTTTACGATCTCCCCTTTTGTTTTTTTAAGGGCTGGCTGCATTATTTTATCTTTTCCTCTATACTGTTTCCTCTTCCCATCTCCTTCCTCTGCTACTTCAAAACCCCACATTCTATTTTAAGAATTACTTTATATTTCCCACATACTATGTGAAGTGATTTAGGCTACCTGGCAACACAGGAACCTCTGAGAGAAATAAAAAAGCTGTTTAAGGCCATGAAAATCTTTTAGGGCAGAAAATGAAAGATGAAAGATACTCTGAACAAAGATTAACAGGAATTTGATTTGGTAAATTTAAGAACTGCTCTATTTTCTCTCTGCCCCCTCCCAAAAACTTAAGTGATACATGCAAAACCATCTGTGACATGAATATACTTCACCTTTAGCTATCTGATTTTTAACACCCGTATCATCATCACACTTACCAGACATTTTGTCAGTTCCTTAAACATAGAGAACTTCACTAAATGCTACTATAATGTTTTAAAATTAAAACTACTTATTAAAATCAGACAAATTCAGCCCACAAAAACCAGGACATCAGAAATATTATTCCCAGCACTAACACTTTTTCTTCATTAAAACCATGAACCAGGAGAGCTCAGGATGAAAGGGCTTCCATCCTGCAAAAATCTGAATTTTCTGAAACAAAAGGCAATCTGGCCAAAACAAAGCCTACAAGCAGCATTCCCAGCAAGTACATTCTGCAATAGATATTTTATTTTGAAATGCTGTACTTCCCACAACACTGTGTTTCCCAGAATACATTACCTGTTGGAACCAGACAGCCCACGTAGTCTGCCAGCTGTTCCTCCAAGAGGAAACGTCTGTAAGAAATTCTCAGACACTGGTACAGCAGGACCCATGGGGAACCCTATCTGCAGGGGGCTCACAGGATTCCTAGGAGAAATGGGAAAATCCAGGGAGCCAGGAGCTTTAGCAGAAAGGACTGTCTTCCTTATTTTGCTGATCAAAATGGTTTTCCCCATCACAAGCAAGGAAGGACTGTTCTTTACCTTGACATTAAATCCAGTAGCTCCAGTACTTGTAAAGCAGCATCTGGACTCTCCAACTGTCTTATGTTCCAGACATTTAGAGGGATTTTTCCACAACACTGTTCTCCTTCATTTGGTTCCTCTAGCAAAGGAAAAACATTTCTACCTTGACAGAATCACCATCCACACAACATTTTTTGCTGTTATGAGATTGTTATTTTTACAATGATAGTCCTTGTTTTGGATTTACCACGTTTCCAATTTCAGTAAGTTTTAATTTACCAAACTGAACTAAAGAGGAAAACAAAAACTAGATGTATTTTTAAAATAGTTATCATTAAAAAGCCTATTAAAATAGCAGTTCATGAATACCCATCTTCAGAGAATAGTTTTTGACCTATGGAAATGAATGGGCATTCAGTATCGTTTGTAACATAAAACACTATTTGCACTTATTCTCTCTCCACATTATCTATTTCATATAACACTTTCAGGTCACACAAGGGCATAAACTTTTATACTATGTAAAAGGTGTAATTACATAGGCATTTCACACAAAAATAACCGGGATAGTCTTCACTCTAAAGAAAAAATTGTCTTAAACCAAATTTTCTGAATGTTGTATATCCACACTGAAGGTCAAATGTGGTTCAACTGCAGTTCATCTGAGTGTACTACAGATGTCTTGGCTCTGAAAGGATTAAATTTTGGCATAATCGCATTAGGGGTAAAGAGTGCTGAAATCTGCTCTGAAAACAAGGGTCAAGTCTTTAACAGAGTATTTTACAAACAGAAGTCTGCATTAAAAAGAAAAAATACACACTGATTGGCCAGTTATAATCCAAGAATTCTGCCTTTTACTTCTCAGTATTTTCTTGCATTTCGAATACAGGACTAGTATCAAGATGTCACACAGAATCATAGAATCAATAGGGTTGGAAGGGACATCTTGAAAGCATCCAGTCCAACCCCCCTGCCAGCCAGTGTCACTGAAACAGGTGACACAGGAACTCATCCAGGTGGGTTCTGAACATCTCCAGACAGGGAGACTCCACAACCTCCTGGGCAGCCTGTGCCAGTGCTCTGGCACACTGATTGTAAAGAACTTCCTCCTCATGTTGGGCCACTGCTCCTTTTCCTGTCACTAGGCATCACTGAAAAGAATCTGGCACCATCCTCTTGACACCCATGTTTGAGATATTAACATGCATTGATGAGAACCCCTCTCAGTCTTCTCCAGACTAAACCCACCCAGCTCTCAGTCTCTCCTAAGAGAGAAATACTCCAATCCCTTGGCCATCTTTGTGGCCCTTTGCTGGACCCTCTCCAGGTAGCACCTCCTTGCTGAGGAGCCCACAGCTGGACATGGCACTCCAGATGTGCCCTCATCAGGGCTGAGTAGAGGAGGAGGATCACCTCCCTCAACCCACAGGCTACTGTTCCCAATGCACCTCAGGGCACCACTGGCCTTCATATGAAGTTGTTTGACCAATCTTACCTCAACACCTAAGCCTTAGGCTACCACAGGGAGAAATCTGCAAGTCTGGCCTCACGATTAAACTGCAAATTTTTTATACCATTGTGTCATGATTTTGATTTGTCAACCCAGCACACATTGTGATGGTATTAAATGGAAAGTCTGCATGGCAAACTGAACAAGTGAGTGACAGGGGAAATTACCTGCATGTGATGAACATCAATTCAGAATATTCAACCTTATTACAAAGTAGCAATAAGCCGCATATATGAAACAAATGCACATGCAAGATAGTAAATGAAGTGGCAAACATTTTTAAATAACATCTTTAATTAAAGTTTTTGCAAAGGCAAAATATTAAACTTAAAATAGGTCTTAGTACATCAAAATACTAAGTTCTCTAATCGTATTCCAAGCATGGCCTTTGAAACATAATATCCTGTATATCACAGAGGAGCAACCTTGATCTGCAATTGTACAGAATGAATTTTACAAACATAATAAATATATTTACCCCCTTACACATAACAGTATATGTACAACAGCAGTTGACAATAGTAGCTCAGAACAGCAAAAAAGGATAGTCCCCCACTCCATAATCTATTGGTACCCTATGCACTCTGGAACATGTCTCATTGGATGACTGTACATATAGCTAACCCAAGGTAGTTTTTCCTGTTTAAAAAAGCTCCTTTTTTCACAACATCTAATCCACCAAATAATAATTAAAAAAAACACACTGCATGAACTGCCTGAAAAGAGTAGACGACATGGAAACCAATGTACTGGTTTTTACACATTTCCCAACCAATCACAGCAATGGGAAAACGAGACTTTAAATGCCAGACACCAATACAGAACAATATGCAAGTTTCTTCATCTTGTATAGTCATTAATCTCAAAGTCTGAGAAGAACTCTAATATCAGATGGGGATGCATGGGTGGTGTGGGATGGCACACAGCAAAACCCCACGGTGCTGTGTAAGGCAGCCCAGTATCAATCCAGTGTGCATTGCCCTAAAACTACTGTTCATTTCCTGGACATCTTATTGCATTCTATTAGGAACCTTTTGCTTTGGGGGAAGTTGTGGGGGGCTTCATTGTTTTTAAAGGAGCTTTTACAAATTGAAGAGATTAAATCAATACGAACTTTAGTTAACAAGGTCTCTTAACTCCTTCACTGAAATGAAGAAATTTTACTCTGGTAGTGTCATGTGGTGACATAATTACCGCTGTCAAGAGGTGAAATTATTTTCACAGACTCAATGAAGTTTACTTTAAACACTCCTAATTGTGCAGCAAAAAGATAAGAAAATATTTATTAAAAAAAAATTGGTTACATGACACAACATGTGTTTTGCTCTCTTCTAGAAAATGTGCTTCAGAATCACGTATCAATCCTGGAAATAAACTTGGACCACAACTGTCACTTTAAACAGTGTTGAGGAAACTGAATGATATTTAAATGCAAGTTGTGAGTACAATGCAGGAACAAGGAGCATGAAATCTCAAAGAAATCTTGTTGCTAACCAGCAACTGAGGGGGAATAAAAACATTTTATTTAAATAGTCCAATAAAGTTCCTTATGTGACTAAATTCTCTATTATCTTCTTAAAAGAAAACACTTAATTTTGTTTTTCACTTAGATGGTTTTAAATGATTGCACACACTAGAACCCAACAGAATTAGCACAAAAAAGTTGCTTTTCTGATTGAAGCACTGCAGGAAATTTACTCTCTCAGAAATCATTGTCATACTGGCAAAACAGGTATTCTGCAAACTGAAAAGGCACAAGACTCAATTTTGCCCAGTTGCTCTGCAAGTTTCCATCAGTCATCATGGTTATAATTCTGAAGTTATCTTCCCCATTTTTTTTCCATCATAAAAAAGGTGCTCCATTATCTGTGCAAATTTTAACATAAGCCCTCTTGAAACCATTAATTGTTTCCATAATACTGAACTATTGAAACTGGAAAAAAAAAAAAGCACACTATTTCTAAGGGGGGAAAAAAAAAAAATCACTTATGAACATGGGAATCCCTTGCCCTCTGAAAGGAATGGTTTCTTTTGAACCTAATGAAATGGTCTGTTCAATTATACAGTTAAAACCATGATTAAAAATTCAAGTATAATAATAAAATTAAGCAAACTACATTCTTACAGCAAGCTGCTACAATAAAATGAAATTAAAACATGCTTTTTGACTTAAAAAAAGGAACACTTGATGTAGCAATAAGAGCACAGTTTGGTATGTGCATGGTTTGACTGGCTTTCCCAAAACTTCACAGATATTTGTATTTGAAGATAAAAACCTATCTGGAAAGCATACCATACAATTAGCTCGCAAGAGGCTGTGCAGGTTCAGAAAGCATCTAACATCCTTCAGAACAGACTAAGCTTAATTACCTTTAAAATTCAGCTACCCCTTAAAATAGAGAGGCTATGCAGCTTCTAGCATATGTATGTGGGTGAGAAATATCACTAAGTTGTATGAAAACAAAGTGTTGTATAAGTAAACTGGATTCTAGTAGTATAAAAAGGAATCTACAGCTAAAGGGGATGTTTTTTTCTTTTATTGGTTTGGTTGTGCAGCATTATGGGAATTTTTCTTAAGTCCACTACTTAAGACTTACTGGTAACAGACATGGAAAAGGTAAGGGAAGAAATTAGTTGGTAAATTATTGATTTCCTTGCAGTTGTACATGGAAGTGTCAACAGTGGTAAAAAAAATAAAATACCTGCGATGTTCAAAAGAAAGCAAACACCAATTAGTTTGTGAAACCTTGAAAGCCCCAAGCTAAAAATGCAGTCTAAATGATGATTCCACTAGTGAAGAATCAATTAGAAGAATCATCAAGTAACTTTTCATAAAGCTTATGAATATAGACGGCTTTCTAACAACCATACGGCTCCAGACATAGCCTACAGGCAGTTTTAGTCATTATCAATGAGAGCGCAGGTGTACAAAATCACAGCAATAAAACTTTTACAATTTGTTGTGATCTTTCTACATACTACTGAGACTACAAATGCACTTGGAGGCAAATGAATCAGAGAATGAAAATTAAAGTAGTTGTTACATACTGCTAAAATACACTTGTGACTTTTTAAAAAAATAATGTTTAAGATGTCTCATTCTCAAGCAAAAAATACAGTAAGAAATCATGCCTGCTTCTCATGGTCTTATCCAAGTTAGTAAAAATTATCTTTGTTGTATCCTTTTTCCATCATCTTTTCAAGCACCCAAAAAAATGCAAAATTTTTTTTGAAATGGTGAGCCACATGAACATTCTTTCCTCAACAGTTTCTTAAGTATAATGCCCATTCCCTCTCCTCATTCAAAAGTAACTGCGTTTCCAAAAGCAGGGTTTGCAACAATGACCCTGTGCAGGAAGAAAAGTTCTTCAACTTCTGAGGTGAGAAAGGGAAGGAGGGGGGAATAACTTTGTTGCTTTTCACAAATTGAACACAAAAAAAACCCCAAACAAACAAACAATAAAAAAGGCAAGTGAAAAAGTGACTACACAAGGTTTAGTGCATCTGACTGCTTGATTTGCTGTTACCAAGACAGTCTAAAGATACTCTACGAAAATCTGTGTTCTCAGAAGCTGTGCAGCTCTCTTCATGAAATTACATGCCATCTGGAAACTTTAGAGAGATTAACTGCTGCAGGTAACTTCTGGCTATACTTTTTAGTAAAGCAGATCTTTGATTAAGAGTTGCAGCCAGGATGTTAGAATTTTTATGTGATTTTCTGTATTAAAAATTTAGTTATTCCTGTGGTCTGTTGAATTACTTGTGGGTGTCTGACTACATACACAGTAAGCAGGTAAAGGAATGCATCTACTATGGCATTACCTAGGTATTGGATTCAAAGGATCTCCAAACACTTTCAAAAAATGTTTAAAAAAAAAAAAACCTAAATCAAGGGAAACTTACTTGTTTCAATTCAGTGATGGCGAAGCACCACAAAACAGCAATATAATTAACAAGTTAAGCAATGTGACTTTAATGGGGGGATGAGGTGCTTCAAATTTGAAAAATGCAGCCCTAGATAAAACCTATCACATGAAATTAAAATAATTTTGAAATATAAATCATAATTTTACCATTGTGTAACTGCTAGGAACAACAACCTGTTGGGGAACTGCATTGAAAACAACAAATAGATATAATAATTAATGAGCATATCAGAATTAAAAATATTTTCCTTATACAAGTTATTTAAAATTTAATACCTTAATTCTTACCCTTCTGTACAAAGCTTGCACGCAGTTTAAGTAAGATTCTGACCATCCTCACTACCAAAAGGAAGTGTCCAAAGCAAAGATTTGTACACACAATAAGCATTTTCAGATTAATAATCTATCAAAGGGAATAGTTCCTTCAATCAGTGGAAGAAGTATTTCAAAACCTTAAATCAAGGGCAGGGGGGACAAAGCCTTACATGCTAAATACCAGCTGTAGGTACCTGTATGTAGAATTTATAATTAAGGTATTCCTAACACACAAAACCAGCTCCCAGACAATGCTATAGCTGCTACAGTCCATGGCTTGCTCATCTGAAGTAGTGTCTTTGTTGCCACATTTTACCTTTGTTCCAAAACTTTTGTTTATTTCTGATGTGCAGTTACACATTTTGATTGGAGTATACATCCAAGTCTCAACCTTTCCTGCTTTTGTTTTTTTTCCTTTTACAGGGAGTTCTTTTGTTTTGTCTTTTAAAACTTCACCATTCTGCGTCCCCAATGGCTTTGGAAAATACATAATCTCTTCCATTAAGATTCATGATGCCATCTTTGAGATGAAATTTCCATTTGTTTTTACTTCTGTGAATCTAAAAATGGGCAAAAACATTAACATGTTACTCTGCATCAGAACTAGGTAAGAATGCATAAGTAAATTATAATGGCTAGAAAAATAAAAACAACTATTAGACATACATTACTAAACCACTAAAAATACTGAGTGCCACATGCAGTCTTTCCTTAAAACTCCTCCAGGGACAATGACTCCACCACTTCCTTGGACAACCCATTCCAATGTTTAACAACCCTTTCTGTGAAGACATTCCTCCTGATGTCCAGTCCACATGTTTCATTTAAAACTAAAGAAAATTGAACAAGAACAGTCTAAAGACAGAGGAGTAAACCTTGGAAAAATTAAAACAAAACCAAAAAGCAACAACCCCCTACCACATGCTGTAAGCACAGAGCAGACAAACACTTGCAATCTATCAAGAACTGCATCTGAAAGAGCAAAAGATCACCAGATACTCAAAGAAACAAAGACTTTTCAGAAAGCTGAAATGCTGTCCAAAAGGAAAGTTTATGATAAACTTTTACAGATGGAACAAAGATGGTCTAGAAAAAGTTAAAATTTTATATAAATCATAAAACCAGGAAACCCTGCTGCAATTTTTCAATTTTTATCAAGCATAGGAAGTCTCACCGTCTACCATTAGTGCTGTAGAAACAGTAACGTAGCACCCAAACAGCTATGACCATATCACTCTACTAATTATTTCTAGTACTGCTTGATCTGTTTTCACTTTAAGCTGAAAAAGGCAGTCAGTGGCAAGTCAGAAACAAGGAAAGGTTTGATATACACTACTTGTCCTACTGAATGGCATTCCACAAAAATCCCTCATTGGAAGCGTTTCAGCTGCCATGAGGTTAGAAGGAAGGTCCTCAGATGAACAACTGAATAAAGATGAGGAAACAGGTAAAAAGCACAGTTTTTACAGCAAAATGAGTTCATTCCAGCAAAGATTTGTGCTGGTTGGAGCCAACACAGTTTAAGAGTTCACTAAGGATCTCAAAAATGACAATGTACTGATGATTCAGAAAAACAGTTACTGAAGAGCTGCAGAACGATGTTACTGCCTTGACTTATTGTCTAAGAAAACAATGATGGCATTCAAGGCATAAGAAGATAGTAACCATGGGAAAAAAATAAGTTTCAATTTACATGAACAGTAGAAGCACTGGGTTTGAACTAGCAATTACAAGTCAGGAATGAGATTCCAATGTTCTAAGACTTTCTCATGAGAATATCAGCTGTTTCCAGTGGGGCCAAAAGCATACACGAACTATTGCAGAACACTGCTAGACCAGCAAATAAATTGCCTGTGCTCCTCCCTAAACCTTATTTACCCTTACAAGTAAGATATAGAAAAAATCAAACATATCTGGAGAATGAGACTAAGAGTAATCAAATGTTTGAACAGCTGTACAAATAACAAAGTGCAGCTCTGATTTCAAAGATATGACTGAGGAGGGTTATGATGGTCTGGAATACAATAAACAGAACCAAGAAAGCAAAGAAGATAAGACTCTTTAGAACTAGGAAGTATCATACAAAACAAGCGAGTTTATAATCGAGGTGATCCTCCACACATCACACAATACATTTATGAAACTTCTTGTCATAAGGCAAAGTTTTCAAAGATTCAAAAATAATCAAATTGATTTCTAAAAAGTAGAGGAAAAGATCCTCTGTTGGCCATCTGAGAAGAAGGCACTTTCTCTTCCTCAAGAGACAGTTCACAGAAGGATCGTAGCAAAAAGCTCTGCATGAGAATTGCTACCTGTTGGTTCTTGTCTCACAGTTCCAGAAGCACCCACCATCAGGTGATGCAGGACACTGGGCAGGAGGGAACTGCTCAGATCTAAGCTGATTCTATGTATTTTAGAGGCAAACTGAATAATGGTTTCTTGAAAAGAGATGAAGTCCTTTCAGAGTATTTGGCACTGGAAGTTAACAATGGACACTGTTCCCTACCAAGTTCCCATTCCACCCTTTTAGAGAATGAGGATTTCAGAGTAGTTCCTGTTGCTCAGCTTCAGCAGCTTCCAATAAGCCTGACTGCTGGTCTGAGGTCCCTTACTATTCCTTACAAATTGCCTCAAAGCAGTTTTGGGTTACAGTTTAGAAGTGACAGATGGCTGGGATGTAGGTCTTAAATTCTGTGTTTAATGTGATGACAAGTCTAAGCAGAGTCTGGGCATAACTGAAGACTTGCTAACACAGCCATTCTTTGCAACATAGGAGTTTTTATTCAAGTTTACAGCTTTTTTTTCCCCTGCTTTATAAAGGATCCCTATTCATTTAAGCCCAACTAATTGAGTACAGGAAAAGAAAAAAAGAACACATCAAATAATCTGCATACTACCTCAGCCGAAAGGTTCTGATATCATCTAGACACATTTAAAAAGATTCCTGCACAGATAAATCCTTGCATATTCCAGGGAAAGCATGATCCCCTGTAATGACTAAGTTCTTGCCAGACAGTTCAGCAGAATTTAAAGCAATACAAGCATAAGCATTCCACACTGCCATTTCATATAGCACAATGCATACCACAGAAAGAGGATTCTCCTCTGGTAACTATCCTATCATCCAGAAAAGATACTTCTAGTGATCAAGAAACAGTTTTCCACAAGTCTAAATCCTGATGACTACTTTTCCTGTTTACAGCCACAATAAATGTACAAACTTAACAATGGTTCACTTCTCTTGGTCCCAGAAGACTGCCCTTTTATTAAAGGGCACAAAAAGACACTGTGAAGAAAAATAAAATGCAGTCAAAGTTTTTATAAGCTTTACTCATTACCAAGTTCAGTACAAACATGGTACACAAACCTGTTTTGAAAACAATGGGTAATTCTCATTTCCATTCACATTATAGTCTGTACAAATCTACCTGTATTTAACAGTAACAAAGACACTACTTAAAAACTATAATTTGATAGGAAGAACAAAGAAAGTAAAAATCCTGGATTGTTTTCTGTAGAGATTTACCTTATCATACTGGCACACAACAACATTTTCTGTATCAAACAGTTCTTGTCCTTCCTCATCACTCACATCATCTTCACTGTTCAGAGGCTCCTGAAATAAACATATGCAAAAAGCTATGATGGTATGCAAGATTAGAGCTGTTAGTTTGATCATCAACATGAGGCTACAGTGCTGTCCATGAACTACAGGACCCAAAACACAGTTAAGATGGGCAACACTAGGCTTTCCAACAGAGCACTGATGCTTCCTACCCTCCATCCTGAGAGGATACCCTTATGAATTTTAGTCTGGAACTTCAGTGTCCAGGCCAATTTCTGAGCACTGCTGCCTTTTGTCACCATAACTATTCCAGTCTTGCTCCTTCACTGTAAATGTTCATACAAAAGAAAGAAGACTTTCATTTTTTGTAAAGCATCTAAACAGTGGAAAGGTGACATCAAATGTGAACAAGTCATGGAGTTGCATTTTTAAGGGCACGTAAGTGATGTGACCATAAGAAGAAAACTCCATGTCTTATTCACATTTGATGTGTCAAAACTGAAAACAAACCTCAACATACACACTTTTATGTGAATAATAAACACTTCAACACCTGAAACAACAACTAATAAACACAGGACAACAAATATTTCCAAATATATAAGCTAAAGGGAGGAGATGCTAGTGAGAGGAGGTGTACTAGAGGTCCTAATTCCATTCAAGGTTATGGTATGTTTAACTGAGTTTAAAATCTTTAAGGAAGTGATCCACTCTAAGTAGCTGCTGAGGAGTAAAGGAAGCAAAAAATAGATTTCTGACATGTTGATAATGATATCTTGGCATACTAAAAACTCCCTCCAGAAAGTTAGCATTAAGGTCAAGGAACACTTAATATTTAAGAATGATGACTTACACTTAAGGCAACTATTAAAACATTCAAACTGACATCAGTGCTGAATGATATAATGGAAAAGTGATATGAACCCAACTTGTAATTTGTAACAGAAAAATAGTGTTAAGACACCACTGTAGATGTACCACAGAAAATCTGATTATTTACAAGTTTTACCTGCATATCTTGCATGGGTGATACAGACTGAAATGCTGTTCATACTGGCATTTTAAATGGAATCTAAAATAATTGGAAAGGCTGTAGAGAAATTTGGAAGAAATCTAGCAGTTCAAGATGCATTTTAGGGACAGATTTAGGGAGTACCAAGTTTCCTGTCTGAGACTAAGTATCAGTACTTTAACTTAGTAGTATTTCCTCATCCTCTACCTCTTTTTTATTTATTATTCTTATGGGGCTTTTTGGAGCAACACACCAAAACTCAGTAAGAACCACTGGCTGAAGTCCAAAACCAAGCCAACTCAAAGTCTAAATTAAGTACATACTATTAAGAATGCAACAACTCAGTCCTGTTCCTGTGTCATTTTATTAAATCAAGATAAGATGTGTTTCTAGAAGATGCATTATAATCAAATTTGAGTTCTCAACTTGCTCCTGTGTAACAGAAAGCAATGGAATAGCCAATGAGATACAGGCAGACCACATCTGTTGATGTCATCACTGAACCAAATACTGCTTTCCTTTTTGTCAATCGTAACATCCTGCTTTTGTACACACTTAGCTCCAAGTGGAGTTGACTGTTTCTGTTTGCTCATGAAGGTTATATGATTTCATGACTGGCCTTCATCAAAAATATTCCTCCTGAAGTGTTTTAAATGGTGTTGGTCACAGCTAATTTTTGCTGTGCCCTCCACATCCTCCCCAGCTGAATTGTTTGCTAATACACACTATTTCCATAACTTCAACATTGGAAACAAACAAACAAACAATCTGAAGTACAAAGATTAAAGTTATATTCTCAAAATTACTTAAGTAATTTTATTATTTGATATAGATAGTTTTTTCAAAATACCAACAAAAAATTTAAACACAACCATAACATTAAGTTTACCTCTTCTACTTGGCCATCTTCACCCCCATCTTTTTCTTTCTCTTCCTCTTCATCATCATCATACTCTTCTTCCTCATCATCTTCTTCTTCAGATGATGTGTCCCCTGTTCCATCAACTTGGAGAACAAGTGGTGCTTGTGGTTGTGCCTGTTGTTGCTGTGGCTGCTGCTGACCAGCTGCAGGAATCTGTGCTTGAGCTGGTGTAGGGGCAGCCACTGTTGTAGGTATAACTTGAGTTTTATTTCCTGTAAACAGGATCTGCTGAGGCTGAATAATCACTCCTGTCTGCTGGGAAAGCCCTCCAGGGAGAGGAGCCAAAACCTGATGGAATATCATTGTAAGTACTGTGGCTGCTAACATGACAGACTACCACATCAGACTCAAAGGAAACAAAGCATATCAATCTGACTTGAACTAATTACAGAAGAGTTACAAATATTCCACCTATACCAGCTACATACTTTTAATTCTATACCTTCTTGCTTTGTTATTAATTTTCTGTATTTTGCATTGCTAAATTTAAGAAAAAAATTTAAAAGTCTATCCATTCTAAAACATGAGCACTACCACCACACCCGAGTTCCAAACACAGCACTAGAATGTTTTAATTCAAGTAAAAGATTATTTTCAAAAATCTTCTTCATAAAAAAAATTAAACTCTTTACAAATTGTTAGTCATGCTTGAACTGTAGAATTGCGATATTAACAATGTGACTTTGATAAATTCAATGCTAACACAGTCTGGACACACAGCTGACCTCGCAGATGATCAACAATCTTTCTAAAAAACATACTGTACTCACTACTAAAATAACCAAGGAGTGCCAGTTGTAGGTATTTTGTTCTGAGTATTATGTGACACAGAATAATCTTAACTAATTTAAAAGTATGTAAACTAGGATTATGCACATAATACAACTCATCAGGAGATCCACAGAAGAAATTTTAAACTGCATCCAGTCAGTATCTGGCAAGAATCAAAGTGACATTGAAAAGAACATTTCAAGATTGTTCATTAAAAAAAAAACTAAAAAAAATAAAAAAAAAATCACAAAACATAACCAAAAAACTCCTGCCACACTTCACACAACTTTTTATTCTTTTAAATTATACTGTTTGAGTTTCGTTCTAGTTCAATCCACTCACAAAAATGCAAGCTCCTTTAGTAATTATTATGTTTTTTTCTTCCAAGTGTACCTATTAAAAAAACTTCCTTTACCTGCTGAATAACAGGTGCTTGTACTCCACCAGGCTGCATTTGGGGTATAACTTGCTGCTGTAGAACCACTGGCTGCTGTGGCTGAATAATATATTGAGCTCCATTTGCAGTTCTAACTACTTGGAGGATCTGGCCTGTAGTAAAGTAAGTATCAAATTAAACAAATGTGCAAGTTCACTTTTAAAATTATCTTAGTTTAGAAGCTTGCTTCCTGGAAGAATACCAATGGCAATTCAAAGAGAGAAATACTAAAATGATTCACTTTCATCAGTGAAAAGACAGTGTGTAATTGCAGCTGTGCCAGAAACAAGGAAAAGGGCTGTTTGCCATCTAAATATGATCATGAGGTATACAATCCAAAAATAAATTTACTTTTGCAGGCCACAGATTAATCCTTTAACACACCACAGTATTTTAAATAATAGCTCCCACTTATGAGCATACTTCCTGTTTTAAGACATATTCTACAGCAGGAAAGACAAATAATTGTAAACCAAAATAGAAGTACATATTTTCACCATATAAAAAATTCTATCCACTGCTAACAGCATGGGGTATTTCCAGGGTCCTGTGGAATGACCTTTCCTCAGAATTTTTCCCTTCTGGTTGCCACACTGCAAGAAGCTCCTCTGTGCCTAACTTTCTTTACAGTATTATTTGCAGGTGATTTTTTTTGCGGGGGGGGGAGGAATCATCTATCCTTACAATTATTGTCCATCTCTCCTTCCTATTCCCACAATGCCTGTACTTGATTTCCTTTTGTTATCCTTTAGCTTTTCCATTTATATACCCTTCATCACTTAACAAAATACATCCAAGACAAAAACACACACTTGGAAATAAGCCTGAAATTCTGAAAAGTAAGAGCTAACATACATTCCAATATTAGTCACATTTCTTATAAGAAAGGTGGAGTAAGAAGAGAGAAGCAATTAAATTAGATAATCCTGAACTTTATACATTTCCCTCAGATGGATTTCCTGTTCTCCCTTCACAGAAAAATGCAAAGCCCTATTTATTGAAAGAGCTAAATGTACCTGAAATGACTTCCCCAGCCCTAGTCTAAGAAATTACTGTAAATGTTTAAAACTGAAGTATTACTACAAAACTAACAAATGTAGGCTGCAGATTATTCTGTGCTACAACAAACTTAGATGTGCTTCCTTAAAACTGGGAAGATTTTCATTTTTAGAACAGCTACACATTTACATTTTACTTCAACTATATACCATGAAACATTATAGTGTTTAAAACAAGAGGGTTAAATCCCATGTGATTCTGAGCAAAGGTGAACTACTCCAGCAAAAGCAGCAACTAGATCTAGAAAACTGTATTTCTCAGGCCTTTCTTTATTTCCTGTGCAGCAAATCTATAATCAGGTTTATAAAATCAACACAATATGAAAGTACCTGAAATATCAGATACACTGCTCATCAAAATAACATTTACTTATATTCTAAATGCATGGCGTAACAGTATTTAGAAAGAATAAATATGAAATTAAGTTATCATTGCTAAGAAGGTTAGAAATTCCACTTTGCATGCTTAGCAGGTATGAAAAAAATCTTAGGACACTGCTGTTCTGAAGGCACAGAAGTAGTGATCCTACTTTTATACCCAGCACAGTACCTGAGCTCGGATCATGCATCACAAAGCTCAGAAATACACAAAGGGGAAAGACACCAACACCAATCCTTGTGCATCTAGAACTTCCCTCTAAGTGGGGAAATCTTACACAGATTCTAACATACAACACCTTGGGCAGAACCACAAGGTTCATAAGAAAGTCAGTGGGCAAAAAATGCAGGAATAAAGTAAAGAGACTGCACTACCTTGTTAGGGTGGATTCCCAGATGGTGTTTTTAGCAATAAATAACAAGAAGTAAGGCCCAGAATGCTTCCCTTTTAAATCCCCATAAAACGATAGTTTGTTCTCAATATTCAGAGAGTTACCTGAATTTGTAAGTATCTGCTGAACTGGAGTAACACCAGCGGGGAGAGCCAATGTAGCTGCAGTGGCTGCAGCACTCTGAAATACAAGAACAGCTTTTTAACCACAAATGTAATATTGACAGTGTTTCATCTCATAACATACTGCCTAAACACACCTGACTTTTTATTGCTGTTTATAGTGTTTGCACACAAGTTCCTGCAGCTATTAAAATGCAGGCATTTCAACTGTACATTATTACTACATATAAAAATTATTCTATTTTCCTTCTTTAATAGTAAGACTGAAGCAAAATCACTAAATATCACACCCTAATGCATCTCCATGGAGTTTCTTGGTTTATCTGCAAGCTCAGCAGATAAACCTCTGCCTTCTTTGCTGATCTTCCAATACAGCACAACACTGCGTTGCTCATCTGGCAACTTTAGTTACACTTTCTCAAAGCCGCTGAGACTATGGGCCTACAAATCTGAAGAAACATAAGGTACTGAAGCAATGACTATGTTTGCCTGCCTTGTTTTCACAAGGCATAGTAATCAGGTTTGCACTCTTCTTCATTCTGTAAATGATTTGCATGCCAAGTCCCACATCACAGAGCTCCTTTGAGTGAACCTACACATACTGTGTACTGACTGTTCACAGAATGACTGATTTTTTTCTCTCAAGACAGCTGGTTCAAAGAGAAAGTGGAACTGTCAATGAGTAACAATTTTAACCTGCAAGGAAACTGAATTCCAACACAATTATGGGAGCTCCAAACATAAAAATCTGAATTAAGTCCTTAACTTGCAGAAGATGGACCTCTATAGAGGCCTCTCCATTTCAACTGCAGGTGCCTACAGAAAAGACCTCCCTTGCCCTACTATAAGGGAACTATGGCTGACTATTGTACGTTACTGAAAAGATTTAAACTTCATTACTGGGTAGAGTGCTTACTTCCTGTTTAGAAGAAAGAGCATCTCCCCGTACTGTCTAGCCAATATAGTAACTACATCTGCCAAGATTAGAGATCACCACACTAAATTAAAACTTGCTTGTATGCATTCTCACATCCCAAACAAAGGTAGATAAATGAACTCTCATTACTCTCTGCCTTCCAAAATACTCAAAGTATGTCAGATCCACTCTTTTATATCAACTTAAATGTTCCTAATGAACACAAACAGTATTTCCAAATTGATTAGAACTCTTTGCTGAACAGTAGTTTGCCGTGGTATACAAAGCAACAACATTTTGACAGCACTGGAGTTTAAAAAGCCTGGCATACTAGTTTTTTTCTATACCCCGAGATAACGGAGACAAGACAAAAACACATTTAATTGTTGGACTTGTAAAGTTACAAATCCCATTGAAATGTTGTCAAACATTAGAAAAGGGTGAATGTGTGCTCTTGGCTTGTAGGTAAATCATGCTATTCAAGTAACCAATTTCAGGCTCTTTTCTGTAGCAAGATCAGCAGGTAATGGAAAAGTAAAAGTTAAGAGAAGGCAGTTCCAGCTTCAAAACTTTTTGCATCATGAAACTTTGCTCCATGAGCTTTTACCATAGAGGTGGTAAGAATGTAATTCTAAGAGTTCTGGTTGTAATACACACATTAAACTTATATTAGGGGTTGTCTACAAAGTTCTGCAAACAACTTCTTTTTCTTTAAATTAAGCCAGGGCCTTTAAAGCAAAATAAGATAAGCAATACTAACCTCTAGAGATAGAGTACAAGAAAACTGTAAAAGACCAGTTCTATACGTTGATACACGATTAGTGAATCAAATGAATGTGATCAGCAAAGATCTGTGTGAAATGCTAAATCATCTCTCATTCAAAATAAACTTAAGTTTCAGCATTTTTAATGCTTTTTCCTGCATCTAGCAAATACATTATGCTTGCATCAGTTAATGGTGGTGTATTGGTATATGAGCATATCATCATGGAGATTCATACCAGCAGTATCCCAATTTCTGATTTTAAAAAAATTTTGGTTAAACACATTTAAGCAGAGGATCAAAGTAAATCCTAGATTTGTTAGCCGAGCTGAAGTTACAGATTACTGTTCCTAGACTGTAAGTGCAGCAGCAAAACTCAGAAAGGCAGCAGATAGGTTTACCAGTGTATCCTAAATTACTTTTAATCATCTGATGACTAATAGAAATTAGTATTTACTATTTAATCAAAACAATTTACATAATGACAGTGTAAGCCTGTATAAACTTCTCTTCTTACCATGCCTGATGCATTCATATGTGGTATCAGCTTGGAATCTGGCACAATAACCTGCTGCTGAGGTGCTAGAAACAAAAAACCAAATAAAAACAACAGTATTCAACAAAAAATACACAATCTTCCCAAATAACATCCAAGCCAGAGTAACCTAGAAAGAATATCACCTAAATGTCAGCTGAGCTTCATCACAAAAACAAATACTAAGCTGTCTCGAGTCTTAGTAAGTTTTACTCTCAAAAGAATATATTCAACAGTGGGTGATGCAACTCCTTTGCCTTTACAGATCTTATTTCAAGGGCTTCAGTTACCTATTCTGACTATGTAAAGCAAGACTGAAAATGTGTTTCTGAAATTAAAGGTATTAGTGAGATGTTGATAAAATTTATGTCAATATCAGAGTTCTTAAAAAACAAAAATAGTTAACTCTAAAAACAGACTTAAGCAAGGATTATTCCAAGATAAAGAGTAACAGGATGCTGCAGTTAGCCTGAGCTACACACAGCCAGCATAGCTGTAGGCTCATGATCTTCCCTGTCCTTCCAATGTGATAAACCACCTCTCCCACACAACAAAGCAGTTTTGGTGAGCTAAAGGAAAGAGACAGCTAAACTGTACAAACAACCTGTTGATCATCTGGAAGCACATATGTCCAAGCCTATAGAACAAGCATATTGCCACTGCTATTATTAGTTACAGTAAACTCGAAAGTGGCAGAACAATTTGAATTAATTAACCATTGACAAAGTATTCTCCATTTAATCTTCTAAACAAACGACAATTAAGAATATTAGGGATAAGAGTTTCTGGAAAAGATCTTGGGGTAGGAAACCCTCAGATCTCTGTACATGTTGTGAGGCATCTCCAAATTTCAGGGAAATTAAAGAGGGCAAAAGATTAAGGAAATCTCGTGAACTTGTGCCAGGACAGCAGCAATAACCATGCTGATCATCCTGATCCCTCCCTGGGACTGCACTAGATCATGTGAGGAACTATTATACCATCTCCACCACGGAACAGGTAAGTCAAATAATTCATAAAGCTGCATCTGTGATGGAAGTGCTTTGATATCCTAATTTCATTTAGCCTCCACGCGGTCATTTAGACGTAAGCCGCAACACTGGTCAACAGTAAATCAGCTTTAAGTGTGTTACCACGGGCAGGATCACGCCTACATCGGGAGCAGAGGGAAGCACCTCCATGTTCTAGCGCAGGGAACGCGGGCCAGCGTCCGCAAAGGGGCCGCCAGAGGGCGCGGTGAGCGGCCGCGCCCGCCCTGTTTATTGAGAGGCTTTCATCTCAAAATTAATTCTACCCCAACATGCAAAACTCATATCTAGCCAAAATAAAAAGTACTATAAGAAGAAAACAAGCAACATCCATCTTTCCCTCCCTGTCAAAAAAGTGCCCCCAAGCAACCACAAAAAAACCCCCAAAACAACAAACACCATGGAAAAACCAGTCACATTCGTGCTGTACTGTGTTGAATATATGGTGGTTGGGTTTTGAGGCAAGACAGCAAGGGATATCAACTTTTATCCATCTTTCGTGCCTATGACAACATAGGTTTTCTGATTCCTGAAATCTGACAAGAAGACTGAAGTCTGTGACTACCAGAGATAAATATTTTATGTCACAACAAATTTAACACACTGAAAATTCGATCAAGCCTTTCATAGGTGGCAGATATGTTACTCAGCATATATGCAGTAAAATCCAGTAATATTTGTCTCAGTTTTCAAATTAAACAATTGCTGAAAAAATTTTTCATTAAACTATTAATGAATACACAAGACAGTTATTACAAGAAACAATACTGTTCTGCCTAGCTAAAATACACCTTGGTACATGCATATCTACACAGTGTGCAATCTTTTAAGAGCAAAAAAAAAAAAACCTACACAGAGTATAATACAAGTATTTTTCATGTCTTAGCGTTGAGTTATGCTAACCAATAAGGGTTTTTGAAATAATTTGCTCCTAATGACATTACTACCTCGTGACGAAACTGTCAACTGCTTATGTATATTGGCTTGAACTTCGACTGCTAATAGAATTTTGAAAGTTGTGCATTCTGAAAGCATGTTATGTTATAGGAGACCAAGAGAAGAATTCAGCTTTTTTCAAGATATTCTAAAGAATGTGACTTAGAACAAATACCAAATCACTTTTCACTGAGACAGCTTTCTTGACCCATTGAATAGAGGACAAGTAGACAAAGTTAACCATCAGAAAAGCATCCTGCCCTAGATTTAGAATATGCTACAGAGCTGGACTAACTTCAGGGTGTTTTACCAGAATGTTTAGAGATTAAGTCTGACCTTGCTGAGATGCTGGAATAAGGACCTGTTGTGGCTGAGACTGCTGCTGCACAGTCTGCTGCGGCTGAGGTGTGTGATGGTGGTGGTGATGATGCTGCTGTTGCTGCTGCTGCTGTTGCTGTTGTTGCACCTGCAATAAAAGCTGCTGCTCTTCTGAATGGAAGCCATCTACAGCCTTAGACTGCATCAGCTTGTTCTCCCACAGCTAATTTGGAAAAGGAAAGAAAAATATCTGTGTGTAACTTTTACTCTACAGGATTTGTAACAATATAATGACAGTAGTCCAAAACAGAGTTTCACTGTTTATTTTGTGCAAAAAGCCTTCAGGCAGATACAGACAAAAGATAACCCCACAGAGTTAAGAAAAGTAATTAAATATCCCTTGTCAGTCCAAGATTAAGCTTTGACATTCTTTCCTTCTTCCAAGGAAGAAAGGAAGATTCACAACAACCCTAATAGAAGCATGAATTGAGATAAACCGGTAACTTTAAATAAGAGTTCAAGTTTTCAATTTCCCTATATTCTCTCTTATCTCTTTAATCGCAAAACTAATTCTTTATTACAGCTTTCCTCAAGCCATTTCCTCTTGGAACTCCTCAATAAAAGTTGCTTAAAAACTACTGCTGCCTACAACAGAAGCTACCAGTATACCCAAGATAATGCCTCTCTACAATAATTTAAATAGCTTCTACCACACTATCAAATTCAGCTTCTTCAGCCCTATGGTTCTTTATGTCAGCTGACAGGTCTCCAAAGAACAGACATAGATGCAAAAAATCAGCTCTTGTAAAAAGAGCAACACGGGTATTCTGTAATATATCAAAGTCTAAAAGACAACAGCACCCAGGACTCATGATTTCAAAATCCGCTAGGGCTCCCTTCCTCTTCAATACTTCATTTTCCTTCTTGTCTTTCCTCATTAATTTTTTCTGACATTATTAAGAGAACCCATCTGTGACACAAATACTAAAGTACTTTTTTTATAGAGTTCACTGTGTTTCCACCAAGACAGTTCATGGTCTCATGGGAAAAGTCTTCACCCATTTCTGTCTAGTCCAATTCAAAATTTGTTTCCCACTCTATTTATTTTTCAATACTTGAAAAATATTGTGGATGTGGGACACCACGTTCACTGAAGAGGATGAGACAAAAAGTCACCAACTTGCCCAATTTCCTTGCTTTTTGCTGTTTTGTTTAGCCTTCCCCCCCACTTTTTCCCTTCCCATTCAAAGGGCTTTTTTTTTTACTTCTGGAGAACTTGAAGAAAGCTATAGGAGACCCACCAGAGCCCAGGTTAACATCCTGCCTTTATTTTGGACCTTTGGTTCAAACCCATTCCATGTAAAACAATTCTGATTCAGAGCTTCGGGCAAGTGTGATTCATACAGCGTGATTTATTAGGTACCAACCCCCGAATGACAATACTTTTGCAAATGACAAACCATACATGCAAAAATCTGACAATATATCCAACAATGCAACCCTTTTCAGAAAGGCAAAAACATCAAGCAGTGCAGGTATTTTCTTTTTCCTGCAGAGAAACACTTAGAACTGTCTGTCTCTAAAATAAACATATTTTTCCCTTTTTTAAAGATGCAGTGATAATCTTTAAAAGTGATCTTTGGGGATCAAATTAACACTGCATTCAGATGACTGCTGCCAGATTAGGGAAAATAACAGGGTGAGTAGATCTGTCTATACAACAGTGCAATTCAAATGATATGCAATTCAAAAGATAGGCAGATTACACTGCTTAATTAATTAAAAATTAATATTTCTACAGTGAACAGCAGTAGTCAGATTTGGAAACTATCTGCTGTATTGGTCTATTAAAAAGAACTCTTAAGTTCAACTTACTGTTTTGAGTTCCATGAGAACTTGTTCGTCCACTCCTTCATCCAGAAAAACTTCTCTGACATCATTAATGACATCTTCAATTACAGACCTGTACAACTTAGGCTTTAAAAAAAACAGTAACTAGTCAGCACTGTTTTAAAAATAATCTGTCACTTTAACATTAAAATCAGATTTCCCCCCACAAAAAAACCTGCATTTCAGAACACACCACACGCTTCTAAGCGACTGAAATATCCAGGAACATATAAATCAGAAAGAGCTCAGACAAGGTGAAAAGGGAAGGGACTGCTCACTATATTCTGTGCCATAACTACAGCACCAGAGTTATCAAGCTATGAAGAGTATAATTTAAAACAGAGAAAAGGAGATTGTTTTCCATTCAGTCAATTTGTTTTCTGGTTGCAAATGTAGATCCTAAGCAGGCAAAAATGCTTGGATGTGGGCAAAATGCATTAAAGAGCATTCAAAGTTGTAAAGTGTATTAAAGACAGGAAACTTGTTACTGCTTACTAGTTCAACATGCACCAAGTATGGCTCAGAATGATCTTGAGCTGAAAAACACAGAAGGCTCAAAAAACTGGAAGGATTAATGTGAATGTCCTGTTTTTCTTTATTTGTTTTCAGAAACTCCTTAAGACAGGATATTAGATTAGACAGACTTCTGTTTTCAATCACTACTTATGCTTTTACATTTCAAAATTTTCATGGGGAAATACTAAAAAAATATTATTACACTGCCTTCCCACCTAAACTATCAAGGAAAGTAAACTGTCAGTTCACTTTAGGTTGCCAAAAGAGGTTCTGGAGCCTCCATTCCTGCAGACACTCGAAAGCCATCTGGACATGATCCTGGGCTGTAGTTGGTCCTGCTTCTGCAAGGGGGTTCAAGAAGATCTCTAGAGGTCCCTTCCACCTTCAACCATTTTGAGAATTTTAAAATTAAGGTATAATTTGAAATAGAGAATGTAAACACTTGATATGACCAATTAAAGCACAATTTAATTCACAGAACCACATGAGAACTGTACTATGCACATGCTGCACCTTTGAAATAGTACAGCTCAGACCTCTCTTTGTATTTATGAACCTCAATGGGATTTTGGCTAGACTTAAATATCTGTGCCATCTAATTGCAAGGTAGCACTGCAAGCTGCAAATTATGGTTGATCAATCTTGCAGCCTGCAAACCACATATACTTCACTGACCAAGGCTGCTCCTTGGGCTGCAAGTACACGACTTTCAAACTACCAGAAAGTAGCCACAACTTTCTCTAAACTGTCATTCTCCTCAGCCCCACTGCCTAACTCCCTTAAGCAATAAATCCTGAATGATGCCACACACACCAGACATGTTGTACATATGCAAAATAATCATCCTGTACTGGTGCAGTGGGTTTGGCACTCCAGGAAGGCTGTGCCTCCAAAGCACACACAGGAAATCTGCACCAAACACAAGCAGATAGTCCAGAAGTGTGAGAACCACACAAATTTACTTAATGCATTGAAGCACTTATTTTATGCAGACATTTCTTCTTAGTCCATTCCAAAAGTGCTGAATTTATTGCAGACATGCTAAAAATTGTATTTCACATATTATGGAATTGTTATGCCTAAATTATGGAATAATATAGGGAGACTAGTAGCTCATGATTTACTCATACAGGGAAAATCTGAGTGGCCAAACGGCACAAAAAAGAAGCTGAATATCTTTACTTTTAGATATAAGGGGGAAAAATAGGAAAATAAAACTTAAGAAAATGCATAAAGATTTCAAGGGAATAAAAGAACATACTTGGAACCTGGAAATAAACAGTCTGATAGCTGCTTAGTGCATTATGCCCTTACTGTTTAAAAAAGCTCCACACTGGGGCATGCTCAAGTTATTTTTTTAACAACTCCTGCCCCAGCCCTTTACCCCAAAAAAGAAAATGAAGAGCAAAAATAAACCAAAAAATCCCAACAAAACCCAACAAACGACTCTATGTTATTGATCACATTTTAGCTCTAAAACATGCTCCTGCGAATCAAGTAGCTGAAATATTATCATTTATTCTTTTGCTACTGGTCTTTCAAAAAAAAAAAAAAAAAAACCACACAAAAAACCCAAAAAAACCCCAACAACACACTAAATATTTCTGTCTTCAAGTAACAAAGTAAGTTTGTCATCTTTGACAACTACATTTACAGCACCTATGTCCATAACTTCTCCAAAAGAAACCAAACATACCATAGTGCATGCTTTCTTACCCAGGTTTGAAATACTACATGAACTGAGTTCATAAACATTGAAACAGACTTTCAAAGCCAGACTTCTCTTGAGTGCTAGTATTTTAAATCTGTGTAGTAACTCAGAAATACCAGGCACCATTAACAGGATTATTTTTCCACTTAATTCATAACAGATGCAAAAAGACATTCTATTTAATAACATTAGGTCCTATTATTTCTATAATTAAAAAAATTGCATGAAGCTTATACGATTCAACTAGCACAGAAATACTACTTAACCTATTCCATATATTGTTCCTTATTACATTAAAAGCATCTGTTACTTAATGCCAAAACCACACTTTGCAAATAAACATGCTTAACCTCAAGCATATAAGTTACTTTATTAAGTCAAGAGAACTATTACCTGTATGCCTCAAATTACAATCAAAATTCCTGCAGGATGGAGGGTGCATTTTCTCCTTTAATCCTCCTCTCCCTAAAACTACCTATTAGGTCTACTTTTCTAATAAAACAGATTTTACACAAACAGGCCAAATAATTTCTAACAGCAGCTACTTCCTCCTATCTCCACAGTCAGGTATATTCACAAATCCTTCTGAGTCTATAAAGCCCTTTAAGAAGGGCAACATTCAGATACAACAAACTGACTCCATAGCCCAACAGTCTGCTTGGGAATTTTCTTTTTCCCTAGGCAGGTAATAGAAAAAACAAACTGAAGCAGTTACTGGTTTCTAGTGTCCAGCATTAGCTTAGCAAGACCTCAGAAAGGCAGGTTAAAATCACAGATGTTCACTCTGCCTGCTGATCCTTGCTGACACAGGATCCTTCTGCATTACTTGCAACAGCCCAAGTAAGCAGCTAAGTCCCCAGACAGGATAGTGCTGCAGGGGTGGAGTGAGCTGAGCACGGTGTGGGTTAACCAGCCCACCAGCAGTCTGTACACACGTATCCCTCTGCATGAGCCTCACAGTGCACTGCATCTCAAAATGGGTCAGAATTTTCAGATACTTTTTCTAATCATACACTAATTATATACTTTTCTAATTATACACTCATGACTCTGCGATTAGAAGGAAGGAAAGAGAACAAAACATTTCCATGCTTACAATGAAACAGCATCTGATTTTACTGATGCACATTTACATAATATTCAGAAATACCCTGTCCAGTTGAAATTCTCTTTTGTACACTCCTACTGAACATCCAGCCGAGGTGGAACATCTCTCACACTGGGGGCAGCAATGCCTTCAAGAGACATCCACTGTGGAATTCTGAAGAGTATCACAAAATGCTCTTTTACTACCTCAAAAGAGGCATATGCAGTAAAATCACAAAAGAGCACTAAGTTCCAGACTTTAAAAGAAAGCACACTGTACTGTTTTCAACACACACAAAGTGTTCGCTTTAAGCATTATTTATATGATGCTGAAGCTGTTTATATAAGCCATCTAAGACTCTGGAGTCGAATGACAAAACTATTTGCATACATTGCTTACTCAAAAAATAAACACAGGAATACAGTTTAGACTGAGTAAGTCTAAAGATGTCACAGAAGGTGTGCTTTCCAGTAAGTTTCTGTATTCAGTCAGAGAAAGCAATGAGAACAAATGGAAACTTTAAAGATTGCTATTAAAATAATTGTGCTTTCATCTGGTTTATATTAAAGTGCCCCCCTCATAAAGAGTACATTGCTTTAAATGTCAAGCTCTTTTAAGAGCAAAATACTCAAATCACTCTTCAATAAACACTATTCCAAGCACTTACTACAGATTAAAAACAACAATTAAAATTCCTGATTTATTACATACAACCACAAACACACAGAAGAGATTTGGAATCTACTATTTTCCCCTCCAGGAACATAAGAAAATGATTATATTTTACTTTCTCTGTACATCTTGAAAAGAAAACTCTTGAGTATGGTGACACTGCTATACACACTCCAAATCCAGGAGCAACCAGCAAGCTATTTTAAGAAATGCCACATGCCTTTGGGGGCTTACACTTCCTACATTCCTTCTGCTTCAAGGGTACAAAAACTGCAATCCTCTGTAATTATTATCACAACACTTGGGATTTCAGCAATTTGTGTTTCCAATAACCAACATGTTATGGAGAGACAGACCATAGCATGCTTTGTACATCTGACAATAGCTTGTTCCTGGTTGCTTCTGCAGCTCTCCCTGAAACACTGCTAATCTTTCTCTCAGCCACACAGTTACCGCTGTAAGCTGGCCACATGCAGCCAGCAGAGCACACTGTAAAGGTAACTACTTCTAGTCACAATTACATCAAAGATGTGCAGTAAAAAGTAACATATATCTATATTGTAAGCATTCCAATTTGAGTTTAATGTTGTTGTGGACTTGTACAAATAAATTACTTTTATCACCCGTAAAATCTTATACTACATATAAATGTTAACATCTTAATATTTATCCTTTATTACAGAGAACATATTTCTAGCAATTCAGATACAATCAGAGATGCTGATGTGAAGCTATTGACACATTAGGCTCCAAGTCCAGCTTCCTACTAAAGTCACGTGGTTGCAGCATTTCAAAATGTTCCTACTCATGTTTGGCAATCTTTGGGTAAGCAACGTATTTTTTGCTACTGAATGAGACTCAATTGATAAAAGTGTAAGATTTTACTGATTAATTGAAAACTGACCTAAAACATACCCATCTGAAGCAGTCTCATTTTAAGCTTGGCTTTTACTATTCCACACATTGACACCTTTCAAAAGGACTTCCAGTACAGAAACACAGTGAAAGAAAACAAGTCTTAGTAAACTGTTGAGTCAAAAATATTCACAAGTCCTCCGGAGATTATTCAACATATGTATTTTTTGCTATTCAGTACTACCTTGGTCAAGAAATAGAAGCAAAACCTCTAATTTACTACACAGAAATAAAAACCTTTCTTACAATAAAAAACACAAAACAAGAAGTTAATAAATAAAAATTGAAAACACACACATTCAATACGCATCCCGCTGAGTAACTGCCCTTTGTATAACAGCTACTTTCCTAAAATTTTGACACAAAAGCTGGCAAAGTATCAAATCAAAGATGTTTCCTTGCAATTCCATTAACCTAACTCACAAGCAGGTCTCTAACATTTCAGATTAGGAAAAGAAAACTAAGATGCTTTACATTTTCTTTTGTATATTTTGTAGTAGTGAATTAAGTAGTGAAAATTCCAAAACCACTGCTCTGCCTGGACTGCAATAAAATATTTGTACACTGTAGGCACCAGAAACACACATAAATCATTGAGCAGCATCTGCAGCCCATGACCCATGCATAAAACTTGAATATTAACTTCACTTTTGGGGAGACAGATGTAGTCAGACCTCGGCAAAGTGCCATAAAATAAATACCACAACTCTCCTTGATACACTGGGAAAGAACCGTTTAAACACTCCCTTCCCCAGGCAGCAGAAAAGCTACTTTGAAGACTTTACAGGAGCACAGGAACGTGTGCGAGCTATACGCCAAGGACAAAAAACCCAAACCCTAAACAAACAAAATATCCCACAGCAAAACGCAAAACCAACCAAGCAAAATCAATTTTAAAAAATTAAAAAACAAAAACAGAAAAAAAAAAAAAGGAAGGAAAAGGTAAAACAGATTCAAATGCAGGAACAGATGAAAACTGTCTTTGTGCGATGTGTAGAAGCAAAGGAAAGCCCATTTACACGGGTTAGGAGACACCCTCGCTCCCGCAAAGCACCACCGCTCTGCAGCCCAGTGGCGACGGGGACGGGCGGCGTGGAGGGAAGAAAAGCCGATGGGCAAGGCCGGTCGGAATCCGAGGGACAAGCCGCCCGCCTCCCAGCCTCCGCCGCGGACGCATGCACCTCCCAGCCCGCGCTCCGCGGCTCGCTCCCTATTTAAAGGCTGATGTGGTGTTTAAATGGAGAGGCGGTGACGTGGGGCTGGAAAGCACCTTCCCATCCTAGCAGAGTCTATATTAGAGAGCGGCAATAGCGCTATATAAACAGGGCAGCCACAGGGAGGAGGAACACAAGGAGCAGAGAGGCAGAAAGGCAGGGGGAAGCCATGATGGATCTGAGAGCCACAAACAAGGGGGCCGAGCCCGCCGCCGGGACGCCGGGTTTGTCTCCTCCAGCGCTTCGGGGCGGGGGTCGCGGCCGGGGGCGCGCCGGGGAGCGGAGCGGCGGCCGGGGGGGCTCGGTGGCAGCGCAGGTCTGTGTGACTGCTTGTTGCAAACCTCTGTGAGTACAAGTGCAGCAGCGAGCCACCCGCCAAGGTGCAGAAAGCACGAGAAGGGAACGGGGGGGGAAGTTTGGGTTTTCTTTTTTTTTTTTTCCCTTTTTTTTTTTCTCTCTTTTTAAAATAAATACTGCCTGCTCGCCAGAGCTGAGGGCTTTCGCTCGGCTTAGCCGATCCGGCTGGACTGGGATAAGTGCTTTTCAACCATCGTCTCCTTCTTACAAAGCAACATAAAATGGCTCCAGCGGAGCCCAGGCGGGCTTCCCCGACACCGCAAAACCGAAACCTGGCTCGGGAACCCCTTCCCCTCATCTCGGGGCGGGCGTTAGCGCCCGCGCTCCTGCAGCTCTCGCCCCTTCCCCGGGCGCCTCCCGCCGGCGGCGGCGGCGCCCCCCGCCCGACGGCCCTTCCTTCCCTTCCCCGCCGGACCCCCGGCCTCCCCGCGGGGCCGCCCCCGGGCCGCCGCCCCGCGCCCCCACCGCTCCGCTCCCGCCGCCTCTCTCTCCCCGCCGCCGGGCGCCACAAGTTGGCTGCCGCCGCGGGGGCGAGGCTGTCCCGCGCCCCCCGCCGCCCCTGCCCGCCGGGGGGCCGGGACCGCCCGAGGCGGGCGGCGGGAGGGAAGGGAGTGCGGGGGAGGGGGCGGCGGGCCCCGCCAGCCACCTCCACCCGCGCTGCCCCCGGGGCCCCCCTCGTCCCCCGACCCGGTCCTTACCACGGGGTTTGTGTTAGTCGAGCTCGCCATGTCCCGAGCCCCCCGGGACGCCCCCAACCGCGGGGGGGGAGTCGCCCCTAAAACAATAAACCTGCCCGGCTGCGTCCCCCCAGCACCCGCGCGTTCCGCCCCGGCTCACGGGCGGCCCCGCGGCCTGTGCCGGGCTCGCTCGCGGCCCCGGGGCTGCAGCCGCCGCGCTGCCGCCTCGCCCCTTTATATAGCGCGAGTCGAGCGCTGCGCGAGCGGCCGGCGAGTGGGGGACGCGGGCGGGGGGGCTGAGGCACCGCGAGAGCTGCCGCGAGACCGTTGCCGAGAGCACGTCACGTGAGCCGCCCCGCCCTCGCCGCCATGACATTTATCGAGGCGGAAGTGGCTGCGCGCGGCGGCGCTGCCGGGCCCTATCGAGGCGGAAGTGTCTTCGTTTCTCTCCGGAGCGCCGTCCCCGCCCGGGTTGTGACGTCACGAGGCGCGCGCGGCAGGCTGCGGCGGGGCGCGGCGTTCCGTGGTCGCGTGCGGGACAGGAAAACGGAATCGTTTAGTTTGGAAAAGATCTGTAAGAACATGGAGTCCAACCAATAACCGAACACTACCGTGTCAGCTAGACTAGGGCACTAAGTGTCAACGTCGAGTTTTGCCTTAAACACTTCCACGGGTGTTGACTCCACCACATCTCTGGGCAGCTCATTCCAATGTCTCATCACCTTTTACGTGAAGAAATTCACTCTAATCGCCAACCTCCCTGTCCTGTTCTGTCACTGGTCGCCTGGCAGAAGAGGCAAGTCTCCACCTGGGTACAATTTTCTTTCAGGCGGTTGTAGAGAACAAAAACGTGAGCCTCCCTTCCTCCACGCTAAACAACCCCAGCTTCTTCAGCTGCTTCTCATCAGACTTAGGCTTCAGATCCTTCACCAGCTCCGTTCCCCTTCTCTGGACACACTTCAGCACCTCAATGTCTTCCCTGAACTGAGAGGTCCAGAACTGAGCACAGGATTCAAGGTGCAGCCTCACCAGTGTCAAATAGAGGGATAAAATCAATGCCCTGGTCCTGCTGGTCACAGTATTGCTGATACAGGCCAAGGTGCCATCAGCCTTTTTGGCCACCTGGGCACACACTGACTCGTGTTCAGCTGCTGTTGGCCAGGGCTAGGCTGTGGTAGCCACGCCAGGGCAGAGTGCTGGGAGAAGGGCTGGCAGCCCTCACAGAGGAGGTGGCTCAGGCCCTGCTGCCCATGCTGCTGGTCACAACCGGTGCCAGGCTCTGCAGAAATCAACACACTTCACCTCAGTCCCTGAGAGGCTGCTCCAAGGCAATTAAAAACCACAAGTAATCACTGCAAGGCAGAAATGGCTCTTCTGGGCCCACAAGAAAGGAGTTCATGAGCCCCACTCAGCATTGTGAGCACTGGTGCCTTCCCTTACAAGATTAAAGGCTGCCCAGGCCTAGGTGCCACTGTTGTAGGCAGTGTGCCACCACCTGGGCTGGTAGCTGAGGCTGGAGCTGGCCAGGAAGAGGCAGGCAGCACAACCTAAGAATTTACAGATGTCCTTCCTCGGGGTCTCGTTAAGGCCTACAGATGTTACTGATCTGCAACATTGCCGCTTTTAACAATTCTTCACCAAGTCGATGACAACAGGATCTCCCGTCTGTGCAAACGGTTGTCAGAGCTTTGCCAGCTGGCTTAACTTCTATTTTTCCTGCTTTTTTGTCTTTTCTTTCATTCCCTCTTTATCCTCTTTCTCTACCGTAGCCTATGAGAGGCACGTAATATAGGAAAATCTTCTCAACTCTGAGTATTGTTCTATCAGTGTTAACCATTCCCGCCTTTGCTCAGTCCTTAGCACAACTTCTGAACTCCACTCATCCCTTAGATCTCCACCAATAACTCACCTGTGTGAAGTCCACTCAAACAGAAATGAAAAATAACGTTTAATTCTGACTTGGTATACACAAGGCATAGTACGTTACATTTCTTCAACAATTGTGGTGGTGTAAACTACATTTGTTATGTAACCTTCAGCCTGAAGTCCTCTCTATTAACTAGCCCTAGTAACAAGTTCAGGAACTCCTGTCTGGTATCTTTTGATGGGGAGGAGTTTGTTAATATGTATAGTGGATACAGGAGGCCTTCCCCTCTGGTTCATCAAAATCTTTCATTTCTACAGTAACACAGCTACCTTCCCTGCTGGAGTGCAGATTTTGCATAGGAACATGAGTGGTTGCTTTAGAGTGGGTTGGCTAATAAAGTCAGTATTCACTGGGTGCATTGCTGGACCCCTGGCCAAAAAAATAATATAGTCTACAAAGTTCTACCATTCTCACCTGTCCAACCTCACCTTTTTGCTGGATTTTTCCACCTGCATAGCACAGCCAATAGGACTGAAGAGGATTTGCCCACTCAGAAGCCCTAATTCATAGTCTGATGAATGAATTACAGGGATTCATTGGGATGCTGGTGTTACTTGACTTCTGATGCCTCTGATAGTAAGGTAGTAGTCTCTTGGAAAAAGTTTGTACTTCACTGTGAAATAAAACTGCCAAAATGACTGGCATGTTACCAGGAAGGAATCAGGTTGCCATTCATACCCCTTTTCTTTTCAAAAGAAGGCATTGCATGGCTACAGTTTCATACCCTGGAACCCCCTCCCACTTTTTCAGAGTGCTTACTAAATAGATTAAAAATTTAACATGTGGGTATGTTAGCAGTACTGCCTCAGTCTGGTGCCATGCTGCTTTCCATATTTCATCAGACTGCCTTCTCAGAAGGCAAGACCTATGTGCACAGCCCTCTCACGGTTTTTCAGGCACTAATATCCAGTGTAGCACAGCACTGCGAACCCCTGAGTGCCTCTGAAGAATATTGCTGAAAAAAATCAAGCCCTCATGAGAAATGCCCCATTGAGTCAGACTAATGGTCCATTTAATTCATGGCAATTCAGCTGCTGCTTGGGGAATCAAGCGAGTTGGCCACTTCCTGAAGTCTGGTTCACCCTGGCTGCCTGCTGTATGCATGTTAAGGGATTCTACTTCATTTAGCATTTTGTTAGACTGGAATAACATACATGCTTGTGTACAGTGCAGGAGCAACTCTGATAGTCTGGGGAGCCTCAGAAGGCATAAGTTACATAACAACATTATTTTTATAGTTATCTATGTTTATCTGCCAGCATTCTCCTTTGTTTGCTGGGCAAGCATGAATCTTCCTAAGTTTGTATGTTACCCTGTCTGTCATCTTTCTCCCTGAGATTTCTGCCACTGACAGGGTGGCTTCACCAGGTTTAGCAATAATGTCAGCTGTACTGTTGAGTGGGCACTTCTATTTTAGCTATTGGCCTATGTAGACTTGAGCCCCATAGTGAAAGTGGACATTACATCAAGAGCAAAGATGATGACATTTGGGCAAACTTTCTCCTCTAATGCAAAAATCATGCCAAATATGAGATAGTATAAGGAAAAAACAATTTGTGCTCAAGATCAAAAACTGATCCTTAGTGTGTTAGAGAAGGAAATAATATTAAAAAGTTCCCACTCAATCCTAGACACAATCATATTTCTTTTTCTATCAAGTGTTTGAGACGAAGACAAACCATCTTTTTTGCAGTCAGAGACACACAGTCTACATTGTGTACCTTGGATGATTCCCAGCCTGTTCAGAAGCATCCCTTGCTTCTCCTCAGCAGGGCAAATTACTTACCACTGCAACAGTAGCTAAATTAATACAAAGGGTCTAGGATATGGGGATATCTGTAGTTCATCTTTGTAGTCTATCATGGAAATTGTGAGTAGGGAGCTGCAGGGGGTGGCAAGGAAGAAATAAATTTTCTTCAGTATGATTTTTGAGTTGGCCACCATTCCATTTTAAAGTTCTTGGCAAGTTCTACTGGGTTGTTCTACACAGCACATCTTTCAAGAAGACATTTCCAAAGAGATAACTGATGTATAAGTATTTGCTAATAGGGGAGGGATGGGACACTCTTGAATCCAGAAAGTCAAAGATGCAAAGTATCTGTGATTGCCACAGGAGACCATCAGCTAGTAACTGAGCTGGAAGAAAGAACCACAAAATCTTGATGTTAAGTTAAAACACATTCAGTGTAAGTTGCAATCTTAATTTCTATTTTTCTCTGTTATTTAGGGGTTTTTTTTTTAATTGAGGTTTTTTTGGTTCATCTGAAAATTGTAAAAAAAAAAAATTTTGAAACTACTCTTTGGCCCCCAAGAGCAGATGATGAGTATGCGTGATCTCCTGCACCTGGAGAAATCACTACCACAGCAGTATCAGCATACACTCATTTTTCTTTGAAATCATGTCTGATCATACAGTGAAAAATAGAGGACTTAGTACGAGGTGTTGCTGACAACAGTGGTTTTTAATTTCCTTCCTAGTTTTTCTTGAAACAAAATAAAACTTGTTTTGTTGATGACTTGTGATTATGTCTGCTAGTTCCCCTTCCCTCTGAGGGGGGTGGTCGAGCAAGGAAAACAAAAATTGGTCTTAATTATATTACAGGATGAGATGACAGAATGATGCTCACCATCAGCACATCTTCCAGAGTTGTCATCGTTGTCTTGTCCACATTATCAATCTGCTCTTGTACTGGTAAAGTCTCCTGCTTCAGGCATGAAGACAACATACAATTTTCACCCAGTATATTTATTATACTCTTACCTTAAAAACAAGCCAAGCCATTGAACAATTTTCAGAAAGCTTTGGCAACACATTAGTATTATTAGTCAAAAAGTAAACCTTCTCCAATGTCTGAAATGGCATGTTTCCACAAGAGTGAGATACACATTTAAACTTCAAATTGCAATAGCATGTGTTAAAGGATAAAACAGGAACATACAACATACACTAAGAACTAAGACAGTCAAAAAAATGTTCTTAAGGGAAAATGCTTCTTGAAGTGCTGTTCACACATTGTGAGATTAGAGCTTATTTTCTCCTCTAAGTCTCTCTCACTGCTTCCATTCACTGTACCAAAGAGAGAATATAATCTTAAATAAAATTTGAGAAATTTTGTTTGTTTGTGAGGGGTGGCTGTTTTTGTTCTTTTTGTTTCTTTGGGGTTTTAAAGTGTCCATACAGACCTAAAAACAAAAGTGGCCCAAGCCACAATCAAAAATGTTGGGCACACGCAGAAGTTAAAAGCAGACATATCATAATGAAGCTCTTCTGGATGCAACAAGCCCTCAAGTATCAAAAGGGAGGCTGACACATAACAAAATTTACATGATATGACTTTCAGACTGTTCAGGTATTGAATAAAAATTCCCTAATTGAATGGTATAAAATATATATTTTAATTGACATTCTCCTAACAGTCTGCTCACCATGATCTAGTAGCTGGAAGCCAAAACAAATAAACATGTCCCTTTTGCCTTCAGCAGTAGGTTTTCCAAAATGTTTTTTTTTAGCAAGGCAGAAATGGAATGAAATAGCTTACATCACCCTTACTGCAAAGTCCCTCTATTCTTCTAGTGGGACTACTCTCATATCTAGAATTTGAAGCACAGCAATATGCTTTATCAAAGCACACTAACACCAGTATTAAGGGTCTAGTATATGTACAATTCAACAGCCCTCCTCACAGCCCACAGAGAGCTAAACCTTCTCATCCTACAGCAATGTATTTTGCATCTCATGATCTTTCAGAGAGCAGACAATGTTTCAATGAAGTCTCATCTTTGAAGTGCTAGAGCAGGCTAGGCCTTCAAGAAAGCTGAAAAAAGTCCCTAAAATTCTGAAGGTTAGAGCTTCTCTGAAAGGGTGTGAGGTAAAGGAGTGCCTCTGAGTTACACATGAAGATTTTATTTCATTATTAGATTCGTAGAGTCTCGGGCCTGCTCTACTCTTACCAAGTATTTACTGAAGCAAAGTCGGAAATATGAATAATTTTTTCTTTAATATAGATTGTTTACTGTCAGAATACATATAGTTTTTTGCTAACAACTTATATATATCCCTTTCTCATTAGGGCATTTCTAAACTGGACAATAAAATTATGCACTTAGTTATCCGGTCAGAGCCACATAGCTACCAACAAAAGAAAGCAATCTTCCCCTGCCCCAAGCAAAACACCCAAGTTGCAGCTTCACAGAAGACTACATGAGCAGGTGACGAGCTACTGTTCATTACTGTAGCTCCTGTCCCAATCTGTTTTCAACAGATCTCTCACCTCTTCAGACTGAAGAACAGCACCACAAAAGCCAGGGGATCAATCAGAGATTTTCTTCTAAAGCTGCCACTAACAACTGCTTGACCCTCTCCTGTCAATGCCAGGATTTCTCTTCTAGCAGTATCATAGTTCCCTATCTGACATATACAGACTCCATGTCAGCTTTTGCAGAAACCATTCCTTTTCTAGGACCACTCGTGCCTCCTCTGCTTCGGAAATTGACTTTCCTCAAGGAATACTTTCACACCTTTGCACCGTGGTCTTTAAAGCACCTGTTTCTCGTGAATTATCAGGTACAGCTAGAGGAGACAAGTAGGTCTTTTCCAGGTTCTTGCCATATGCTGCACTTATTTTACACTTTAGTAGAGATTTTTGCCATTGTGGATTTTGTGGACCAGAGACTGTGGATTTTTTAATGTTTCTGGTTGACAAAACTACACTTAATTTGTAAAACTTAATTGAGACACGGACTCAGTTTTTCTCACGACCCCCAAGTATTCAGTGATAATGAGGATTTCAGGCATTAGTACTTCCTTCCCATACCACTGTGTGCTCGTTCTGTTTCTGTGCCACCACGCTCTGCTTTTGTCAGTTCCTTGCTGTGCCGCCTTTTCTTTTTTTTTTTTTAATTTCCCCTCCTGTGCTGGCTAATTTTTAACCTGGATCAGTTTCCTGATCTGGTTCATAGGGCAGCTCCACAAAAGATGTGTTAATGCAACTGAAAGAGCTGACAGAAGTAGAAGTAAGTGACCAGAGGAGGAAATGCTTCAAAACAACATTGTTGCCAACTGCTTTGTCATGTAGAAAAGTCTCCAGGCTTCCTTTTATTGAATAAGAATTGGCCATTACTGAAATGCACACCCTGCTTGCTGTAATCAAAATCTCATACTTGTAGCAGGAAGATTACTGGTCTTAGAGCATAGACCACCCCTTCATTTTTCGTATGCATGTTTGACATAATGCTGAAGTCTCCACAAACTGGATGATTCATAATTTGAATACAGAGTACTAGAGTATCAATGCTTAAATAGCTAAAAAAAAGTCCCTAAAATTCTGAAGGTTAGAGCTTCTCTGAAAGGGTGTGAAGTAAAGGAGTGCCTCTGAGTTACACATTCTGCATTAGTACTGAAGTGCTTTTGAAGTAGTAACATTATGCACTCAGACTGTAACTGTTATGAGTTACAGCTACGTAGCTGTGATGATGTTTCAGCAACAGCCAAAATATTGCTGGCTCTGATCTGTGACACCAAACAACAAAGAAATCAGATTTAAAAAAGCCAGACTTAAAAAATACCAATTAGTGTCCTCATACGTGATGTCCTACTTTACTGATCCAAAGCAGAGCTGTACATGGCATGCTGATAAATGTTTTTACTGACTACTACCATATATTCCAGCCATCAGCTATAATGTGCAGAGGTCCACAGCAGAACTGAATTAACTTTAGCAAAATTATCCCTTATATATGCAATCATCAGAAGGTGAAATATCCACAGAGAAAAATTTGCAGAGTGACCTATATAGTATGCCTTTGGGAGCTTACATACTTCAGGCTCTGTGTGGTGACCTAAGATAGAGTAATTCACCTGGGGTATGCCAGAATATAGATACACAGTGTGTAACTATGGCATGGTGCTGGTCTGTGTGAGTGATAACTCTGATACCTTTGGGAGTGTATGTGTGTGTGTGTAGCCTCAGCTACCCTGGCACAGCTGGCAGAGTGGGAGACAGCACACAGGCTGCTGCCACCAAGCAGAGATGTGCTGTGATGTATTTTACTCGGTGGTTTTTCCTCCAGCCACATATTCACATGTCTGCTAAAAATGCTTTTGTGCGAGGCAGGTTTGTTCCATTTCAGATGCTCACTCCCACTTAATACTTCTCTTCCTTTGTGCCCAGATGAGTGTCCTTGCAATCCACACCAGCTTCTGGGTTGCTGAGAACTTCATAGAGCTAATTTAAGGGCAAGGAGTGAACAGCTTTCAAGGAAAAACCATAGGTGTGCCCTACAGTTGGCAGCCTGTTCAGAGGTGATCCTGTGTCCCCTCTGGGACCCAGCATGAGAGGCATCAAGGCATCAGACAGACAAGCAGAAAAGCAGATTTTTTTTTTTTCCCTTGATAAGTCCTAGGGTTGTTTTCCACAGGACCGGGTGGAATTTGCGGAAAACAACTCCAGTTCAGTTTTGGCTGAATTTAGTCTTCTCAGTGAGGAACAGTGAACATAAACTCAGCTGGAACCAACCTGTGGCTTATGAGTAGTTAATGTGGAGTTCTCATTCTGAGGCAAATTATCTCACTGCAAAAGTGCACTAGTGTGAGAACTGCTGGGCAGCTGGAGTCCCTGGCTTTAAGAGAAAGAATAACAGCAGGAATGAGCTAGCCCAGTTCATCCTGTAGTGAAGCTATAGGACCCTAGACATTTATTGTCATTCCTAACCTGTGACCCATTTCCAGAGCTCCTCTCTGCTCCAGCCTTCAAGGTAATTGATATATAACCTGGGAGTCTTTGGCATAACAAAATTTTGACAGCTGCCAACATGTCAAAAAATGGGAAGCTGCACTTATAGACTGGAACTCACATTTTCCCTCAGCTGCTTCCTACTCCCTGCCTTGCTGCTTTAGAATGAAAGGGAGTTTCTCCATCATAAGCATCATCTTCCAGTATAGATCTTACTCGATTTGCAATATGGCCTACTGACATCAGCCATCTCACTTCTCCCACCGAGGCTCTGGGCATATTAGTGGTCAGTGTGGCTGTATCTCTGTTGAAAGAAAATATTTCTAGTGAGGCATCCTGTCACATCTGCAATACCTGCACTATTTTATGGTATGAGCAGAAAACCTGCTGAGCAGGAAACAGAACTTCCAGTTTATAGAGTTTTCAGACAGCTGCATTTTTGCTGGAGAGACTGACCCTGCTCTGACCCATCTGTTCAGATACACAGTGTTAAAAATACAGGGTGAGGACGCAATGCTGCCTTGGATGTGGTCTGTAGGCACAAGGGATGTTTTTTTCCAAGAAGTTCTAACTGTTATTGTAGCCAGCCCCTGGCAGTCCGTACTTTGAGCTTAGCTGGGCTCAGCTCCCATGAATGTTTTCACTGTCAAGGAGGTGCTGATGAGTATCATCTAATATGAAGTGAATCGGAGTACCTTCAAAGCCAAAGTGATAAGGTCTCGAATCCACATCATCTGAACAGTTACAAAAATATATGAGAGATCAAAGCAAGTCCCTTGCCCTGTTGCCAAAGCCAGATGAAGTTGGGGATGAAGCTGGAGGATGCAACCAAGTGATGTAGAACTAGAAAAACACTTTGTTTTAGACCTGACAAAGCAAGATGACCAGAAGTAGTGTTTGAACTGTGCAGCTTATTCTCTCCATTACTTCTGCTGCAGATGTTCAAGTCCCTCGTGCCCACTTTCTAGCTATGGCTTTCAAAACTCACATCTCTTTCTTAATGGTGTTTCAGGTTATATTGATATCAGTGTAAATTGCAAAAGAATGAAGGGCACAGAGCAGGCACACTCAAGGTCAGTCACCCTGCAAATTCTGTAAGTCTGCTAAGGACTTTGAAGGGAGAAGATATTCTGGGTTGGGGAAGCAATGGAAGGATATTATATCTGCATTCAGCTGGGGCTCTACCATTCCAAGGCAGACATTTAATGCTGTCTTGGTTCTCCTATCATCTTAGAGGTACAGTACTTTATTTGACTCTTCAGATAGCTTGATTTCTTAATGTTTGAAAAGGACTACTACATATATAAATGGAAGGTGATAGGAAAGAAAAAGTGATATCCTAAAATATATAGGCCATGGTTTTTGCATGACTTGAAAATATCATGTTCCCTGAAGTGTATCTTAGTAGCTCCTAGGTGGAGCTCCTACATGTGGCTGATTTGAATCCAAACATTCAGACCCACTTACAAAACGTAACCACCCTGAATTACCACTGATGTTACAAAATATGTTCAGTTATTCCCACATGAGTGTGAAAAGGAATCTCTCTCTTAGGTAGACAATTTTTATTATTATTTTAAAATTTTAATTTTTTTTTTTATATAGGAGGATCCAGACATAATCGGGCTTTTTTTACTAAACTTGAGGAGACTTATATCAGGAACTCTGATCATGGCTGCACTGTGAATGTTTCTCTTCCAAGCTGAAAGTAAAAGAGGTAGCCACAAGAGGGAGGCAGAACTCCTACGGCAGTATAGTAACCCCAGCAAAAAACAAATAAGAGAAATACACTTTCAAATTTTTCTTCTTTGAGCTAAAACTGTCCAGTATCCCCTGCATTGAGAATAATGATTGTTGGGTGTAACTCCTATGAATATCGACTCAGTGCATGGTAAATACTAAATGGTTAATGTAAGCTGAAAATTAGTAACTAATACATAATTTTCTTAAACCTAAAATTTAGGTAAGAAACTACTTCAGGAGAGATTGAAACTGATTGTCTTGTGCTCTTTTGTAAATGGGAAGGAAAACTGCCCCTAATATTCAAAGGCATGTAGCTGTATTTGTGCCAGGCTGTAATACAGAAAGATAATTTTGTTTCTGGAAGAATCGTTTTTTTAACAATTTGCTTCTTAGAAAATACATTATAAGGATGTATTTAAACAGTTCCATTTCCACAGCACCTCAGCAAACAGATAAGGAGCTAGCCTCAAATGGTGCTATTATTTATCCTATTATGTACTTTTACTTGGCAACAGGCCTTCTAGGTTCAGTGAGCTCAAAAGAGAAAGCAACTTGGATGGAGGGAGAGGGTAGGTCTGGTGTCTAATTCCTCTCCAAGGACTATTTCCATAATATACTCAACAGAATTTCATAAACTGCAATCAAGGATTGACAAACTTGGTCACTACTCTTCAATTCTTCAATTCTTCAATTGAAGTCTTCAATAGTCTTCAATTCTTTTCAGTCTTTGTGTCCACCTCTGTACCGACCCTCTAGGTGGCCTCAAACAAGGAGAAAGGCATCCCAAGCCCCTTCACTTGCCAGCCGTGCAGTGTTCTGACAAATGCACAGTTTTATAGTACACAGTGCTCATTGTGAGCACAGCAGCAGGTTGGAATCCTCAAGACAGGGAGAGTGGGGGAATACCTGGCTTGAAAACCCAAGCTGAACTTGGCTGTATAGAACTGTGGTAGTTTGGGTCACATACAGGAATGGCTGGTGTTTGGAGACATCTTTCATGCAAATTTATGAGAGCTTTTGTGAATTTTTGTACTTCCAGAATGAGGCAGCAGCTGCATGGGAGTTGGCCAGACAGGGTTAGTGGGCTTGGCTGCCCGGACTTGGAGTGAGCCACAGTGGCTTTCCTCGGGACAGTGGGGAGTGGCTGTCTCTTTTAAAAGGGTCCAGAAAATAAAAAGGTCAAACATTTTTGTCGAATTGTTCTTTCCATAAATGCATAATTGTTTATATCCTTGCATGCCTATACAACACACACAAATGCTTTTGTTTTTTATAGACAATAAACATTATCCTACTACAGCTTTTTCTGTTGGAGGTATTTGAAGTGCATCATGGATGTAAATTTAATGTGCATGACTGTGTAGACAGGTAAGGACTTCTTGGGTGAAAAGGCTAGTCAACACCACTGAAAAATTAATTTTTCTGTTGTCCTCAGCTAAACATGGAATCAGCTGAGGTAGTCAACTCTTACACCCAATTTTGAGATCCAACTGGTTTACAACAGACCAAATTCTGCCTGGGGTTCACAGTCTTGAAAACCAGTGAGACTTGTGATTCATTGAGGCTGCTTGGTGCAGCAGGTCAATAATCCAGGCAAGAACCTGGCAGTGACCACTAGAGAGCAAGAGTCCCTTCACTTCTGAGAACTCATGGAGTGTGAGCACACATGCAAATGCCTTGTTCCAATCTGTGGTTCACTTCTCCAGGGAGGACTGATACCATGGACTCAATTTGCTAAGCAGCAATGTCAGTCAAGTCACAATTTCATCATGCTGTATCTGCTACTCTGCCTGCATCTCAGCACTGACACGAGGTTTTCTCACTTCATTCCCTTTGAATCTGAGTACTCTCTGTATTAGTACAATTGCTGAACTGCCCATGCCCTAACAAATTTGTTCCCTTCCACAGAGGAGCTGAAGTCTCCTTTTCAGTCCTGCATTAGGAAAACCTTTACAAAAGAGGCTCCCAATTTAAGAAGTTACTTTCAGCTGTATTCAGCCTGTATTCAGCCTTTTCCTTTAGAAGCTCTTTGGGCTGAGCTGACTGCTCCCAGTTTATCTACAGTCCCTGGGGTAATAACAACTGGGAGTCTGCAGAAGGCCCCAAACCAGGGGAGGACCAGTCTGCCCAGACCACCTGAACCCCAGCATGTCTGCCACTCGTTGAAGTACCCCAGTGCTACTGAAGGCAGTACTGCTCTCACCCCTGTCCATTAGAGGCTTTGCTGTCCTATTATTCAGAGTTGAGAAAGGCACCTTTCATAGCTAGTGTATAAAATATTATTTCAATTACTTTTTTATATACAGCAGTTAGTTGCTGTTGGGCTTCTGATACTGTGACCAAAAGGACATTAGTTTTTTCTGGGACTGGTGCACTTCATTTTTCAGACACATCTGCTGTGACCCACACCTGCACCTAAGCTGAAACAGTGGGTTGCTCCTCCATCTTTTGCTTCATCTCCAGCTGACCTTCAGTACTTTTTGTCTTAAAAATTTACAACATATCTGGATTAGTCAGGGCAACTAAGAGTACTGAAAGAAAACTGGCTTTTTCCTCTCCAAATTGTGCTGTCTCACTCTAGTAATGTTTTTTGTTTGGGTACACATTGCACTGGTGCTCTTGACTTCCCCATCTCTTGTAGGGTGTTATTTTGGCTTATCTCTAAGCATTACACTATTGCCAAGGAACTTTGAGCTCCTTTGTTTTAAAATTTCAGTTTTTTTCTCTAAGTCTTTCTTTTTAAGAACATTATGCATATTAGTTAGTACTATGCATATTAGTGTTAGTACTAACAGCCCCTGAATGTTAACTTTCCTTGTTTCTTCTGGCTGACCTGATTTTACTCTTAAATAACAAATATGAGGCATTGTACCTTGTGTACCTCCATTTTCTCATACTGTAAAATGGTTGATTTACTGTCAGTTGTATTGATCTCAGAGGAATACTCTGAACAGCAATTATGAGTATCTGATTTTATTTGGCCAAGAGAAGTGCCCAGCTCCTCAGTCTGATACAAGGAATGCTTCTGGGAAAAACAAGACTGAAGTGTGTCTCAGTGACTCTGAGAAAAGTGGGAAGATGTATGAAATGACACATGGCTTACTGAACTTTGAAAGAACACAGAAAATCATAGCATGGACTCTATGTAGTTTAGACCTTACATTTGCTTTGCAAACAGATGTTCTGATCATAGGAAGATACGGGAAGTTTAATGTACTCCTGGTTTTAGTGGTCAAAGAAGAGACCACTGAGCAGAAGTTCAATCCTCAATTACTTTGTTTCAGGATGGATTTGTTCAAATGCTGGGCCATCTTCCATATTATGTTAGTACTACTTCAAACTGTTATGTGGCTCAAGCTCTAGGCCTGCTCCATTTCCTTTGCAGTCTACTGTTCAATCTGCATGATGAAATTAAGTAATCTCTTTTCTGTATGTAGTCCCATTACTTCTAATTTATGTTGTCCCTTATTCAAACTATTCCCTTTCCTCTTCTGAATTCAAGAACCTCTGATTTATGAGAATATATAGCACATACAACTTCAATTTCACAGTGAAAATGTGGATATGCTGTTTCATCTTAACATTTATTTAAATTTTCACATAGTTTAAACAAAACATGACATTCCATTTCAACTGATATAAAGAAAAACAATAAACCGCTTCTACGAAGTTTGCCAGTGTATAGACTTACTTATTTTTACAAAATAAGAAGGTAGGAACATGTTACAAAATAGTAATTAAACCAATCAATGTCAATAGTGCAAAGAATGAACTGCAAGTATGCAAGAGAGAGAGGGAGGGGAGGTAGGACGGATGGGAGGATGGATGGCTGAATGTGTGGGGGGTGGCTGGCTGACTGAACAAAGCAGGAACATTAGCAACAGCTGTGCATGTTACCACACAAAATTTTGTATCTTAGACAAGTCGATGCAGATTTAATTTCAGTGGCAGAAGAAGGTAAGTACTTAATCCATAAGTGATCTCTGCGTGCTGCCAATTCTGGTCCTGGTCTGTTCTAGAGATTAATACAGCTATGCACACCAACTGCTAAGAGTCGCTGAAAGAGATTTTTCACCATCTGTAACACAGGTGACCTATCAAGGACTTGATTAGTGTACTGAAGGGCCAAAGAAATTACTGAGAATTCTATGCAAGCAAAAAAGTAAGCACCTCCAGGCTGAATTTTATACAGCTTTTTCACTTGCTTTCATGCTCTTTTGCACCCAATTGCTCTCTATCCTGGGAGGTGACTGTTCAAGAGGAAGATTTATCAGCTACTAAATAATGTGGACAGGTGTTGGACATCCTATCAAGTAACTGTCAGCCAGCAACCCACCAGAGAAGGAAAATTATTTCTGCAGTGTTTATAATGACACTTCTGTTTCTGACTCCTTCATAGGATGACTAAATTTAAATCTACACAAAAATAACATCAGTCAGTTTTAGTATTTCTCAGCTGAATTCAGTCATTTTCATTTTTTAGCAGAGTGTTGATAGTTAATAAATGTAAGAGACATTAACTAAAATAAGCTCAGCTGCCTGGAGATATTGCTCATCTTTACCCCTTGTGATCAAAGACACTTTATGTTTCTAGGCAAAATTCTCCATACAATGCCTCAAGTCTTACCACAGTACAAATAATAAAACCATAATGAGAAATAGAAAGAGGACTGAAAGTGAGAATTGCTTCAGGGAGTAAACATATGCTTACCTTGAAGGCACATTTCCTGCATGGAGTGTTTGAGTACTACAAAGCTTTCAAATATATCAAAGGACAATGACTGCATCTTTCTTAAAGGAAGTAGTAATCTGAAACTAGTCAGAGAGATTTTTCCACATGCGTAAAAAAAAAAAATCACCCCCACTACAGGCACTGCTTGTATCTAAATAATTTCTGCTACTTTCAAACTCACAAACTTCTCAGATCTTTTCCCTTCACTCCAATCAAAAGTCTGTTCAAACTACTACTATACTCACATGGGTGAAGAGTATATGTAAAGTACATATGTGGCAGTGTGTAACACTGAAAAATTGGCACTATTTAATCAATAAAAAACAGTGGAGACCTCAGTAAGGGCACTTAGGATCCCAGTGTTCAAATTCTCAATGATCGTAATGGTGCTGGACTGAAAAAAGAATTCAGTTGAGACACCTGGTGATACCAACAATAGACTTTATAAAGATTTTGGTTATTAGCAGTCTTTCGAAAATTCAAACTACTTACTACAGTCCTTAGGAAATAAGCAAATAAGATCTTCTGAAATTCTGGCTGAGGTATTAATCCTAAATTCTTGAAAATTCAGTGGCAGGTACCTCTAAAAATACTCTCTGGAGATGAGACTGGATTAAAATAGCTTTCATATAAACCAGAACACTTTTCCAGTTTTGCCTGAAGAAATTCATGATGACTGGAAGAAGTACTTCTGTGTACAACTACACAAGAAAGATAAGAGTCAGGTTTTTCATTTATTGATTCTAAATTAAAAAAAAAAAAAAGATCAGCGATGAAGTGGTAAAGAAATGAAATCCATAGACCTCCAATATATTCATCTTTCAGTTACTGGAACACAGAATGTTCTGTGGCACAAATATGATAGCGGCTGAACAGTTTAACAATTCAACAGTGATGGAAAATTATATTCCTTTTATTTTCTCCCCTCTTAAGGTGTACAACATAACTTTGCTAACTTGTATTACTTATTTGTGTTTCCATGAGCTGAGGGGCAATAGGCAAAAAAATCAGACACTGAACCTGCAGGTCAGAGTAGAAATTCTTCGTTTCTTTCACAAAACATTGACACATTTCCTCAGTAACATCTCAGCATTGCTTCAGCTTGTTTTGTTTTTTTTTAATTTCTTGATGGTGGGTTTCAGAAACTGTACATTAGGAGCTGCAGTGAAAAGCAGGAAGACCACCCAGAAATCCTTTGACAGGAATGCCTTTGAACAGGAGTGAATTTTGTAGAGGAGTTGCCATGCAACTCATCCCAGCCAGCCTGTGCCAGAGCTGAGAGTCAGTCACAAATTCAGCCCCATGCTCCCAGATATTTCACAACCTATACAAATTACCACTAATAATATCAGAAATTTTAATCCACTGATCTCAAAATTCTTCATAAAAGTTAACAGCATTCTTCCATTTACAGAGAGATATTGCAAATGCTTACTATTAACTGGTGTGCTCCAGGGAGCATCCTAGGCCCAGAAGGGCTACTTGTAGTGGAGTATTATAGGCTTGTTAGAAAGTCCTAGAAGGACTGAGATTTTACATATTCACAGTGGTGCACCTGTGTAAGTATGTGTCACTAGGGTGATGCAGGCTTGAACTGTAGGTGCACATAAAAAAGACATTTTTAAGTTCCCTACAATTTATTTTAAATTCTTCCACTACCAGTGTCAGACTCAATGAAATTAATTTCATTATTTATTTGGGATTTTAACATTGTAATAATTTTTATAGGAGTCGCAGGGTTAAATCAAGAGTGTATTAATTTTTTATATTAAATGTAGAATGAAATACATGTATAAAAAAGCTTTCATTTTAATTCATCATGATATTAAATTACATTGCCAAAGTTTTCCAAATGTGTATTTTATAGTCAGTAGTAACCTTTCAAAAGATAAATGATTTAATAAATTACTTACTTTACATTTAATGTTACGAGACAAAATATTACATAAGCCATAGAAACAACTAAAAATGGGTATTTTTAACACTGTTTTCTCGGAAAATATGTGTAAATGAGTGATTTATGTCTTCTGCATTTTTATTTAGAATGAGGTTTTAAGACTTGCTATTACTTCCACCTAAGTGAGGATAAAAAATCTCCATGATAGAAGCTTGTTAATTTTAAAAAGAGATTTTGGGGCCCAGTTAATGGAAGTATTATAAAAATACAAATTACTTATATTGTAGGTTCAAGAAAGAACATGAAAATAATACTGTGCTGGACAGACTTCCAAGGAATTTCAGGAAAACAAACAACATTGTCAAAGTAATTGTGTTCTGACATTTTCAATAACCACCCTTTTACCCATCCAAGAGAACATACAAAAAACCCAAACCCAAAACTAAACCCCCATGTTTTTCCCTTTAGTATCTTTCTAGGCAGGAATGATCTAATCTCAGCAAAGTCCTTCTGGTATCTCCACTGCTGTAACACACATTCTCTATTGCTAGCAGCCACGACCATGTTCAGTCAAGATACCAGAACGGCTCAGACTACAAAGTAAAAATTTTAAGAAATTGCAGAGGCTTTCTTGTACTTGTGCAAACCCCGTGAAAACGTGCACAGTGACATGTTGTCATTTGAGGGATGAGACAGGAAGGACTGAACAGAGGAACAGCTCTGTGATCAGCTGTCCTGTCTGCAGTTCATCTACTTAAACACAGAGACCATTCTCTTTGTTTAAGGCGCAGAGTGTGTTGATTCTCCAGAATGATGCTCAGGATTTTCACTCTGTGGACCATTTCAGAAAGGAGATTTTATATAATTTTTCACTTGATCCTCCCTGAATTTTTATTTGGCAGTTCAGAAGGATGCAATTCAGTCAATGGCCAAGCCAAATGGCATTGAAACAAACTTCTTAATGAGGCAGGGCAAGACTGTGAGATAAAGGCTGTTTTCTGGTGTGGCTGCGATGGTTGCCAGACCATACTTGAGTGCAGAACCTAAATGATGAGAAGGCAGGCTTGACTGTACAACTGTACTTATACTGTTCCAGCAAAAGCCCGTGGATCCCCTCCAAAGAAGCCACTGACCACATTCTTCTCAAAGTATGGGTCATCACAAAGAAAAAAATTATACTCTTCAGAGCATTATTTTAAAAGTAGTAGTCCCGAATGTTTTGAAAGATAAATACCCAACCCCTGCAAGTCCTTTCTTCCAGATTTGTTAATTTGACCACCCCTATTGGGACTTGCAGACTAATCTTCCTTTACTGTGTAGCACATTCATTGACATTTGCAGTGCTTTCTCCCTTCAGATCCTCATTCAAGCTTTTTTTCTGCTCTATTTCAACCTGGTAGAAGAAAAAGAGGAAGAAAATTTTTAATGAGAAAGGAAATCAAAAGATTCACAAATCTTCCTCCGTGGTGGCTCTTGACCTCAGGTGAAGAAACTCTTGGTGAACTGAAAGGGTTGTGTGGAAAAACAGACTGAGGATTAGGGAAAATTTTATTTTACTTACGTATTTACTATAAGGATTTTCAGTCTAATCTAAGCTGTTCTACAATTCAGCAGTGTCATGAAATAATTTCTAGAAGAGATGTCATGCAGAGAACTCACATGATTTTATATTCATTACCATTCCCAGATGTACCCTGAATACAAACCCAGAACCAAATCTGCAGATAATAGGTGGCTTCCTATGTGACAGCAGAAAACCAGCCTTAATTATAAAGTCTGCGAAGACTGATGTATAAAACAAAGACTTTTTTAAAATGATTTTTGAGTTTGAAGGGACCTATACAGATTATCAAATCCAACTCCCTGCTTCTTGAAGCAGTACCTAACACTACCCCAAATATCAGCACACTCCCTGCTGTCCTCAGGCTCAGAAGTGTTTTGGCCTACAGATATCAATTTGTATTAGGTCAGGGCCAAGGGGATCTATGTTTGGGTTCTAAGTCTCCACATCTCCAAAAACTCAGGAATAATCCAATGTTTTAATTCTCAAAAGGGATACTTAGGAAGATCAAATACTGTCTTCAGGGAATTTAAGAAACTACTATAAGTATAATTACAACTACCAGTAAAAATATTTGCCATGAGAGTCTTTTCAGAATCTGTTATCATTGCACTCAAAGAAGGCAAGGTAGGATGCCAATTTCTCTGCTGAGTATTCAGCTAACATGCAAATTTACTGAGATATTTTGGCAGGAATATACATAGTGGACTTTCCTATCTGCTCCTCTCCTTAGGGCAGGTAGAAGGAAGAAATATTTAAGTGGACTGCACTAGGACTCCCACAGTAGCATTCCCACTATGAAGAGCAGCAAAACTCCTTGTTCAAACTCTCCCTATCAGGTAATCCCCAAGAGCTGTGTGCACGCTCTTCCATAGGCAACTGCAAGCAAATTTATTCCATCTTTGCTGAGGGATAATCCACTGCATGTTTGCCATGAACCAATAGCTGCACATGGGTAGCGACTACACAGAGCCTGGCATGTGCCAAATTCACACCTCTTTTGTCCATGGTATTTCATTTGTCTGCCCATAATTTTCAAGACCATGAAGCATGCAAAGTAACCATGGTGATTAGCACTGCTCAGTTTTACCTTGTAGCTGTAGTGTGCTGAATAGTTGACCCACTTCCTCACATCGGTCTTGTCCTCGACAGAGATGGAGCGAACAGCGGCTTTGGACGCCGAAGTGGTGGGCATGTCAAATTCCACATCTACATAGCGGACAAAACTGGAAGGCACTTCCCGGTCAGAGCCAAGCTCTAGGTGACAGAAAAAGCAGTGAGGATGGCCAGAAGCTGGAAAAAGAGAGTAAACAGTTGTGAGAGTTGTGTCAGATGAATCAAAGCACCACACCTAGGAGAAAGAAGCATCACGAAGCTGCAGGAAACTGAGAATCTCCCTAAGTGAACTAGTTCATAGCAAGTGTCTTACCTGCTTCAATGTGGTTGAAGTTACCAAAGGAATTAAAAAAAATGCAAAAAGGATTGCTAATCACTCTAGTTTGCTTTTAGTGGGTGTGTATATATATATATATATAAAAGAAGTAAATCAAGCACAGTAGGGTAAAGGTATTTGTCGTCTTGGTTCCCTCAGTATCTGTCACATGCTAAGTACATCGTGGCACATCCTGCTGAAATGTTATGAAATTATAGTAAGGAAAGGAGGAATTTGGAATTATTTGATGTTGATTTGAAATTGTTATTCACCTTTTCAGCAGAAGAAAATTTACTGGATAAGGTTAAATAACTTTCCCACGTTCAAGAAGCAAATTTGTGCAAAGCTTCAGAATAACCATTTATTCCTCACTCGAATTCATGACAAGGTGGCTGGTCATTAAGGATGGCAAGAAAAAGAGGTAATGTTTAGCTCTGACATATGTAAATTACCCTTATTACTTTTTCGTCTTTGTTTTGCTGGACAGCAGTGATGTCTAAAAACTAAAGTATGGATGTCTAGTCAAACTAAGTTGGCTTCTTCTGTGACTGCTGCCAACTCCTTAAATTCTTGAGCAAGTAATTTAATGTCTCTGCCTCAGTTTCTCTATTTGCAAAATGAGGATGAAGGCCTCACAGCTACACAGGGCTTTCCAATTGAAAGGATCCTATTATCTGTGTATGTGTAAATGAATGCATAAGTAAATGAATGGAAACCTTGCCTGCCTTTATTATAAGGCTTTAGGATTCCTGAATACTTGTTCACTAGGAAAGTTCTTCTCCATATAGATCAGCAAGGTGTACAGGACAGAGACAAGGAAGGAGGAAGGCAGGCAGAGTAAAGAGAACTGGGTGGGGAAAGCCCAGAAGCTCCCACTGGGAAAAGCAGGAATATACCTGCTTAACCCAAAGTCAGCCTTGTTAAACTGAAGCCTGAAAAGCAAGATGTAGGATTTTGAAGTATGACTGGTTGCAATAGGATGAAATCAGGCAGTCTCTAAAGGGCTTAGACATTGCAACATTCCACTTGACCTCTGAAATAGATCTGGAAAAGAAATTCTACTCGGTATAAGTCTGGGTAAGAATTTCATCTAGAGTCAGCCTCATATTTCAAAACAGTCTAGCCAGTTCCCTCACTGCTGGAAGGTTTGTAAATTAATGTGTGTGCAGCAAATCCAGTGAGGGGCTGTGCAGTTCAACAGAGACCAGCGATATGCAGCACCATAGCTGGAGCCAAGTTACGAATGAATGGGTGCAGTACCAAGCAGATATAGAAGCTCAAGTTCTGCAAGCATTAAAATACATCTGCTTTTCATCAGGATTAATTATCCCAAGCAAAGTACTGACTCGTTTGCCCTGGTTCTAGAGCAAGCCAGGATCTCTGTTTGACAGCCCTGCCTGGCTTTTCATCCGTGGACATGCTTTTTCTGGATCAAAAGCTGTGGTGCACAGGAGGCCTTCCTGGTGGTCCCACCCACCACAGGAGAGCAGCAGCTTCAGGAGCTCTCAGGGAGATCTGGGTTTCCTTCAGCACCCAGCTTTTGCTTCTGGCCAGTTCTTGAGCTGGGCTATGGTGGGCACAGCCGTGGTGGCAGCACAATTCAGCATCTGCCACCGGACCCTTGGGTGACACAGCACTGCTCTCTGGCACTGCATTATGAAGATGCCTTAAACTGGCTCCAAAAATCTGCGTTCAGCACTCAGTAGTGGAAATCAACTCCCAGTCTCAGGCTCCTCATCCATTCATATCTCTTTCCTCACACTGTACCACTCTCAGCAGACTCCACATTATAATCCTTCCTGCTCATCTGCTTTGTTATGCTTTTCCTCTCTAGTTTGTTGTGGGTTGTTCCCTCCTTCGACTGGAGAACACCAGCAGCCCAGGAATGGCTCTGTGCTCTGGTGCAAGCCACATCCACAGCTGCAGAACGTTCAGCTTGTGCTGCAACACTCCTGAACTGGCACATGCTCAGCTGCTTTTGAGGTGGAGATGGGTGAAGGTATCACTGGTAAGTGTTTAATTGGGTCTGAGCACACTGCATGCCAGGTACTTTGGAGATTTGAGCTTTTACACTTTTCATAATTTCCACTGGACATTTGGTAACACCCCCACCCAAAGGCATAAAAATTATGGAAGTTATTAATTTAAACCAGCTCAGTGTGGTAGATAACAAGGCAAACAGATTAAGAAAGCAACCCCTTCACTGAAGCTACTGCACAACTACCTAGGCCATCAGTGTTCATTACTGTCCTGAGCATGAGGCTCACAAGGCACCACCTCTACAGACTGATCAACAGGCTCATTCAGAGCTCTTTCTCTAATGGACAGGTACCTTTCTTAGTAAAATCAGGAGGAATCAACACATTGCGTTTGTTTTGCACCTCTTATTTCCTTGATCTACTACCAGTCTGTTCTGACAATCAAAAATCTGGTAATTCATATATATGCAAGTGTAACTGTGATTGGAGAGAATCTGTTCCAAATGACTCATGACACTCCAAATATCCCAACGTTTGGGTTAAAAGATATAATTTACTTCAGAAAGTATTCCAGGCAGCATGCCTGAGATCCACAGCCAAACTAGAGAAAAGTTCAAATCCAGATCCAAGGCTCTGCATAGATGTTACATCCCTGCTTCATAAGAATGAGCGTTTTCCCACGATCAAAGACTAATTGGATGTTTCCCTACTGGTGGATTAAAAAAAAAAAAAAAAAAAAGAGTACGTGAAGCCCAGCCAGCAGCAACTGGAGCTGTAAATAGCCTGCAAACAGGCATTCTTCATCAACTCTTTTGTTCATATTAATTTTAAATATGAGACAGACAATAAAGTTTACCAAGCTGTAAAATTTGCTATTTGGATTTCAGCAATGTGCTCAGTAGAATGCAGTCTACATTTTTCCTTAGGTCAAATCATAGTCAGAGTATGCACTGTCCTTCATTGGTCACATGCTTTTCAATGTTCAGTCATAAGCAGATACTGTGGCTACAAAATAACACAGACAGTGCTGATAAAGCTGTCTCCTAGAGTGAGAGTGCAAAGGGCTCCATCCAATTAGAAAGTACAGAAAGAAAAAATTAGATAAGAATGCAAACTGCTGAAATAATTCTTAACAATCTGGGTGCTTAGGATGCTACAACCTTCATACAAGCAGTGAGCTCAGTAGGGACACGCTCTCCTGTGGATGGCAGGGCTGGGGGTCATGCCCCTTACCTCTACACAGAGACTGCACCAGTCCACATTCAGAGAATGGAGCGAAGCACAGGAGGTCCAGCTGGCTATCTGGAGACCTCTGGAGTTCTGGGATTGTGTTTGCAAGGGACTGTGTGTCAGAGCACACACACTGGATGAACAAAAAGTCCCAAAATATGTGCCTACATATGTACTCCTGTGAGTATGTCTGGCAGACAGGCACAAGTGCTGGAGCACCCATGCAATGCATATGCTCCAAGTGGTGTGGACCTATTGTGTGGCCTCTGGAGGCAGGTGGAGCTGCACACTGTGGCCACCTGCAGCACTTGCCTCAGCTCCAATGTGATGCCACTACTCCTCTCCTGCTCTGGAGTCCCAGGCATCAAAGCAGTTCTTTAGCAGGCCAGATATTTGCAGTGCTCTTAGAGATGAGTTACAGGTATCACAGTAAGGGAGTATGAAGTGTGAGTCAGTGGAGTAGTTTTAAGTAAGAGTTTTATGTATGTTTTGAGAACTGAATCATTTATAACAACTTTGCAAATACATGAAGCTGGGTTATTATATGACTTGTGGATAGGGCTGGATACAGCCAAACGTGCACAAGGCTGGCAGTTAGATCCCACATGAGTATCACTTGGCCAAAAGCATATCATGTCTATCAGGCAAATCTAAGGAGGTGTGGGAATGAATGCTTCTGAGTACCACTCTTTGTTTGCCATATACTTTGAGAAAGGAGAACCATGGGCTGAAGTACCACCAATAAACAGAAATAGTCCCTGAAGGGCAAGGTCAGATTTAAACTACACTTGGCCTGCCCTGTCATCACTTTGGGATTCCCTCCCTCTCACATACCTCATGTGTCCTGGCCAAGACAGTGCTTCCAAGGCTCTTCCTTTCCCTGAAATTACATCTGATCTGACCGGAGGGGTGAGGACACTCTCTTCCTCGCAGGATGTAAACAAATACCAACTGCCCTGTGTTTTGCATGATGACACTGATGGATAGATGCTCTGTGGCAGGAGTCCAAAAGCAGCAACAAATCTGTAATGTATTTCCTTCCCCCTGTCACAGTGTATATACAATAAAGATTCACAATGGGAAAGAAGGAAACAAGAGGCACAGATCAATATCTCCCTCAGAGTAGCAATGGGTAAGGCAGCATCACCTTGCAGGAGGAAGTAGAGACAGGAGTTTTGCCTCTTCTCCTGGTTTGCTACTGGCATGTTCTGTGATTGTGTTAAAGTCTGAGGGCTTTCTGAGGGCTGATGTCTATATGGTACATTGGGATCTTCGGAGAGAAGATGCCACAGAAGGCCCAATTTCACAGCATCTCATTCCCGGAGCTCGTGCAGATGGCACACTGAGATTTTCCTCACAAGCATTGCTCATAAACAGCCTGGGGTTAATTTTTCATTGCTATATTTCTCTCAAATTTCCAAGCTCTGTCTTCTTACACTCAGTCTACAGGAAACCTGGAGCTTTCCCTTTTCCACTGATATCCCTCCAAATATGTAACTGGTGGTGTAAACTAGTGTTCTTGGGCTGAAATGTGACCCAAAAGATCAGGACACCTGGGTTACTGTTTTGCTGACACTCTAAGTCAAACTCAGGAAAAACATATAGAGAGTGCCAAATCTGGTACCACAATGAACTTTCCTTCAGGGAACACTGAATACAGAAACCCTCCCAGTCACCCAGATGCATTATTACAGCATTAGTTCTGAAAAGTCCATCTCATTGTAAGAAGCTATTCTAGATCAGAGAGGTCAAGAAGTAGAATTCACTACAAATAAAAATAAACCTGAGTTGCCCAGCTTTACAGTGAACCATGGATGACAGGCAGCAAACACAATAACTGGCAGAAATGGCCAAAGGGAACAGTAGCTTGCCTACATTATTTTAATGTTTAATTATGACCATGTTACTAGAAATACAAAAACTTGGGATAGAAATATAAAGTGGGTTTCATGTTGGTATTCTCTCTTCAGGTTTAAGCTGTAATTCTCTGTCTGCACTGATTAAAGAAACATAGCCAAAAAATGATGTTTGGAAATGTCTATTTTTTTTAAATGGTTGAGCAATGTCTTCTGTTCTCTTATAACTCCCATTGCAGATAATTCAGAGGCATTAATTGTGGCATATGCACTGAAATATATAGCACTGGCCCAGTATGCTTGGCAATGCATGGAAAATATACCACATGTGCTGGAGCACATTTATCTGATTCTGTCATTCAGTCCCATAGCACAGAATCTTGCTTTTGCAAGTTACGTGAAAAAGCCCTGGTTCCAATAACAGTACTGAGCACACAGATGTTTGATGCCTAGGTTTCATAATCACAGAATCACAGAATCATTTATTGGAAAAGATATTTAAGATCATCAAGTCCAACCATTAACCTAGCACAATTCTAGTCTACCACTAAACCATTTCCCTAAGAACTACCTCTTTTAAATACCTTCAAGCAGAGACAGAATACATATTTTTGCATCTAGAAAACCTAAAACTGTTTTTATCATTAGCTATATTTGTAGTATATGTAAAACTATTACACTGAGGGTCAGAAAAATATTTTGTGCAACTAACTAATGCCCTTTGGTATACTACAGAGGATGATATATCTCTCACCATTTAAACTCAGTATTTCCTATCTTTCAAAATACATAACTTGTTTTAGTTTATTCCTGCAGAGATGGTATGTGCCACTCACCTGAGTTTTTGTCAGGCAGTCGGTTTATCCTCCATACGATGGAATTAAAGGCATGCTCGTATTTGGCAGTTCCCAAAGTTACTCTCATTACTGGCTCAGAACCAGACAGACTGGTTGATCCAAAAGTGGCTCCCTTGTTCACCTTGGCTTTCAAAGATTTCTCCCCCAGGACACTCTCCCTGCGGAAGTTCTTCACCCACTCACTTGGCACGGGGTAGCGGATCATCACGTTTTCACAAGGGACCTGAGTTAAAGGGTCATGATTGGAAGAGAACCCCGTGGACATCATCAGCCAGCTCTGCACCTCCACCTCAGCACCATTGATGCTGGCAGCTGTCCTCAGAGTAAAAGGTAAAGTTTTCTCAGCAAAGACAGTCCTGAATCTCATCAGTTCAAACCGACAGGCATCCAAGGGGTTGAACAGGATAATACGGGAGTTATTAAACATATCCTCATCCACACATGAATGGAACCGGCAGCTGTATAATTTAATCCACTTAGTGGTAGTAGTGGGCATAATATCCTGCCTTGCAACTATTTCATTCCCTTTAATCAGGATATCATTAAGACCCAGTCTGCATTCTGCCAGACCAGAAAGGAAGCTGAGAACATAGATATGAGTCAGCACACTGTGCTGGAGAATCACACTATCTCCCTTGGCCAAGATGCCATGAAACTCATCTCTGACATCCACAGTGATTTCTTCTTCTTGATAATTCAGTCCCACTGTGCTCAGATCTGTTGATGAAGCTGGCAAGTTCATCAGTGTGTCTTGCACAGCAGTGATGAAGCTAAGGAAGTCTTCATAATCTGTAGTCCCAAGCTTGATAATTTGTTCTCTCTCAGCAGTGTGTGCAATGGCAGGCTTAGGCTGATACTTCTTTTTCTCCTTGTACGTCGTGCGGTCCAACCGCACGCTGTGTATCCGTCCATTCTCATCGTAGTTCTGCAGCTTGCGCTCTGAAATCTCATGATTGATTTCAAGTTTGAGTTCCCGAAAAGGCTTCTCTAGTCCCTTCTCATAAAAAAGCTGTATACACCCACTGTCGGTCAGCTTGACATATATTGGTCCCCAGTGCCTAGATGACATAATGTTCTTCTTCTCTGGGATCCTCAGCATCATTGGCCATCCATCCTTTGGCTGAGCTGGTGCCAGGTTAAATAAAGCTGCATCCAGATCATACGGCATCAGTGGGTCATCATCAGGCAAGGTAGGACTGCTCACACGATCTGGGTCTCCAATCTGGAGCTGTTTGAGCTGCTCTACAGCATCTGTGTGGGTTACAGTTTTGTTTGCCTCATGAAAACTGATGGTATCAGGCTCTTGGTGGAGAAGAATGAGAGAATCTCTTTGGCTTTTGCCTGGAGCACTGGAGACAGAAGAACTTTTGGAACGCCTCTCTCGCTCCTCAAAGAATGAGCTGAATGGATTGATGGGTGAGGGTTGGACATCTCGAAGAGATTCATCCAGAAAGGGATTAGTAGCACTCCACGGTGGTGTTTCAACAGAAGGCAACTTTGTTAAAGAGGAGAGATCTAGTTTTTGAATTTTGGAGAGGTCTCCCAATGTGCTTTTAGGACGTTCTCTTTTCTTTAAGGATGTAGTGTGATTAAAGTTAACATCTGGAGCCTGTGTTTCTGTGGATGGGGTATCTGTTTTCAAGGGAGAAAGGCTCTGTGGTGAAAAACTAACTTCATTGTCATCAAAAGTCACCCAGCTGGGAAAGCGAGCTGTGGTTGGGGTAGATGAATGGCCATTCATGGAGGTGCTGTTCAGCTGCCAGTTGACAGCCTCCATATCTATCTCTTCATCTTCCTGGAGAGATGAGGAATTGTCTTTAAAAAAAGAGGGGAGGGGAGAAAATTTCAGATAATTATTCTGAAGTTACCTATTTCTCTCCACATAAAAACCTCCAGAGTCTGCACACTCAAGGAAGGCTATTTAAATGTTGGGCAAGAATACTCAGGATACTCAAATAGATAAGATAGTCAAAAGACTTGGCTAAAATGCTGAGGAGTCTGACAAGAATTAATTAAAAGATACAGAGTTGAGTACTGAGAAGGATTCCAGAAAGAAATATTAAAGGAATCATAGAACTGATTGTACTGATCTCAGACCAACATAATGACCTAAAGGAGAAACCACACGTCATGGTGATTTTTTAAAACTTCCCTCTCTAAACTTTCAGGATGCATTTCTTCTCTACAGTTATCTTCTGTTATTTGCCTGGAATGTTTCCTCACTCTTGTTATCATTTTCTTCCCTCTTCTGTCCCCATACCCTTTGCTCTAGAGAATAATCCAGTAGGAAGAGGAATGAACATTGAGGGGGAGCTCATCTCCAATCTGTCCCTACATACTTGTCTGTGCATTTGCCGTTACCACAAAAGCACATGGGGTATGGTGATGGCACTGTAAAAGGTGTGATTTTTCCCCAGGATGTGTTCAGTAAAGACACTCTTTGTTGTACCCAGTGTGCAAGAGTCTGACAGTCCTTGGATGTCTCTGAAACATCTCTTGGAGAAGCTGTGATCTAGGGATATATGTTAGGATAAGGAAAACATGTTTGTGATTTGTGTTGTAGAAGTTGTCCTTATCCTCTCTCAGGACAAGGCACCTTTGTCTGCTATTTCTCTAGTCTCTGTTTTTCTAGTCTCTCTATTTTTCTGTCTGCCAAGACACTTTGTAGAAAACTGTATCACAGGGCGTTATTTCAGTGCCAGCTCTTCCCAGGATTGTTGTAGTGGTAATAAGGTGTTTTCCAAAATGAGCACAAATTCTCAGTGTTAAGAAATTTAATTATTTTCTTCCCACTTTCTTCCTACTGAGCTAATGAATCAGAGTGCTCCTAGAAATGAACAGTCAGTATGAAATTATACTCTCTAGCTGCACCATGTTTGCTCTACATGATACAGAAGTGCTGGAAGTGCTTTTTGCTTCTCCCAGATATCCCATGTTTTACACAAGTCACTGTTCTTCAGTACAAGTGGGAAGTAAATGTAAAATGTAGCACTGTAGTATAGCTGTACACCTATGATTTGAGCATAATTTACTGCAACAACAACAACAAACTATTTTAAATCATTATTTAAATTGCCACCAGTTCCCAAAAGAGATGAGCTTGATTTCCATTCTGCCTCAACCATAACAGACAATTTGAATTTTAATTTCAGCTTAATTTAGGATATGAAATAGGGAATATTCATGCTAGCCGAAGTGCTGCCATGAGCTCATTACAATGTCTTGGCTAACTCGATATTCTGGCCCTCTCATTCCAGCAATATGTAAGTTTACCCAACCTTCTGATCTGAGGACAAAACATATCAACCAAGTTCTAAGGGTTATTACACTTGAGAATCATATATGAAGGTGAATGATACCAATTTGTTTTTCAAGCCACAGTAATACAAAGCAGTAACAAGAACAGATAGCTTTTACAGACTACCCATGAATTGCAAAGTGTATATGAAAAGAAGTTTCATTGTCTCAGTTTCTCAGATTTTCTTCTCTACCCTGCCATCTCACTCCCAGCTTTACACAGTGCCTTTCTGTAGCCCCTGTACTGGTCACACCACAAGGTGCAGTGGTGGATTCTTTATCTGCTAAAGTATTGCCACAAGGCTATAAACAGATTGGGGAGGGGGGAACAACAACCCAACTGACTATTATCCACAATCACACCCTGAGTGAGAAAGTAATAAAGAACCCAGGAAGAATAATCTGACATTGTTCTGATCCTCAATCCACAACAATATGTCACCTATGCTGTCTCACATCTTTCCAGAACTTTTGGTCCAGCACGCAGCACCTTAAAACAAAGGTTTTATGGTATTTCCTGGAAAACATTGCCTGTTTCTTTTAGGACTTCCAAAATTCCAGTGTTTATAAGATCTGGATTGCTCAAGAGCAGACCACCTCTTCTCTGCCTGCAATTATAATTTACTTCTGACAAGGAAAGTAGGCTTTGGTTTCTCTTTAATGGATCATCTTTTCATTTTTCTATTTGGCTAAACCACAACCTCTTGATCACCCACATGCAATAGGTTGCAAGACAGATTTGTAAGCATTCCTCGACTCTTGAGTGTCTCTGCAAGTTCTGGTATGTAGAAGAGGTGACTGCTTATACAGGCCGTGCCCTCTACTCTTGCTATTTAACACATCACATCACATGCAAAAATTTAACAGCAATTTAGTTCTCCAACATGTTGAACTGTAAGTACAAAAGTTAGGTTTTATGGCACAGCTAAGAGACATTTCAAAATCACCACAGACTAAATAAGCAGCAGAAGAAGGTGCAAGATGAAAGACTGAAGTCACAGATCTGATCTCTGCGGTTTGCTCTTATTCATTCTCCTCCCAGTTGACTGACTTCTCAGTTCATGTTGAATGGATTCATCCTTAGGTAACTTTTCAATTCATAATACTCTGCCAAATCACAACATCTCTTTGAACACAGTTGTCTGAATTTAGGCCACATAAATCTGGCCTGCTTAAACCTAGAGTAGTTGCATTCCAAATCCATACTACAGTAATACTACACAGACTGTTCCCAGCAGTGGCTTAGTGGCTACTTAAATACAATGACTGTTACTTGGTTAACTATTGCAAATTCATCATAAATCCTAAAAGAAGTTTAATTGTCAAAGGAAGTTAAATCATCTGAAGCTACAAAGGCATTATATCATGGAGCTTCCAGATCTAGTTAAAACACAATAAATTTCATCTAGGTTCCATTGATTTATCCCTACAAGTCTCTATAAGAACTTCTATATTTCATTTTAAATGTAAGCCATCATGTAGATACTAAACTGAAGATTAAATACAAGAAAATGATGACTCAGCCCTCACAGCTAGGTTGCAGCAGCCTTCATACTGCAAGAAAACTGTTGAAAAGGACAGTCCTCTACATACTATCTAAAGGATCCTAGAAGTTTTTGTTGACCATTGTTTTTGTTTTCCATTGATGTTCTGATTTTTCTAACAATTACCTCTCTACACAGAAGTCTGTGTTTATGGGAAAGAAGGATCACTATATTTGAGGCGTTTGTGCTTACAGTGCTTCATTGCCCTGAATAATTTGCCTGGTGTCTCCTCCATTCACACCACCCTTGCTGCTTGGAGAAGGAAAAGAGCATCTTCCCAATAAAAAAGACTGAACTGACCAGTAAGACACTGGTTTCACACTGCCAGAACAGTGGTAGTTGCAGCTGTAAGTCTCACTGCACCACGCAGGAAGCTATCAATTATTTTTCTCTTCTCTGTTTATCTTTATTCAACTAGAGAAAGTAATTAATTCAATCAGAGCCCTTTCACTCTTCCTCGAATAAAGAAAATGTTCAAGATAACAAAATTAGTTTGCAACTAAGAAGAACCTTCTTGCATGAATTAATTTAAAAATACTCAATATTTTTATTGTGTTATGTTTATTGAATAGCTAAAACTCTGGTTCATAAAAAAAATTCCATACCACCAGCATGTCAGATATGGTACGGAATAACTGAAAAAATATTTCAGCAATTCATAGTCTGTGTACAGTGAACTCCCCTTTCTCTTGTACAGATCTTGGCTGCAACTCAGTTTATAAAAGTTCCTTACATGTTCTGCAGTCTTTACTATGCAGTGGCCTAGGAAATCAGAATGTATTTTGCTAGTCTTAAGATAAAACCAAGCACCTGTAACACATTGTGCACAAAACTGATAAATTAGGTTTGTGCAGAAGATATCCATATTCAGGAAATATTCTTTCCAGATGTACTGCTTAGTTTTTAGCCTGTAAATACTTAGAAGTTAGTGTACTAATACTCCTACACAGAATTATAGTCAAGAACAAGCACACAGGCTATCAAAAAATCACCAGAACATTGCAGAAAAGAGAGATATATAGCTTTGAAGTGTGCCTGTGTCTCAAATTCATACCAATTTATCACTTGAACAGTAGACTCCAAATTAGACATAGTTCATGCAAGTAATGGACAAGGTTGTTAGTGTCTTGAATAAACTTTGCATCTTTACATGAGGCAGGAATTACGTGTTAGAGGCAGTTACTTTTAAAAGGAATAAAATTCTTCTAGTCATAGCTAGAAAACATTTCATACTCCAAGCAAAAGCACTGCTTATCACTTAAACACAGCTTGCTTTGTTGTTTTTTTTTTTAGTTAAGATGGCTACTCTAAAAAGAAATCGAAGTAAATACTTCTTTACATACTTAAAAGAGTGGAGTTCTTCTCTTGTGTAACACAACGGTAGTGAATGGGTCCCAGAACTATAACAGAAAAAGAGCCTTTTGGATTTAGCCCATTTGAGAGCCACAGGTCAGGAAAGCTCCTGAAGGTCAGTCCGTGTGTTTCCATTAGCTGGCCAGAAGGTGGTACATTAACACTGATATAATTGGAAGAAGTGTTCAAGATTTTTAAAAGATTTAGATAAGACTCTGCCTGTTCAGAGAATTCACATGCTACATGTGACATAATACTATTTGTTTATAATTAGAGCCAAGTTGTGAACAGATCTTACCTAAGTGGTGGAGAAAAGATTAAAACCTCCTTCTTCTACCTGAGAACTTATTTCTATTAAACAAACAGGTATATTCATAAGGTAAATGTCTTAGCAAGTAAGCATACTTACATGATTCATTGCAAAGCACCTTCGTTTCTACCCCTGAAGACATGGCACAGATATGACTGACATATTTTTACCACTATGTCATCTAACTGTGTTCTCAGCAAGGTGTGCTCAGTCCAGAGGTTACCAAGATAGTGACTACACCCTAGGCTTAGTCACTGTTACTGCCACGGGAATACTTACACTCCCTGTTTGGGTAGGCAAGACAAAGCCTGTGTGTGAAGGGACAGAGCAGAGCTGGAAAACACCAAACTGAACCTGTTTCAGCAGAGAGATCAGTAAGAAAATGAGAGATTCTCTGCAGAAGGATGAATCATGCAACTTCATCTTTCATCCAAAAGGAGAACAAAGAGCAAATAAGAAGAACAAGACATGCACAGCATTTTTCAAAAGTGGTTCCTTTAAAAGTACTTTGGCAAAGATAAATGAAGACAGTTTTCCTCAATGTACTTTGGACTTTGCATCTCTCCACAGATGTCTGCCTCTCTCTCTCTGATTTTAATCCACAGTACATACAACATATACTTCAATAGTGGAACTGCCACTGAGATGAGACTATTGACCTCATGAAGAAATGAGAGTGAATAAGGAAAGAGAAATGTATCTGCAAGCCCAGGATGCTTCACGAAGTTGGTATTTGGCAAGAAGAATAAGTATGTAGCCAGCCCTATAAATGCAAAGACAATCCCACTTCATCTTGGAGGAGATGATGCTACCATCCATTGAACAAGCTCTATTTTACAAAAGGCAATCACACAAATCTCTCATGCACAGAAAATACGCTACCTCATTATGCCATAACTTTTCAAGCAATATATGATGGACGAGTAACAAAATACAGAGGTTTGCAGACCTTGTTAGTTTTGTCTTGAGTACTTAAGGTAATACCAGGTGGAACAAGCCTGACATTTGCAGTACCAGACTGCAGGTGGAAATGTGCCAGCTACTGCATCCACTCAGAACCTGGGGTCCCACTGAGCAGGATAATCTTTGATAGCAAAGAACACGCTATGGTCTCATGCACTGAGTTATGGATTCAAATGGTTGCTGCAGTACTGCATAGGTGTGGGGTCTGTCCCTGCTGAATAAATGTGAGAAATGTTCCCACAGCAATAGGAAAATCCAAGGCAGGAGACCATCATGTGTGTTAAGTGGCTGAAACACTCTGGGTTTGCTGTTGCCAGTCCATCAGTTCAGAAACTGTACTGGTAGTGACCAAAAATGGTATCATCGCCTGATGACAACTTGGTAGTCAATACAAAATATCTGGTTCTCTGATCCCTGAGTGGGTACTTCATGCATGGCTGAAGCCAATGTCACCCCAAATATCTGCTCGGTCTTGTGCTGATTCTTTAGCAAAACAAGACAAGTCAGTACACAGGGATGTTGAATAAGCCTGTACCAGTGCTCAACCCGCTGCTTAGAAAAATAAACACTGCACATCATTTAGAAAGAGACAGGATATTTTAAATCTTCAAAATCCACTACTGCAAACACTTCTGGCTCCTCACAACATTTAAAAATAGTAGCACTAACTTCCTCATTCCTGTGCCCAAGGCATTTCCCAGGATCAAGTTTTATATCATATCAAGTCAGCAGCTCACATCCTGTCTGCCAGATATGTCTGCATATCTCAGGTCATGCGGTCAAGAGGTAATCTCATATTTATACACTACCTTTATCCTGAGCAATATCAAAATGATTAACAAGTTATGTCATTGCTGGTATTTAAAAAAAACCCCAAAGACCCATTTAGAAATTTCTAATGTAAGATTCTGTGGAAACTTCAATTTCAGTTATGTGTTTTAATAATTTAGTCACCTGGTGAACTGTGAAGACAAATGTGTTTCACAGACAACACAGCTGATACACAGCTATAACTTATGGAAGATAGCAGTGCTCAACTTTTGCCTAATGCTAATACTTTTCACCCCTGTAGCTTGTTATGCAAACATTTTCTGTTTAAAATGCAGAGAAGACCATGTAATTGCATAAGAGTAGCAAGTTTGGCCAGTTATTCTTGACTCAAAGCACATGTGAGCTCCAGGCTACAGGGAAGTTTTATGAGCTAACAGGTGAGGTGCTCAATGCAAAGGTGAGAGGAGCTATAACAAAGCCACGTGTATCTGATTTTTTTTTTTTTTTTATATTTTGGAGGGATTTTTGAGACATAACACAAAGGACTGAAGGTAACTGGCCGGAAAGATGTGTGAGAGAACAGAAAGGACAGCCTGATCCACATGCAATGCCTGACCCACATAGATACCACTGAAGATGCACCTGCCGGCTCAACACCCACACCCTCAATAAAAAATATTAATTAAAGGTGTCTGAGAAGCAGGATGATGCAAAGGATATGACGCAGGAATGGGCTGCAAAAGTCTTAGGAGCTAATCTGAATCATGTGACTGTCTAAGTGACCTTCAGCTAGCAATTTATGGCCTCTGCTCTACAAGTTTTCTCTCTGTAGCAAAGCAAAAATACTGATGTAATAGGAATAGTTAATGGTTGTTGTTATGTGTGTTTGATAAATAGGCTATCATAAATCATGTGAAAGCTTGCGGGTTTTCTAGGAACCATACAGAATAAAGGGAATAAGCAGGGAAGCTCCTGTAGGGAATAAAACAATTGTAGAGAGTAGAAGCTGTGGCCCTTGGCTGAGCAAAACTTAACTTATGTGTATCAAAGTAGTTCTTTGTGAACTGGCCATTGCAAGTAAGTGTATCTGGATGAAAACGAGAAAGGTGGAGAAACTGGAGTAAACAGCTAAGGCTCAATGCTTATGTACCAGAACTGCAAGGAGAAATGCTTCTTTCTGTTTGCTCCTCCCATAGGCTGAGAAACAGGATACTGTCCACACTATTTAGAGGCAACGAGGATTCCACCAAAAAATATTGGAGGCAAGTGAAAAAGGCTTACAAAGACCTTGGAAAGCAAATGCTTGCAGATCGTGAAACATGCTTCTTATAGTCAGATAGGCACCACTTTATTTGGCTATTGTTCTGTTACTGTCTTCAAAAGTCATACTGGTGGTTGCAGGGTTGAGTCAGGATGCTGCACTGCCTGTTTTCGCCTCTTGAAGCCTTTAAAGATGTGTTTTGGATATACGTTGAGTACAACAATTTAGAGAGACAGAACACAGTAGGAGAAAATATTCCCACTGCTGGTAACCTAACTCCAGCCTCCTTTACACTGACACTGATCTCAGATTTTGACCATCCAAAAAAAGTGATGCTACAGGGGTTGTCTTGGAGAGTGTTATGAAAAGCACAGCTGAACCGTCAGACTTTGTGCCTGCCCTGCTATCCTGATGAGCACAGCTGTACCATCAACAACTTCAGCCAACTATGGAAAATAACAGAGTTGACCCAGCTCACCCATTGCATACATATAACAAAAGGACTCCCAGAGAAGGTGGAAGACAGAAAACTTGTCAGCTTGTTCATCCAAACATGATTGAATTAATCATCCTGTTATACAGTCCTCTGCCCAAATCTGAGAGTCTTGTTATCCTGTGGTGTTATCAGCATGTCATCTCCAACCTCAAGGCAGCTGTTGACCAGCCTGGGAGGCTGCTATGACAGACTGGCTCGTTTTACGATACATTGCTGTGATTGATGAGGCCATTCCCTCTTTTCCACACTCATCTGCTCCACGCCTGAGACTCCCTTAGCACAACCAGTCCAGGCTCCCACCATAAAACCCCAGCTGTTGTGCTGCTATTCACAATTGCAGGAAATCAAACAGAACCAAATACTGGGCTGTTGCCTATCTTATGTCATTTGGAGTTTTGTTTTTCCTTTTCGTATATATGTGTGTAGCTGCCACGGTACACAGGATTATTCAGGGTCACTCCACAGATGCAGCCAAAGAGAAATGATACAACAAACAATTTTCTCCTCCCTCCCTTGGACCATGTTGGTGCGATTACAGTGAACAGAAAGGCATGGGACTCTTTTTAAGTGTGAAAGTTTGAGCAAAAGTGACCCATACAAGAAGAATGGAAAGATGTAACTCATTATGTTATCACAGCACTTTGGTGAGAAGTGAAGAAACCTATACTTCAGTCCTCTGTGCTGATTTTAAATTCCCATTTTCCCATTTTTAACAGGCATCTTCAATCCAATATGATTCTGGCTGGAGGCAAAACACAGAGTATACAAGGTCCAAATTTCTGTATGCTAGTCCTGAATAACTTCTCAGACAACTGAGTTCTTTTATAATTTTTAAGTTTTAGCAACCCTCATCACCATCTAGTCTTAGCTGTGTGTCCTATTTCATCCCCAAATGATGCTTACCATTCCTTTGCTGGGAATGCAGAGAGGGGAGGAACAGGGAATCCTGAAAATTTCTGTCCTGAGGCACCAGAAGTAGGAATCAGGCAGGGTGTTAGGGCTGGGTAGGGTGGAGTTCTGATAGTGTCAATAGGACAATCCCCATACAAAATACACCACAGAAAGCTAAGGGGAAATAGACTTCTGCATTCTGGAAATGTGGAAGGCACCTACAAATCTCTTCAGGGTACAGGACAAGATTAGGGAGGAAAAAAAAAGAAGATATGGCCAGTGTGATAGGAAACATCACTGCCTCTATCACCAAACTGCGTAGCTGCTTTGGTGGCGGCGCCAGAGAGACAAGAGCTGAGCACAGAATGTGACCAATGTGAAGGAAAACAACAGGGCCCCCACAGCTGCTGTGCCCTGTAAACAAAGCTCAGCTTTCTGAAGGGCCATGTGAGATTTTGCAGAAGAGTCCTGAAAGAACTGAGGTCTGCCCAAAGGATACAACAGGGATTAGAGAAATGAGGCACATGAGGAGTTTACTGAGCTTAAACAAAAGGTACTCAGATTATAAAATATGTATTTTAATGTATTCCTACAAAAATATCAAATGAACAGTCAAGAAATATATGGGCAACACTTCATGCATAATCGAAATACTCAAAAGCAGTTTCTTACATAGCAGCACTGACTGGTGGAGGAAATTTGACAGGAGTTACCTAAGAACAACATTGCTATGGACAAGAATGACTGCTCAGTTCACTGGTGAGCATTCTATTCTAACATTTCATGAGCTGATGTGTCTTAGGAAAAGAGATTTTTTTTTTTTTTGTTCATGAGATAATACCGCAAAATTGCTTCAGTATGTTATGAAAATGGGGGTGGGAGAAATTTTTTTGTCCACTGGTCTATTTGGATAAAGGAATTACATAAAATGTCAGAAATAGCTGTCAGATGAGAAAGTATCACGAGAGGACTTCGCTAGGTTAACAAGTCTAGAAGAAAGATCTAAACTCATTTAGGAATGTAATGTATTCTGATCTTTTGCACTGCATCTCTTCAGTTTGCAGATCTGTACCACTCATCTAGGTCACATCAAGGTCAAATGGTGGAAACAAAAAGGCCAGTCATGTGGACAAGAATATGCACCCTATGGAAAGGTTTGAATTTAACTTCTCACATGGAATGGCATTTCTTGTAGGCTTTGTTCAGAAACACACATAAGAGCACTTGAAGTCATGAAGGAGAATTCTGTCTTCCCACTGGCTCCAGGAAAACATGTTTCTGCTTGAGACAAGAAATGAGAATATACTGGGAGTGTGTTTATTTGAACCAGAATTTTAATGCTCTAGAAATGCTGACAGCTTCCAAGATTAAATCCTGTATTTACTAACTCAGCAGTATCCTCCCCCCTAAATTTCTCCATCATCACCACACCACAACATACTCCAGAAAACAAGGTATCTATTGACATTTGGCAAATCTGCACTTGAGTTCTCTGAGCTGGATCTAAACAAAACTGTTTCTTGGGGCCAACTCTGATTATTTTGCATATGAAAACTGGCTTACTCATAAAGCAAACTGAAATCCAGATCTCTCATTACATGATCTGAACAGTTGTCAATTGGCAGCAGCCTGACTGTGTAGGGATAAAAACCATGCCACAGTCCTGTGGGTGAGCCAGTGTCCTTGCGAATAGTTTCAGGATGCATTAGGAAGCAATTACCATATCCCAACAAAACCTAATTATGACTTCTCTCCTTCTTCACCAACTATCACTTAGGAGGAGCCAGAATTATTTTTCTCCTCTCTCCCCTATAGTTAAAACATAAATCAAGGGGATTTTTTTCCCCCTTTAAACTTTTAGCCCTGTTCAGTCTCTTTGTGCCGAGCCTTTTGTCTTCGGGAAGAGGCTATTTCGCTGGAAGCCGATGGAAAGACAACTGTCCGGCAGACAATGGAGCTGTCTGCAGAGCAGGCGCTTCGGATGGGAGAGCGGGATGGCTGAGCCAGAGGCATTCCCGGCCTGTTGCCATAGCAGCGGGTGAGCGGGCTGCCCTCCCCGCAGGGCTCCCCTCCCCGGCCGCCGGGGCTGTGCCGGGAGCCCGGGGCCGGCTGTCCGTGCAGGGAACCCGGGGCCGGCTGTCCGTGCAGGGAACCCGGGGCCGGGTGTCCGTGCAGGGAACCCGGGGCTGTGTGTCCGTGCAGGGAGCCCGGGGCTGTGTGTCCGTGCAGGGAGCCCGGGGCTGTGTGTCCGTGCAGGGAGCCCGGGCCTTCGCGACAGGCTCCTTCCTCCGCAGGACCGGCTTGTACGGACAAGCCTGGGCGCTAATTACAGAATTTGAACTAGATCAAAACAACACACGCCAAACACGTTAAAAGCATTTCGTGCCTGGAACTGGCATCCTTCAGAGTCCACCAGAAATAGTTAGGAAAACACGGCAGATTCCTGGCTATAGTCATTTCACAGGAAGCTCTGGCTGATCAAGGATGTTGAGTGGACGGTTTGCAACTTTAACTTAAGGCAAGAACTAATTCTACATACTTTATCTCTTTCTCCAGCACAGCATGCTACAGCACGAACCATCAAAAAGTCAATGGAAGTGGCAATACCTTCGCGATACAAAGAATAAATATAGATAGCATTATCCTCTGTAAACACAGGGTAGAGTTTAACAGGAGGGCAGCTACTGGAATCCTATATGCTTTCCCCAACTTTTGGCTCTCAGCATTGAGTCTCTACGTACATGTAGCTCTACAGTATGCAGACTTTTAAAATCCACATCTGGGTCTCACTGTCCAAACTGAAAAGTTCTGGTTGTTTTTGTGATAGGCAAGACCTTTTCCTCAATGATCTTTAGTGGAAGAAAAAAGAAGAAAAAATCTTTTGTTATCTTCTTATTTCTCTTCTTACCTTCTTATTTCCCTTCTTATTCTCTGTAATGCTTGGGTACAGAAACTGAGGAAACAACAATTCCCTTTTCAGCCAAGACCAGCTTTACTTTTGATTTGGTTGGAAGAACAAGGATCCTGCCTGCAGCAGCTGTCCACTCCAGCAGTTTGTAAACTGTAAGTTTTATGTAAGTACACAAAAGTCTGAGTGTTTCTTCATCATCTTTTTGACCTGCAAAGCAAGCTGAAAATCTCTTGAGAACAGGAGATCTCATAAGAGTATATGAACTTCAGGTCAGGACAGCGTCTCCTGGATCAGCATTCCTGACAGCATTTCAGTGATTCTCTGTTGGTCCCAGCTGGAACCTGTACATGCTGAGGCAGCTGCAAAACAGACAATAAGCTCATCTGAACTGCTTCCAGCTTCGGTGGAGCTCTTAAATTTGGGAAGGAGAAAGTTCAGGTTGGTTCTTTTAATTTACATTATTTCATTCATTTCCTAACAAGGGACCACCTGGAAAGGGAATATTGCCCTGTCTGCCCGTGGATGGCCAGATGCCAAGCAGATTGCATTACTGAGTGAATATATTCCTTAGATGTCTGCACTTGCACGATGCAGCAGATAAAAGATATGTAAAGCAGAACTCCTATATCCCACAAGCAGCAATTTTGCTGAAGCGGCAAAAGGGAGCCTTTCTTGCTACACTGAGCCAGTAGGAGACACTTTTAGATGGAAATAATTTTGTACACCTCATTTACTGTTGGCTGTAAAGGTGTTTTACCGTAAATGGTATGTTCAGTAGAATGTACTTAGAGATAGTGTGCATGGATTTCCCTCAGGTAAGGAGGGTCAGAGAGAAGTAGGCAACATTATGGGATGGATGGCTTCTTTGGAAACAGTGGTTCTGGAGACGATTTGGATGATTACCACATCTGATGTGATCTTGAGACTAAAAGAACTGATACAATAGGATTTAGGAAGAGAAAAACATTAAGGGGATGGGAAATAATTTCATTTGTCTATGTAGTATGGTCTGATTCCTGGTGGAACCTGATCTTTTGTCTAGAATTCAGGAACACAGAAAAACTGAGAACTGTTCAGAAAAGATTCACAACAATATAAAGGAATAAAACCTCTACCACACACCAAAAGACAAAAGCTCAACCTATTTAATCAGCTCCATGGGAGATTCAGGAACAATCAGTCTGTAAGCACCTACACAGAAAATTATAAAAGAAAAATTGCTGTGATCAAATAAGTGACACGTGGTAGTTGGTAGGCAACACGGAGAAACTGAGATTAAAAACCATGCAGAGGCAATCAACCACTGAACTGATTAACAAAACCCTGCTCAGTGAAGTCACAGGAGTGCTTTAGGCAGGTGAGATTATTCTAGTTCTCAAAGGTCCTAAGTCAGGGATGTGCTCTGCCTTGTGATATGCAGAAGCTCCAGCTACATGATCACTTTAAAGCTTTTTGACCTTTTAATCTGCATGGGAAAAAATATAGCAATGGTTATTTAAGCACCTCCATCTCACTCCCCTGTTGTGTGATGAATTTCAAAACAGCTGAATGAATTTTAGTGCTGCTCCCTCACAGAAAAATATTAATAAAACTAAATTAGATGTGGAGAGTTGATGTCAAATTGAGCATCTTGGAACTGGCTGTAAAAAATGAAAAAATCAAGTTACAAAGAAAGCCAGACCAATATTCAGAAGGCCAAATATAAACATACCTGTGAGGATGTCCTCACACAACCTGCTCTCAAAGTACTCAGACACACATGATACTGCAGTACTAAATGGTGTTGAAAATAACAGAGGAAATAAAATGTTTTGCATGAAATTATCCTTTCTTATAGAGCACAACTTAGCTGAAATTTGCTTTTTTGCACTTCAAAATTCAGTGCCCGACGTACACTTTTGTGTAAATCCAGCTGCTTATTCCTGCATACGAGGGCAATACACTGCTTGTGCTTTCAACAAATACCGAGGCACTGAAATCCCCTAACAATGCAGCCTTGACGAATCTGAATTGCTCACTCACCCACTGAAATTCTATACAGAACAGCTCAGAGCTGTTAATCTCACAGCAAAACCTGCTTCCAAACCTTCCCTTTCTTGAACATTTCAGTGGGAACAGACACAAATTTCTATTATAATTTCAGCAATATTTGAGAATATTAATACAGCTCTTTTTGCATGCTTCTACTACAAAGAAACAGTCAGATTTTTCTCCGTCTGATCAGACAGAAATAGCGTCCCATGGAAGTTCACGAAGCAAGCCACCCTCCTCCCCCACATCCTCGTCGCTCTACAGCACGGTGCGTTCGTACCAGTGCAGTAGGCGCTGTGAATAAGGCACAGGAGGAAATCAAATGCCGATTTAGTTGCATACATAAAACGTGAAGTTCTCTTTTTAATCACTCAGGGGACGAAACTTCAACTCTCTGCCTCATCCTACCAGAAGCGCTCAGAGCACCGAACTTTGCCTGTAAATAAAACTTTCCCAAGTCAAAAATACCGTGCAGGAGGTTCCCTTGTACTTCATGGGCTGGAGCTGTTTCTCCCCATCTCCTTTCTCTGTAGTATCAGCCATCCCTCCGCCTGCCCAGGCGCGCTCCGGCCCCGCGCTGCATTACCTTACTGCTTAAAGAACTTTATGCGCTGCTCCTCCTCCTCCTCCCACCGAAGCAAAAAAGCGAAGGCGAGGCGGCCGAGCTGGCGGGATCCCGTGCTGGCTGCTCTCAGGCGGGGTCAGGTCCGGCCGGCCGGAGCTCCGCGGGGCTGGCTGCGCCCGCCGTGCCCGTGAGCCGCGGCTCTGCCCCGGCCCCGGCTCCCGCTCCGGCTCCGCGCCGGCCCGCCCGCTGGCCAGGGCGGGGAGGTGGGGAATGTGCAGGTTGGGGGCAGGTCTGGCACACCCAGAAACGCGGGAGCTGGGAGAAGCACGGACAGACAGGCAGGGAGCAGCCGGCGGAACGAGAGCGGAACTTAACGTTAAACTCCGCCGAACAAAACTCCCGAAGTTTTGGGCTTTCTTCCTCCAGTAAAAAAACTGCATTTTTTGGGGGGCAAACTAAACCAAACTGCCAAACATTTCAGCTCATCACCTTGCAGAAATGCAGCAGGCTGCTCTCCGTTTCAGCAGCTGAACTACTGTCCCGTTAACTCTTCCATCACCAACTGGCTTTAGGACTGGGATTTCCCTTTGTCCTCTCAGGTGCACGTTTTGGATTTACTCCAGACTGAGTAAATGTAGAGAAAACTTTTAAATGCAAAGCACATACCACATTTTAAAGAACTCAGTCAGTCTGTCATTTCTAATCTTCTTGGAAACATTTTCCTATGTTTTCCAATCATAGACACGAGTCTATCTCAAACTAAAGGACCGAAATTCGAGGATGGTTTTTGATCATTGGAAGGGTATGAGATTCCAGTGCAGTCTTACAGATGGAAAATGAAAGGAATAAGCCACCTGTTTGAAAACACCAGTCAAGACCAATTTATGACATCAATAACAGGGTATGTCCATTTGTGATAGCAGGAATTAGACTTAATGATCCAGGAAGTTCTTGCCATTTCTTGCCATAAAAGGAAGGAGAAGGAGACCCAGCCTACCTACCAAACAACCAGGTTCACCAACACAGAGTGTTCCACCTGCCAAATACACTTCTGTGTATTCCCAAATGTCCTATTTTAGCCTGAATTTTTTTTTTCCTTGCCCTTAGCTCTGCCACAGGCAGTTCAGGTGTAAGACTGAAAACCGCAGGAACAATCTGTCAGTGCCTCTGATAAAACAGCTAACATCCTTCTGCTCCTCTGTGACATTCCTTGGGTTATTCAGGCTTTTCTCATTTCCCCTTATTGATTACTATGTAGGAAAAAATACATGCGATATTTCGACACACTGAGGAAAACAGACATATTGTTTGAAGGCAAGGTTGTCTGGATAATTGGGAAGTAATGCCAAAAAGTTCCTGGCATACAGAAAAATTATTGATTTTCCATTTACCCATTAAATTATATCTGTATAGAAATAATTTTAAGTACATGAAATTACCCACAGAAGGTAAATGGCTTTATGGTTTGAATGGTGGAGTGTGGCAAAAATGAAAGGCCTAGCTATGATTTCTGGGTGTTGGAACAATGGTGATTGTCAATTAAATGATGAAAGGAAGTGAGGGTAGGTGATGGAATGAATGTGATCAGGGAATGCAGGGACAACTGTGTGGGTCTTTTCTGTGGGAAAGGTGCCCAACAGCATGCAACAAAGCTGGTGCCTGCCAGCCTGCAGGAGAGACACGACTGCCTTGCTAGAGGGTTACATATGTGTTGACAGGCAAGGAGTCAGGATCACCGCTTAGATGCCTTTCTTCAGAAAAAAACCCAAAACAACTGGTAAATTAGGAAATGCCACATGCTGTCCTTACTTGTGGCAACCTATCTGTAGGTTAAAACCAGGCCTTTGCCAAGTTGAGCCTATACTACTCATCCGAAATTAAATAATTAATGGAAGAACTGGAACATTTGTTTTGTAATCCCCCCAGGTCTGCCAACCGTGAAGCTGTCCCTTATGCAACATTGTCATGCCTCATTTCCCACCCACACCTTGTTGTAACAACTTCATGTAGCAGACAAGGCGTTCTCTGTCAGTGTGAAAAAAAGCTTCTCTCACAGAAGCTTAAAATTCCCAGGCTTAAAGCAAGTTGAGGCTAAAGCACAATGAGATGGAGTAATTAGCCCAAGGACAAACTGCTTGAACTAAAACTTTTAAAGGTGTGGGCTTAAACAAACATGCTGGCTGGAAAAGATGAAAACTCAGACTTGCTCTTGTGACTTTCCAGGTGAACAGTGTTCCTTTTCTCATTTTATCCTTTCTCTCTTTAGCCAAGGGAAAACCCTATACAGATAGTTTTGTTTGCTGTTTTGTCTGTTTCCTCGATCTTTTTGTTTGGAACAGTATGTAAGATGAGCAGGGAGATGAAGTCATCTTTCCCTAGACTCCCTCTTTTGTTTCTTGTTCCCAATTAGGATCCATAATTAATGTGGCCACCACGACAGAACACTGCATGGGGTGCTGGGATGTCATAGACATACTGAAGCAAGCTTGTTTCTCAGGAAACAGATTTTTTCCTCATAAGGTGGTAGTCCCTTGACCTTTTGTCTAATACAAGAAAACCTTTTAAAATGTGCACATTAATTAACCCAAATTAGAGATACAATCAGATTTGTGGGGAAATAAATAAAACCTGCTTTCCAAAAAAATACATGCACTATAGAGCTGTTATTATCTCTAAGCAGAATGTCTCAAAAACTGTCAACATCTTTTGTGAAAACTGTAAAGGATAAATTCACTCCAAAATGCCTATTAAGCTAGTAAGTCAGCCTCTGCTTGGCTGTGGGAAACCTAAGTTCAACTCTGTTGTTCTTTACACAGGAGCTCAACCTGAACTTCATGTCTCTCATGCTAGAGAAGGATTCTACCCACTCTGCTATTGCCAGTTTGGGTCCAGTCTATCAAAACCCCACCTTGGATCTTGATGGAAGCTCAGTCAACATTCAGTGTGGCCATAATACCTTTCCAACAACCCCTACAGACAAACTAAAACCAGCTGATAAATATTGTGTGTCCAGTTCATCACTTCTAAGATTGTCCTTTGGATGTCTGACACCTTTCTGGCAGATAGTGTTGTAGATGGCTAACCAATAGAGCTTTTACTGCTGGGGCCTGTTTGGCAGCCTAATGGATCTCATTGCAGAGCAGATCACTGAGCAAATCGTCTCTAAATTCTCCCAGCTACCCCTGAGAAGGTGTAATTTTCATCACACCTCAGATTAATATTCATACTTATTCCTATTCATACTTACAAAATATGAAAGCTGTGTGACAGTCTGTTTCAACTCTGTTTCCTGAGGCATTTGAAGCATAGATAACAGATGAGGACTTGCTCTTGATCAGTATCTTATCACTGCTGGCCTGTATTCATCCTGCAGCAGTTGAGAAAGAGAGAAGGAACCAAGCCCAGGCTGAACACAATCCTTGGTCAGCAGCATTTGGCTTGTGTTTATCATTTATCTTGCAACCACTGAATTCTGAACAGTTGCTATTCCAGGATCCTTTTCTTGGGATGAAAAGATGGCAAAATTAAAGCTCAGTAGTCCAAAATGGGTTTCTGTAGTATCATCCTAGCAGGACAAGATGGTTTAGGCCAGCATATAATCAAAGCAAAAAAAACACCATATAGAGAATGAAAGGCATCAAAATACATTAGGAGAAAATATTAACTGAAAGCCAGATACTCCTCAGCTATGTAACACACGGTATAATCCAGGCACTAGTCAGAGCTAAATACAACTTCTCATGACTGAAAATATGAACAGCCAAACCCACTGATACCTGAGAAATCTGAGACAGTCTCTGACAAGTTTCTGCTTGTTACATAAATCCACATGCCTAAAGCAGCATTTTGCCAATAAGCGTTTTAAGGTCTGTGGGAAGAAAAATGTGTAGAGAAGTTCAGAGGTCACAGACCACTGTCCAGCTGTCCAGTTCTCATGCTGAGAACTCTTGAGAGATGCCTCCTTCAACCCTAAGGGTGTCCTAACCATGCCTGCCATTTAAATCCGCTTGAAATAGATCCCTTCAGATGCACCTCCTGTCACAAGTGACCAAGCCCTTCTTGGCCTCTGAGCAGTAGGCAGGAGCTGTGCCCTAAAGACAAGGCTAGTTCAGAAGTGTCTGAGAATGCTCAGAATATTCCAAATGACAGAAAACATTTCTCCTGCTGCTGCGAAGCAATCTGTGCTGTGGCTGAGGAGACCAGGATCTGTGTGCATAGAGAGGGATGGGGTGGGTAAGGAAGCCAGGGGGGAACACAGCACTGTTAAGACTTGTCTGATTAAAGAGACACTTGGTTGGGTTGGTATGATGTTCACCCATCTCTTCCAACAAGAAACACAACTGACATTTTTGTCTGAAGTCTTGCAAGAATTTACAAATAAGAGTATGTATACATGCACACCCCCCAGAGATATACAGAAATACAGATAATTAATTATATGCATAGACAGACAGACAGAAAGCAGGCTCACCTGCTGCATGCTTCTGCTGCCTTATGACTTTCAGGCACACAACAGAGAAAGGCTTCAGCCAGTGCCTGAGGCAAAAAATCTGAAATCTTAACTCCTGACCATAATGAGTAGAAGACATTGCACTTCTCCAGTGCAGTAACACTGAAGGGAAGAGAGACATAATCTGAAGAAGCAGCAAAACCAGTGCCAAAGTAAATGCATGATCCTCAGGATTTAGGAGGAGGAAATACAGCTTAAAAACTCTGGCCTTTCATTCTTCTGGAGCAAAGCAAACTCTGACATGCTCAAGGAGTTACATATTTGCGAAACAGCTCCTAAGCCTTTAATGTCTATTACAAAAAGCCACCTCCTTTATTTTATATATTACATTATATTTTATAATTTATAATTACTTTATCTTCACATGGAAGGTGATTTTTAATGAAGGACTTGTATATTCCGCCATGTTACACAAAAGTCACATCTACTGTAACTTATGGTTGAAATAAGGAGTGGTAAACATCTGGACCACAGTGTTTGGAGGCTGAGAGAAGCCTCAGTCACCTTAATGACAGACATATTTCATAAGTCAGTTTATTTACCCCAGTTTAGTGGAAATTTTCTCCAATTACATTTCCTATTAGGTTGCCAATACAGACAGTACAGAATGACTATGCTACCTGTGTGTAACCAGCTTTATTCTCACCTACCACTCATTTCCATGGGACTGGGAGTTACATGGTTAAAATCACATTCTACTGAATCACTTGAGGAATGCTCAGAGTGACTTATCTCAAGACCAGTAGTTACAGCAAGGAACAGCATGACTCTACCTTGGCCAAAAGGATGAGTTGCAGAGCTACTAATTGTGTTCAGAACGTGAGAAGCCAAACAAAGGCTTTCCACATCTGAGGCATCACGGTTGATTTGTCCAGGTCATGGTCTGAATGGCTGATGGAGACAAATTCTCCAGCCCAGCAACATGCAGTTTAATAAAGACTTGTTCAGTCAGCCTTATTAGCAAGGAATTTTGCAGTGTCTAAGGAGGAGGGGTTGATATGCTTTCAACAGGACACAAAGGGTGCGAATTTCTAATCTCTGCTCCATTCTTTAAAATTCATAGCCAAATTATAAAGTATGAGAAGCTGAGGGGAAAAAAACTATGCAGTTGATAAAGGCAGCCTTTGTATTCAAATTTCTGTGGGAGAAAACACAGAGTAGAAAATTATGTTGGAGGATCTTCACTGTTCCCACCATCTTACCTCCTCACAGGAATTAAAAATTACTTTATCCTTATATTGCTCAACAGTCCTGCCATTCATCAAAGAAGACAGAGTATAAAACATGCCATGGACACAGTTCATTGCCTTAGTGAGTCTAGAAATTATTTTTTAACAGAAGTTGTATTTTCACCATTTTGACCATTTGTTCACTGTTTTGTACAAGTGTTTACTTGAAAATTACTTTAAAGTAAACTGTACTGGCAGATGCAGCATACAATTTGGAGACCATTACTGTATATTCACCATAGTGTTGTCCTCTTTTTAAGCATCTTCCCCTTTTGGTTGCACATAGTCAAAGTGGAAATTGACTTTATTAAACACATTGCAAAGCCAGCTCCCTTTATATGAAAAGATACAAAATACTGCATTTGCTAAACAGAACTGGGATTGGAGGCTTTTGAAACAAGAAACTAAATAAATATATAGGGAGTGTTAAGTTCTTAATCTTTTCAGGAAAGATAGTGAGGAGTATTTACTTCCTGATGATTACTAGGCAATTAGATTAAAAACGGCACAATAACATATTTTGCACTTTTATTTCAGGTAGGTGACAGGCTCATTATGACTCTAGCAATTTGGCTGTATTATATGCCTCTCTAGACTATTGCATGGGGACTCCAGGTGGTTATGATGTTAAGCACAGAGACCACTTGCCTCCAAAACTTGTTCATCAACTTGAGTGGTGTTTTCCCAATTTATGCTAATTTAGTGAAGATTGCTATACTCAAACACTACTCACAGTGTTTGAGTACAGAAAATAAAGATTTTTTTTGAGGGGCAGGGGAATGATTTAATGAAGTTACTGAAGTAAAATATCTACAAAATTTTCATCCATAAAATTGAGTTTTAAAGATAATATGCTTTTTTTTAATATGATGGTAGAAATCCAGGTATAGGAGTCAAACTCCTACAGCACCATACAAAATAGAAAATGTGTAGGGAAGTATTGCAGCTTCAGATTCCTGTAAGGTGCAGAAATTACTGCCACTTGAATTGATGAAATTTAAATGACACTGCAGAGCATTCCAGTAAACATTAGCTACTGCTAGAATTGGTATGTATTTTCTCCAAGATTACCATTCACTATTTTGCAACACTGCTACTTCAATTATCCAGTCAACAAAGAAAAAAATTTAAGTTTTGAAGTAGATTATGAAGAAATTCTTCTGCATGCTGAAGGGCCTTCTGCCAAGTAAAGGGGAATGACAGTACCTTTACTCCTTTTCCCTTCCCTGCTGGAAGGGAATGCAGGATGCAGCAGGTCACCTACTAGAAACAAGCTGTTAAGCATTTAAGTTATTTTAAATTGGAAAGAAATAGAAGTAGACCAGAACCCAGAAGAGAAAAAATGGGCAGGAAGAGAGAAAATCCCATGGCAAAGAAAAGGGACCATGTGGGTTAAAGAGCATTTCTTAGAGCAATGGCAGCTGGGAGGCTTAAGAGCCATCTTGAATCCTTTCTGTAAAGCAGGAGATGGGCTAGAGTATGAGGATTAAAGCTGTTCACTAAGAAATAATTCCAATGAAGAAAAAGTACAGCCTAGTCATCCATCCTTGTATTTTCTTCCTCCTTACTTCTTCCTTGGAGAAAGATATCGAGGCACATGAGCTGGATTTCCAGGTCTAGCAGGAGAAGCCTCCTGGGTCCTGGTCCCATGCTGTTTGACTTGAGAATGATCCAGGAATAATCAGGTTATTCTCAAGTGCCTTTGCTCACTGAACAGAGACTGTTCTCCCTGCCATCTGATGACGGATGGGTTGATTTCTACTGATATGCTTTTCCTTTTATCCAGCAGACAAGGAGCTACTGGCTCTAGCAAAACTCTTCTCCTTTCACACCTGTTTGTTCCATTAGTTCAGGTTTGGGTTGTTCAGAGATGCGAGACAAACTGGTTTTGTTCTGTGGATGCAGCTGGACTGTCAATCTCGGCAGAGCAGAGCTCACCCTTTTGCTCCAGCAGTCCCCCACTCTCTGGCAGACCTGGATTAGCTTGGCAGGGGGACAGAGGACAGGCCGGAAGTCTCAGTGACCACTTTTTAACATCTGAGTCTCTTGGCAGCTGAAGCACCTGGTGAAAGTAGATCACACTTAAAACACTTTCTCTGCATTTCCCTAACTCCCTTGCCCTCTCAGCAGCCTCCCATTACCAAGAGCATCACTGTTACAAAAACCCTCAGGCCCATTGCCTCTCACTCCTCTGTCATTGAGATGCCATCTGTTGTTACCTTACCTACCTCTGAGAGAACTGACCTCTCTTAGCAAAGCTGCCTTGACCTTTATGGGAGATCAGTTCATCTGATGCTGTCCATCTCTGGACACATACGTGACTAATTAGGAAATCAACTGCTCCTCATGATGTTTGAACTGTGCTGTGACACACAGGCTGGTCCCTGCAAGCCTGGGACACAGAACAGCCAAAGGAGCTGAAGCAGAGTCTGGTAATATCAAACCAAGCAGAGATCAAAAGCATACCTGCAGAGTTTGATCACATTGTGGGGAAGCTCTCATAACGCTGGTTATATCTAAAGAATTTGCAGTGGCATTGATTTTAGCAGAGATGTATGGTCTTAGCATATGGTTGTTAATCCATGTCACTGTGTCTTCACTGCCTTTGCAGCCATGCTAAATCAAGGAAAACTGCTCATGAGTAATACAATCCGTATTTATCTTAAGGCCAGATTTACCCTGAGACCCACCATCAGCAAGGACAGATCTGTGTGTGCAACAATAAGTACACAGCTCTGCTGAAACCTCTTCAGCTAAGCATGTTTTCAAATCCAGCCTTTAAAGCAATGCAGTTTGGTGGCTCTACCAAGAAAAGCATAATCTACTCACTGAGACGAAGATGCGAGATGAAGACTGTGCAGTCCAATGACAGCATTTGCTGAAGAGACACACTAACACTCAAAGAAGGGGAACAATGCACATGCAACTGCATCAAGAGTGAAATGCCTTTGTGTCTCTTCCTCCTTGGAGACGAAAAACTCAAAAGATTTGTAGGGAATCCTGCAGGTCTCCCAGGATACACCACAGTTCGCACTAATAATGTGTTGCTGGAGGCAACCAAGCCTGAACAAACAAATCAGTCTCGGGGAGGAGGAGTGGTGGGTTCATGAAAGCAAAGCCTCCAGGAAAGCCCCCCCTTACTTCTTTTATGTAAACTTTCCCACCCAGATCCTAATTCTGTCTGGCTGGTAAGGCTTGCTGCAGACGAGGTGCAGTGAATCACCCTGGGCCACCCTCGTGTCCCACTCGTGGAGCCAGCTGGCCGTGCTGGAGGCAGCGTTGTGCAGCCCTGAGGCACAGGCAGCCATGAAGCTGGCACTGTGGCTGCCGTGACAAATGCACTAACACCCTCCAGTTGTCTGCCCTGCCCGGGGCACCATGAGTCTCTCTGTACACTCCATGCTGGCATGTGCTCCCTTTCCACCCCAGTCCCTCCTGAAGACTCACACCTACCACCAAGCATACAAACCTATGTGCAACAGAGGCGGGACACAGCAAGCACACATAGACAATCAGTTTGAATGTACTGCAAGGGTACTTGCCTGATGCACTGGCACAAAAGGAAATTGGGATGTATCAAGGAGATAACTCCCAAAGATAGGAAAACTAGTATCTTGATATCAGGCTGAGGTGAGACCTCAGTCTTGCAGTTTTGGTCACCACATACCCGGAACATTAATTCAAACAACAACGTGAGCTGAGAAAAGCTTTCTAGGATGAGGAGGAGAATGGAGAATGAGAATACTAAAGAGTTTGTCTCATTCAGTTTAGCAAATGAACACAGAGAGAGAGATAATTACCCTATATAAATATATTACACTGGAGAGGGCAAAAAGCTATTTGAAAGACAATATTGGCACAGGAACACATGGCTAGGAAATGGTCATGAATACATTTACATCAGAGTCCTGGGAAAAAGATTCCATTCCTATGATCTTAAGTGAATCATGTTTAAAGCTCTCTGAAATGTCTACAAGTGAAAATACAGCAGCTTCAATAAATTGTTGACTAAAGTCTCCGCTTAAATGGAATAATTTCTACAAAGCCTAGTAATGGGCTTGAGAACAGAGAGTTACAGGACATATGTTGGCAGGATCTCTAATCCCCTTTTAGACACTAAATTAAATGGCTGGATTTGGAGAGGAGCACACTGAGCTGAAGGCGTCTGAAAATTTTGTTCAACTAACAAGAATAGCTGGGACATGAGAATCTTGGAAACAGTTTTAGGTGCAAAACCCAGATCTGGACTTCACAAAAAATTACTGAGCACTCTTAAGTTTTAAAAAATTGAGTCCTAAGTGATTAGTTCAAATGAGTATCCGTGAAATATACTGCAGTATCACCAGGGTACTGACAAGTAAATTGGACTGGAATCCATGTGACAAAACCCAGAATCACAATTCTCATTCTTGCTAACCAAGATCAGAATGAAGAAATAGCATGAAGTCTCCTCTTCCTCTCATGTAATACGCACAGTCATAATGCAAATACCAGTTTATATAAGCAGAGGATCTTGGTCTCATCTGTCAAACATGAGGACCAAATTGCTTCTAATAACAGATGAATATGATTATTAAAATTCATGCCATATCTGTGCTCCATTATGATATGGTTTGATCAAGGTTAGATGAGGTAAAAACCAGATATTTAAGTAAAGACATAAACCAGCAGTTTCCCTAGAGTACCGTCATCCAACTCTGCTCATTTCTGCCTTGAAAGAACAGAAAGTTATATTTTTGCCCTAACACTGGGGCTGAATAAAAGAAAAAAGGAACCAGAAGTACTGATAAAAATGGACATTTATTACAAGTATCTAAGGGCACAAGAAAGTAAGCTGTAAACATAGTTTTAAGGTTTTGCTTAAATTATTCTGTTCACTATCCCTGTTTTTGACAAATCTGCTTCCCATTTTATCCCACACTGTTGAGGAGATGATTCTATAACTGATCCCCCATAGGCATTCATCATCACTTTTCCAATTCCTGTGATGCGCAGTCCAGTGATTCCCCGAGTCTTTCTTAGGTTTTGGATGATAACACAGCAAGAGAGAAACAAGCAGATCCATGCATTTGGGTATTGTGAAATTTCTCATTCTTACTTGCTCTCTGCTGCTGCCAGCTTTTTCACTGGCTGTTTTACTCTGCCAGCTCCATTCTGCCCCTTTATAATCAGACAGGAAATTCCACACAGAACTTCGATCTCTAATCAAGAGCACATGCAATGATTTACAACTCTTTTTAATTGGTACTACTGCTGAAGTCTTGCTTACTTCTCTGCCACGTACAATCAAGGGTGGAAAATGCCAGTTTTCAGGTGGGTGACCTCTCCCTGTGGTGAATCCTGCTGTGGTTCAGGAGCTGCAGAACTGTGTTCCTTGGGGTGCAGCCAGTGCTGTAGGGCACTGGCTGAGCTGGGAGCTGCTTCTCCAGAGCTACTCTATGGCTACAGTGCCATTCCTGCCTCCTGTCAGCAGGACAGCAGCATGCTGCCAGGAATGGAATGCAACAGGCGAGATGATGTCGCTGAAGCCTGCCACTGAGGTTTTCCACTTTGAAAGAGCTGGATGTGGGGAGATATCTTGATTCTTCCCTCCCAGCAGCTTTAAGTTTGGAAGGCATCCTGCAGAATTGGTCCAAATAAACCAAGCTGTTTCTCTGTGAATGCAGCAATCACAGATAGCTGCTCCACTTAATCATTCCATCTCCAATTAAGCTTTACACTGAAATGTCTTGTCCAGCTGCAAAATCTCCTGCTGAACTCCTCAGGCTTATCATATCAGCATGTGGCTTTCTGCATTAGAGACCAATTGGGGCCAACGTAAACACTGTGGCTGAGGAATCACAGCCTTACAAACAGAAATAAAGGGCTCTGTACCACCTAGTCTGCCTCACTGGCCTGAGACAAACTACAAAGCATCTACTCACATCTGTTTTCTCAGGATATTGCCTATATAAAGGCAGATCAGAAGGTCAGACCTGTGACTCGCCCTGGACTTCTCTCTGCTGTCCTTTCAGCTGATCTGACTATGTAAAAACATTGGTGAATAGGTGTGAAAAGAGTGAACTTCATCAAGAATACCATGCAGGCTCAGCATTTCGCTCTTATAAAAGACAACCCTACTACAAATCCACAGGTACTGTACCTTGCACTTCTGAATAGCCATGAGAAGAAAACTCAGCACCTGAACTAAGAGATGTTCATTTAGCTGTTTGCAGCACGAGGCCAATGATATGCATGAGATCAGAACTGATTCTGTGCTAGCAAGCAGATAAGAAAACACTCAATTAAACAGCAAACTTACTATCTTTATATATATATAAAGTTTTAAATTATAACATTTCCAAACAATAATAAAAGCAATAAGGAAAATTAAACTCAGTTCTTTCATGCTGTCACTTTCTCCTCTTACACTTTGCCTCCTCCTTGTCTTATGGTTTTCCTAGAACGTGGAGGAGTAGGGAAGGCCTAATTAATTCACAGGGGTAAGCACCATAAGACTCAGTCTAGCAGGCATTAGTATAAGCAGACACTTCTGAACTCCTTTTTTACTATAAGAGCCATATTAAATCCTGTCCTCCTACACCCTGACATTTCTCATCATTCCTGAAGAAAAAGTAAGAATCTGATAGTCGTACAGCAGTATCAACTGCTCTTCTTTGTGAGGCAAGGTAACAGAGAAGATAAGTAATCATTATTATTTTCTGGGGCATAGTGGAGGCAGATATTGGACTTCTTGAAGTTAGCAGACTACATTTAGCCCCACAAGAGCTGGCAGAGCTGAGCTCAGTGACACCTCAGCTTGCTTTAAGTGTTATCACTAGGACAGTCCTTTTCAAAAATGAAATTTTGAAGGGATGGAAATGGCTTATCAGGGACTAACTTTGCCACAACTGAGGTTAATCAGAAAGATATTATGCAAATATTTGCTCAGGACATGGTAGTATTATGGAATGGCTTGTGTTAGAAGCAACCTTATAAATCATCTTGTTTCTACCACCCTGCCATGAGCAAGGACACCTTCCTCTGGACCAGCTTGCTCCCATCCAGCCTGGCCCTGAACACTTCCAGGGGTGGCGCATCCACAGCTTCTCTGGGCAATCTCTTCCAGTGCCTCACCACCTTCACAGTAAATAATTTCTTCCATATTGCCAGCTCATGTTGAGCTTTTCATCCACCAACACCCCCACATCCTTTTCCTCAGGGCTGTTCTCAATGCATTCTCTGCACAGCCTGCAGTTGTGCTGGGTATTTCAAACTGAAGGGTTTGGTGCAGAAATGACCAGGTGAGGTTCTTTGGCCTCATGGAGACATGCAGGAGGACAGACTGGATAATACTAATGACAGTTCAGTCCTCCTTTCTGGCTTTAAAGCCTATGAATCAGATGACTGCACACCAAGATTATTTTGTAATTCTCTCAACTGAATAGATAGAAACAAACATTTGTTTATTGTTGTACCTGTTCTTTCCTCATTCTAACACTTCCCCCTTCCTCCTGGCAGATTTCCTGTGCCTTCCTTCCTGCCAAAAGGAGGGACTGAGACAGTGACTCTGGTCCACTGCTTTTACCTGCAGCCTTCATCAAAGAGCAAGATTATCAGTCTACATGGCAAAAGCTATTTCTATTTCACCTAGGTCCAGCTCACACAACCAAGCTGCAGGCTTCCCCACTGCAAAACAGGAATGAGGATTGAACACTACTGCAGAGGTCATTGGGATACTGCAGCCAAGAAGCCTTGAAGAAGAGCTAATTCCCAGTATACAGGTCTATCCTGGGATCACAACACTTCTACTGCTATGAATTATCAAGACTTAACTTCCCAGATCTGTCCCACTACTTCATTACTCTTCAAGAAACTAAAAATGCATGAGAAAAACCTGGGATGACAACTAGGATATAAAGCTAGTTGGTATTGACATGAAAAATAAAAAAAAACCTGTGTCTGGTGCTGAATCTAGCCCTTAGCCTAGGTTGGAGTTGTTTAAGAGTATATTTTAGGTGCTATTTGCTCATAGTACTCTGGAGTCCCCCTCCCCTCTGAAGCAAGGGTTGGATGTTCCTCTCTGCAGCCTCTCCAGCTGGCTTTGGCAGGATCTCATGTACAACTTTTTCATGTGTCTGGGACTGGGACACCAGCACAAGCTGGTTAATAGTTATATAGCATAAATGAAATGCAGTTCTGGATGGAAGGTGGCAATCATCAGCATATATTATTTTCCCCCTTGGCACGGTAATTAACATGGAATAATTTCAGAGCTTGTAGCCTCTTCATGGCAGTCAGTGCAATCACATTGCACAGCTATACAGTCTCTTCAAAGCTGCTTGGTTGGAACTCACAGAATACCATTCTTGCAGCCATGGTATCGGGATTCAGTATCTAGCTGGCTATCATTACAGAAGAAATGTAACAGAGCTACTGCAGAAAAGCATTAAGAAAAGATTTGAAAAGTTATTACTTGCCCTCTATTACCGTCAAGAGATAGCTGAAGCTGAGCTTATCAGAATTGCCATATTGCCATTTCTGAGTTTTGGAACAGAAGCACCAGAACCCCATTAATCGATGTGTTTTACTTTGAAAATAACAACATTCTCAGAATTAATTCCTTGTGCTATTTATGAACTGTCTGGATTTTGAGAAGTTAGGGGTCACACATGCAACCTTCTATTTCCAAACATGCAGATGTTCTCATAAAATAATAACAGAGAAATTTCCTCAGTATCCCAGTAGTCCCACAGATACAAGAAAGTGCCAAAGAGAACAACTGGCCAGCAAATTGAACTGTTAACATCAAACGTGGCATAGGTGCAGCTTTGCTAAGATACAAACCACAACAGAAACAACACAATTAGCAATGATGCACCTAAAATTGCTATGAGGAAACTTATGCCTACACATAGTCATACACACACAGCTTTATTACATAATACAGAGAGATTCTATTATATATTCTATTAAGTTTATAATAGAATATAGTTTATGAGCTATGTAAATCTTCTTTATTATATACATATTGACCATATAAAATTATTTATATTTTGTATACAATATAATTTTAATTTATATAAATAAAATTATTTTAAAGAAAATGGTGAAATGCAGAAATCTAAATCAAGCTGTAAGGTATTTGGGCACAACCTCAGAACAGATCCACAACCACAGTTACAAGAAGGCCTCTCCCTTGCTCCTCTGTCTCGCAGATATTTGGCCTTTTTTGAAAGCTGAGACAGGCATCTGCTACAGAAGGAACAAATACTTGTATTGTATCAGTAACAGAGATGTCCTGTGTTACTTATCTTGCAGAGCACAGCACAAAGGCCAAAAGTTCCCATTTCTTTTCATGCTCATTGATCCAAGCTGAGCGACATGGCAAGGCATCGTAAGAACTCTGAGGAAAGGGACACTTCACCAGCACCACACTGTGCTGTGTGCTTCACACACACTGTGACACCCCAGCTGTTGCAAAGTGCTTGCTGTTATAAACAAACATGCCCACTTAAATGGACTTAAATGCTATCACCTGACCCACATTTATTGGCAAGCTGCTGTGGGCTAGAGAGTCCCCTGTGCCGACAAAGATGAGGATAAAATAAAAAGCTTCTTGGTGCCAGAGTTCAAACAAACATAGGCAATGGAGTGCAGCATCTTTTAACTGCACTTTGATAGAAAAGCAAATCTTTTTCAGCTCTGCCCATGCAACATTTACCTTCACCACTGTGAACATTGCAGCCTTTACAGAACATCAGTCTGCTTATCTCAGCTCCGTCAGTCGGGAGGTTTTCTGCAGTCCCCTGTAGCAGGGGTAAACTTTCAGGTTGCATCATTCAAGTCCCTCTCATCTTCCTCAGGTACCTTCCTAGGCCGTATTTTGCATAAACACATGCATTATATAAGGTAAGCCCATAGGTTTTACACTCAAATTTTTATCAGTTGTGAGAAAGTCAAGGCGCCTTCATCATCGCACAGAGCATGAGGATTCCTCTCTTTAAAGGCTCCACCAAGACAATGAAATGGCATGTATTTTGCCATGAAGGCAACTTCACTACAGACTGAGGCAGCCAGTCCTTTAAGGGGAGAAATGCAAATCAAATGTTTGAATCAAGTCGGTTTAAAGAACTGAATTTCTGGAGAGGAGCAGAGAGGATGGAGAGAAGAAAATGATCATACATTTTTTGTCCACTTATGCAGTGCTATGGTGGGATGACAGTGGACTGAAAAACAGAAAAGCAGCTGGAACTGTAAAACAATTCCCTGGCCATTAGGTCTTCAGCTTCCCCACTTCCACAAACTTTCCTGATGGCAGCAGCCACCTCGGAAAGTGGACTGTGAGGCATCCCAGGAACAGGACAAACAGCACTTTGTTCATGCTGCCCTTTTGCAAACTCTACACATGGTGACAGGACAACTTTCAGCATCACTAAGGTACTGGAAGTGTATCTTATGTTTTATGTATCTTATGCTTATGATTAATGTATCTTATATTTTAACTAATGGCACAGCCTTACTTTTATTACCTCCTTTTTTACTTGTAAAAATTTTTAGGCAACTGGAGTGTGTTTTTGTACTCATCTTGCTAATGAATTTGTCAGTTTGTGACTGACTGAGGAAGACATAGTAAGAAAGTTGCACACAGAGCTTTTACTGAAGTATCAGCTTTACTTTGGGCCATATATAGGATATAATCCCACATGTGTGACAGGCACATCCAGCAGCCCTTTTGCCTTTGACTTGCCTATATGATGTGAAGTTACATACAGAATGGGCATCCCTCATTCCCTTTGCTCATATGGAGACAGCCTCAGTGACAGCAGCCTATACCAAATCAACAAAATAGCAATATCCAGCACATACTCCAGCTTGCCTATTCTACCTTTCTCAGAGGTACAGAGAAGCAGAGTATTCCAAAATAAAAATGGTCACACAGATTTGTGGTAACTTCATTATTTGAATAAAGAAACAGTTGCACTTATCCAAAGTGGCTACTACTTCTCCACAAATGCTCATCTGAAGTACTGAGCCAGCATCTACCAAGCTGCAGTTTATAAACTTGCCTAGAAGTCTAACCCAGCTTCACTGAACCACCAAATAATACTCTTTGCAGCTGATGTAAGCATATGCTTCTTATAGAAGTGACATATGACCTCAGCAAGGCTTAGCCCATTCTCACAAAACAGATCTTATTTCCTACATATTTTTGCATTCACCACCTGAGAGAAAACACATTAAATATCTCCCAGGTCTGAGCTGTCATGACACCAGGGAATCAATTTTCATCACCAAACTGGGTAGCTACTGACCTTCCTCAGCTTGGGTTGAACAGCTTCCAACATAGCACAGGTGCTTCCTCCTGGAGCTGTGAATTTTTTTCTGTGTCCTGACATGTCAGCTTTTTTATGCACTGTGAAAGTCAGCTTTGTCATTCAGGAGTTCTCAATCTCCATGACATGACTGGCACCACTCTGCTTTATTTCTCCTGCTTCAGATTACCCAGAGTGCAACTGAGGAGCAAAAAGCAACAATGCCACATAGCACATTTTTCCACAATCAGGATTGTGTCTGAATAGAGCCCTACAAGGTCAGATTTAAGATCCTTAAATGGTTAAAATCTGCTACTGAACCATCTTATGTTATGTCTTACACTCTCTACATTTATTGTTAAGTAACAGTGCAAAGCACTATGCAAACAACGCCTCCAGCAAACTGGATCTGTGTCTTGGCACTCACTGAGACAGAGAGGAGCAAGCAGAACTGGGCCTGCCTCAGCTGAATACACTGTTGAGAAAACTTCTGCATGGAAATTCAGAAAAGGCATCCAGTCTCTCCCACAACATACTAGTTCCTAGATCAGCTTAAGCTGATGTGGCATGTGAAAACCAGAAATGCTGCAAGTCTATCAACAGGTACATAGTTGCATTTGGCTCTAACTTCAGGAGCCTGCATGTCTGTGCTGTGTAAAATCCAAGTGTGAATTTTTTTTGAATTAGAGTAGAACAAAATGTTGGTTTGCCCAATCCTTGAGTTTGTTCTGCTTTGGATCCATTCTCTGTAGCCCAATTTCGAACAGTGAGTTTGAGTAGCATCAAAAAGATTGAGATGGAAGCTTGGAGGCTTCCCTCTTACCAGCTGAATCTGCTGCAGATGTTCTACCACTGGTCAAGTCCTCGGTATTAAGTGACTGCAGATCTGTGTAGGAGGGAGCAATGCTTGGGCTGCTGGTGTCCTCTGAGTTGGTTGTCCAGCTGCTCTCTGAGGCACGGGCTTGCCTCTCAGAAGAGTTGGAAGAGGGGGAAGTCCAGCTGGGTGCTTTTGATGCAGACACTGGTTGCAGAAAACAGGTATTGATTAGAGACATGCAGGGCAATCTACCCAAAGATCACAACTATTCCAAAGACATGCTAGATCAGTGTACTGGGACTCTGTCCATACATATTCCAACATCCACAGCAACACAGTTATTTTATAACAAACGCAGAGCAACTTAGCTAGTGCCTGGCACTGTTACCCTCCAGCACTACTCAGCTGACTGCCTTAATTCTGTACTGCAGGCAGCCATATGCTTTCCTGTTGCTCAAGTACCAGAGAAGCTGTGACTTTTCAGAACAAGATTTCATGTTTCTGACACTGCTGACAAGACCTGAATATGTTTGTTGTGCAACACAGTGGAGTTTTTACAGCAACACAGATTTCTTAAAGTGGTTTTATTACATTTAGTTAAGCATTCCCTATCTGTGACACCCACTCAAATGCAGTCATCATCTCAGGAATGCTCTGCATGGAGGGGGAGTATAAAAATAACCTGAAATTGACCGATTGATGTGCATTAGGATGGCTTTTGTTTCTGAACATGCGGAATGTAGAGTCCCAATCTGAATATACTACATAACATTTCTTCTCAGTGTAGACCAAAAATCCTGTTCTTCTCATTTGCCAGACTTGCATGTCAAACAGTTCAGTCCTGCCTAACCATCACCCAGAGTTTAGAACACTGCTATAAGTTTGTATTGTGTACTTTTTGTATTGCATACTCTTTGCCTACAACATCACTTGAAAGCTAGGAACAATGGGTGGCTCAAGTGAGGAAATAATACTAATAAACAATAAAGTTATGATTAAAAAGTCTTCCTGAACTAAGGAAAAGTGTATGGGTATAATATCAGCTTAATAACTGTTTTCTAAATTAATACATCTATATTTAGCTGTTAAACCAACAAAGATCTTGATGCTCCCCAAATCTCACAGTTACTGAACAACTACTGACACAGAGATTCGCTTCTCAGTATGTAATAAATAAACAGCCCTTACTCTGTTGACAGATACTTTGGAGAGAAATGACAAATTAATGTTAAAGAAGATTTATCTCTCTCCATCCAAGTGATATGATGGGACACTTCCTCATTATGGAAACCTTGTTGTGTGCATAGACAGAATACCCAAACAGCGCTCTCTGCCTTGCCTCTTGAGAAGTGTGGATTTATTTTGTGTATTTGCACTGACAGCCTCAGGTAAGCAGGCAGTAGAATTTTTATATATAGCTGTGAGCCAACTGACATTGTATGGCTTCTGAGCAGTCATTCCTGAGGATGAAGAGCTGAAAGTCACATCTGTCTCTTTATTGCACAAGTTGACAGCTGTCAGACACACAGCCAAAGCCCGCCCCTCCTCCCTCCAGTAACTGCACACTGTGTTGTGCCTGCAGAGAAAGTATGATGAATGTATGATTATAATCTGTCAGCCCCTCTCTCAGTCCTTTTGTTAAACACAGCATGAGGCACCTGAAAAGCCATCCTTAAAACTTCAGCTGAAATTGCTTTGACAGACAGAACCCTTTATTTGGACACAGAGGACAAGCTGAAAAGCTGAGCTTTGTACATGGATCACTAACAGGAGCCAAGATTTTTTTTTTAAAGTGTGTTTTATATCCTAGAAACAGTGGAATTATTTTATTTTAAAAAATCTTTGATTTCCAGTAATTTCTTTTTGTTTTAAGTCAGTCACAGCAATATGAAAAAACAGGTTAATTTAGAAACATGTAAGATATAGTAACTCAAATACTGCCAACTAGTTTTGTGCTTTCCAAACCCAATTTTTGTCTAAGAAGTCAACTGACTGGACTAGTGTTGGGAAATGCTTCTATATAAGGGCAAATTAATTTTATTCCAAGTAAGTTGGGCCATCTTGAAAGAAAATAATTTTTTCCTAAAAAGTCTTGCACTTTGGAAAACCAAAACCATGGGCAGCTTTTTCTACAACAGATGTACATTAAATTCTTACTACATTCGACTTCTACCTGTGACTGTTCTAGGTTCCCCAACACTAATTATTAAAACTAGCAGAAGTGCATTTTCCTCTATGCTGAGCCAAAAGACCATCTAGCAATCTCAAAATGCAAGACAAGCCAAAGTAAACATCTACACCTGTTTAAGATCTCTCTTCAGATACTTCTGCTGCTGCTCTTCAGATTCCTGGAAGTACTGCAGCCAGATTTATAAACGAGGAAGGTCACTTCTGCAGAAATTTTGAATTCAGTCTCTAATACCAATAGCAGGAGAGTCACGGCCTTTCTGCTGCAGGAATTTCTCAGAAATCTGTTTATGTTGAAAGACCAGTGCCAGAACTATCCCTAAAATGCAAATTCTGTAGCATTCGCTGGATACTGAAAATCAACTCATTGCTTCCCAAAATGAAAAACATTTCCTTCAACATGCATTTTACTTTTCTTGACATGTTTATTCTTAAAACAATGGATTGGCTTTTAATATGCAGATTTATCTAGAAGCATTAATTCCTCTTTGGTGTTTTGAAGACCTGTTCCTTGATCCCTACACTGTATTACAATAAACCATTTTAGCATCATTTCCTTTCTTATTACATAAGACTTCAGATTTTTCTGATTTTAGCATAGTATGATTTTTTAGCATGATTTTTTTCTAGTGACAGGTGTAGTTTCCAGATGCTGATCCTGTGTTGCAAATATTGCCTACTTTCAGAGAGAACAGCACAAAGTAGTTAAGCTCAGATATGCTGTTGGAGAGCCTCCCAAGGGAAATGGTAAGAGTCCAAGTAATTTGAGCCATTTAAAACGAGACAAAGCCCTTGGGAAAAATTGGGCGTGGCTGAGTAGGATGGATGATGTAACACATCTTGCCTTAGTCTAATTATGGTGACTAAGAATACCTCATTGAATTGAAGAGTGCAGCTAACATTCATAGAAGATGAGACTGTGAGCTGGAGGCCCATTATGTAACAAATGCTAATGCTTTGTCACCTGCTGGCTGTGATCATTTACAGATTGTGTAGCATTTGTGATAGGAATATTTGGGTCAGCCTAAAAATCTCATTTTTCACTTTAGCAGTAACAGTTTGACTAGGCTGATAATAATCATCAACAAAAATCAAATTTCTTCTTTTCCCAGTAAAAGGAAAACAGAGAAGGGGACACCACAATACGTAATTTCTGTAACTATTTCTATGGCCCCACTCAAGAGTTTTTGCTTCTTAAGAAGAAATCCACATGATTTAGCAGCTGTCAGTTAACTATACATAAATCCCAAATGCAGAAATATTTTGAAACAAACATTTTTCTTAGCACTTATTCTGCCTGAACCTGGTAGAAGGGTTTACAAGAACATACTAAATAAAGACAGTTTTCACTGTGAGGCTTACTATGGGTGCTTTTCATTTCCGTACCTCAGATTTTGACATTTCTTTTTATCTTCCAAATTCTTTGCCTGTTTGCTCAGCCCTGTTTCTTGCCATCAATCCCCTGACCTCTGCTCCTCCAATAACGTCTTCACTTTCCCCAGAACAACAAGGGTCCAGCATTAGCCTTAGTTTTCTTTAAAATGTACTTCCTTTAGGAACACCACTACATTCCAGCTGTCTTTAAATTGTTATTTTTTTTAGACTCTGAGCACTTTGGGACAAATATTTGCTTCTGGGGAAACCTGCCCCAAAATACAGTAGTCCTAATGTCAGAGCAAGACAGCATCTCTTTCTCCTAGGACCTTTTCTCCCATGGCACTCTGGAAATCCCAGAGCCCTTTTTGCGAGCCCTTTTCAAAATGTGTTTCCAGGCAGCCTGGCCATCAGCCTGTAATTATCTAGTCAGCTGAGCAGCTACTCAAGCAGAGACAGACAGACAGACGATTTCCTAACAGTGCTGGACCCCTGACAGGAATGCGACCAGGGGTGCTGAGCCTCCAGGACATTGCTCTTCACAGCTGCCTGCACAGGAAACAGATTTCAAATGTGTCCATCCTTCTCACCCCAATCCTTCTGTTTGTACTTGGCCTTTATACTCTTCCCTCCCCCTGTCTGGGTATTTGCTATTGTTCTTATGCAGAATGTTTGCTACTGGAAATGAATAATTGCTGTCACCAGGGGCTTTCCATTGAGGGCGTAAGCGTACACCCATAGAAAAAAATCGTGATCTGCACAATAATGGAGAACAACTAGGCTGAAGTTTATCCTACCTCTTGCTGTCAAATATCCCACAAAGTAAAGGGCCAGAAACAAAGAGCTGTCATTTCTGTTTTGCTTTAGAGGCTGTCAGATGCACTGGTCTGGTCTTTTATTATGCAGGGTACAGAAAAATGAGTGGGGCCAGCTTCTAAGTAAGGATTTTAAAATACCCTTAGGAAACACCTCCTTAGGGTTAGTATACAGAATAAATAGTTTCCCACGCAAGAATTACATGGAGTACATCCTGGTCTGTTAGGGAACCATCCTCCTCCGTGACTCTCAGTCAGATGCCAAAGTTAGTGTGTCAATATCCTCCCTCAGTGACATGGATCACGCAGGACAAGCCTCTACAGGGGCACAAATGAGTGCCTTCTTCAAAACTGCAATGCTTTCAGAAAGTCTACTCTACTCTCCTTATCTGCATATCCTAGACCTCTGCCTACAGACTAGTGTCTCCTGTGACTGAAAACACACACCAACAGCCAGTGCTTTTGCTAAGCATATACCTTAAGACTGGGCTACGTCCCTCTAAGGGTAGGACATCAAGCAATATACGATAAAATTTGTTTTATGGAAGTCTTTTTCTTATGATTAGCTTTATTAAGGTTCAGCAAAGATTTTTATTTTTCTACTAAGAAGATGCATTTACAAGTTTTTCAGTTAACAAGGAGATAACAACATTAGGAAGGAAATACCAAGTCAGAGCAACCAACAGCTCCGTTGAAAAAGTATGTGGCTGTATTAGTAAGCATAAGGATCACATAGCCATGAAACTAGAGAGAAGTAGAGCACATCAGTTTTACATATTTACACTTCATGGGTACTCTTCTCCTTCTCTCCACATCACAAAGAAAAGTAACTATTTACAACTAAGAACCAACAAATAAATATAAAGAAGGTCAGAGAAATCTCTTTTAGCCTGAAGATTCCCCTACTTCTGCACAAAGGTCTAACCCCACACTGTCTCAAAAGGACTAGTCTGTAGCACGCATCAAAAGAGCAGATGAAAAACCAGATGGGGTTTATCCAAGACCTAATCCAAAGCTGACAGTCCAAATTTCCTGACAGAAGTATTATTCATGTTACAGGGAATATTTGATGGACTCAGTGAGTAGAGGAAAGCTATAACTCTTTAAACTGCTTTAATAAATAGCATTCATAAAGTGGAATTGATAAGGGAGAATCTCAATTTAAACATGAAGAAGTAAACTATTGTTTTCTTGGGCAATTACTCCACAACTTCGTGCAAGGAAGGAGAGAAGTCTGTTCATGCAGAAAGCTAGAAGCTCATATAGCCACATCAGTTACCATAAGCTGATGAGGCAAGCCAGAGGATTTGCATGCATGTTTAAAGTATGTCAGAAAGAACTGCTCTATTTGAAGAAAAGTGCATATAGTGCTGGAATTAAGGTAAACTTCTGTTGTCTTTGTAATTCTCCAGCTGCTTAATCATAGCATCAGAAGACAGCAGGAAGCACTGATGAGCACTGGCACACTAGTTGGTATCAATTAACTGCTGGCAAAAAACATACGAGAACTATGATCAGGTAAAGGCTATAATCACAGAGGTGATTACCATTCCTTCAATCCCAGATTACAGAGGCAAATATGGCTTTAGACTTTTTCAGTGGCTGCTCATACCTCTTTGAAAGAAATGTCACTACTGAAAACACCTCTATGCTCTTTCCCCATGCATGCATTTTGGCAGTCTCCAAGACTTAGTCAAGACACAGGTGGAGTGAATCACAAAAGGCTTTCCTTTTCTTTACAAAAAGAAAATATTTCTTGTTCAATCCAGAAGGATAGCGTGAGCCCTTTTTGAAACTCTGATAACATTAATCATGTTAAAATATAGTACAAACTACTCAAAGTTAAACCTTTGAGAAGCCAAAGAGCAAGGCAAAAATCCTGTATGGTCTTACTGTACTTTGTTATCTTACTGGAACAGACCTTTTCATTGCTTTTGCCTCACCTGTTTGTGGGTGGGTTGATGAAGCACTGGCCCATGGTGCATCTTCAAACTGAACCCAAGCACTGATGGATGATGACAGATCAGTGCTGGGACAAACATGGTTACCAAGCACAGCAGAATCCACCTTGGGCTGCTCAGCTGCCTCTTCCAGCTCTGTGCAGAAAAGGTCTTGAAATTCTCCATTTGCTTTGTGGTTCTCTTCTGAGGATGTGTCTGAGGAATGAAAACATTTCACCGGAGGAGCTTCAGTGCTACCTAAAATAGAGACAATATAGAAAGATTTACAGGCTTAAACATTATTTCATTGTTTCTTATTGAAACATTTAAGATTTGCCATTAAATGTAGGAAATTTTCCTTCACTTAATGCAGTTTTTGGATTAACACTGGGCAGTCTTGCACTTGATTATAACAGGTGAGATTTCCTCCATGGTTGGTTGGATACTGTCTTGAATTTTGAAAGACAGATCCAAAACCTGTAGTAGATATACATAACATCACACAAGCAGAGTAATTTGCCTTTTTGGCCCTAATTCTCCTATTACATAGGAGTAGCAGGAGATAATTCAATCTCTGCACCAACTGCTTCCATGTAGAAGGCAAGCTCTCCCATGCTGGATATATGACAGCAGTTGTCTAAACCAAACAAAGAAAGTCTCACCAGTTTCAAAGAAAATCAGAGAGCTTACCTCGTGGGTGAACAGGGAGGAGCAGCTCGTCAGTGAAGGACACCCACTCGGACTGGTGGGAGGCAATGACACTTGTCAGAGATGTCATATTGGCAGCAGGTCACTCATCTTCACTTGAGGATCATAAAGAGGAGGAAGCAGAATGGGAGAGGTACAGTGAAGATGAGCCAATAGAGGGAAACATCTCCTTCACATTTTCTTTTCAACTGCTGTAAAGACAAGAAAGATGTAGATTTGCCTTTTAGAAAATTAAATGGAAGAAACTAGTGCCACCATTTTTTATAATATAGAATGTTAAAGCAATTTATGTACCACAGTCACAGTACTGTCAAAGCACTACCACCTTTGAAACAGCAATGTCACCTGTGTCTAGAGAAGGGTTACATGAGCAACTCCTTCTTATAAAGCAACTGAGGGTCTTGAAATATCTTCATGTTAAAACCAATCATCACCAAAACCAATATTTTGGTCCTTACTCGAGGAGCCATGCCTCTCATAATCCCAGCAAGAGCAGATGAGGTTATTCTCCCAGGTTTAGCAAATTTTGATTATGATGTAACTTAATCCCCACTCCAAGCTGTCAACATGTCTTTTGCCCACATTGCTGCTTACAATGTCTAATCCCTCTCCAGAGCAAGCAATAAATTGCACATTTCATTATCAATAACATTTATGTAGCTGATTCTGGAATGAGGATGAGTGGCCAATGACTCTTATCATGGTCTGGGTATAGACAGCTGCCCTCTCATCTAGCTGCACTTTCCACTCTGCTGCTTGACTGGAACTTCACATTTTGATTTTAAAAATCATCTTAGACCTTGTCCACAGTTTAGCATGATTTTGCTGTAGCTCAGCAAATATTTTCCCAGATGCAGAAACTGAATTTAGTAGGCCCTCCAATGGTATGCACCCCACACAGATCTGTGAATCTGCTAGATGGAATGAAGCACTGGAAAGTGTTCTGGTTGTTAGTTAGTAACTGGGAGAGTCAGGTCCAGGCAGAGAAATTCTTTCTAACAAGCACCCATGACTACCTCAGTTTTGCAAACCACTTCAAAACTCTCGAAGACTTCCTAGGGAAATATGCTAATTCTGTCCCCAATTATTCAAGCATTGAAGCTCTTGTTGCCATGGTATTGAAGTACTTGAAAATACTGAAACTCAGACCTGACTGTTTGAAAGAGCTTTGAACAGTGTTTCTTGGCCTCCTGTCTCTCACCTAACTAAAGGGTTTTTCAAGGTGAAACTTCATGTTAGTGTACAAAAACAGATACTTCACCAAGACTTCTCTTTACCCCATATTAATTATATAAAATTTGGGCCTAAAAAGCAGACATATTTAAATGCATTCCATCTTTAAAAATTTCTGAAGGAGACAGATCATCAAGTAGCTTCCAATATTATTATTCTCCTCAGGGCCACACAGTCCTTTGTCTGCTGAAGGCAGATCAGCAATCAAGAAAGAGTTGAAAACTTCGAAAGTTTTGAAGTCACAAACATGCCTTACAACTAGATAGAATTCATGCTCAGTGTCTAAAGATGAATCTTTTTGAGCAGAATAAAATGCAAAATGGACAGTTTCCTGCAAACACAAAAAAAGGGTTCCTAGAGATAATCCCGATAGTTAAGTACAATTGCCTTAAGACTGATCCCCTTGCCACAGACTTTGCAGAGCCTATGGCCCCCTAAGCAGTCATCCTGCACGTTTCCATTGTTACACAACCAATTTCCTACTGCAGGAGGAGCAGTGCTGCTTGAGCCTCTTTTCCTCCACTGCCATGGCAGGACCCCTGTCTCCATGCAGTGTGGGCAGGTACACCTGCCTGCCTTGAACAACATCTATTTTGGGTGCTGTTAATAGAAACTTACAAAGCTAAACATAGAAGCAAGCTAAGAGGAAAAAAAAATCAGATGTTTTAGAGTCATTTGGATGCCATATGAGGGAAGGAGAGGATGTCCTTGGCATCTTGTTTCCCTCATGTGACCAATTAAGCTGTTTGTTTTGGGCTTGTTTAAATATCTGTAGCTAAGTTTTCTTTTCCCAGACAACTGTATACTGACCTGCCCTTTCTCCTGGAAAAGTCCTGACAGAAGCATGAAGTGGCAGGAAATGAAAAAAGAAAACAATTTAGCCTGCCCTTGATGCACAGAGACTGTAGTAGAGCTCATTTTTATTTTTATTTTTTCTTTTTAATTTCAAGGGGAAGAAAGATATGAAAGGAGGCAAGAAAATGGACTGTTTCAGCAGTGCAGATATGGGGGAGAATGAAACCAACATTTTAAGATGGATTTCCTGTAGTACCCTACTGTCCTGTCACAAACATAATTCTTAAAATCCACTTAGTACCAGACAAACTAGCACTTTAAAATTGATAGTGAGCTCTATAAACCCAAAAAAGCAACAGAATACTGTGCATTGAGGGTTATACAACTTCCCCATGACTGGAATTTTCTAGAGACTTCTCAGTTTGCTAAATAAGAGAAATTGTGTTGACTTATCAGGGTTATCACACCCTTTCAGACAAGCTGCCTGAAAAAGAGAGGAAAGCCAGTCTGAGTATCTAATAACTTCAAAGATATTCAGAATAGAGGCTTTTTGAGGATGCATATGTTAGGCTTTAAAAAAAGAAAGAAAAAGAATTTGGCATTATTTCAACATTCACAAAAAAGCCTCAATCCCACCCCTTGGCCTAAATGCCTGTACAGAATTTGAATCATGTATAGCTAACACCTGTGCAAACTATGTGGACAAAATACTTCATCCACAAATTATTTTTCACCTCTCATTCACTCTCCAAAATCCTCCTTCAAGAAAGACCTGAGCCACTGCCACTGTGAGCCAATGAGCCTCAGCCAGCACAATACCAGTGCTACTGTGCATTCAGTTAACACAACGATGCTGCAATGTGCAGAACTACTACAGAGATAAATCTCTCCAGAAGAACATTTGAATTGTGGGTAAATCTGAATCCTCTCTGTAACAAAGCAGTCAGCACCACTATTTAAACACTGCAGCGAGTACTCTACACGTGAATTTCAGAGTGTTCTGTTCTTCAGACTTCTCAAACATCGCTGGCTATTTGAAGAGGAATGAATTTTGGAGCCTACTAGTACTATGAACAAATGGATCCTTTAAACTCCAAGTGAGCTACAATTAAAGCAAAAGTTTATGCTGCACAGCCCACACAAGAGCAGATGGAAACACATTTCTTGGAACAAGATATTACCAGGCCACACCAGCATTATTTCTCTCTACATGAACAGGATTGTTTAGATCATTACTTCTGGATTTGTGTTATTATGTGCACTAATCTTTTGGTGCTGATCTGTTTTTTTAAAAAAAGTAAGCTAATTTATCAGATTTTTGGTAAAAAACAGTGAATCAGAAGTTTGTTTATTTCCTACCACTACAAAGTAAATACAAGGTAAAGCAGATATTATACCTACTAATCCCAATTATCCTTACCATCAATTCCAAGGCAGTGACTTGACCATGAGGCAAAAAAACCTTCCAAGAAGTTGAAACTTCTGCTTCAAGTGCCCCTTTTTCACATTACAGTTTCACAGTGGTGCATGCAAATCTGAGTGACAAGTAGGTGACAGTTATTTCCAGTTCTCCAGAAGGAGAAACTCCTTGTCTCTAGTCCTCCCAATGTTTTGATAAAACACATTACACAAGCCCTTTTTAAAAGTGATGAAGGTTCATTCTAAAATGACAAAACTTTGATAACTAGAAACCTCTAATTTCAAAACTATGTAAATACACAGTCTACAGCCATTCCTTCTTGTGATGTGATTACCTGTCTGCCCTCTTGTACAGCACCACTCCAGCAACAGATGAAAAGGAATATCATTGTCCTTCTCCCTTTATCTTGGTAAACCAAAACATGTAGTTGACAAAGACACACATAATTATCCTGTGCCAGAAGTCTGACACCCAGCTCCTTGTACAATGAGCCCTCATTTAGGTGGGACCTTTATACACTATGTGAGTACAAACACCAACAGTAGTAATGTTGATGAATAGAAATGTTTGTGGCACTATTGAGGTTTAGAAGTATCAGAAGTATCTATAATGGATTTAAGAAATATCTGTAATTGATTGCATGGTGTTCTTGTAAACATACCATTTGAAGTATTTAATTACTCGTGTTCGGACAGAAAACTCAAACAGTTTCTCAGGAGATTTCAACTCTGCTTAGTAGAAACAGCTTAGCACAGTTAATAATTTTAAGCACTAAGGGTCATTTCTCCAATTGGTTCAAGTTACATCCATATGATGCAGGCTGCAGTCAGTTTTCCAATCACTACACAGTTACTAGGTTACAGTTATATGGGAAAACAGGAGAAAAAAAATCAGAATGAAAATACTGAGAATAAAATTCAGTTGTTCACTTTCTTGTTTTCCAAATATAATATCAATAACATGCTTGTGCTAAGCACATGGACTCCATTCCTTACATGGCAACATAATTGAAAAAAATCCTGTAATCCATACAATGATTCTGCTTTTCTTGCTTATACATTCCCTTACAATCCCAGAAACTGAAATATTCACTGGTTATGGTGGTTTGCATTTGGTTTTGAAGGAGACCATTGTGGCAAAACAACTAGGCAAACTGTTAAATTCCACACAGAAGACAAAAGAAACCAAGCCAAAGGGACAGTAAGAAAAATAAAGACTCTGACCAGTGCTTTTCTTGTAACAAGCATGCTTCACTCCCACCAGGAAATCTCAAGGAAAAATAAGTAATTTTATCTTGACCATGTGTTTGGCAAACCTGTACAGATGAAACTATTCTAGTAGCATGAACTGAGGAGTGATTGCTGCCTTGGGCAAATTTCCAAGTGAGAGAGAGCTCATAGTTTTTCCTCTCAGTCTGACCTGTAAATAAACACTGACCATCAGCACATCATGATCTGAATAACAAACAAACTCCAAACTGGAACTCTGCTCTTCAGCATCAAAACCAAGTCCCAAGTACTTCAAGGTGCAACAGCATAAACAAAACACAGTGTTAAACAACAAGAAAAAAACCAAAACAATGAACTTGAAAAGCCCAATGAAATAAAATAAGTGGATTTGGATATCATTCTTACTAAAAAAAATCATTTTACCAACCTCTACCTAAATGCCTGAGGTAAGATTTCCTTATGAATGACCTAGATGATGACAGAAATAAAGTTATATTTGGTTGATTATTGTATTTGTAATATTGACAATATTTCTCCATGTATGCAGTTCTGACAGCTAGTAAATTGCTCTGGGAAAGTCTCTGGTAAAACTCTGTTTTAGATCTTAGGCCAGTTTTACTCACTCTGATAAATGCTTTTATATGAGCTCCGTGACTTCAGATGTAGCTTAAGAAGCTCAGTCACTACTTGGTGCATGGAACAGCCACACAAAAGCTCTCAATATGAAAGGAAGAATTCGGGCCCAAAGGGAGACAAATGGACATGCCTTATAAAACTCCTGCAGCCACTCTGGGAGAAAGGATGGCTTTTCCCATTATGGATTTCCCTAAGTGAACGGTAACGAAAGCCTTGGCAGTGCTGTCTGCAGAGCCACAGCAAATCCACCTTGTGCCACTACAAGGTATGGCATTAGTGCTGTCTCCAGGTGATTTTAGACAGAGATGGAGTGAAGGTGGAGTGTGGCACTGAAGGTGACTAGAGCCATCTGGCACACTGAATGACAGAAAAGCAGACTGGGGGTCTGCCTGAGCCCAGGACCCAGTGCAGCCATACTAATGACCACTCCTAATTATTCCAACAGATACAAAGTGATCTGCCTAAATCCACGCTGCAAGGCCCTGGCAGAAGCAGCGTTAAAGCTGAGGTGACCTGGAATGACCTTATTTTCTCCAGCACAACCAGGACACATAAAACCATAGGCCACAAACACACATCCCAGCTTTCCTGGAAGCTCACAATTCAGTGACAGTAAGAGAAGAGAGTCTGTACAAGATGCATTGGTAAGAAAGTCATAAGCATCTCCCTCAGGAATATTTGCATCAAGGCGAATATCTGGAAGGTCAACAGCTGCTGTTTTCTCTGCACCAAAATTTATCTGCCACAGAAGCTCCTCTGTTTTCCACAGAGAGAGAGAAAAGACACCTAAATAGCTCTCCTGCAGGCAATACCAGCATATTTAGGCAGTTCAGAAGGCAATAATGTCTCTCCTGTCAAGGCCATGCCTCAGAAATACTTCATGGATTCTGGATGCCTCATAATGAGAGACAAAGTCTGATGTCGGAGAAAAATTGTACAACCTCTTCTATTACTTGTACTCCTAAAAACTTGAGAAATGTAGAAAGACACTGTAGAAAACTAACAGTGAAAAACAAAATATGAATTTTTATTTACTTATTTTTACTATTAGAAGTAATATACAGCAGGCAAAAACCAAGAGAGGAGATGTGCGACAAAATGTTTGACAGTGATAGTTCACATCACCAATCACATCAGGAAAACAGAAGTTCTGCATCTCAGGACTTTCAGTATAGCTCACTCTGGGGACATGATTCATTCAAAGTGTAACTGAAGCCATGTAATTGCACGGGAACTTGAAGGACAACTTCCCAAACTGCCAACCTTTCAACTCAAACTAGAATCTGAGGCAACAATCAGTCAAATGCTTCTCTTACCATATAGAGCAACAATGCAATAAAACTAGACTGGGATAAGATCACAGAGGCAATGTGTCAATTTGTTTAGCAGAACATTTGCATCTCTAAAATCTGGCACTTTTTTCACCCAGTCAGTATTGTACAAACAGGACAAAAAATAGAAGAAAAAACCACTAATTTAAAGTTTTTCTTCCAGAAGACTAGAATAGTTCAGATCAGGTTTTACTTTGTTCAGCAAAATTCTGTTAGTGATCACAGAAGGCAACAGGAAATCTAAATGCAGTAAGGGAGGAGAGGTTCCAAACATCCCCTTAGGAGATGGTGGGTACAGGGTCTTTACTACTCTTCCTTGTTTTCTCAAGGCCTCCACAGGGCAGAAATCCAAAGCAGCACTCGGATTCCAGACTTCAACACCTGCCCATTATGTGTGTTACAGATACTTCTCTGCTTCTCTTCTGATGGTGAATTTGCAGTAGCCAATATAAAATTGATGCTCCAATCCACATTATGTGGAGGGAACTGTGTTTAAGAATTGATTTCTTCTTTCAAACCTCAAAAAGTGAGTCATACAAGGAACGTGTGTTTCAAAAGAAAATTCCCACTGAGTGGCATGGTTTGCACATCTGATATTGATGCTTTCATATGTTCTCTTTTAAATTCAGCACAAACAAGCTAGCCAGATATATACCATTTACCAAACCCTCCAAGAGCTCCTGTACTTTATTTGCTCTTGTGATGATTATCAAAGTGGGTTTTTTAAATTATCTCACTATTAACACAAAAAGCACAATGTTCGATAATTAATCACTGTAGAATCAACTACTGTCATCACAGCCTGACATCACTGAAGAAAGCCATCAAGAAGTGAACACAGACCATAAAATCCTATCTATCTGTCCCTCTTCTGTACTGGGACTAATCACAGAAGAAACAGGGAAGGGAGTAAGCAATAATGAGTTTACTGGAATATCATGCTGGATGATAAATGCTCTTTTAGAAACCACACAACCTGGCTTGTATGAAATGCCAATCTATTCTGGCAGATACTAACTTCCAGCACTGCTTATATGCATTGCAACAAATTACTGCATTTCAAGTATTCACTGTACAACTCAAAAACTGATCCTGCTTCCATCAGTAAAAGGAGAGCCAGCAGAATTCTTTCTGTGCCTCAAGTTTCCACTGCACAAATGAAACCAGGGCTTTATTTTCTGATTAGAAATAAGTTAAATGCTAGAAGATAGGTAAAAACACCTTCAGTGGAAACGGTAGATACAATTATCAGTCAGTATCAGTTAAACTCTGATTTTGACTAAGACAGCTGGGGGAAGAGGAAAAAAGAAACCCCAAACAAAAAAAACCAAAACAAAACAGCAAACCTCCAAGAAAGAAAGAAGTCAAGCCCTCCAACACTAGCCACATTCAAGACAAGGGAGGAACTGAATTCTGCAGAGAGATGCTTCACTGGAAGCTGTATGCCTGCAGAGGATGGGCATTGATCTGTCTGAGCTGTGAGTACGCACAGAACGGGAGAACAGATTCAGAGTGAGAGAAAAACACAGAATCCAACTGTGAAAGCATCAGGAAGACAAGGACTATTGAGGAAGTGATGCAGCCCTGAATGAAAGCAAAGTTTTCTTGTGCTGAATGTTGGCTCAAATGGGTAATTAAGAACACTGAGCAAAGTCATCTTCTGTTCAAGTCTTCTCTCTATTTCCATATAGCTAACAACTATTTACATATAAATAATTTCTCTATAATTGTATTTCTATGACATCTTTTATAACTTCTAACCTGTATCAGTAGCACTCTTCCTATGAAAAGAGTTTAAAAAGAGATTTTTGTTACAAAGGAGATCCTTCTTGATTGTTATGGATAAAGGCAACATTGAAATGTGAGGCTGTCCCCCAGTTTAAGGAAACCCTGCTTGATTATTTAAAGCCAGACAAAACCCAGTACTCTGGAAGAGATATCACAGGGAACATGCTTGCCCTAGCAGAAAATTCTTTCGATGATCTGACCAGTCTGTCCTCATTTCCAGTGTCTGAAGAGTCAAATGCAACTTAATGTGATGCCAGGACACTGCAGTCCTTCAGGGCAACCCACAAATATCATGTTTGTTGTCACTCTCTATTTTGGACAGGCTAAATATAGGCCCATTAGACACGATGGCTCTATTCCTTTAGCATGGCTGCTCCTGTTTCAAGGGAATGAAAAAACAGCTCTAGGAAAAAAAAAAGAAAATAAAAGCTCGCGCAAAGATTGAATTTAAAGGTAGCCAATATTTTTTATAATATTACAAAAAATATATCTGAAGTAGAAACAAAGTTTCTGACAAGTCAAATTCATACACAGTACAAAAGAGTATGTTTGCAATGGTAATGTCTAATGCATTTGTGCCTAATTTTATTTGTTTAGCTGTCAAAACATAAGAATGCATAGTACACTACAATGATGTAGAACAGAGGGTATGAGAAAATCCTTCACTTTTTGTTGTTTGGTTTTATTGAGGTTTTGGATGGCTTTTTTTTTTACTAACACACACTAATAAGTGGTACTCTATGGTAGTACCCCGACGATAGTGCCTGTGAGACAGCAGTCAACCTTGTGCACTCCAAAAGAGAAATCCAAGACACCATCTATCAAGGTGCAATCTTATAAGGGATGCAGAGGAACATGGTGTGAGTGGTGCAGGCCCCTCTTGCATATGGAAGCAGCAAATGACTCGTATTTTATTACACTCAGTATTTTGCTGAGGAAGCCACAACAGGGAGACAGGGCCAAGTCTGATATCAACTGCAGGAAGAAGGACTGGTTGCACCTCATGCTAGAGGGCAACAAATAATTAACACCAATGTTATTGCATGGCTTCCATGAGATCATCTTTTAATCTGACACAAACGTCCAGTTACAAAGCATTCGGTTGTTAAAAAATGTGTAGTATTATACACCAAAATTCATATTTACCAGCTCCCCAAGAGTGGGACAATGGTTAATTACTCAATGGTAGGGGCATTACTGCCAAAGTAAACTGTCCAAACTGGAATAGCAGGGAGCACTGCATATTGTGTGCATGACAGAGCTGTGCAGACACCCTGGGGAAGGTCCCTGCAGGCCAAACCATTTGCTGGGGAAACTTCTGCAGTGGCAGCCTCTTGTATGCCTGGCTTGAACCAGTGGGACACAAGTGCTGTAGCTGGGTGTAGATGCACAGGCCACACAGAACCAAAAAGGAAAAAAAAAAAACCCACTATTTATATTTGCATGGGAAAAAAATCTCCAGTTTTCACAGAAACATAGGAATGTGATTCAATCCTTCAAAATTCCATGTCTTGAGGATATATAATAATTTAGTTACACCAAATCAATACTCAAAAAAAAAAAAGAAGGAAGGAAAAGAGAGGAAAAAGCAGATAAATGCAAAGCAAGACATTTCCCTGTTCCTTCCTTCTCAAAAAAATAATGCTTCAGTTTCAAATAGCTGGCATGTATTTTATCATTTAATCGTAGAATCATAAAATGCTAAAGCTTGAAAGGGACCTTCAAGATCACCTAGTTCCAACCCCTGTCATGGGCAGTGACACCTTATTCAACCCGGCCCTGAACACTGCCAGGGTCGGGGCATCCACAACTTCCCTGGACAACCTGTTCCAGTGTCTCAGCATCCTCCCAGTAAAGAATTTCTTCCTAATGCCTAACCTAAATTTCTCCTATTTCAATTTTTACCCACTACTTCTTATCACTACAGTTCCTTATGAAGAGGAAATCACGTAAAGTTTAACTACAGCAGGTGACCAGCCATTCTATATAGCTAGAACTGTGCTCTCCTTCTGCATTATGCATGTGGAAACTCACAGAGTAAGATGAGTCACATGGTAAGAGAAGTGAAGTAATGAACATATTCCAGCTCCCAGCTGGGCTTGGGGAATGCAGTATCCCAAATTTTTAGACAAGAATTTAATTCATGTTACATTTCTGAGTGCTGTCTGATATTGCATAACTTTCTTCTTTTGGTTAATGCATGACCTCTTCTGTGTTATGCAAGTGCTTTAATAGAGCAGCTGTGTAAAAAAAACCCACAAAAACACAAGATCAAAAGCCACCATAGAAACCCCAAGACTCCCTTTCCATCCAAGCCACCACAAGTTTAAGACAGGTTCACTATTGCTTTGAAAACTCTGGAGTGTAGTCAGGAAAACAAAGGAAAAAAACCACTTTCTGAAGACTTCATTCACTTCATTGAACAAAACAATATAAAGCACTGGAGATGGATGCTGGGCACTCAGGTCATACCACCAATGCCTTTCTTCATTCAAGGTCTGGAATCTGAATATTCTGCCCGTGCAACCCCTCCTAGGTAACGCTGCCAGCAGTGCAGTGTGTTGGAGAGCGTGGCTGCTTTATGAACCTGCTCTGGGAATGGAAGCAATGCAGTCAGGTTACCCCACCTCCCACACAGCCTTACGTAGCCAAAAGTGACCATGGTTATTCTGCTCCTCAGCCCACAGTCAGCCTCAGTAGCACAGCATTATGATATGTGGAAATACCAGTTCATGGCAATGCTAATGTAGTCTTACTGCTCTCTTGGCAGCTCTGGGAGGCTGAATCCAGATAACCTTTGGCAAAGGCTGCCATATCCAGTGGACAAGTTTTGACAGTGGGACACAGACAAGTAGATTTTAAAATATTTGAGGTATCTACTTCCTCTTTCATAAAGGCACAGGCCCACAAAGGGACAGAGACACTCTGTTACCAACACTCACTCTGTCAGAATTGTAAATTTGACGCATAATTCACACAGACAAAAAAGCATGTTAGAAATTACTGAAAAATACCAGAAATAGAAGAAATCTTTTTTACAACAAACTTTCTGAAAAGAAAGGATTATCACTTGAAAGTTATTGCCTGTTTCAGTGTCACTGAAGAGCTAATATAGCTGTTTGGAACCGCAGCTCCCAAAGGTCTGTGGCTACCCTCAATCAGCCTCAGCTTCAAGCACATTCATACCAGTAGCTGGACTGGATACAGGGAGAATCTGCAAACTTTTCTGTGAAAAAAAGAGTTGAATGCTGGTGTCAAACTCTGAGCCCACATGCAGTGTGGTAAACTAATATAGCTGCCTACATTCAGAGAGTTAGGACATTTACATTGCAGAGGTCAGAGATGTGTTATTTAGGAGAGGAAAGCCCAGATCTGCCAAATTTATTCTAGCTCAGTTTTATCCTCTTCAGTGACACTTGAGATTACAGTTGTGAATGTCCCCAAAGTAACCCATGCACCTATCAACTGAGATCTCATTCTTCATGCTAAATTTATGTACTGGATAATTTAGGATAAATTTGGGATCATGCACCTGGTATTTCCACCATGTATAATTTTTTATATATAGAATATAAGCTTTAGCCAGGTAAATACTTGAACTGTGGTGAACTTGAAACAACCCAGAAAGGATCAGAGAGAAAGGAGCATTTCTGTTGGCAAGTTTCTGTCATTAGGAGCAGCTGGCAACTAAACAGCAACTAATCATTAAACTGCATAGGCCAAATTCTTCCATACAGCTATTCAATTTAAACTGCTCTTTTAGAAAATAAACAGGCCTTGTGCTGTGGAGCTTGACCAGCTCTGGTTTCAGTTTTGCAGCTAGTAATACTTTTTCTCTTCAAAAATGCTTAGTAGAGATTTTTCATGCATTTCCATCACCCACACAACCACAAAACCACCATGAAGTTCTGCAAAATAGTACCTTCTATTCACCAGAGGCCCCTGATTCAGATAGCAAAATTACTGTATCGTATAGCCACTCCCTATTTCAAAAGTAAATTGAAGATAATTCTTTCATTTCACAGCTGGCAAACCCAAGAGCCCACAGAGAACTGGTTTCTATAAATATTCATGTCTCTAAATGCCAACTAAAACTTGGCCTAAAAGAGCATAATGAATTAAGAAACAGCTCAGCAAAAAGACATCCTTTCTCTCTAGCTCAACAGGCAGGTCTGCTACCCTTGGTGCAGGAACTCCACTTTGAATCTCAGCTCTGGAGCACACTGTCTGCTCTTTGAATATTAGCATAGTGTTGAACTACTAGAGCACCTCTGTAGCATCCTGAAGCACACTGGTCAGTTCTGCCCTCTGTTTCAAGCTGAAGGAGTTGTGCTGAGACATTGAGTTCAGTTACCTTAAAAAAGCAAGATGAATCACACCCTTTAACTCCAGACACCCAGTCAGACATCTGAGATAGTCACCTGATGCTCTGCTTACAGTCAATAGAAGGAACGTAACACCTCCAGAGGGTCCTCTGCCTGATCTATTTTCAAATGAGGTGAATCCCCCTCCAAGAAGAGTATGGTAACTAACTTAGACTTGCATGCCTTTTTCACACCTAAGAATATAAACGTCAAGGAAGTCTTACACACATTTCTAGACATTTCACTGCAGCTGACTGACAAACTTTAATATATCACTGCTGAGAAATATTTTCAGTATTATGGGAAATACTTCCTGTCAAAAAAGCACCTATTGAAGGATTTTCAGGATTGAAGAGAGCAAAAGCTCTTTAATTTTATGGTTTCCCTTCAGAAACTGTATCTCTACAGAACTGATGTATACGAAAGCTATACATTCCAGTAATCTTCTTCTAAGATAATTTCCTATTAAAAAAGCACTATTTGTTTCTATGTTTATCTAGGGGACACAGTGTCCTAGCATTGGTGTCTACTATTAACTCTTTTAGCATCATTCTATGACGCTTATTCTTTTTCTTGTATTTTTTTTTCTGTTAATATATAATAATGATTATGCCAAATTTAAAAATGGGTTGTCAAGTCGGCCAAGAGACTATATCCTAAGTTTATGCTCATAAACAGCATAAAACCTTACCAGCAGGAGCAGAGTGGTAGAGTGAAATACTTAGCATTAAGGGCACAACTTTCTCACTACCTTTTTTGTGGTTTTTACTTACAATTATCTCCAAAATGATCCTGTAGACTGAATTTGCATTAGAACTTGGAGTACATTAAACGAGCTCTTCCTTCTGCTCAGTTTTATCCCAAACAGAATCAGTTTATGTGCTTCGAGATGCAAACTCAACTGCAGAAATGCAGGTGATCAGGCCATTCATTTTAAAAGTGCATTCCTCCTCTAAATATGTACTTCTGTATTTGCATCCATACTCTTTTCAGAAAAGAAAAACGGAACGCTGATGTATGTTCCCTGGTATTGCCACAGGACTGCGTCTTTTCAATTTTTTCAAACACAGTTTCTGAAATTTTACCCCCCTTTCAGTTTTGAAAAAAATAGGACACTCCACACCATTGACCTTATTTAAACATTTAGAAGATAATGAAAATTGATGGCAGAAATCAATAGAGGATACATAATCCCTTCTTGGGAAGCAGTCTCACCTAGACAGACACCTGTAGATGGATTTCTGGCCCTGTTTAAGGTCCTTGGTAAACCATTCACCACCTACAAGGAGCAAAGATTTAATACCTGAAGTTTCCATATGCACAAGCGGAGTTGTAAGGCTTCTAATTTCCTAGGACTCAAATTCTTGTGGTCATAATTACAGCTATAGTCTTGAAGATAACACATGCTCATACCCGACACATACAAAAACAGACGTTCCTTCCTTGAGGTTAACCACTTGTGAAGTTACATCCATTAGCAGAATTCACAATCCTGTAAGAAAACATCCCTCGTTACAGACTCCAAAGAAATGTACTAAGACATCTAAGGATAAAATAATCTGATTTTGCAGTTGAGTACCTTTTTTTTTTTTTTGAGTAATGCAACTAATAGTTCAGACAAATTGGCCAAGAATTGCCTTTTGAAGGTTGTCCTTTCCTAGTCTTAGATAAACACAACTTTCAGATGGCAAAGATTATGTTAGAAGACTGCCACCACCACATGAATCCTTATAGTTCTACAGCTTAGTTCTTAATGATCTTTTTGGTTTTCCAGCTTCCAAAGAGAAAGCTGATGGTGCTGGAAGGATGGCCAATAACAGGACTTCAACAATTCAAAATTGATTCTATTAGCTTACTGTACAAAGCCTCAGTGCAATATCTGGGTTAGAAGCTGCATGAAGAAAGGGTACTACCAGGAGCCAAGTGTCAGAGCAGGAGAATCCACAAGCCATGACCTTATAGCTGATGCCACCTTGGAAACTGTCTCACTGACTGGAAAAGTCACTGCTTCAGGGGCAACAGAAGCCTTGCAGAGCAAAACGTCTTGAGAGGTTTGTAACACACTTAGATACCACTTTTCATCCTCACTTGCTGATGCCAGACTTGAGACAGCTGAAAATTATGGACTCTATAAACATGATGTATTTAGCCCACTCACAATATGGTTTTAACCCACACACAGTCTGGGTTTCTCAACCAAGGAACTGTACCAACTGCTAGTTCTTAACAAGATAGCTGGCAAGGCAGCACAAACTCGACATGAGGAGTTGGCCACTCCTGAGATGCAGCTGCTACCTTTTTACCTTGCATCCCTTGGACTGTAATCGAAACCAACACCACAGAGCATTAATTATGCCACTGACGCAGTGAGGGATACAAGGAACTCAAATTAAGGAAAGCTCTGCATTTGAAGACCAAGGTATGTTATTCTGTTCTTAATGATAAAGAAAGACACAAATTATAAGAGCATACAACTAGTCAGAACTGACATATACTGCATCATGTGAGAGAAGAAAAAATACGACCCTTTTCTCTTACTGGAAAGTTTAATGGTCATGCTCCTGATGATACTGATATTTTAAAAACAATTTGAAAGCCAAAACTATAAAAGAGTAGAGATTGCTAAAGTTGCTAGCTGTGTTCCTACGTGTGAGGAAACCTGTATGTTAGATCTGCTAGGGAGTTACTGCTGCTCACTTTGTACTTCAAAGCATCATAGGAATATAACAAAAAGCCATTAATAATATACAGAAAATGTCAAATATTTACCTGAAAAAAAAGCATGACATTACAAAGTAATCCATAGCAAACACTGTTTTAAATTATAATCAACCGAATCTGAAAATTCTTGGAGAAGAGACAACCTAGCCACTAGTAAACTAAGTACTTAGGAAAGTTCGATGCGTTGCATAACCCTGCATAATACATCTCATTGAGATGATGGAAACTGCTCTTCAAGCTTTTTGGTGATAACACAAACTTTATCAAAATAAACCTGTTTATCTGGACAATATTAAGGCAAAGTCCAGATCTCACTTGTCTGCGTAATGCATGGTATGTTTCCATCACCTTGGCAGAGAAAAGAAAAAACAAAATCACAGTCACATGCCAAAATTAGCAAACACAATAATTTTCCAAGGAACCTGTAGTTTGAAATTTACTTGCCCAGACTAGTAAGTTTGCAAAATACACATTTCACAGAAGAAAAGAATGATTCATATCTGACTGACAAATAAAGAAATGTCAATGTTTGCCGAATTCCTGCCTTGACAATACTAAAAGTGCCCTCAAACCAATACTGCAATATTATGCTAAAGACATTTCCCAGCAAAAGTCACAACTAAAGTATGAGAAAGCATGAGCTGCAAACCATCACCCGATCTAGTCAAGTAGTGAAGCATTTTTTAAACTTTTGCGTCTCTGGAAACCTGAAGTCTCAAAAAGATTAAGCCATACGAAAAAGAATCAGAGAATCTGAGGCTGATTACAACCAATTAATCCACAAAACAACTAACAAAAATCCCTAGAGAAAAGTGGAGATGCAGTACAGAAAGAGTATTTAACGCACGAACTAAACAAATGGGCAGAGAAAAGGCTGTCATATCGTATATCAACACAAAAATCCACTTTGCATGGAAATATGTAATTTGAACGTTTTAAACCTGTAATTTACATAGTGTGTATTCAAACGCGACAACAGAAAGATGAGCGAGAGATTTTTGTTTGCTTTGCAATATCTGAACCGCAGACAAACGCTGCAAAAGCAGCACAATTCAGCGGACCCAAGCAAGAAAAAAATCCAAACCATGAGTAATTACATGGAGCAGCTGAGGGGTAGGTGGATACGAGCAGCTTCCCCGTGCCGCCGCTAATGAGCGTTAACCCTTCCGCAGCCGGACAGCACCGACCCGCTCGTACAGGCACAGCCGCACATCCCGGAGGTGCTGGGCTGCCCGGCACCAACACCGTGCGCGGAGAGCGGCCCTGAGGGGAACGAGCACCGAGGGGAGCGGGTCCGCACTCGGTACGGATGGTGGCGGCTGGGAGCGGTGCCAGGACGCCGGCCGGGGAAAGGGCTGGAGCGCGGAGGGGAACCTCGGCTCCGTCAGGGCGCGCAGCCGAGGGGGGCCCCGCTCCGCCGGCACTAAGGGGCAGGCGGCAGCCCCAGCTCCGCCAGCAGGGCCGGCTGCCTTCGCTTTAGAGCTCCTCGGATCCAGTTTCTGATGTCCTCCGCCCGCGCCAGCGCTGCCCGCCAGTCCCGAGCCGCGGCCCCCCTTCCCCAGCGCTCCGAAGGCAGAACACGGTGCCCGCTCCCCCCGGCCCCGCGCACCTACCGGCGGGCGCGCTGCTCCGCGGGCGCTGCGGGCGCTCTCGCGGAGCGATCGGCCCCGGCCCGGCCCGGCCCGGCCCGCCTGCGCCGCCGCCATTGGGCGCTCCCCGGCGGAGGCGGCGCCGCAGCGGCCGGGCCCGGCCCGCCCCCCGAGCCCAGCCGGGCGCTGTTCCCCCAGCCCCATGGCACAGGTGGCGGCCCAGGGGCTCCCGACAATGAGCCCTCCCGACTTTCTTAGGGCTCGCTTCCAAGTACGATTCAAAGGCAACGGACTTTGCCGTCGCCGCTCAGCCACGGGCAAAAATAAATAGCAATGTGCAAATAACAAGCGCTATGCAAACAAAATATCCTTCTGGTAGGGGTTATTCAAGGGGCACGCTTAAATACAACGGTATTTGTCTGTAACTGGTGAGTTCGTGTACACACTCTTAACACAACACGCACCTCACTTATTTTGTTGGACCCTGATGAATTTCGCGGATTATAGATTAGGCAGTATAAAAAAGTTAATACAATGTCTATGAACCAACTCGTGTTTAAGCTGTTAAACTGTAAGAGTATTACAAATCTAATTATATAAATTGTATGGTAATATTAATCTTATTTCTGTCTTTAAATAGTTCAGAAAGAAATTTGCATATGGAAATATCTTTATGGAGGAATTAACATCTAACCCCAGTACAATTCCAAGACTCCAGCTAAAGGAAGCTTATGCAAAATGAACATGTGCATCATTAGCCCAAACGTGAGCACAGATGTGCACATTTACATCCATTAGCAGATTCAGAGAAGGACTCTGGAGAGCTGAGGGAGTAGCAAGTCACCAAAGAGCTTCCTCGAAAATTGAACCTTGTAAGCTGAGAAATGTTAACACTTGCAATAAACAGTACAATAACAACCTTAATTAGTAATGGGGACTGACTGCAAAAAGAGGGGGGAAAAAAAAGCAAATCACAAGTTTTATTCTTCTCTGGGTGAACTACGAGGTTTTTTTTTTTTAAGTGCAGAAACACTGGAAAATGTCAAATGCAAAGTGTAAGATAACCATGTAATTACAACTGTTACACTCCGCAGCTTAGCATGTCTGGTTCACCTGATTGTTTCGAAGGGGTTTTCCTGGTGCAGAGCAGTGTGGGGACACACATTACAGAGAACACTTGAACCGAAGCCCAAAGCCCCCGTGGCACAAGCGGGGGACATCGCGTGTCCCAAAGCACTGACTCGAGTGCCAGCTAGAGGTGGCTGGGAGAAAAGAGCATACAACTCGCACATTCCCAAACGGGACTTTAACTCCTGTCTTATCCAGCAGTAAAAGATGTGGATTGCCCGGACAAAGCCAATCACCTGGAAGATGTTTAGTTGAATTATCTGCCCATGGGCCCAAATAGGCTTTGGCTGGTTGTCACACTCATTTACATGTGTACAGGGTAAATTCAACAAGGACATGGATAGTTCTACTCAGGTATAACTGGTGTCTTTGTTTCTTCTCAGGATTGTTTAGTGAGCCAAAAGAACTACAGATTAGTTTTCTGATTGTTTCCCTTTATCTTCCCTATCTTTAATAAAACCAGAATCCAGAATAACATGATTGACCTCTGATGTACTGTACTGTGAAAGATCCTGGCTAGAAAGAGACTTGAAGATCATCAGTCCTTCCCTGGTTTTGGTCAAGTCCTGAACCTCATTTCTTTGTTTTCTCTTCTTCTTTGTTTTCTGAATAGAAGTAAAAGCTATTACAGAGTAACTTTTTGAAACAGTATTTGAACGTCTAGTCATGACAGCAGCTACAAATGCTGTCACAAGCAGTCCAACAGTGGCAGTGGTTGCTGTATCTTGCATTGTTAAAGCACAAAGCATGAAATGCCATCAATCAGGTTGAGATTAAGACTTAGCACCAGAAATATATTTTCCATCCTTGCGTTCTTTTCACTACAGAGCATATTTACTGATAGCCTTTAGATGGCTTAAGGGCTAAGGGATGTTTCCTAATTTAAGAAACCATTAAAGGAAAAAGGCTTGCATATAATATATTATGCTTTCTAGCACTTTTTCCTCTTTTATGTAGATTACCAGGCTTAAATTTGCTCTAGCATCAAGTAAGTTTTCTGATATTAGGTAAACTGAAGTTCCTGTATTAAGCACCCTTTTAAAAAGGAGGAGGGGGAGAGCAAAAACGTGTTCTACAACATTTGATTCTCTTAAACTATTTATTCCATCCAAGTTACGACATCATTACCACAATATGACACAACTCTTGTTTACTACTATTATTTGGTTTGGACTTGCAAGAAATTTTTGCTTTATATTTCTGAAATTCTTTAACTATTAAGATCTGCAATGGAAGGAGTAGCAGGTTAACACACCTGATACAGGTTCGCACATTTTCGAGTTTTCTCGGAACCTAAATTACAGAAAACACTTTTCTGCAGTGGTCAGGCAGTTGAACTTAATAGTCATAATGACTATTAATAGGTCCTTTCCACTGAAATATTTTATTACAGTAGAGAGCCAAAACCAAAATTATTCTATTTAAATAAGTATATTCAATTCCTGGTTGAACATTGCTGCTCCTACAATTCTAATTTATTTTGAATATACACATCACCTGCCTTTTTGTTCTTTCAACTTAACAGCTAACTAGGGTTTTTTATGTTAATATTTTATGATAAAGATATTAATAATACATTATATCCTGGAAAATGATGCTATTTTATTCCAATACAAAATCATGCTTCCCACACAAGCTTTACTGCAAATTTAATTAAATTTGTCAGTTAACAGAGTTCAATATATGTCATCATATTAAATGAGGCAGTGTGACTTAACCCTTACTGGTGTGCCAACAGAGTCTCAATTCAGAAGTATATGGAATCACTTTGAGATTTTCTTTATCTATCTGGACCTGCTTCCACAATTAAGTCTGTACTTCACACATTTCTTTGTACTGTATCACAAAGTAGTCTCACAGGAGTGCTACTTCTCAGCCAATGAGCTGCTATTGACACACTGAACAGTAAAAGAAAATAAATATGTAGTGCCAAAAGATTGTTTGCTTGGCTCCCTTACCTCAGACCATGTGCATTCACCTGAATGGTGTTTGCTCCAGCTACCACAGCCCAGCCTGGAAGATCACATACTTCAGGAGAGATTTGTTTAATTGCACATCTCAGCAATGGCAAGATTAGTTTAAAACGAATATTGCTGGGACAAATGCACTATTTCCAGCATGGCAGGCCATCACCTTCACTGACGGTATTTTCCCCACAGAAAGACAATTCTCAATGACCAGACACCCTTGTTTTGCCATCTAGCAGCAAACCGAATTACCAGTATTTGCAGAGCTTGTTCTGCCTGCAACCTGAGCAACTGAAGAGTTTGTAGAACAGCAGTGCCAGGAGTGTAATGGCTAGTGGAGAAATCTGGAACCATCAAATGCTTAATATAAGCATAGAGCTTTATAAAGGCTTATCAAACATACTCATTTGATGTAATTTGAAAGCTTCCTTTTCTGTAACTACAAGAAAGTCTTTATGATTTGGCATTTAGAAATTCCAATGAGACAGTGGAAATATTTTATTTGCTGTGTTTAAATAAGGAATAGTATTTTAAGATGACAGAGAATATTGTTTGTTCTAGCACCTTTCACAGTGCTAAATGGCATTAATTGCACACTAGATCTGAAATCTTAAAGGGGATTTATTTTTAATTTACTTTCCTATTAATTTTCAGTATTTACCATAGAGTTTTTCAGTTTTCAGCCAAGGGATTATTTGCAAACTGTTTACTCTAAACCTGAGAGCTGTATTTCATGATGCTGAACTAGTATCGCCAGAAACATTTAGAATATTTCTTATCAATCTATCTTTTGGAACTGAACTAAGAATGACAAATGTAGTGAAGAGTAAACTCTTTGGGGCTTGTAATCCCAAACAAAATAATTAGGCCAATTTTTTGCAACTACACGTGCAAAAAAACTGAAGTATTTTTTGTGTCTCTATGGAGCTATTCACTGAATATGCAAGATAGAGTAGGCAAACAGTTAATATACAACATTCAGCTTGTTAGCTGAGAGATTACATCAATCAAGAAATCCTTTATTGCTGTTTTGAGAGTTCCTACCTACTTGCAGTCTTTGACTTCCAAAGAACTGGACTCCTAGTAGGGAACTCAGTAAGGCTGTTAGTTTAGCAAAGAGGCAGGAAAAGCCAACACAGCTGCATGCAGTGAGATCACCACATTTATCTCACTGGGTCTGAATTCTCTTACTAGAGTCACCTCCCTTCTGTGCAATGTTTCCCAGATTTCAACAACCAAATCAAACACAGAATTATTTGTAAAAAATATTAAATCCTTTAGTTGTCCAATTACAGCTGAACATTAACGTAAGACTGGATTCCACAAGAAAACGTATACATATTTTGGTGTGGCTATTCTTCCAAAGGGACTGTCCAGTCCTGTAACCAATGTGATCAAAATTGGGGACGAAACTAAAAGACAGCCCAAAAAGAAGTAACTCAAGTCCTCCTGATCTCACAGCCCCAGTAACGAAGGTAACAAAATCACTTTGGAAAACTCACCAGGCCTTCAGCCTTTGAATTCAAAGCTGGATGACTGTTCAAGTATATCTTTTGTATAAGGCAAAGTTATAACCCTTAAACTGCAACATTCCACATATTTCTTCGGTAATTTTAACATAAGCTATAATAATGACTTCAAAGTCTATGAAGTATGTTTGACTTTATCACATATCCCTTTTTAATACTAGCAATGCAAATTGGCTTTTCCTTTAAAATTATTGTTGACTGCACCTGGGAAACTTTCCAAATAGTAGTAGTAATAAATTACTTAGAAGCATCTAAAATGCCATTCATTATAGAATTTCAGTATATAGCAAAGTCTGGAGCCTAACAAACATTTAAGTAAGATTGGACAGAAACAAATAACGTAGAATACTTTTAATTAGAGTTTTCAAGCTCTTTGGATAACTCAAATATTGCACCAAATGATCTTAGTGAAAAATGATTTAAAAACATTTCTTCATCACCTGTTGCTAAACATTTTCACTTATTTTAGTGGGAAAGATTTTGTACTCTAAGAAAATAGGGATTCAACTTTGCAAAAGAGGTCACTCCCCTGGAAGCTGTGTACAAAATATTTCAAACAATGGAAGACAGCCTGGCACATTTCAGAATGATTTACATACTAAAAAAGTTTGAATAGTCATGGGAAGGTAATTATTTACCAGGTCTTACCAGAAGCTACAGTGATTTGTAATTTTGAACTTTTGCTCCACTAATATGAGGGAAATAAGAGTACTGAATTATTTAATTTTTTTTAAGTTTCCAAAGCTCCTGACACCAAGGACTTCTTATATCTCTTTGTATGTGTGTGTGTATACACACACATACATACTCTGAAATATGACAGTGACTCAAAGTGTGGCAGTTACTCCATTTCCAATCTTTGAGACCTCAAGTATTTAACAAGTCCAAGTTGCCACTATTGTCCAACACTCCTTTGTGGCTACAAACACACACCCTAGGTACAATATTATATCCCCCCCCAGCAAAAGCAGTGAATTAGAAGCAATAAAAAAAGCTAGTATTAATCTTGTACAGAAATGGAGCCACATTTATAACAGATGGGAATTGGAACAACTAATTTTACAGAACAGCCTGTGTTCACGAGGAAGAATGAAGAAAAACAAGCATATTAAAAATAAGGAAATATAGAAAATTATTAACAGCAGAATTGAAGAGCCATAATTTCAGTATTTTGGAACACAAAAAACTGATCTTCGATGTTATTTTCAAAAATCTGGAATTGCAACCCATGTTATATGGAAAGCTCAAAGTTGTACACCAAAGAAATATAAATGTGAGCAACTCATCTCAGTGGAAGCTAAATGACATCTATCTCTCTTACTGCCTGAAGTGCAACTACAATGGTAGTCCATCTCCACTTACTTTTCTTTCTGAAAATAAGATTTAAGATTATCTGTTATAGTTTTCATTATCTGGATAGATGGTACACTGCCTTCCTTCATCCTTGGCTTTAGAAGAAGTTGATTACTGTTGTCTGAAGATTTTTGACAATAAGTAGGCTATTTTCCTCAATTATTCTTTATAAAAAAGGAATCAAAGTCATGATTCCATTCCATGAAAATCCACTACAATCATGATAATTTAGAGAAGAGGAAGAACATTTTGTCATTATATCAAGTAACATGTTCTAATCAAACAGGTCTTGTAAGTATTATTAGAGAATATAGTTTCTATATTTTAATTGGTTTTACTCTCAAGTCTAAAATACAGATAATACAGCAATATAAAAACCAAACCCAAACAAAATATACTAGTTTTCAATGAACATTATTCTGGAGCTTCCTAAAATAAACAAGTAACAGAAATACCCAACACTGCCTCACACCACAACATATATTTACCTGGTACTCAATTCGCTCTGCAGAACACAGCTCCATATTGACTACAGCCTAAAAGTAAGATCAAGTATCTATACTTGACTCCACCTCAACTGAGTATATCACCATCACATCTCCAATAGTGGACTTTTTTGGAAGGGGAGGGTTAACCTCAGTAAGCTTGAGCTTTATTAGTCAAACTCAAGCTGGCTTTAATACCTGCAGTTCTGCTTTTGCCTGCAACAAGTGCTATTGGCAGGAGCAGACAATGTGGAAAGCCTCCAAATACTTCAGAAAACTATGTAATTTGGGCTGATGCTCAGGATCACTTACCTATTGATGCCTTTCCTAGCCATTATGGCTCCCCCACTGTCCTTACTTTCCTTCTCCCCAATGAACAAGCACACTGGAAAAATAAATTTAACAAGGGAGGACTTGGTCTCAACAGGTAGAGCCTGAAGGGATGAATGGGTCTAAAAACGGTCTGAAAAGGAAACAGATTTGTCAGCTTGGAGTAGTCCCTCCCCCAGTATCTGTTCCAACTGACTGAATTATCCCTGCATCAGTATTGAAAATGCAGTAGTAATTCTAAAGTTACTGGTACTACTCTTGAATCACACAGCAGTTCTGTGTCTGCCAGGCATGGTACAAATGCTATATACACCATCTTACACACACACACACACACAGAGGGCAAGTTTATAGCATAACTGAAGACAAAATGCTTAATGATCCATTTCCCCTTTCTTTGTCCTTCCTAAGGAATGGAAGTGAAAGTATGAGAATCCTTATAGGAAGGGAAGCATTGAACAGCAGCATATACCAGCTCATGTAACTAAGCAATTCGTATCTTCTGTTATCATAACCACTGTAAACACTGCAGGTAACCACACAGGTGGTATCTTTATTTCACAAGATTAAAGATACAGTACAAAATGAATCTGTACATCTTTCTATTAACAGAATTTGTTTACACAATTATATTACATTTGACCAGCCTTTATACTGATTTTAAATACAAAATAAATTTACAAAACTCCTACAAGACCCTTTAAAGAACTGTAGCTGATAAAAACAAAGGGTTCCCCCAATAGTCCCTATTTGCCATATGCATTTGCAGTAGTTCAAATCAAACTAAATCTTTTCAGTTTAATATTCTCTGAAACAAAAATAGAATTTCAGTTCATTGTTGCCTATCTAAAAGGAAAGCAACTTGCAAAGGTAAGTGTAATCCCCTTTTATAGGCCAAAACTAGCATATAATAGGTGGAAATTAGATAATGCATAGTCTTTAAAAGTCCTTTCACAAGCCATATCTTAATGTTCTTCCCTCAAATTAAAACATTCGATAGTTTGTTTTTTTTTTAATAAGAGTAGCTGACTTATGGAAGATGATTAAAAAGTGAGTAAAACCATCTCACTAGAGTCTCACTAGGATGTTTGTATCAAAGGCCTTACCTTCTATTACACTGTCCCATCATGGACAATATAAAGCAAGAAAATTATTTCAACAGATAGCTCTGGGACAAGTTTCACCAGTGATGAACTAAAATCCTGTTTTCTCAACAGTTCAGTGTCTCTTTGAACTAGCAAGAACAGCTAATGTCTTTGATTAATAATTTGAGATGCAGAATAATGCATTTCTCCATATTTTCCCATAGTTTTCCTACATATAAAAATCCCACCAATAACACTTACTGCTCTGTAGTTCCATTTTCTGTGCAGGGAAAGAAGAGCACGTGTCTATGAAGATCAAATAAGCAGGCTCTGGCCCATGTTACTACACACAAACAATAAAACTTTTCCATTCAAACCATGCTGAACACACCCAGAAAGGCTTCTCTTAAATCCAGTTTCCCTTCTAAAATACTCCTGCATATAAACTATAAGATAACCTGTGTACTACCAAAAGGGAAAAGTACTTCACTGCAGTAAAGTAAGCAACTGAGCTTCTTTAGGAAAAAGATGCTTGATTAACTGAGTGAACAACAAAGAACATATTGCTAGTAAGAATTTAATATACTTTCCTCAAAATGCAAGTTTCAGAACAGAGTAGTAAGGGATTGTCACAAACTTAAGTCATGGTGTAGATAACTGATTTACAAAACTTATTAATTTCTTTAATCCCTGAGTTAACTTGCCATTATTTATGGTAAGTACCTTTTTTCTTCTACCACCACATTCAAATGAATGTCATCTGAAAAGTCAGTGGTAGTAATTTGGTGGAAGGGAGAAAAGCAGGAGAACGAATTCCTTATTGCTCCTTCAAAAAGCATTTTTTTAAAATGAAATAACTTGCTGATCTTCAATAGTTTTCTTCTGCTGATTTCTTGGATGTAAAAATGCATCAGATTCACTGAAAGTCATCTGTAACTGTCACATAGCAGCAGCGATGAGAGATTCTCATGCAAGTACAATAGAGCTTTTAGAATTTAGTTCTAATAGATCAACAACCAAAACATTTTAATAATGCAGTAATGAAATTGTTAAATTGCCTAGGAGGCCAATACCAATGAACTAATGGTATTTAACTGAAAAACATCTTCCATATCATCTTTAATTTACTCATGCCAAGCTAAAAAGAGATATTAAGTGACAGTGGCAAAGTATTTCAGCGGGAGTGTTCAGAAATCACAGATGGTATCTTAGAAATGCAGCTGGGGAATGCTGTACATATAAGACACTACATTTAAGTTCAATACTGTTTCATCTGCTAATGATGATTAAGATTGAACAAGACATCCCTGTACGACATGCTGCAACCCTCCACACCAAAATTAAAGATTTGTCTTTATATGACCAGCATAAGCATTGTGATGTACTGAGATGTTCTACATGTAATACTAGTACCTTTAATACTAGTCATCTGTGACATTTCCATTTACAAAAGAATGGATTGCTAATCCTCTATCCCAAAACTAGAGATCTATTGTGCAATGATCTCCTTGCAAATACACCAAGTATGAAACCATACCAAAATCTCAATTCTAAATAGTGTATTGATACACTGTTGCCAATACACTGGAAAAACATCTGCATGAAAAGACGCCCTTAACCCTTTAAACACAACACCTTTTGTCAGAAAGCAGCTAAAGCCTCCTCATTTGCATTCATTCAACTTTATGATAGTATATTCAGAGGGTTTAATGCTAGTACAGAAACCAATATTTAACTACCATTGGTAAATAAGAACAGACACTTCTGCATTTCGTGCTTCTAAACTATTCTGCCACTGCTTCCCACCCCCAGCCCCGGAAATTATAGTTTAATGAAAATCATCACTAAGTGAAGATTCCTCTTGCAGTCTTAAATCATCAGTCCACAGGTCATATTCTTTACACTCGTTAAAAGGCCTTTACACTGACCTGGTGGCATCAAGAAACCACTAGTCTTCTTTCTCTTTGGATTTTCTTGTTACAAGGGGTCCTCGAGATGGCACGGCCAGAAACATTACTGTGACTTTCCTCTATGCCAGGTCCAAGAGAGGTTGGTGACAGCTGGAGCACCCCTGTAGCTTTGGAGTAGCATCACTGGCTTAAGCCCATGCCCTTCTGTAGAGAGTATGCATTTTTGTGGCTCATTTTTGTAGATGCATTAAGCAGATGCATGCATGAGATACACACATTTCTTTCTTGCAGTGCAAATCACTAACAGGATTGTTGAAAATTAAGCACAGAACTTCCAATTCTAAAAGCAAGTCAGCTAATTCACTGAGGTTTCTGGCTCTCTCCTTTCTTCAGTGTGCGCAGTAATACTGGTGCTTTCTGCAATCTAGACTCAGCCTCTTAGTAAAGATAGATTAAATTTAGAAACACTACCAATATGGTTTCATATCATGAAGGATTGCAAAGTATACAGGCTCCTGAAAAATTTTAGAAGTATGTGAAATCTGGGTGCTGTGTGGACAGTTTTCAACTGATAGATAAGCTTTACAGATCCAATCTGTCCCACTCCACTTCATGGGCTACAGACTGACTGCTGACAACTGTCTAAGGGGAATGGAGAAAAATACCCAAAACGAAAATACACAAATGGAGAGTGGCATGTTTGCTGGCTTAGTTTCACAGGGTTTAACAATAACCTAATGTTAAACCATCCAACACAGCCTAAAAGACCAAAGTGTAAGAAGTACTAAAAAAAAATGAACTAAGGGCTATAGAAATACCTGGGATGCAGGTCAGAATTTAAGTTCCTAACAGCTCTAATCTTTTCAGAATTTGAATATAGTTTGGCTTCTTGGACTTAAATTTGCCATAAATTTATTATTATTACTTTTATAAAGGTCAACTGCTATCACGCAGGCAAAACCTTTCCACTGTTAAGCTTTCTGTCTCTCTGGGAGATGAAAAGGACTCTGAATAAAGAGGAACTAGATACAGCAGGCAACATTTTTGTAGTAGCACTCTTGTGTTTCCATGAAAAAAGCCATAGTGTTATTCCATTGGCACTGAAATAACATTCAAATCAGTTTCAAAATAATTTTCTTATCCCTGAAAAAAGGCATCATTCTAAGCAGCTTTCAAACATCTTTTTTTAAACTTCTTTGTGCCTCTTTTGGGGGAGGGACTGTTGATCCAAAGTCCTAATTCACAATGAAAATTGTTCCTTTTGGAAAAATCCAGTTCTTTCAGTGAGGCTCTTGTTGCTATTGCGGTGGTTGATGCTCTGGAGGCGGTTCTTGTTGAGGCACAGCTGGCCGCAGTCCTGCTGGTCTGGGAATTGCTTGGTGTTGCCTTTGTCTGTAAGCTATAATTGTTCCCAGGAGCAAGGCGATGATAGTCATAAGGTAGAGGTCCCACTCAGGCCCCAGCAGCTGGTCCATATCAATATGTGAGAATACCTCTCTTATCTAAGAAAGAAAAAGTCCACATCATGTCAAAGAACACAAATGGAAAATTAGCTTGATTTTGACTTGTAACACTTTTCATGTACAAGTACCAGTTTTACAACTTAGTAGCTCTTTTCCTCTCAAAAAAGTATCACATCAGTGATACTTAGCTTCCAGGAACTAAAATATGATTAGGATTAAGAGCCATGCTGTATAGAAGGAGGTACTCTTTTTTCTATTCTAGAGATGAAAGTTCTCATTATGGAGTTTTGTGGCTTTCCCATGAATGACAGATCATTAAACCTCAGGACACTTGTGTGGTATAATGCTGAGATTTGTGCAGGTAATGGACAGGGAAATTAAAGTGATTTAGATTTTTAGATTTAGTTTAGATTCAAGTGTCCTTTTGTAAGACTCCATTTGCTTAAGGATTAACCAACATGCACTTCTGTACTGTATCTGATGGTACTACACAGTCACTGCTAATTTAAATATGCAGCAGCAGACTTAAAACCAGGGAAAGCTGCGTTCTGCATACTTGCTTCTGTGAGTGCTATTTGCCCAACTAACTTACAGCATTTGACTGTCCTCAGCCTCAAGACTACTATAATTTGTCAAACTTTGCTGAATTGTCTCAAACTGCTTTGGCTCTAAGTGGTAATAACTTCCATATCATTTTAATTTATTAACTAATCCAAAAAGGCAGTAAGATGTCAGAACATTGAGAAATATTGAAAAGACTTCCCTTTGATTCCAGATAAATTTTTTCCAGGCCATCTCCCAGTAGAAACACTACAATATACCTAAACTATCTAATACAAATATATTTTCCCCACCCCAGAGATAAAACACAACTCCAATGGGGTTGTTACAGCTGAATATAAAATATCATGAGAATTAGGGATATATTTTTTTTCCCCTGAGCAATTATGTCAATTAAATCTGCTTCATTTTGATAGCAGATGGTCATGGATAAGAACAGTCAAGCAATTTTGAGAAATTCTCTTCAAAGGAAGAACAGCACAGAAGAGCACTGCCTGTGCACATTTCAGTTTCACAAAGCTGCAAAATAGGAATGAAAGCTTCACTGACTTTCTTAATATCAACAGTAGAAAACAAATCTATCCTAAGTTTGCAGAAGGCTGAAGCAATACTTCTACTCAAGTAAGATTACAAATTGAGTTTCTTTTAAAAATGGAAAACACATCTGCTGTTTTCTTTTAATTCTGCATTACTTACATTGATTTCTCGTATGTACTGGAAGGAATAAATCACTCCAAGCTTGCAAAGTGCTAAGAAGACTGGAACCTGAGCATCTGGGCTTGCTTCAGCTGCCATGTCATAGAATCGTTTTGCAAGATGAATATCCTAAAGTTAAGAAAATTAAAAGCTTTGAAGAACTTGAAAAATTAACCATAGGTTTTTTTTTCTGAGTTATGTTCACTTTTGAATACATAAGTAAATGGAAGCTTCAATTTGAAGATGAAGCTATTTTAACTGATGCTAGAATTGAAGTTCACAAACAGGTTAGTAACATATTCAACCTATCCACTGTAAACCAAGGCAAATATTTCAGTAAGTCTAGTATTCTAACATCTCTAATATCACAAGAAACATAAAAGACTAAGAAAACCCAAGTTTCAGAGGAATATGCAGCAGCATTTCTTCTCAGTTACACTACAAAACGCCTGCTGCATAGTGCAGCTTCTAACCATTTCTGCACATATACACAAATTAGATTTTACTACTTGTCCAAAATGCACATAACTGGCATTAATGAGAGCAGCCTAGCAAAAGTATGAGCACAAACAGAGCAATTTAAGGAAGAGCTTAAATTAGTGCCCTCTTTGGTAGCAACTGAAACAAGCTGGTGACTGTAAGAACTGAGGCTACACGCACAGAATCACTTAACTTTCCTTGTTTTTTCAGTGTTTTTTTGGCTCTGCTTCAGATACATCCTGTTCAATGTTAGCATATTTGGATACAAACCGGCTATGTTCACCCAATGATGTGAGGAACAGGCTCGTCTAAGACGTGTCTCTGAAAGTGTTCCAAATTGGACACTTAAAATAAGAGAAATCTCCAGGACTTCATGGCACATGCCCATTTGATAATTTCCTGATGGTGAAATACCATAATGGTTTACTGCTCGCTGATACAGAAAAGCTTAATTCCGTAACACTCGTGGAAATAACAGTATGAAAATCGACATTTTAAATGAAAGATGTAGTAGCTCACATTTTAGTATTTTAATTTAATAGAACAATTCTTAATACTCATTAAGGCTGGAAAGTTGGCCTTTTGTGTAACTATTTAAAAGATTCCTTACCTCCTTTGCACTGTGCTAGTGTTGGTGTCAAAGGAGATCCTAAATAATGGCTTCTTTTCATTTCTAATTATTAAGCACTTCATTCTGCTTATGCATACTTTACCCTTACTTGACAGAAAAGTGCAAACTGTAGAGTCTGAGCTATAATACACAAATAGCACTGAAATACCACACCAAATTTTAACACGATACTGTAATAAAACTCATTCTTAATTTTGCGCAGTTTATGGAAACAGTCTTCATTCTGACATGCAGCCTCAGAGATTGACAGCATTAAATTTGTGAAGAGTGTCAAAGTGTATGTGTTACATTTCTGAAAGGGCTTAGTATGTGGCATTGACCTGGTCTGACTTTGAAAATCACCTTGGTACAAGAAGTGTAAGAAAAAGACTATTTATTCAATAATTAAAGTCAGAGTAAGACAAGCTGTTTGGTGGGAAAAAATAAAACTCCCACATTAAGAAATACCACATTTATCTAGAATGAACAGTGAATTGAAGTTGTGCAGGCCATCTTATTGGAACATTCTCCCTAGCTCTGGAGTGTTTGCAATCTTAATGACATGGATCTAGGTGAGGAAAGATTTAAAGTACACATCCTTTTCTTCAAAACACTAATCCCCAATTTTGTAACATGCTACAGTGCTACTACAGTTTCTATGTCCCATCTGGAATCCTCTAGTGGAAGAGCAGACTTCAGTGGTTGACATCCTACTACATTGGGAAATATGACTTTCACTGTCAGTCATTTTCAGAGGTGCTCAAAATTCAGCAACTTCCATTCTGTGAAAGGAAAGCCAAATATTCTGCTTCATGCAAAACTCAGTCTTAGCCTTTTTCAGAATATCCTGGCCCAGCCCTGTGCCTTATCTAAAATCATAAATCTCCATCTTCTCATCTTACAGTTGTAAAATTTTAAAACACAGAAAGCAAAGACATTATATATTGAGAATAACTAAGACTGGTTTTACACATGCAGTTTCCTTGCTTAGACATTCTCAGTGCTCCTTTCCTATACCTATATTAACTATCTCTACTTCCCTTGTAATTCAACATTTCATTCCATGGTGGATCTGAAGTAGAGAAGTATTACTCCTCTCCATAAAGCAAGACTACATATGTTCATCATAACCTCTCTGCACTCATTTTGGCTCTCTGTGTTTGGCCATCTATGCTTCAGGCTGGAGAATACTCTGTACAAATGATGGCATCGGGAATCCTTTTTCTCATCATGCTGAACACGATGCAATAACCTTTCCAAACTTTTTATCATTTGATCTAAGTTGTGTTGTATTCAAGACAGAAGAATAAGGTTCCATGCCTGAAAGAATTTTTTTTAATAAAACCTCTAACTTTTGAACTGTTGCTTTTAGCTACTTTTGAGGGCTCAGTTACAAAGGGAAAACCATCCTCAAGTAACATCTGAAAATAAGCTTTAGGAAAAAAAAAATGCAGTTTGTGTACTGTATTGTCACTTCTACATCTAGGTCATTAAGCATTTTTCAAATGTTGATTGTCTGATGCTGCCAAAGTAACAATACTGACCTGTGATTTGCTCTGCATTTTTTTCATATTTTGTCAAGAAGCAAAAATTGGACTTTTAACAGACCAACAGAATAATTAAAAGGTGCATATGTAGACAAAAAAAAGTTGAAGCTCACTGAAAATACAGAAAATGAAGTAATTTCTTACGGTTTCAGGTCAAGTTATACACTAAGGTAAGCTGCTCAAAATTAGGATGCAATAGCCAATTACATTATTTTGACACATACAGAAATATGTTGCTTTAGATTCCGTAAGAATTAACTCATGGACAGCAACACACCATGGCTTCCTAGGAGAATCAGAGACATGGTCTTCTTTAGATGGTATAGTTTGCTTAAGTTGAAAAGCTACAGCTGACTTGGTCCTGGTTATGATTTATTACCATGTTTTCAAAATGTCATGATATAGGAAACAATTTACCAATGCTTAACAGAGGATGAGAAAAATCCTGTATTAAAATACCCTGAGCCTGAAATTGATTTGTATTAATTTCACTACACTTCAAAGTCTCGAAAGCATTACTGAAGCATATGGCACTCTTTTGCCAAAATTCAGGGTTTTGGGCAAATGTTTCTTCCCTGTCTATGCATTATTACTTCACATAGTTAAGTGTGAAGTCAATATACTTGTTCATTACCTATTGCTGAATTATTGGGAGACATGGTTAATTCCAATTAAGTGGTTACATAATACCCAAAACCCAGTAGTAGTTATGGACTTAACTGAATATTAGCAAATGTACTCTAACAAAGCAGATTCTCAGTCTACAGCTCACTCACCTGCTTGATGCCCAATCCCTTCTCATGCATGTAGCCCAGATTAAACATTGCTTGAGCACTGTGTTGCTGTTCTGACGCCAGTCGATAGTGAATAAACGCAGTTTCATAATCAACGTCAGTACCAAAACCATAAAAATGGTAATCTCCAAGTTTAATTCTTGCAACAGTATATCCTATAAATCAAGAAATAACAAAAAAATTATATAATAGCTAGGCAAAAAAACCCTTTTGGCTTCCTATGAAGATGCAGTAGGAGTGTTAGTATTATTTTTCACGGTTTGTACAAACTGTTTATCTTTCACCACCCGTTCATATAAACACCTTTTTTTTTTTTTAAGTTTGGTTAAGCTAATCAAAACACAACCAATTTCTATTTGCAGGTAAGACCTTTTCCTAGTAATCCTAACAACATTTTTATTGCTATGAAGTGGTATCAACTGAAAACCCATAACGTGTTCATAATTAGTCACTTATTACAGAAAAAAATTTCATTTGTTATATGGCCTTTAAAGGATTTAACTATTTTTGAAAAGTAGTGACACTGGAAACTTGAAAAAAGTGTCTCATCATCCATGTCATCATCTCAGTTTCTTAACTTCCAACTAAAAGCCTTGAAAGTCTGAATTTGCATGGTACTCTTGCTCTAAAGTCAAAAACTAGTAGTGTAGATGCATCCCTTTGGAAGTTAGATACCTCAAGATATTTAATCATTAAGTCCACTTTTGCTTATTTTAGGGTAGGATCACAAGCACCAGAGTTTAAATTTGTGTTGTTTGGACATCAAGGCTTCATTCTTCATCACTGGACTTTGCTTACTTTGAATAGGAAATTGCATTTCTTTCAAAGGATGAAAAGTAACAAATTACTCTTAAGGATCTTGGATCTATTTTTCCAGGTAGATATCTTTTTAGAAAAGTCAGTGTAAACATTGCTAATGTTGTTTAACACTGCTCTATAATTCCATATAGAACAGCAAAAGAAACAGTACATTTGTATTTTAGTCCTTTTAGCCTTCAGAACCACAGAAAGGCTCAGACATGCAAGGATATTGTAATGACACTACAGCTAACAACAGAACAAAGAATGCCAACTACCCTACCTGGGATACAGCTTCTGTTGAACAGGAGGAGCTACACTTTCCCTCTTTACATGTTTCATAGCAAAACATGAAATCAGACGTTAATGGCTCTACTAAATGTTAAGGACCTTAACCTTTAGTTAACCTTCCTGTCTGACCATATGGGAGGCACTCTGGCCATCACACTTCCACCACTACAGACCGTTACTGCAGGGACTGAAGCTCCTTCTCCCCCTTCTTACTGGAGGGCTGCAAGGGCTTCAGATGGGCGCTTGACTCCCTGCTTGTCCCACTCTCACACAGGCAGACAACCTTTCCATACTGCTTTGACCATGGGTTTCCAAGAGCAGAGTGTCAGATGCCTGAATCTTTTAAACAATTTAATAATAGCACAGTAATACAAAAAACAGCCTGAGCTTGTACTTCTGAGACGGAATCCCAAACGAAGGAATTCCTGGGATTTTATACCCTCACAGTCTGTTGACACTTAAGTCTGGGGTCCTTGGCTCCTGCTGTGTCTCCTCACCTGGCAGGGCTACAGGTCCCCATGCCCTTTGTTATGCAAAGGTCGCAGTTCATGGCCCCTTGCCTCGGGCTCCTCCCCCAGAGCTCAACCTGCAGCTCACACTGGAGCTGCAAACCTACACTGAATGTATTTCTCAACATAAAAACCAAACTGATTAGAATTGTGAGGTACAGACATACCTTGAGAAGCTGCTCTATTCCAGTGAAGCAAAGCTCGAGGATAGGTTTCATTTTCTCCTACTATGCTAGCTTCTTCTAAAGAAGAAAATAATCCAGTTAAATAGAATTATGGTATATGCACACATAGCCACAGAAACTCCCTGCTTATCTTCAGTCTGCTGAAATAAGTTAAAAACTTGAAGCAATCTGTGTTATAGAACAAAGGAGATTCAACCCATCTGAAACTTATAAAACTCCCTTCCATTTCTCTGCCCACATAAGAGAGCTAGGAACAAACTATAGAATTTCACCTGAACTATGGCTTACCAAGCATCTCTCCCATTCCAGCTGTAGGAGATTCTGATGCATACTTGAGGAATGACAGAAAATGCAAGTCTTAAAAGAACATAATTTGGACTTTGACAAATACAAGGCTGAAGTATAACCTGTTATATTTTGGCCATCTGAAACCCAGGACTAGTCAGTAAAACAAAGGCTTAAACTCCTTAACCAGCCAGAGACTGCAATCTCTCTTACACATGGTAGTGCTTCAGCTACTTCAGAAGTTGTTCATGTCACAATTTGGAGGTTCATGAACTATCAGAATTCAGACAAATCAAAGAATTTATAACTTGAACTTCTACTGTAATTATAGTTTTAGCTGTACTATCCCACAGCTGACACAAAGATTTTCTGTATAAAACATATGAAGTAATTTTAAATCAATCTCCAGTGGAGATGCAGATATATCTGAGTAAAGACAACCAAGAGTTTTTTTAACTCAGGGAAAAATACTGTTTCTTTGCAAGCATGCACTTCCAGCCAAGACTGTAAGTACTGTACCTTATCTAAAGATTATTCAGACACCTTTGAAAAACACGAAGTGGAAATAAGGATGTTAGATTAGCCCATCAGCCACCAATAGGTACTTTCAATACTAAGCTGGCAATGAGACCTAGATTTGGTATAGAGAAAATTTAAAATACTGAGTTTTGCAGTTTCTAGAAAGATTTGCCATTGTACTTCCATTGTCTCCCAATGACTTCCAACTCCAATAAATCCAAGTTCTAGCCATCTAGTTCCAGTCAAGACACATGGGACAAGTTTTTTTTCATATCTAAGAGAACCAACTGCCCAGCTCCTTAGTCCTGCTTCAAGAGTAGCATCAGTAAAATTACTGAAAGAAGAAGGTGCTGAGAAAATGCATTACAAGAGAAAGAACAAAGGACACTGAGACTTCTGTGCATAGTACATGTCAAAGGTAAACCTAATGTAATTCTTACTTTTACAACTGTGCTTAGGAAATCCAGGGAAGAGAATTTTCAGCACTGTGAAGGTTTCTAAAGTCTCTCTGCCTAGGCCACTTTAAAATCCCTAAGTCAGAATGTTAAATGTATTTTAACTTTTAGTCTATGAAGTCATCCTTAGAAGTAAAAATGAAAACTGATTACTTTCCAGCATGAAGACCACGAAAAAGGACAAGAGATTCATTAAAGTTCTAACATGCCACTTGCAGAAAAAAATGTTTTCAGTACATATTCAGATTCTTACTCTGATCAAGTATGAAAGCAGCATTGCTTTGTGCAACTTCATAGCCTTGTTCTGCCAGAAGAAGATACTGAACGACAGCAGAATTTGAATCACCATCTTTATAGCTGTTGTAGGCAGTCATCAGTCTTTCAGACCAACGCCCCCGTTCACATACATTCTTAAATAACTGCAGAGGAAAAAGGAAGGGGGAGGATACTGGTTGTCAGGAACTTCAAAAATTTAGGTTTTGCAAGAAGTAACATTTTAACGTTCTGATGCCTTTTCAAAATATTTACATTTCACATGAAAAACATGACAAGCAAACTCCACTGTTTAAGACAGGCTCACTTTAAGACACAAATTGCTAAGCAGATAGATGATTAGTAAGTGGTAAGATTCTTAGTAAGTAAAGATAGTAACTTGTAAGATTCAGATGCTTACTCAGATTTACTTAGTATCTTTGTTTTGTTACACTGAAATGGAAGTATAAAGGAAGTATTTGGTACTTATAAGTTACTGCTGCTTGCTCTGTATTACATTATTTGATTTTCTTCGAAGTTCATAAAGGAAATCTAACCCTGACATAACATAAAAGCCAAAAATTTCTCATGAAACACAAACAAGTTTGCTAACATATCACTTTTCCTTTTGGTAGCCTTGACTCTGCAGTCACTGCTGGAAATGTCCTATACAGGCTGATGTGATTATAGCCAATCTCCTGCAAGTCAGTATGACTGATCTTTATAAACAGGTGACCTTACCTCAACAGCAGTATGACAGGACCGCATCACTCCAGTGCCAGTAGCATGCATTTGAGCCAGATTATAAAAAGCAAGAATGTGGCCACCCTGAGAGGCCAAGTTAAAATATTTCAAAGCTTGTTTATAGTCTTTCTTGACTCCAATGCCATCTAAAAGAAAGATTAAATAATTGCTATTTATTCTTCTTGAAAAGAAGATGCTTCTTGAATGCTTCTTGAAAAGCAGCATTGTATGAAATACAGTACTCTTGAAAATTACTCTAGAAAAGCATTATGAAATGTTAGGAAAAAACAGAATGAAATACAGGTTCAATGTAGTAAGCCCATTCTACATGCAGTGTGTACACACTTCTAACGCCACCTAGTGAACAGTGACTGAAAGGACAGGTGCTTAGACCGGCAGATAGTTCTGATCCCACTTACTGTAATACATGGAACCTAGTTGAAGCTGTCCATCAACCCATCCCTGTTCTGCAGCCTTCTGGAAATACTTCAGTGCTAGCTCATAGTTCTGTAGGAAGATTTGGTCCAGTCATTAGAGCCTTGCAATACACCAGCGTTTAAGAGAGAAAATATGCATGTGCAGATGTGAAAGGACAGATCTGTTTTACAGAAAAATTACAGCAAGATTTTCCAGTAAAAATATTCCTCTGTTAAAAATCTGGAAGCAAAAAATGAAATAGACTACAATGATATTTCTCCTGTTGTAATTCTGCAGCTGTCTCAAAGCTGGCATCTACATACAGCATTGTTATGAACAGTTATGCTTAACAGAATGGAAGCTCTGCTCTGTTTCTAGAATACTTACTTATTTCCTCAACTTTGGGCTAATTCAACTTGAGTTTGCATACCTAAATATAAAACATTTGACAAGAAATCTTCCTATGGGAAAAGCAATAAAACAAATCAACTAAATAAAAGTTTCAGTGTTCCTCCACTCCCACAAGAGACACCAATGGGGATAATTAGGATTTATTTTATTTCATAAGAAAATTGTAGACAAGCTCAAATCTCCTGCTAAAATGAACACTTCTATGCATTTCTAATGACTTAAGCCACATTTTCAAACCTCTGAGAGCAAAATCAGGGTATTTCTTTCATAGCTGCTAATTCCATAGTACATTTTTTCCACATTACAGATTTCCTCGAGGAATTTTCAGTGTAACGAATCTTCACAATTAACTTTCTACAGTACTTCCCTCTAGAGGAAAAAAATCTGTTGACAACAAAAAGTCACACAATCACCTATGATTAAAAAGACGACTGTCAAAAGCTTACCACTGGCACACCTCTTCCATAGAGGTAAGCCATTCCTAATCCACTCTGTCCAACTGGATTACCCTGAAAACACAGAAAAACACTTCTGTAAAGAAGGCCAAAACCTACACCTATATCTTTCAAATCTGGTATGTCTTTAACCTCATTAAAACAAGTGAGAATGATTTTCTGCCCCAGTAATATTTATTTAGGGAGGAAACAGCATTTATAGTAACTTTTATTCAGTAACTACACAGCTGATAAATAGGGAAAAACTTTCTATATTAGTTATGAAAGTCTACTGTGCACTTTTACAGTGTCATACAAGATGTAGAACCCTTAACCCTAGAAAGATGGGGCATTAATAGCTTACTCATCTTTAGTTTTTCAACTTCAAAATGTTTTGGGTGCTACAGAAGCTCCCAAAACAACTCCAGGAACTCCAAGAACCTGTGTTAAGGGTAGAATGGTGGCTGTCCTGTGGGCTACATTATAAGCACTGACCCTGCAAAAGGAGGCACTATGGCACTCCTTCAGTGACAGGATAGGCAATGGGATACATCAGAAATTCAGTGAATGCAAGGAATGAGCACATAGAGAAATCCTCACTTTAGCACAGAGATGTGGAACAGCATTCTGATTGAAGGTAGTTATCTTGCAACAGTACCTTCAGAACAATCTACTGTGTTTCACATGCTAAACACCCTTTCTCGAGGACTACTCAATGCTTTAACTGTACAAACAGTACCATAAGAGATAGATCAAAGACAGATATGAGGGATTAACTTAATCAAAAAACATCATCCCAAAAAGCAAACAGTCAATGAAACGAGAGGTACAAAACTATTATATATTCACAAAACAAAAGCACTGTAAATTCCTGTGACAAGACAACTTCAAATTAACAAACACTAGCAGTTCACAGAATTTCAGACTATTTAGGTGGACAACATTTCACATTGATGAAATAGTTAGACTCTATTCATGAGAGTTAGACTCCTTATGCTGAACATAGTTTCATGAAACCACGGCCAGAGCAGTTTTTGACATTTTAGGCAAGCAAGATTATGGGCTAATTAATCTGGGACAGAAGCCGAGAGTGGGTGTGTGCACATGGAAGAGCACATGAAGTATTTGCAGCATTTCAGAACTAAACAATTTCTTAGTGCACATGCTGTAGTTCCACCTTACAGATAATCATACCATATCAGCAGCTTTCTTGAAATACTGAAGGGCTGTTTCATTGCTCTGAGGTACAACATCACTTCCTTCTGAGTACATCTGAAAGAGAAGGCCATTATTGAAGAACAGCTGAAGTAGTCAGTTTAGCATGAAGACCATGAAGCATCTTCAGCACACATATTGAGAGAGTTACTGTACTTAGATTATTCTGACTATTGCATTATTGAATAATCACTAAAACTTGTCCAGAAGCAAAAAATACTCTCTGCTGTAAAATTCAGAGGGTTTAACTTTCTAATGGAATATGAACTGCCCATAAAATTAGAAGTTTTTCATGACAATACCCTTCATTTTTAATTTCTACCACTGTGCAGTGAAAAACATGCAATCAGGCAAAAATCTTGAGACCGGTAGAAATCAAACTGTATTGGCAGTCAAAATACTTTGCGAAAACAAAGCAAAAATTGGTTACTAAACACACTTCACTTCAACAGAGAAGGCAGGAATTGCAATTTCTTCTGTCAGGTGCCCTGAACAGTACATTATGCTATTGTTTTAGGTCTTAAGGACATTAATTTTGAATCCTCTATTACAATGACAGCCTGAAAAAGATGAGCTAGAGCTGGTGCTTATTGTAGCCTAACCTTAGCAGGTACTCAAATGGAGTAATAAGGATTTAGCTCCTCAGAGGCTGTCTCAGGTTTTTCTCAGTTTCGTCCAGGTCCCTTTGGGTGGCATCCCATCCTTCAGCTGTGTCACTGCACTGCTCAGCTTGGTGTCATCTGCACACTCACTGAGGCTGAGCTTGATCTCATTGTCTGTGCCACTGGTAAAGGTATTAGAGAGCACCAGTGCCAAGACAGAGCCCTAAGGGACGCCACTTGTCACCGGCCTCCACCTGGACATAGAGTCACTAATCACAACTCTCTGGCTATATCCACCCAGCCAATTCCTTATCCCCCGGACATTCCACCCTTCAAATCCCCGTCTCTCCAATTTGAAGACAAGGATGTTGTATGGGACCATGCTGGAGGCCTTACAGAAGTCTAGACAGCTGCTATCAGACATTGTTCCCTTGTTGACCATTGTTTTCACACCATCACAGAAGGCAACCAGATTGGTCAGGTAGGATTTGCTCCGAGACAAAATGGCCTTAAATCTGATAACTGAAACAATGGCCCACCCTGCAGACAGATTCAGGCTTTAGTGCAAAGTACAGGCCTACTGGCAATTCTGACTCGGATGCCTCCGTTCTCTACACAGAATGAAAGTGGAAGAATTTCCTTCCTATTTCCTTTCCCAACTTACTATTTCTTGCTGGGCAAAGTTTTGAGAAGCCTAGTTTTTCCCAGATATTATGTGGAAAAAAATAGTTGCCTACTTAGAGTTCTGAATTTCACGACAGAAAAAGGACATTTAGATATTTAATTGTTTGATAAAAAAAAAACCCCTCCGGTTCAAGCACTATTTAAAAAAACTCCAAAAATTCCTAAAGTAAGCTCAGACAACATATAACAGACTACAACACTACAACACAAATCCTGCAGAAAAATTCAAAGCAGGAGCTAAATGGCAATACTTAGATTCCAGAATTCAAGTTTTAGATAGTCTGATACCAGAAAGTAGGAAACATTTACTATTTTTCATTACAAGGCAGTTTTCTTACTTTTGAGACTGCATATCTTACCTTTCCTAGAAAAGCCATAGCATGGGAATTGCCAGCATTAGCTGCTTGATTGAAGTATTCAAATGCTCGCTGTAGAGAAGAAATCAAGTGTTTTAACCACCATCACTATGATTTGAGTAACTTTTCTTCCAAATGGAGTAGAGGCAGGTAGATTTGTTTGCCAAGTTACCAGGTTCTTCTGGGCATAAGAGTTACCAACTCCACCTAATTTAAAATCTATGACAGGGTTCTTCACTTATGTAATTGCAATATTAAGTGGCAATCCCTCTAACCAGTGTATTCCAAAAACCAGAAGGGGAAAAACTATCAAACTACAACTATTACTATGAACTACCTACAGAGGTAAATCTTACTTTCTCATTGTACCATGAGACTCTGTTTAGAATAGGTGAGATTTTCCAGCTCCTATTCTACTTTTACACAGATTTTGATTATACTCCTTCTGACCACTCACTATCATCTCTGAACATTCCTTAAGCAGTCATTTTGAGGTATTTTAAATGTGATAAAACCATAAATACTTTCTGTTAAATAATTACTGTACTGGATGAAATCCTCAGGACAGCACATCCTTAGCTCTCCATTTTTTCAGTAAGTACTTCAAGACTAGGTTAGCTATTTTAACTTCCAGAAGCAAGGTATCTAGCTTACATAAGCAGTTTATTTTCTATGCACACTTAATATCTTTAGTATTTAAAGTTGCAGTGTTTTGTTTACAGAAGCAAAATATTCTTGCAAGCCACAAACTACACTGTGATTACTAATGCGTGCCCACTGCATCATGAAGATTGTACTACATTTACAAAAGCTCAGCCAGCTCCAGTACTACCTGATAAAACCGGTTTTTATTTTTGACACTCTCATTTCTAAGATGGTTAGTCTTAAACAAGTTATGTAAAAAAATCAGTTCCATCTTCTAGTCGCATAAAGATTAAGTTTTATTGAACAAGGCTACTGAAATTGTTACATACAGCAGTACTTACACACTTCTGCATCACTGTTTTCTCCATTATACTTTTTCACCCTCTTCCTAGTATAATGTGCATAAGAGATATAGAGAAATGGTACCTGATGATTTTGCTCTACTCCTCTTCCCCCATGCAAGTGCAACTGTCCAAGGCCAACCTAAAAACAAATTTTACATTGCAAGTAAGTCACTTTTCCCTTGGGACTTCCTTTTTCTAGCAATACAGATACGGGTGAGCTTATTACATGCACAAAGATAGACAATATCAGAGTTAAAGATGTCACAAAGTTTGAAGGCACAAATTTGCTTCAATAACTACAGTACACTCCTACTTTTTCATACTAGTCTAAATGGAAATTTATCCTAGATGGAAGCAACATATTGTCCTAGATGTAAAGTAGCAACTGTTCATTTGAATCCTGCCTAAACCCTATATGACCAAGTTGGCTTGGGACAATTTGCCTCTGTTAGCATCCTCCCCTCCTGCACTGTGGGTAGAAGAGGTCCAGCCTGCAGAATGCAGAAGTCACACAAGAGCAGGAGCAGTGAGAAATTAAAATCCTTGTCAACACCAGTTTTTTTTTTTAATCTAGCCTTCCTCCACAACATCTGAAGCTATCCTTGAAATAGTCTGGCTAGTTTCTAGTGAAAACAAGATCTCATTCCTAAGATGCTAAAGTTGTAACATTTTGGATTTTTTTTCAAAAAAAATTTGCATTTTCTGTCCAAGTTCTACCTTAAACACACTAAAATATAAGTCAAAACAAAAAACTAATGGGGAAATAGGAAACAGGTTGATTCTGGATGAAGAGAACACTAAAGCTCCAATATCTTTCTGTATTTCATAAAGCTGTTCCTGTAATTCTTGAAAATGTCTGAATGATACCAGGTGAACTGAATCTTACCTGTGCTTGTACATCTCCCTTCTCTGCTAAAAACTGGTAATACTGGATCAAGTCTTCTTCTAGCATTCCACTTGCCATTCCTGGATTTTCTACTTCATCTGCTAAGCGAATTCGCTGAACCACTGTGCCACCAGTCAAGGAAATGTCACTAGCAACTGGAAAACAGATGAGATAAATTTTCAGACATGTTTTTTCAATGCAGAAGTTACACCATAACTTAGTGAAACCAGAGCTTCAAGCTGTTACTCAAGAGATAATTAATTACTTTGATAGCCTCTAAGACATTTCAGTAGAGATAGAGTATATCGTAATGGAGAGCCAAATGGCAAACTTCTTCAACAGCAGGAATTCTCTATTTATAGAGAATAGTGTTGGGAGCACTTTAGTATCTTCCAGTTGCATGATACAGAAGTACACAGAAAGTCAAGAACGTTACCCCAGTAAAAAGCTTTTACCGTGATTAGCAACAAGTCGGTAGTGAGTGAGAGCAGATTCACAGCTCTGAAGGACTCCTATCCCAGCCCAGTACCGGTAACCCTAGAAAGGAAATGAAGTAAGTATGGGACTATCTTGAGAACACACTGCCATGTAACAAATCTTTTTCACAATACTTTATCAGGATTTGAAGAGACAACAGGCTGGACAAAGGCCATGAGTCTTTTGTAGCTACATAAAAAATGAACTACTAACAATCCTAAAGGTTAAATGTGGCCAATACATTTCAGATATTACTCAAGATAAAGAAAATAAGCAGAATGATACTTAAAGGTGAATATGTCAAGCCTTTTCTTTACATATTGCACTTTGTCTTAAATCTCGCAATACTGATTGAAGCATTTTCTGTAAAGATCTCTGTCATAGTTCTCATTAGATTATAAACATCTTAAGTCTGACAATTCTGATTTAAGTCAAGGGATGCAAACATGGTCCATTTAAATTCACAGCGACATATACTTTAAAATGAGTAGACTCATCCTTGAATTAAAAAAGAATAATGGGGAAGATACTACTGCTCACCCAATGCATATAAAATGATCTAGTACTTGGACAGGTTATTCATATGAAAGGAAATCTTAACACTAAAAATGCAGAAGTATAAAAATACTCTTCCATGTTTAAAGTTATTAACCATCTTACTTACCAAGATCATATGAGCGATCAGATTTCCTCCTAGAGCTCCAAAAGTGTAATACACCAGGGCCTTAAAACAAAATCATTAGTTATATTATTAGTTATTAAATATTAGTTATTTAACATCAGCCCCCATGAGAAAATACAAGTCCATACACTGAAAATTTCAAGATTACCTTAGCTTGACTAGAATTGACTCCTAGGCCAGATGCATATAGAAATCCAAGAGCCTAGAAATAAAATAAAGTTTGTCAGCACACCTTTCAAAAAAAAAACAAGGATGAGTTTTCCTGGAAGACACAGGCATAAAGATTCAAAGCTGCAAAGAGTATGCCAAGCTCTACCTTCAGTTTGGTGCTGCCTGTATCTATAGTCTTCCCTGTCCCTCTCAAAGTATGAAGTTTTTAAATTATTCAGTTGCTTAGGATGCTAACATAATTAGTGTTTCACCACAATTCAGATGAGCGAATTAAATGCAAGGAACAAACTACTACTGACTTGAATATCAAGTGCAAATCAAAAGGTCCTAAACAGTGAAAGTATCCCAGTTTAAAGACCCTCAAGTGAAGCTAAGAAGTATCTGTCAGGTTATTCATGTACCCACTTTGTCTCAGACACCAGTGTAAATACCTGTGAACCACAGCCTTGCATAGAAGACTTTGATTCACAGATCCTAAGAATTTAGTTTTACATCTGTTCTGCCACTGGTTACTCATAACCGTGACTATAAATATAAACAATCAGAATGCACTGAGCAATTTGCCTGAGGTGCTTTCAGAAGTTATTTTTGTTCTTAAGATTTACATAGTTATTGCTCTACCTATCACACCTGTTACAGCTGGTAGCTCAGAATAGAAACTAGTAGCAAAGAAGATAGTGTATATGTAAAGATGTCTATATTTCATGGTGTTCTAAGACTATTCTAGGCAATCTGAAAGCATACACAAAAATTATCTCATGCAGACAGTACTGAATTCCAGATCAATAAAAGTCGGTCATCACTGAGAGATCAAGTCTCTACAGAAAACATGTTCCTGCTTTCTACAGTAAATCAGTACTCCACCATTAAACAGGGAACAGATGGAGGTTTGGTAGCCAAAGAGAAAGTTAATAGCTCCTTAAGAAGCTGACACTTCCAAAACAAGTGAGAACTGAACAATATGTAGATATTGAGACATTAAAATCAGTAATACCCATATTTTAGGATATTTTGTAAGAGTAAGTATGAATAATTCTGTGTTCAAAGGCACAGGGACAAAGCAAGTCCCAATCCACTAAATATGTCAAGTTCCCAAGTTTTTATTTCCTAGACTGTAAATCAGTGTTATTTCAGATAAAACCGCAAATGAAAAGCCACAACATTGCACAAAAAACACATAAAAAGTACACAGTTTCAGGAAGTTTGTTGGCTGGAGTCATCTGTATCTACCTGTTTTTTTGACTTATACATCCAGTGTTGTCAGTCATATAATGGGAAAAAAATTAAATTAAAAGATCACCACCATCCCATACTACTGGTAGTTAAAAGATTTTTTTTAAAACTCAAACAGAAGATCTGTTTGTGTTTACTTTGAGGGTGCAGGTGCCATCTATAAAAGCACCCTAGAGGAAGTACAATCTAAAAACCATTTATAAACCTATAGAAGCAACTGTAGAATCTAAGGATATACACACCATTTGTCCTTTAGGAGAACCTTCTTCTGTTAGTTTTTCAAATAGCTCTTTTGATGACTGGATGTTCTGCTTCAGGTAATCCCCAAACAACAATGCATAAGACACTTTCTCCATGGCCTTGGTATGATTCATGTCAGCTGCTTTCAGAAGATACTGATATGCTCTTAAGAGAAAACAATTTCTTTGTCAACTTGAAGCAAAGCAGCAAATTCCATTCATAAACCTGAAGATTCTGGAGAGGGGTTTTGTTTCTCTGTTTTAGCCTTTATTTTCTAAAAATGCATCTACCTACAGTCATTTGTTCCAGTTACAAATCATCCACATAAGCCATAACTCATGACTTGAGTTAATGGACATGCTGAATTTTAATGTTTGTTCTACGCCATAAACAAAGCAGTATGCATTTCCTCTCCAAGATATACAAGAAATTTAAGATGATGATTATTATTATTTAAGATTATTATACAAGAAATGATCCTACTTTTGTAGCAACAATTTTTAGTCCTGTACTAGGTATCCAGTAGAACCACTCCCATAACAGTCTCGTATATCACGGTAAAAAGAACAAGCCTGAAAAAGACGATGGAGTCTCTACAATTTGAGTACAAGATCACTCCAGTGAAAATACCAAGCCTCGGGCCCAAGACAGCTGCATACAATCAATTTGTGCTGAAAAAGCCATGCTAACAATGAGGGGGATCTCTGGAAACTCCTCTTTCTATTTCAGTCTCAGAACGTACAGTAGCCCTTCAAAGTAATTTCACAGCAGCTGGTTTCACAGCAATTAAAAACCTCCTAACTTTTACACATGGTTACAGTATCAGCAAGCCTGCTTCAGCTTAGCCTCAGGGACCTTTGATAGCACTCCCAAGATTTTCATTTACCTCTCCTCCTTTCTGTTCTCAGCTTTGCTCTTGTACTTTAGGACAGTTTGAGGCATACCTAGCTCCTCACAGAACTTAATCTTTCAAGAAAGTGTAAGGTGTACAAGAGAACTAACACCTAATATTGTTTTAGAATTCTTACACTGTTTTATACTAAAAGATACTACTCCAACAGATATAGCCTCCCTTGGTCTTTGTAAAGGTGCAGACAACTTTAAGTGTGTCTCACTTTCCCCAATACAAAGAAATACGCTGCCTTATTTCCACAAACAAATTTAAAATAGTAATAGTCCTCACATATTAATCAGCGGAAGTCACCACTTACTGAAGAAGTTGTCAACATGAATAGGAGGAAGACCTAAATTAACACAGCAATTCTAAATTATAGTCCTATTTAATCAGTAATTGGATGCATACAGATGAGAAAGTAGAGACAACAATTAAGACTAATTACTTGTTTTTTTGTTTTGTCTACAAGCATTACTCTCTTCTAACAACATTCGTTATTAGAATTTTAATGATTTGTTGAGCTTAAGTTTAATACTATTTTTATGGTGACCAATACCATCAGAAAGCAGGAGAAAAAACAGAGTAGGACAAGAAATGCCAATTTTTCCTGCTTCATCTTTGAAGCAGAATGCCAACCAGATTGTTAGAAACATCTGAAAAAGGGCGATTATATCACATTCTCAGTTTTTTCCTGGGCAGTTGCCAGGTATAAACTGGGGCTAGAGAACTGCAGCATCATCTTGCATTAAGTCAATGTTTTGATAACACCCACTCTTCAGAAATTAATCTTACACGATTTTTACTGCGTTCAAAGGAATGCAGGCATAAATTTGTTTTTCTAAATACCCCGAATTTACTATCTATCTTCTATCACTGCATAGTTTGATGTTGAGTCCAATAAACCTCAGTCTCAGGGCAGGTCATTCAAGTTCTTTTCGAGTTAAGCAAATAGACCAGCCATATCATCTCTCTCCTGTGGGGGTAGATGAGGTATACTTACACTTTCTTCTGAGCCTTTTTACTGCTTTCATTAAGGATTTTCATTCCAATCTGATAAACATCCTCAGCTTCTTGCATCTGCCTTCTCTTATTAGACTGCTCTTCAGCTAAAAAAAAAAAAAGGTGTGCATTAAGAGTTCCAGTTACACCACTCAAGACTATCCTCTCAAAATTCCTATTCGTTCTAAAGGGTAAGTATAGCCAGAAACATTGTTTTGAAGACTAATAAACAAACTCAATGATTACAAAAAGCTGTCTAATGGATGTGTTTGATATATTAATAGATGGTTTCTTCTTGTGTGACGTCTCTCATGTACAAGTTTGCTGATAAAACGTTTTCATTCATTGCTCAAAAGCAAGCTGTGCAGGTTCCTCCGTCCAGAAGCACCTTTCCCAGAGAAGAGCTGCCTTTTGCAACGAATTAATAAGTATAAGTGTCAAACCCCTATCCTCCTACAGCCTAAGAAACAGTTTTATAGATGTCTTCACTGCAAGATTTCCAAATCAGGTCTGGGAACTGGCATTTTTTAAAACTTCTTCTACCATGAAAAGTTTGCCTTTGTAATTACCTGTTTATTGTGGTATGAAGTGGCCAGAGATTTTTTGATCCTGAAATAAAGAGTGTTAAAACACTAGCCTAAAAAAGCATTCCTGGAACAAAAGGTTGCTTACATTCACAGAAGCCCCACTTTTGATCTTTCTTGTAATCATAGGTTGTTGCACACCAAAGCCTGCCATCTTCCCTCCCATCGGCAGTGCACTCTGCATATTCCTTCTCCATAAACAAAAACGGAAAGTGGCAGGGCTCACCATCTGCAGTGCCTCCAATAGCTGTCAAAACTGAAAATACACACCCAGCAATTAGACAACTCTCCTTTATTCCCAAATTAAAATCATATATTAAATACAGGAAAGTGCTCCTATGTTGGTTTTAATTTCTATGAACTACAATTAATCAAGTTTTCAGTAAAATTTCTAATTTACAAAAGCTTGAAAAAGCAGTTTTTCTAAATAGCACTTGAAAAATATAATTCTTAGTTTTAATTGTGAAATGAAGCAGAAGGTACATGGTTTCTTATATTCTTAATTCTAAGCAAAGAAAATATCATTTTTATTGGAAAAGGCAAATCTCAGACTATTTATTTTGGTAGGCAATAAAAATGTTTCTTTGCACTTCCTATTCTCTGCAAAAGACCTTGTAATGCACACTTGAAGTGCATTCCAGAGCACATTCATTTTAGCCCCAGGGTTAGACAAAATCACGACAGAACACCACACATCACAAAATGCTATATTGAAAGTACTGGTGTACCAGCAGGGACTATACTGGAACATACAACTATATGAAAAGACTTAAGTAAAATCACTATGATGTAGATGAAAGGATTCTCACCACTCTAAGTTTGGTAATTTTCTACTCTTGAAAATAATTAAATTAAAATCGTTATTTAATTTTGCCAATATATATAGCATTCAAAATGGCTTTGAACAGCACAATTTATCTTTTTTTGGCAATAAAACTTCAAAGGTTACTGATTCCAAGATCACAATATTTTAAAATAAAATCAATCTTCTATGAAGACTAAGAATTCTCTAGGTTTTGAAGATGGAATTATTTAAGTTAGACTTACAAAAGGTTTTCCTCTTCATAAAAGTTTTCCTCTTTCACTAAGCTAAATCCAACAGATGGATTCAGCTTCATTTGAAAACGTGCAAAATCGTGCAGCTGAATGTCAATTACAGAGTTTTTTCAAATTAACTTTGTAATTTTTATAGTTACAGAGAAAATTAGTTCTTTTTTAAAGGGTCTATTACTGAAAGGCCTAAAGACTATACTAGTTTAAATATTTCATGTTGATTTTTTGAAGCAATAGAAAGTCTTCAGGTATAGCTGGACCTGCTCTTCATAAGTGGATGCTTTGGCACAGGTTCCACCACATCACTCCAAGTTAATTATATCACAAGAGAAAAACTTATTTTCAGTAACTGCACTCAAAAATAATGTGTTAAGATGCAATTAGTCTGGAATAATTTCAGACATTTGTTAACTACCAAGTAATATACAAACGCCTGCTGACGGTTCATGTAACTACAACTTATGAGACCACTTATCACTGTCATTTGAACAAGCTCCAAGTCCAGGATATCAGCATAACTCGAGAACTCATGGTTTTACTTGTATTGTTTTGTACCTGTCTCCTGTGTGGAAAGACATTTTACACAGTCCTCTGCATGAGACGTAGCTGCATACTAAAGTTTTGAAATTACTCTGCCCCAATGCTCCCCTTTGCATTTTTTAAATTCTAAGTTCAACCATAATGCTGTTTTTGCTACCAGATAATAACAAAGACTAATCCCAAGAGCAATAGAGCAATGCAATCACAGGTTAAAATGCTCACGACAGTTATTTATGTACTTAAACATCGATAAATACTAAGTGAGGCAGACAATTTACCCAGAGGATAAATTAGCTTTTGTCAAATCAAATGCTCCAGAAGCAATCTACCTCTTTACTATCTCTGAATGAAATATGTGGTAATTCATTATATTTTATCCTAGTTTACTTATGTCTCGTTTCATACGTTATACTGCAGGGAACCCAAATATAGACTACTTATAAGTACTGGCAATATAAGAGTCTTCCAATATGAAAATAAATACAACAGGAATTGCCATTTCAGTATAAACTTATGAGCAATTTTCAGTAAAAATTTTTAGTATGGAACTTTAGTGTTATAAAACCCTAGAGCACAAAATAGCAATAACTAAAAAAAATATCATTTTCGCTACAAACAATCACTCATCAGAAGAGAGCAAGACAACTTAATTAGAAAGTTAAAACCTTTAGTAGCACTAATTCTAAATTGCTGATTTTTTGTTCTACATCCTACAAAATATATATGGAAATTTGCAGAATATACTTTTGTTCTATGCAATGTCATGACCATACACAGTACCTAACCTGTTTTTAGGAAAGCTTTTATGTCCCTTAATACAGTCCTGTCACCAGTAGCTCATCTACAGGTGTAACATCTGTACCTCAGACAGATGCCGAGTTAAAACGTTTGTAAAGCTGTCCTTTAGCACTCTTTTCTCCTAACAGAAAACATGTACTTTTCTTTGAGAATTGCTTTTTTAAAATGAAAAAACCCTCTATTCACACTGCTTACCTAATTCATAAGATGTTCCAACAACTGTGAAAGACTTAAACTTATGTCTTTTGAAAGTCACTTGCAGTATGTTGATAGGTAGAGTTAAAAACCTTAGTTCCCGAGGAGCCAGTCAGCTGGATATATTTTTGTATGAGACTAAAAGTATCTTAAAGCTTACTTTTGAAATATACTACACTGACTAAATGTGGTGCTTAGCTCACTGTTTCGTGGCAGAAAGATATTTAGATTTTATATACTTTCTTCCTGTACAATACAGCATCAAAAGCAATGGTTAAGCCTATCACTGAGTTTTCACAAATTGATATTAGCTCTGCTCTAATAAGGAAACAGCTTTGAAAACACTTGGCCATTACCTGATAGAGCTCATTTACTAACTCATGCTTTCTTCCACCATTTCAATATGAATTGAGAAGACAAATATCATTAGTACCATATAACTGTATTTTTCAGTAATACTGAAGATTTACTTTTTATGTACAAGTAAAAAGGAAAAGTCTGCTGCAAAGGTTAAGGTACTCAACTATGCCATCCAGGTGTCATTGACTATTAACTGCAAATCAAAAAATCATAAAATTATGGAGTAAAAAAGCCATATAAGAATTTCCTGGGAATTTAGGCCCAGGATATAAGGTTTTACCTCTATTTAAAGCCTTCATTAAGTTTACATGCAATTTAGATGCTGTCCTGAGGCTCTCAATGCTGTTCCAGGAAGCTTGTCTTTTCACTACTATTTGTTCCGTTTCTGTCAATTGACTCACCAGGCAAACAGCCAGGGGATTGAAAAGACTGATGCAAATTTCTCTTTGTATTGCTGTTATACATATACAGAGCACAGGATCTGGTATACATATACAGAGCACAGAAAATAACTACTCATTTTAAGAGTATAACGATATATTTCAAAACATTTTGATACTGTTCACTCATGAAAAAGGCAGCAATTACCATTCCATTGCAGAAAGGTTAAGACACTAGTTATTTCATATGTTCAAAATGACTGTTTGTGTTTACCCACATGCTGGAGTTACTCAGACTCATCTATGTAGCAACTTGTTCAAACATCTATGAGCAGTTACCTGGACTCTGTATTTCTGCTTCTTCCACATCCTTATTTAATAGATTTGACATTTCTAGAGAGTTCAACTCTTCTAGTGAATTCTCTTTTTCCTCTTCTTGACTCTGAAAGTTTTCTTCATTCTCTGATTGAGAGTCCGATTTCCCAGATTCAAGAAAGATCTGGCCTGCTACCACTCGAGTTCCAGTGGAATGATCCTTTACCTGATCCTCCGCAGATAAAGTCTGAAGGAAAGTACCCACATAAATTAGAAGATTAGAAACTGAGAAGCATAGCTAGCTTAAAATCAATTTTAAAATTTCTTAAAAGATATGGTTAATTAACTTAAAGAGCCAAAGCAAAAGTAAGCTGAGCTACCTCTGTCAACTCTTACTGCCTCTATCCCTTTCAGGTCTTTGAAAAAAAAAAAAGTTTCAAACTTGTAACACAGTATTAATTTCTCTGATGCACAGAAAAAATTAATGGGACAGCAAGAGCTACAGAATAGCTTACAATCTAAAATCAAATCATTGTTCTGAATGTCAGACCTTTGCTCTCATTCCACAGGTAAAACAGAATGACTAGAAACTTATCTCCTCACCTTTGACTCCAGTGATTCATCTTGATTTCCTTCTTCATCTAGAAGAGACATAAGTCAGTAAAATGCTTTTCCATGAGTAACTATCTCAAAAATAAAACCTTTAGTTACAATATTGTACCATGGTTCTGAAATATTCTAGTGTACTAAGTTGACTAATACATTTCAGAAAAACTTTATTGCTTTGATGAGGAAGAAACAAATGTTTTACAGGTGATCCTCTTCCTTAAATTATGCCAACACAACTGTGTGCTCCACAGTGGAAAAAAGTGTGATTTTTCTACACCCAAATCATAATCTGAATGGTTTGAGTCCAATTAAACTACTTAAAAAGGTGTGCATTAAGTGAAAAAGGCCTATGGAATGTAAGGTTTTTAGTCACCAAGTCAGTTTTAGTATGAATAGCTTCAGTAGCAGCCAGAAAGTTGCATCAATACCTCCACGCTTGTAATTAAACACTGTCCTTTATAGAATGCCATTTCCTGCTGCCTCACCAGCATATTCAAACCTTTATATAGAGGTTTCTCTTCAAATCTGTGAGGAATTAGTTTGTCTTGAAGATACTCTTCAAGAGATGCAAGTTTTGTTTAACTGTCACCTTTCTTGTCTAAAAGCTATATGATATTTCATTAGAACAATTGGAAGACGTAGTAAAGAAGAAAGGCTATTAGGCAGATGCCTAAATAATACAGGTGAAAAGGTGAAGATAATCAGAAAAGCTTATTTATGACAGCTTTACCATTGTTCTTCAGAAATTTTTCTGCAACAATTGTTTTGTTCCTTTAACTAAAATGGGCTACTCATTGTGCTTCACACAACTGGGTTTGTGCTATCGTTTTGATGTGAAGCCTCTAAAATTAACATCACTGAGGTGTGACTGGTTCAGTAATCTGTATCTGATACCACCTCATTTCAGCAAACAAATCCCCCTACATTTCAAAGAAGGTGATACAGGCCTCCCTCTCTCTGGTACACAACTCACTTACACTGAAATAAAAGCTCAAAACATAAACAGACCACTTAGCAAAGTTGCCACTAACTCCTCCTGCGTTTAGAAATCCCCCTTTCTGAGGCTCTGGGGTACACAATGCCCCGCAGCAGTGGCAAAGCACTTTTGGGCTGGAGACCTGCACTGTGACTGGAAAAGGTGTCTAACCTAATAGAAGATAATGCCCTACATGAGATACATTTAGTATGTTACAGTTAGCCATGAAAGGCTACCTGCACAAACACTTCCAACAGTTTATAGAATTCTGCCGACTCCTGTAAGCACTTAGCAGCAAACTGAACTTGTACAATTTTCATTCTCATGCAAGTAAGGTGACTTACCAGAGATAAATCATCTCTGAAGTGGCAAATTCCAAACATGACACTTCATTGAGTCATGTTTTGAAGTCTAGTACTATAACCCTTACAATAAAAGGGTTAATCTTGGAAATCGCTTTCTGGAATCTAGATTCCATATTGTTATTTGAAATACAACCTTTGATTGGAACAAGTAACAAGAGAAGGGAGAATTCAACTTTAAGGTGTAACAGAGTAATAGAAGTTAAAAAATGCAAAGTCTTATTTGTAAATGAAGCTGAAGAATTATGGTAATGAGATGATTGAGAGTACAACTGAGACATAAATAATAGCCTGTTGAGGATGGTGAAGAGGATGTAAAGCTCAAAGAGTTTGACTGCCAGCAAACATGGAACTAAAAAGGACCTAGAACAGTTGATGTGGCTAAGCAGCTGTACTCTACAGGCCTGAAAATGAAAATGTGTAGAGCACTTCAGAAAAACTTGTGGAGACAGCAAAGAGCACTCCAGATGAAACAGACCCTGCAAGGAGCAACCAAGGCCAGGTAAGAACAAACACCAGTTTGGAAAAAAAAAACCATTATGAAGGCATAAGGAAAGAACAAGGCTAGCTGCATTTTTGGCAGAGACCCCAGGGCTTAGCAGCTTGAGGAATCTAAAAATAAGGGTGATCGTGATAAGTTATAAGGAGTTCTACCACTGAACTTTGACACTCCAGATCCTGATATGACAACTGGTCTTTAAATTCAGTGAAAATACACATACATTTAGCATACTTGCTGGTGTTTCTATCTCGAAATTAAGAAAGAAGTTGTCATTTACTGTATTTCCCACATATTACATTCTATTATACTAAATAATTTTGACCTAAGACCAAATGTCACTTTCAAACTTCCGAGCTTGTCAAGGCATCCAGATACGCTTCTGGAGAGAAGGAAAACTAAGAGAAACCTACCCAGTAGCTTGTATGCTCCTTCTAATATATACAAAGCACTTATAAAGTACCTGTTATTGTAATAGGAAACATGTTTGGGGTTTTTTTAACAGCTACACCACCTAGGGTGATTGTTTTTGTCTGTACAAAACCAGCCTATACGTGTGACAGCACTAGAGCTTTCTAACATTTTGAAAAAGGCTTCACCGATTTCAATGTGGTGGTAGGTTCGTTCACGTCACGTCAAAAGACCACAGACGAAGAAATATAAACAGGTTGTACTGTCTATGCACATCTATGAAAGGACAACTTTATTTTAACTTCATATGCAAAGCAAAAGGTTTACTAAATTAAAACGTAAGAAACAGCTGAGCAACATAACGTAGAGCTCACTGTTTGCTCTTCTTCCTTGAAAGCAAATAAATCTATTTCCTTTCTATTGCATCATTTAAATTTTCTCTGAAGAAACCAGCTTTGTTACTGAGAAGTTGTACTCGAACGTACACTGGCTCCAAAAGGCACTAAAGCAAAACCAAAATATTAATTTAACTTTTCTTAGCTTTGAGACTTCTAAGGTAGGCAGATGAGGTTGCAGAGATAATGAATATACGACTAAAGGAGGGATCACTTACAGCCTTGTTTCATGGAAGTGCTGGCTGACTACCATGCACCCACTACTTACAGAAGTGTGTTTACTCTTATGAAACCGTTAAGAAAACTATTCTGAAAGTGTTAATGAAAGGTCTATGAAAGGTCACAGTTGGACCTAAGAACAGATTATTAGTCAAGGTTCAGCTATTGAACAGTCACAGATGTTATGTTTATGCACCTGCTTCAGAGACAGATTAAAGCTGATAGTTTAGCTTGCTTTTCCACTGTTCAATTTAAAAAAGCAACTGTGTTTCTTTTCTTTTAATTTGGATCTGTTACCAAGGCTGTCCAATCCTATAAACCTCCTCTAAAAAGGCCAAGTGGAATTAATTTCACAATTTGTTAAACAAGTAAGTGAGCCAAATGATTTATCAAAAGGAAAAGGTAGGCAAAAATCTCTGTGGCTCAATTGGGCAGCTGACAATGTCGTACAGAATGCTTCAGTTACAAATGGTGATGAGCTACATACATTGCTGGGTGGTCGAGTGCCCAGCTAGGGCTTTAAAGCACTTCACAGAACCAAAATCCTTTTTCAACCATCCAGCAGTTCATATATAATTAAAATCAGCTTTAAAAAGTATTAATTTTTCCTTAGTTAGAAAGACCAGTGTTCAAGCATGCTATGTAAATACAGCAGAAGTACTCTGGCAGCTTATGCTAGAGAAAAAGATCCTACCATATGTTGGATAAAGGTCCTACCATTTTGTGAGAATTACTGTTTTCAAGAGAGCACTAAGAAGAGAAGGGTAGAAACCAGAAAAGCTATGCAGTGTGATTCAGCAATAACATCATTAGCTTGAGGGAGTTCAACAGTTTCAAAGTTTTGCTGTATTAGAAGAACAGATCAACTGACATACCATAAAGGGCTGCTGCTACAACAAATATGACTAGTTTCAATGTTAAAATGGTCACTCACATTCAGGAAGTAGCCAAAAATTGAGTAAGCAAAGCAGTCTCCCACAGTTCTGATGAATCCCTGATTACAGTTGCCAGTTTCCTTCTAGTTTTTGCCAAGCTCTTCAAGCCTCAAATGCAATGACAACAAAGCAACTAGTGGGATTCTGCTAAGAGCAGGGATTTCCCAACTGGAACATGCACACCTCAGGGAGTATGCCAGCCAACCCACCAGGGCTGCAGGAAAAACATACCTTTTGGACTCTTAACACATAAAACTTTTCTTAATACAATGGTCATGCCACCTTTCTTTCATTCTTTCTTCATTTGTATTTTTGTGCATGCTTTACGAGGTACATAATATGTTAGCACAAGAGCACATGAATGTTCAACTTACAAAAAATACATGTAAAATGCAAGCTCAAAAATCTTCTTGGCAGTGACTGCTTTAGAGCATCCGTGGGAGACTTCCTGTAGTATTTTTGGCAATTTTTTTCAATGCTGTTTTTGTGCAAGTGACTAGATAAACATTGCAATAGAATAAAAATTCTGTTTATCCACTGCTTGCAGGAAAAAAAGAAATCTTACCTCAGACTTCTTCTCACCAAATTTTCAACTGATATATTCAGCACAGAAACAGATGCAATAGCATAGATGCTATTCTCATTACACGAAGCTTTAAAACAAGCAGTGAGCTAAGTAAAATCCTTAAGTGGCACCTATTCAGCAAGAATAGTTCCAAAGCATCCTTGGCAGCAAGTAAATTGTTCCCAGCTACAATCTGTGCAACATATTCATTTTAGTTCAACTAGAAGATTGAGATATAGGTCAACCCTCACCTTGCATAAAAATCTTTTTTCCAGCGTCTTTGCAATTGCTGGTTAACTAGTTACAGAACTTACTCTCCAGCAGTTCCTCAGTAGGAACTGAGATTCCCAACCAGGCAGCAAGGCAAATAGTTTAGAGAATATTTTTCAATCAGGTAAGTTAAAACAGAAAGGTCAGGGAAGACTGATCTCTGTCTTATGGAGGAATAGGTGCTGAAGTTCCCTACAGGTATATGAGTGCGCTTATTTGTCCCACTAATCAGTGGGACAGTACAAAAACATCTGCCTATTGCTGAAGTCAGCCATGAAACACACAGGGAGTCGGAGGAAGCATCACTTCCTCTCTTCAGGCAGAACGAGAACATTTTTACCTCTTAGTCTGTGAACAAGAGGAAAAAATCCCATGAATCAAATAATACTGGCAATCACAAAAAAATTTAAAAAAGGGATTTTTTTCAATGTTCTTAATGAGTGATCAGCAGGGGAAGGCCATCACTGCTGCGATGACCAGAAAGCCAGTTTTGTCTGTAGAACACACACACTTAGCATTTTTCAGCTGCTTTTGCCAGTGCTTTGTAATATCTTTCCCCAGTCCCAATTTTAAATGCCTTCATAACCTGCAGAAAACATCATATGTTTAAAAAAATATAGTGCATCTTTCCTTAGGCCTGAACTTTCTTGCATTCAAGTCAAGTTTTCAATAAATTGATTTAAACAAAGTTTATGACAAAAGAGTTATATTTTAAATGCTCAAGTTATATTTAAAATGCTCACTACTAAAAAAAAATTAAAAAAAATCCTCATTAAATGCTCTTCCTAAAGCTAGGCAATGCGAATTCTTACTCATTCTCCTGAAAACCCTTCCCACTATACTCACATCCCAGATGACTCTTTCTAGCTCAGACATTAAAAACAAATAAGCCTTCAAGGAAGCATTTAATATACAGTCCCAAGGCTTATACCAGTCTCTATTACAGGAAGCCATACTGTTACTGTGGGAAATAAAAGCATTAAGTGAGGACAACTTTTAGAATGATTCTTGTCAAAAATTGGAGCAAGACATGTATTCCTCTCATAGTTTTCTGTCAAAATATGGACTCTGAACACCCTCTCCTAATTAACTGTGGATATCAATGAGGAGTTTGATCTCACAGTAGCAATTTAAGTTTGCAAGCAGCTCCTAAACCTACATTCATGTATTGTGCTTTCTTTGGCTTATTAATTATATTAGTTCAACTGAATCTAAACATTTTGTTTGCACAGGCTGAATTAAACTATCAAAACTTCATGCTCACAAACAACTTTGTGACAGTGGACAAACAGTCAAGACAGAAGAGCTGCATGGTAGTACAGCCCCTGATGCACACTCGACCAGCCCTTATTGCCTAACTTCCATATACACAACAGATGGTTCATCTGACATTCATAGCCTCATTGCACCTTAGCTTTTTTCATTACATACACTATAAATGAGACCATATAGTTCAAAAGTTTGGCTATATCTCTCTGGTTTCACAGAACTTGTGTGTATCCTTTCCATAACTTCAAAAGTGCCCTGCTGGCTTATCAAGTGACCTACAAAGCTCACGTAATCCGAAGGCCAGTAATATTACTTTAAATTTCAACCTCATACTGCATACAGGAAAATAAACCACGAACTACTGAATTTACCTCTAGAAAAAATGTTAAGTTACTTTCCTGAAATAGCGTAAAAGCAAATCCCCAGTAGCACGGCATATGGCTGTTGTTAATGTAGTGGCTTCTGGCTTTATAAATAAATGCACTGCACATCCCCCCCCCCCCACCCCAGCCCATGGTGGAAAGCAGGGTGTGGGAGGTAGAAACCCCAGAAAAGGAAGTAGATGACAACACATGAAAATCAGACAAAACCCGAGCTGCATAAAAACAAAATAGGGATAGGGGAAAAAGTATTATGGGGACATAAAACAGGACACATAAATGTTCTCTACATATCGAGGTGAGGAAACTGTTCTGATAAGGCTGAAAACAGCATTATCAAGAGGCCTGGGGAGAAAATGCGTTCTAGCGAGAAAAAACGCCTCGCTTCGGTTTTAAACAGTGCAAGCACTAAAAAGTGGGCTCATAAGGCAGGCACCGCACTGAGCAATGCGTCGACTCCTACCAGGCCTATGGAGCAGCACCGGTGAAACAAAGCTCAAGCCAGCCCGGTCCGGCCACCCGCGGCCACGCAGCTGACAGGAGCCCCGCTCCGCCGCCTCAGCGAGGTCGGTGCTGCCCCCAAGCACCCCAAAGCCCCAGCGGGAGCACCGGATCGCCTGCCCCGCTGTCACCGCCTCCGCACCCCGGTGCAGACGTCAAGACTCGCACAGATACTTCTGCGCCCCCCCTCCCCGCCGCAGGCCCCGGGGGGCAATGCCGCCGCAGCGTTCGGGCCCAGGGGGGCGTAGGGAGGCGAAGCCGCGGTACTCACCGGCCGCGGGAAGCGCTCCGACCGCGGGAAGCGCACCGGCCGAGAGCACGGCCAAGCACAGCACCGCGACCACCCAGCACGCCCGCCGCCCCATCCCGCTGGGCTCTGAGGGGCTGCGCCGAGCGCCCCCGACTCCGGCTCTCTCGCCCCGCCCACCGCACCGGCGCCGCCAATCAGCTGCCGCGCTGACTGCCGACTACGGGCCGCTGGCAGCAGCACACGCAACCTCGGGGAACGGCTGGCTCTACATGGCCCGCTCCGATTGGCTTGGCGGAGGCCCGGCTCGCCCGTCACGCCCTTCCATTAGCAAATAGCGCCGCACTAATCTCAGCGAGGGCCCCTGCGCGAGCAGGTCCTACAGAAACGGCCTCTTCCATTGGCTCCTGCGTCGTTCCTACAGCACCCACAGTTCCTTGCGAGGGCTGCGGCGCCACCTGGGAGCGTGTGCCCCCAGAGGCCAGCGTAGGGGCAGGGACTACGTCACCCACAACTCCCCGCGCTGAACGGCGCAGGGCGCGAGCGCGGCGTCACCGCCTGCAGCCCCGCCCACTCTAGACCGCAGAATTTCGGGGAATGGGATCCGCTTCATTAACTAGGAGGATGGAAGCAGCAGTAAATTAAGTGTATGCGTAAACCAGGAGTATGTGAAACATAAAGAGTTTAGTGCAACTTTATCTTCAGAAAGGCATCAGTTCTAGAAAACGATGTAGCGCTGTGAGATGCAACTCTTCAGTTCTCATAGGAATTGCATCTTTCTATGGGTCAGTTAAAAGGCAAACGAGGAAGAGAACTAGCAACCCAGCCTTTAACGGACTGAAACATGGCTGGGTGGTAAATGTCACCGCCTTACAGCACTATACCGTAAAGAGTGCTGTGCTGAATATAAATTGGGTTTTTCCCACACTATCTCAGTAGTGTAAAGCCACCTCAGCCTTACAGGTCTACACTTGGGATCTCTGCAGGGCGAGAGTGGCCACCAGAGGCTGTTTCTCCCATGGGACACAGTGGCAGAAGCTGTGGCACGTGCAGTCCCACACAGGGCTGGCTGAGGGATTTTCTGTCTGCTGGGGCAGGGTCTGCATGCAACGGAATGCCTGCACTGCTCCAGGCAGGAGGTGTCTAAAGAGCATGTAAGCGCCTTGGATAGAAATAACAGGTGGTTCTGGTTTTAAGTAGGAGAATACTGAAGTACCAGTCAATTATTTTCAGCTACAGTACTGTGACAATTGATAAAAGATTCGTGTTAATCACAAAAGCATTGGGGTTTGCATAAACCAGAATACTAAGCTCTGAAGTGAAGCATGGACACTAGATAAAGGAAATTATATGATTAAATAATTCTGTTTAAAATCACCTTGTTATGTTATGTTGTATTATGTTACATTACATTATGTTATATTATGTTATGTTTTTCAAATAAGTTGTATCGGCTACCAGCTTGCGAAGTCGGACTTCCCAAAAAGCCCTTCCTACCTTTGTCTAATCAATACTGCCTATCCCAAAAACCAGACTCCCAGAACTTCTCTGATGGTTATCTACAAAGACCAGACCTCCAGAACTTCCCTGGTGGTCATCTACAAGGACCGGATGGCTATCTGTGACTAATTATCACCCAAAGGCTTTGTGAATTTGTGAACAATGAGAACCCACAGTATAAGAAGAGGCTGCAAACCAAGGTTCGGTGGAGCGTGGGCGGTGACCCCTCGCGTTCCCTAGCGTGCTGCTTGCTCTTTCTATATCAAATAAAGCAATCTAAAATTTTGCTGAATATCGAGACTTTTGTCTCTCATTTATAACAGTACAGCTAAACAGCTCACATGGCTTAACAGTTTGACAGAATGAAGCTGCACAGGTGTGGGAGTTCCATTTTGGAATGGGTCTGAAGGAGTTTCACCGGGGCGCTTCTCTGTGCTCAGATCAGCCCTAAGTTTAACCTATGTTTTGGTCAATGGAAAAGCATAAATCCACCTGCCTGTGAATGTCACCCCCTGGAGTGGAGGAGGGCACCCCACGCCGTTCGGGGAGTGGTGAGTCCCCTGTGTGTGGCAGTGACAGTGCTCAGGAGAGCTGGAAGGACCAGCCCTGGAGGCAGCAGGGGGGCCCTGAGGTGACCTGAAGCCTCAGCAGTACTGCAGGAGATGGCTCTGGCCTGCCCAGAGGGCATGACGGCAGGGGTGGGTGAGGCAGGTTTGGGTAGTGTGTTGATTTATCTTGATTTTTTTGGTAGCACGGGAGGGCCACGGGGGTAGTTTCTGTGAGAAGCTGCTGAAAGCTTCCACCGTGTCCAACAGAGCCTCTCTGATGGCTCTGAGGATAGACATGCTGTTGGCCCAATTAGAGAGGTTGGTAATTCCTCTGTGATGACATGTTTAAGAAGAAAATCAAAACAGTGCACGTGCAGTTTTTCTCCAGGGGTGGTAAGGCGCTGCCACCGGGGGCCATCCCTGGTGCAGTATGAGGCAATGATCTGCTATGGTTGCTGCCATCTCGGTGCAGCTTGCGGTGAACCTTGCCTGTCTGGCCGTCCCTAGCCAGCTGCACTGCAGGTGGAAGGGCAGGGGCTGCAGCAGCGGCTTCCCCTTCTCTGCTCCCCCTGTGAGGAGAGGCCTCAAACAGGGCCAGCGCCGCAGCGGCTGCCACTGCACTCTCGGTGGCTGTGGGGCTGCGTGGCTGGCAGTGAAAACACTGCGAGCAACTCTCTGACATGGAACCTACATGAGATCGACCTCTCAGTGCTGCAGGATCCTGCAGAAATCTTTAATTGTTGACAATGGTACCTACAAGCAGTAGTTTTTCTTCTAGTCAGAGAAGAGGAAGAAGTGAGGACGTGAAAGAGAACAACATGGCAACACCAAGGTCACTGGAAAAAAAGAGAGAGAAGAGGTGCTTCAAGCATTGGAGCTGAGATTCCTCTGTGTGATAAATGTGATTCGTGCTAATTAAGTTGTAACTATATTAACAAAATTGTATTTAGATCAATAGAAGACAATTGTTACAGAGTGAGAAGGGGGAGATGGGTGAGACAGGATAAAAGACATCTCCCAGATGTTGGGAGTCGAAGAAGGAGGTTGGAAGAAAGTCAGATAAGAATAGTCAAAGGACGAAGGTCTGATAAGCGGCATCTAGAAATACAGCTTCAACCTTGAAGCTGTCAAAAATGGAATGATCACAAGCATGGGACTTAATTAAAGTCATGTTATGGAAAACATCTGCTCAGTCACACAGGGCGCCTGCGCTACCTGCAGGTCACACCTCGGTCACTGATGAAGATGATGAGCCTTCACCGGAAATAAGACCCTTAAAAGGATAAGAGACCCCCAACCCATTAGTAGAGCATGCGCCGTGCAGTATAGTTACGTAGATCTTAGGAATAGAAACTAGGAGGAGCTTTCTAGAAACTTCTGTAGCCTACAGTATATAAGTGGGATTGTTAGCCTGGATGCTTGGATACGTGAGGAATGGCGAGCCACTCCCCGTATCCCCGGTCGGAGGGGGGCCCCTCCCCGGTCGGTTTTGCTTATGCTTTATACGAACCTCAATTATACTAAATTACTTACTGCCAAATTTTGTATATTCTTAAATATATGCACTTTGATTGTTTCATCTCCAATACTTTAATTGTCATCTCCAATACTTTGATTGTATTCATTTTGTTACTATTAAAAACTTACTATTAAATTTAATCTTGTTGCTTGATAAATTGAGAAAAATAGAACATCATTCATAACACTCTGCAAGCCATGGAAAGGACTATGGTAAAACAAACTGTTCTCTTGTAATGCATGAAGTGCATGGAGGATGCAGAGATCCACTCACAGCCCATGGGAAAAGTCAGATCAAGTCTGGAGCAAGTGGATGTCAGAGAAAGCTCTGTGGAAGACCAGAACAGCGAGAGAGGGCTCCTGCTACCAGACACAGAGAGAGAGGGCTTCCAAACTAGAGTAGCCTATCCTTAGAGGACTGCACTCTGTGAATGAGTGACCCATGCCACAACAGTTTGGGATGACTTTTGCCCGTGGGACCCCATGGCATAACAGAAAAAAGATTCCTCTCCCTGAGTGGACAGAAGATGTGATGAACTGATAAAAACCCCCATGCCCTGTCTCTCTGCACTGTCGATAAGAAAGAGGAAGGGACTGAGGAGGGAAAAAAGATGTTTTAAAGGCTTATTTTACTTCTCATTATCCTTCTCTGATTCTATTAATAATAAATTTACCGTATACCTGTAAATTTGAATCTGTTTTGCCCTTAGAGTGTTTTTCTCCCTGTCCTTATCTCAACTCATGAGCCTTTCATTATTTTTTCCCCCTCTCCTCTGCTCAAGTATAGCAGAAGAGGGTGAATGAATGACTTTTGTAAGTGCCTGGCATTTGGCCATTATCAAACCACGACAGGTAGCCATGGTGGGGGGCTACAGGGCTATGAGAAGCTGCCAGAAGCTTCCCCCATGTCTGACAGAGGCAATGCCAGCTGGCTCCAGGACGGACCTGTCACTGGCTGAGGCTGAGCCCAAGCCCATCACCAACAGTGGTGGCACGTCTAGGGAAGGGGGAAAAGTTACTGCACAGTGGCAATGGCTGTGAGACAGAATATGTGAGAGAAATAGTTCTGCAAACACCAAGGTCAGCAGAGAAAGAAGGGAGGATGTGCTTCAGGTGTGAGAGGTGAGATTTTCCTGCAGTCCATGAAGGGTGGTGAAAACCATAGTGAGGCAGCTATGTCCCTGCAGCCCATGGAGGTCGATAGAGGAGCAGAGATCCCACGCTGGAGCAGGTGATGCCTGGAGGAGTCTGTGACTCTCCATGTTGGAGCAGGCTCCTGGCAGGGCCTGTGGCCCTGTGGAGAGAGGAGCCCACATTGGAGCAGGTTTGTTGGCAGGACTTGTGACCGTGTGGAGGACACACATTGGAGCAGGCTGAGGAACTGACTGTACTCTGTGGGAAGTAAACACACTGGGGCAGTTTGTGAAGAACTGCAGCTCATGGGAAGGAGTCACATTGAAGAGGTTTATGGAGGACAGCCTCCCATGTGATGGAGCCCATGCTGCAGCAGTGGTAGTGTGAAGTGTTCTTCCCATGAAGAGGAAGAACAGCAGAAACACCCTTTCCCTGTCCCACTGCACCACTAGGAGGGAGAGGCAGAGAATTTGTGAGTAAAGCCTAGGAAGAAGGATGGTCTTTAATGTGTCTTTAAGATTGGGTTTTACTTCACATTACCCTACTCTGATTAAATTTATAATTAATTTTCCCAAGTTAAGTCTGACAGTCTGACAGTAATTGGTGAGTGATCTCTCTATGTCCTCATCTTGACCCTCAGCCCTTTCCTTATATTTTCTCTCCTCTGTGCAGTTGAGGAGGGGAGTGATTGAGTGGCTTTGGTGGCCACCTGGTGATGTGCCAGGGTCAACCCATCACAGCTGCCCAGAGCCCTTATGGACTCCCAGCCTATGAGTTGTTCCAGACTTCACTGAACAAATCTCTCCTCAGCTTGACCCAGTCAGCCTTCCTGCAAGCAGGGGTTGAACTAGATGACCTCTGGATCTCACTTCTAACCAAATTTATTCTACATCTAAAGCTCTAAAGTGTGTGGGGTTAAGGGAACTGGAGGAACAAGACGAAAAACACAATGGGGGAAAAATATTTTTTTTCTGAATTAATTAATAACCTCCAAACAAAAAATAAAATTAGACAATACTGCCAACTGAGTTCTGATTCATTTAGTATATTCTGTACACTAAGGGTGTGATAAACTTATTGCTACTTTTCCATTTATGTGTGCAGCAGCCATAAAATTCCCATTAATTTTCTTAATCCATTTTGCAATTTCTTCTCTGAACCTTTGAACAGAATCTTAGGTATTTTTGCTGCTCTCTTCCTCTCTATTCTGTGCCAAAATGTTGTGGTCTTTTATGCAGCAGTCCAGATAAATGGTAAGGGCCCAAATTGCATCCATTTTGTTTTATGTGCTCTTAGGTATGTTTTCTCAAACTATTATCTGATCTACATTTTCAAGAGATTTTTGAATTTGACCTGTTAAGTACTGCCTAGCTTGTGTGGCATGATGTAATACTGGATGTTCTCTAGTTAGGAGAATGGAAATGCAGGAGTAAAGTTAGGAGTACTTTAATGACGTATATTCTTCATGATTATTTCTCATACTCTCTTTTTTGTCTTCTGTCTCTGTAGTTTGATCATACAACTATCCTTGTTGTATCAACATTACTTTTTACTTTGATTGTAGAAACTTTCTTGTATTTTTTTTTAAGAAAAACTGCACAAGTGGGAGAGGTATGAAGCTTGGTAGATTTTGAAGAGCAATTTCCCAAGAGTTCTCCTTGCAGAATGTTCTCATAAAGTTTTTTCAGCTTGCTTCAGAAAAATTAAAAGGAGAACGCTTCAGACACCTCTTAGGGAAGATTTCTGTCCTAAAATACATTGGCTTTGTGACAGATTTTTCTGGCAAAAAGGTATATAATTCCTTTATTTTTTTATATTAGTGTACAAAATAGATAGTTTTAGGCAGACTAATTTTCATAGTTTTAACAATTTTTAAAAAATATTTTACTATGTTTTTTAAAGCTTTTGCACACTAATTTCTGAGAAAACAATTACAAGGAGAATAATACTCCTATATCTCCAGTGTTCACGGCAGCTGGAGGGTTATGATTCTAGCAAGGCCTATATGCAAAGTAAGAGACACAATGCAGGTGTTATTTAAGCAACCTAAGGGAGAAAAGGTGAAAATTGCCATGGTTGATATCACCTGGTCTTTAAAATCAAGTGCACAGTCATAGAGAATGAGGGAGACAGAAGCAGTGATGAAGAGAGGAAAGAAGACTCTTCCATATATGTTTGAAAAGAGTTGTTGTCAAGGCTTTTGTGACGACTCCAGTCATGATGAACAAGAAGGATGTAGCTTGAAGAGCTGTCAGCCAATCTAGACCAGTAACAAATTGTAGAGGTTAGGCAACACTGTGAACTACCAGCATTCGTGTAAACAGAGATGCAGATAGCCCGAGCCTGTTTCTCCTCTCCAAAGGGTAAGGGTTGAAGCTCATTAGTGAAAACATCAGCCCTTGTTTTCTAGCCTCCCAAATATACCAGCACTCACAGATCTCTGTAATATCAGTGTGGGCTCTCTAATATCCATGCCTAGACTCGTGGCCCTCACCCATTACTTGGGGCCTCCCCTGCTTGCCAGAAGAGTCTGTCTTGATCTTCAGTACAGAACAGATGCACACACTCATGCACTGTTCTCACAAGCATGCTTGCTCAGATATTAGATCTCCTACTGGGTGATGATCCACTGTCCATGCACACACAATGTCCCTTACATAGCTGCTGACTCAGAGCTGGAGTCTTTCCAGGTACAGATCTTCTATTTCATTGGTACTCCAGCTTAAGATTGGCTAGCAAAGAATATGTATGTGTACACATGGATGTGAATACACACAGGTGTATGCACAGCTAAATTCCCTAGATAAATACAAACAGTCTGGTGTCTCCAGCTTGCTGGCACTTAAACATATGGGCCCTGTGAACCACAGTCCCTGCTCCAGTTGCTGACATTTAGACCCCACCAATACACACCCTGTTCCCAGTAGGGAATGATCCCTTTCCCAGTTGCTCGCACTTGATCTCAGTTGTCTTCTAGTCCCTCTGTTGTCATCTGAATCTACAACCTGGTGACCCATGGTGTGTTCTCCAGCTGCTGGCAATTGGACATTATAGCACTCCTGTAGGATAGAGTGAGGTTACAAAGGCAAAGTCAAAGAAGAAAGAATAGGCTGTGTTGATCACGTGTTGATCACGTGTTGATCACATGTTGATCATGTGGCTCAGACAAGTATCCCATGTTTGTTCCTCTGCCATCCATCCATCCATCCATCCATCCATCCATCCATCCATCCATCCATATCTCTAACTTTCCTTACATTTTTCACTTCCCATAAATAATCTATATTTTTTACACAACTCCCAGAATTTCTTTTTACTTTTCCATGGTTTTGGTACACTCTCACAAAGACTTTCAAATATGCCATCATGCTCACTGATTTCTTCTCTGTTCCCTCTTCTGCTCCCCCCTCCCCCTTGGCCCTGCCTATGTCTAAGTAGTTCCTTCTAATAGGCCATCAATCAGTGACTGAAAAGTTCTGGTCTTTGTCTACCTTATTACCTGCTCATTAATGTTTGTGTATTCATTTCCTTTATTGCTTTATTGTTTTCCTTGTTACTCATTACTTCTATTACACTGAATGGTCCTTAACTAGAGAGCTTAATGAACCAGATGCTCTTACAGTCTATGTATTCTTAGAGCAGCATAGAGGAAAAATACTCTTGTTTATTTAAGGTCCTGGAATCATTCTGCTTTTTTTTATTGGTTCTGGTTTTATCTCTGTTATTGAATTACTGCTATCACTTGCTTTTTTTCTGTTCATTTTCTCAAGGGAAGAGCTCCAGTTATCTTCAATGAGATTTCCTATATGATTTAACGAAACCTGAGTATTACATGCTTGCCATAATTGTAATCTTAGAGTCCCAGAGGCATGACTGAGTTGCTTATATAGATTTCTTCTGTGTACAAATTGTGCTGAGAGCTTCAGCTTGGTGCCTAGTGTGGGAACCCTCCAGCAAGAACAGTTGGTGTGCTTGCACTAAAAATAATGTTATCCAGTTGTCTGGTCTGCTCGAGGTCCTGTCTTTAGATGACAATGAATAGCAAGCACAAATGAGTTTGCAGGTGTTACAGCAAAACAAATGCTAGCCTACTCTGGAGATAAAGTATAGTGACATCAGGCTGAGCTATGTTCAAGTCTGTGAGAACATAGTATTTATGATTTAAAAAAATTTAGATTTTTGTTTTAAGGCTGTGTAAAATCCGTAGAATTGTATTTTAGCCCCTAATTTGCAGAAATTGGACAAAATGAAGAAAAGAAGAAACAGTCTAACTGTTCTGTGTCTATAATTGGAAATCACAAATGATGGCCTGTTCCCTTTCTGCACTACTGAATAGAATCACAGAATTGTTAGTTTTGGAAGGGACCTCTGGAGATTATCTAGTCCAACCCAACTGCCAAGGCAAGGTCACCTAGAACAGGTGACACAGGAACTTGTCCAGGTGGGGTTTGGGTATCTCCAGAGAGGGAGACTTGACAGACTCCCTGGGCAGCCTGTGCCAGTGCTCTGCCACACTCATTGTCAAGTTCTTCCTCATGTTGAGGTGGAACTTCTTGTGTGTTAGTTTATAGCCGACTAGAGGGGGAGGATCAGCTCCCTTCACCTGCTGGCCACACTCTTCCCAATGCATTCCAGGATATCACTGTCCCTTCTGGCTGCAAGGGCACTGCCAGCACATGGTCAGCTCATCATTCCCCAGGACTCCCAGGTCCTTCCCAGCAGAGCTGCTCTCTCGTATGACAGCCCCCAGATTGTGCTGGGAGGTTTTTCATCCCCAGGTGCAGGACCCTGCACTTTGCCTTTTTGAATGCCATCAGGTTTCTTTCGGCCCAATTCACCAGCCTTTCAAGGTCCCACTGAATGGCAGCACAGCCTTCAGGTGCATCAGGTGGATGACAGCTATCACTGTCATCCTCACAGTTTAGAATCATCAGCAAACTTGCTGAGGGTACATTCTGTCCCTTTTTCCAGGCTATGATAAACTAGTTGAAACGTGAATTTTTGTATATTAGTGTGTTTTTCACATGCTTTTCACAGTAGTGTCTTATGAGTTGCAGTGCAGATGAAATTAAACCTAATGCTGCCTGCAAGCTAAAATTTTAATATATATTGCACTTCAGTTGCAGTTACGGATTTAGCAGTGTCAGTTATTTTAGAGGCCATTTCTAGAGTAGCCTGAATTACCTAAAAGTAAGAAAACCTCAACGGGGCTGAAAGCTTTCAAGGGAAAATAGGACAAGATAACAAGTATAGCATGGAAATGGTTCAAGGGTAAGTAGGACGTAGTTTTGATGTTTTTCTTCCCAGCTTGTGAGCCCTTTTCTTGAAGGTTTTTCTTCAGAGTGCAGGCTCAAGACTGATACCAGAGATCTGCTCAGTGATCAGGCAAGGAACATGATATTTATTACAGTAATTACAAGTAATTACAAATAATAGGGCTGGGTATTAACTAGGAAACATCTTCAGAGCTGTAATTCTGGGAGATACACAATGTCAGATGATGAAAAGTTCGTCTCTGAAAACATAATATTTTGCCATATTAACCATCCCCTAGCTTGCTATGAACTTTCAGCTATCTAATTTGTGTTTACAGTATGCCAATACTGTTACTTCTTGGGCTTTTTTAAAGTTAGCCCTCAAATATGGGTAGTTAGTATTTGTAATGGTTTGCTTAGAAAATTTGAGTCATTCAGGTGGAAAACACAGTAAACAATCACAAGTTTTAAACTATCAATCATAAAGAAACAATCTTGGCATTAATGCTGAGTGTAATTTATTCAGAAAAATGATCCAATAAACACTTGTAAATAATGAACATGCTTTGGGGAATTTTTTTTAGGTTATTTGGGAACAGAGAATGGTAAAAATTATTAATTGCATATATTTAGAAACATGTATGTAGAAATAATTTACCTATAAAATAACATAATACTTGATATTAGAATACTCAGAATAGATGTCAGCAAGATTCTTTGAAGCACATCATCAGAGAACTAACTCGGGCTATAAAAAATGGGACTAGTAGAAAGTCAGGACTGAAGTGTATGAGCTGGGCTCTGCTTCTCAGAAATGGAACAGCACCTTGCCACCAAACGATATTGTCACACTGATTCACACGGTTTCCTCTGCTGTCAGTTTCATTGTGTTTTTCATGTCCAGCCTCTGATGCACTAACAATGTTCTAGTGATGAGATGTCTAGAGAGAGACTAGTGGAAAAGTATCAAACCTATTTTATTTTGAAAATATTTGCTTTGGTGAAAAAGCTTTTTCCTCTAGAGCTTTAGCTGCTTCTGTTTATGGTTTAGTAATTAAAAGTAAAGCTACAAAGTGAGATGGCTGTAAGAATGTAAGAAAATTCTGTAAGAATGGCTGGGAAATAAATTGGAATAAATTTTTTTCTTATTGCTATGTGTCTTGTAAATTTTGTACCTAGTTAAAGGACACAGGTGTCATAGATGGCTTCAGAGTTATGGTGCTCAGGTTAAGATATTGCCAGTCAGATGTGATTTAAGGCAGGTTATTCATCTACTACACCAGGAGTCTGTGCTTTCCAGTGGATTGCTCAGGGCAAGCATCCATCAGTTCACACCATGGAAGGACAGATGATTCTTACATTTTGGGAAGGAGTACGAACTGCACTTGAGATTTTTTTTTTCCTCCGGTGTGATTGTGAATTTCAAATGTTTAGCATATCAGTCTTTTTTGACTCCTTAACCTACCCTCAGGACACTGGTGACCAGCTTACTTCACTTGTGATGTTGGATTTTGTCTGCTTAGCTGATCTTTAAGCTACAGCACACAAATAGTTTTGATGGAGTTCGGTGTTCATGTTGCAAACTTCAGTATCCTTGGCTATAAACTGACTACATTAGAGATCCAACTATCCATTTGTTGTGCAGAGGGACTTCTGGCTTAAGAGTAATTTTGACTTGAGCAGAAAGCTCTGTGCTACTTATGCTGCTATACATGTCACATTTGGTTTAGCAATTGGGCGTTGTTCCTCTGCAGTGCCTGTTCAGTGCCTAAACACTGAAGTAAAATAACAATTTAAAGAAACGCGCTTGCGATGTGGATTAGATTTGTCTTGAATTGTATGGGGATCCTCTCTACTGTAGTTTCCTGCTGGGTACTAACTCAGATACCTCAAAGCTTCTGAAAGCTGTGACAGTCGGACGCTGCAAACAGTAGTTTAAGGCTGTTGTCATACCATATAGGTATATTAGTTGTATCTGTGTGTTCCATAGATAGGCGTGCCTGCAATGGGTACGTTTGTTTGGGCATGTTTGTTTGGGTATGTTTGTTGGGGTACGTTTGTTTGGGTACGTTTGTTTGGATATGTTTGTTTGGATATGTTTGTTCGGGCGCGTTTGCTTGGATATGTTTGTGTGCGTTTGTGACCATGGGCTGTAGTGCGGGCTCCCCGCCCGCCGTGCCGGCCGGAGCCGCCAGGTGTCGCTGCGGCGCCAGGCTGGGGCCGGGTGAGGCTGGCCGGGGCGCGGTGCGGAGGGCGCGGGATCAGGGAGTGCTGGCAGAAAGAAAGGCTCTGCAGGTAATCTCGGGGGCTTCCCTGCCCCTACACTTACCCAGTGCGTCTCCTTTTGAGTGCCTGAAAACACCTGGAATACTGCTGCGGTTCCAAGGGGCGGGGCCGCTACTGCTGACTGTGCCAAGGGCCCGGGTGCCCAGCGACAGGGCGAGGGCATCAAGCCCCGCTGGAACACGGGAAGCGCCGTCCTAAGTCGAGGAAAAGGTCCCTTGGTGGGAGGGTGACTGAGCTCTGGAACAGGCTAGCCAGGGAGGCTGAAGAATCTCCTACTCAAAAGCCACCTGGATGCGATCCTGGCAGCCTGCTTTGGATGAGCCTGCTTTAGCAAGGGGTTGGACGACATGGCCTCCAAAGATCCCTTTCAACCCCATTCTGTCATTCCGTAAAAATAACAGGCAAAGCTTGTCGGGTTCAGAGTCCACTTTTTGAGAAGTCTTGCCTTAATCTCTCAAGACTTACGTAGCTCAACTGTGAAATGGCATTAGTAATGCATCCCTTCTCTACTGAACAAGAACTTGCTTGTGGAGTGATATTGTGGTATTTTAATAATAAAGCTATTTAAATATCTGGGTGAACACTACTAAGAAAGCAAATGCAAGGCAAAATTGACTTCAGTACAGTAAACAGCGTGTGGCGTCATTGTGCATAATCTGCGTCACCAAGTTGTAGAGTAATAGCTGATTTCTTCATCATGAAAACAAGTGTTCAGAGACTAAGACATTTTAATCTCTAAATGCATGAAGTATGTATGTCCAAACCCATGAGAAACAGTTTATGTTTCTATCCTTTTCTTTTTACTTCTGCTTTTATTTTGATGTTTTTTTAGCTTGTGAGGGTTTTTTTTGTGGGTTTTTTTTTAGGTTTTAGGTTTTTTGTATGTTTCATCTAAATGGAACTGACTAGGTAAATTTGTTTTCACTTTTGAATTTTAAGCAATTTATAATGTAAAAGAATTTCATTTTGAAAAAGCTCACTTTTCTGATTTGAGATTGAAAGATGAATGGTGTAATTTTTATATAATACATTCCAGAGAACTGTTGCTAAGTCTTGTTGTCTGATTTAAAACTGGTCTTTCAGTATTGCTGGAGATGAAGCTTGATATTACAAGTACATCCAGTTCCAATTTTGTAATGATTGATGTTTACTTTTATCCCAAATTTTATGTCTTTGTTTCTTTTTGTTTATTGACTACTGAAGTGAACCAGCATATTGTGAGGGCAGAAATAGGTCAGCATTTAATGTATACTGTACTTGCTGATGAGAACTTGCTAGTGGAGAGGACTGGCAAAAGACACTGAGACTTTAAAAAGAACAAATGAAATTATTATCAAGATAGCATTGTTATTTTGTAAGTATTTTCTAGGATATTTTATTGTGTAGAACAGTAAGGTAGAGATACCTGCATCTTCTTAGTGACTCAGGAGGAGGAGCAGTTCAAAGGTCAGAGTTTCATTGTGCATAAGTATTACAATCATATATTTCAAATAAATTTCAATCATATATATCAAATGAATATTTAATCATATATTTCAGTTGGAGGTAGCCCTTAACTTAAGGCTATATAGTTAAGTGGCTGCAACTGCTGCTTTGCAAACATTGCCTACACCTTTCTGGGTGTAATGGACTAGAGCCATTTGAGTTTATTTCTCTACCATGCTGAAAGTTTGTGACTGAAAAGCAGTGTAGCCTGCTGATTCCTTGCTTTAAACTCAAATTTCCCCAAAGTTCATAGAGAAACAATTAGTAATGAACTGAGCCTTGACTCACGCTTGGATGGAGAGTGGCTTTTCTTCTGTGGTGTGGCTCCCTACCTAACAACTGTGTTCCAGGGCTCAGTGTTATGAGCTAAGGAGGAGTTTCTTTAGATCAGAAGCCTCTAGCTCTCCTTTCAGTTGGACCTGCAGACCACCAAGCTATTAGCTTTATAATCAGACACTAGTCAAACTACTGAACAGATATCCATTTCTTCCTAATGATATCCATGGTCTCATCATATTGACCACAATTCCCAAAAATTAACTCCTGTAGTTCTTAACTTAGACAATGCATAGGTTCCTAAAAAATTGTCTTGACATTCGAAGATCCTGCATTCCTTCAGTTCTCAATGTGAATACAGTAATTTGAATATAGGAGACCTAGTTTGAAAATGTCAGTTACGTCAATTACCCCATCTGTAAAATTAGAAATATTAATTAGGTTAAGATTAGTGTATTTGTAATCCTTGAGTAATCTCTTGGAAATATAATTATTCTAAAACCTCTCATGCATTAAGAATCTCATCATTGCTTTAGAAAAGTAGGTGTTGCAGTCAAACATTTTTCTCCCTTCTTGCTAATGTATTTATTTGTATTTTTGAATAAGAAAGAAGTAAATAACAGACATTTTTATTCTGTTTGTGTGAATTACAAGTAATTCTATAATTAATATTAGGACTGCTAAAAATCTTAGTTTAAGATGAAATTAGTGAGACAGGTTTTCCAGTACAAAAAGTATCATGTTAGAAAGCACTGTGATGGTTATCACTGTGCCAGTAAAATCATGTGCCGTCGTAATGGGTTTAATCCTACAAAAATGTTATTATCTTGATGTTCTGAAGCAAACGTTGAACTCTCTAAATTCTTATGTGATATGAATAGCGTCCTAGAAATCCATGGTATCACTTACACCTAAAACCAGTGTTGTGAATGCTTTACTGAGTCGGATTTTATGAAAAGAAGCTCATTACGAGGAAAAATTTATTAGATCAGAAGCAAGTGCAGAGTACAGTGCTCTCTGATTTTTCTCCTTAGGTCAGGGGGTTACATGGTGTCTAATGACTGATAACCTTCGAATTCTGAGATAGCACAATCCTTCTTGAACTCTTCCAGATGTCCTCTTTTAATCTTCTACTTGATGTACCTTTTATCTCATCTATTCTCCAGTGCCAAATTACAGCAGATTTTTTGTCTGTTTCAGCACCTAGGATTTCAACAACGTTTAAACATTGTTTTGTGTTTCATACCTTTAGTTTTGTATGTTTTACAGAAAGCAGAGAAGTATGATATAATGAAGCACTATGTCCAGTTTTATTAGGGAACATTGTGCCTAACACTGACTTTTAATATATGTAGAATTGTACTATCCCAAAGAATCACAGTCTTCATAGAAAATGGATGAATTTCCATTGAGATTCATTGTGGGGGGAAAACCCATTTCTTTTCCATCAGTTTCCTAAAATCCCAGAGCATAATCCCAAATGGTTTTATTTTTTGAAATGAAAGCACTTCAACAGCTGCAGCTTATTATGAATAAACAGAGTATGCACGTGAACTACAGTGAATGTATATAAAGTTACCTGCCTGATATGTAATATCACCATGCCATAATTCTGGGAGCTGTATGAGGTCTGTAATCAAGTTACATTTAGAAAAGTAGCTATATGATTCTCTTGCACTTACACCTGTCTTCTGAAAAGATAAATCTCAGATTTACAGAGAAATGTTTTATGTGTATTCTGGTTAAGCTTTTATGAGATGCTATATCAGCAAACAAGAAATTGAATTTCAAAGGATGGAGGAAAGGGACACAGCAGATATAACAAAAAGGACTAATTCTACCTGTCTTGTCTCTCAGACTGTCTACTAAATTCTCATTTTCTCTGTGTGCTTTAAAGCAGAGCTGCAGAAGTAAGTAAAAAAATTACTAACCTTGCAATAAAATCCTATGGTGACATTTCTTCACATCCATTTTGAAGTGTACAGAAAGAGCAGGGGTTTTTATGCTAAGTTTGGGACAAATAACCCTAGATATGTAGATGCTGAGATGCAACTTTCAGAAGTTTTAGTTCTGTGTAAAGGAATTTAGCATATGCAGCTAAACTGGAGCAATAGAAATGCCAGCTGACTTGCCTGAGCAGTCACAGTTCTGTCAGTGTGAGTGCTGAATCCTTAAACCAGGACTTGCATTGGTATAGACTAGAAGGAAATACTTGTCTGGATAAGTACAAACAGCAGACATCTATAAAATAGCTTGGTCTTTGTGGACAGTTTGAATAGTAAAAGAGCTACATTTGGAGATTAAACTGTTTATTGTGAGTTGCTCTCACAGCTTCTCTAGTAAATGATCTTATACATCACTGTTCAGCGCTTTCTCAAATAAAACAAACCAGTTTGGTGCTGTGCCACTGCCTCACTTCCATTCACATGCTATTATGTTTACCACCAGCATGCATCTTTCTCTCCACAGAAAATAGACAAACGGGCAGTGCCTGACATTCTTTTGCTTTCCTTTTCCTTCTCTTAGTTTGCATCAAGCTACCCATGCACTACAGAGATCGTACTTTTTTCTTTTTAGTATAATTGAAAATCCCTTTTACCTTTCTGGAAGAGTTGTATCAAGGAAATCACTTCTACTCTCATTTTTTTCTTTAATAAATCTGGTCAAGGCAGTAGTTTATTTTATTTTTGCTTTTTATATGAATAGAAAGTTTAACAGGCTAATCATGAGACTGTGGATAAAAGGGTTTAAAGTAGCTTCTAGTTTCTGAAAATGTAAGTGACATTGCTGAGGTCACCTGGAGCAATCACTCTGCACTACCATTGTCAAATTGTGGAGTTATTACGGTTTTGCAGAGATGAAAAGTTGAACAGTCAGAAGAGAAGACTATTCACAGATTGTGATCAAATCATAGAGCTAACATCCAAGCAAAGATTGTGATCATGTCATGGATGCAATAGCCCCATAGTGCTCATGGGCTGCAGGGGATTAAGGGTTTATGTAGATAGCAATGGCTACATGGACGCTTACACTCCTCCGTTTGAACAGGTGATGGCAATCATGTAAAACTTTTATTAATTCTTCATGCTTAGTCTAGTCATCAGCAGATGTCTGAGTCGTTTAGGCACATTGGTTGGGCTCATGCTAGGTTGAAATAGTTCAGCTATGTGTAATAGTCTTGTCTGTGTATTGGCTTGAATGGAAAACATGAAACCTGTTTTATTCATTGGGACTTTGGGGCATTTAGTTGGGGAATAATGTGCTTGTAAGTGCTTTTCAAGGTAAGGACCAATGAAAAGGATTAGGCAGCAATTGACAAAAATAGCTCTCTTAATTTAAATCTTTTCATATATGCTTCTTTTCATAAGAGCTTCTTATGAGCTTTCAAAATGGTAACACACTAGTGAAGGTCTCAGAAATTTGGTTAATTTCTCAGAGAAGGATACAGGAAAATTCGTTATGGACTGTAATTTGTCAGGAGAATTATACACTTTTTCCTTAATCTGTTCAGAATTTGTGATCTGTGGAGTACTGAATCCCAAGTGGATGGTGAAATGTATTAGGCTAGGGAAGAGCCTCCCAAAGAGGGGAGAAGTTTGTCCACTGGGGTATTTACAACTGCGTAGGGAAAACACTGGGGAGCTAAGCTTATTATTGTTCTTAAAGGATGGATTAATCTGTGATTTAGACACTAGGAATCTGGCCCTAGGGGGTCACAGAAGGTGGCGGAGGGGAATTAATACAGATTTTCTTTAATTTGATTTAAAATATACTATTTATTTTGTTAAGTCATTTATAAAAGCCTTCCCATTCTCCACTGAAGAATTGACTTCATTGAGGCAATCTAATTTCATTTTTAGTCAGGATGTTTGACCACATTGATAAAGGAATCAATAAAGAGGTATCTTGTGTGAGTTGTTTGTGTGGTTATCAGAAAAATTACCTGGTTAGAAGCCTGGCATGTTCATATCATCAGCTAGGGAACAGAAATGTTCTACCACTGGTTGGGGAGAAGAGAATGCTCAGTGTGGAACATCAGTTTCCAAGTTTGAGACACTTGAAGTGCAATTCTTCTGGGTTCTCTTGGATCTTGTTCTGTAAAGTATTTTCATGAGGGATCACAAAGTGTGCTACTCTTTCCCTTCTAATTTGTGAGGATGTAGAAGTTTTAGGATGATACAAGTGTTGAGCTCAGCTATAACAGATCATTTGGTGAAAGTGTCCAGCCTTTATAACAAGAACTAAGGTAAGAAAACAGAAATTAAGTCACGTTTGGGTATAATTTTGCCTTTGAGCTCACTGACTAGGAGCTAATTGCCTTTGATGCTTTGACTTTGTAGTTTTGTCATTTGATTTTGGTATAGGGCATTGATATTGTGCAACAACATTTTTGTCTCACATCCAGCTGTTACTGCACTGTCTGGTGTGTCCTCTACAATGGCAAGAAGGAATAATTTCTATCGGGATTATTTTGTCCATCATCTTGATGGATGTCCCAAACACTGGAAGCCCTACGGGGAAGGGGTTGTCAAATGCACAAACTCAAGGTGGGAATTAATTGTCCATAAAACAATTCAGGCAGAGTTTGTAAACAGCCCACAGGATTAAATGTTGTTCACCATTTGAATAATTTGGTAAATCCTTACAATGCCAACATGGAAGATTAATTTACAGTGGATTTCCAAATAGCTACTCGCTCTCTTACTTTTTTTGTAAGCTTTGTGAGTCTTCTTCTTTACCCACTGGCATGGCAGGCCTGCACAAATTACAGGTGTATTCATCCTTGGCTGCTTTGGAGTAATGCTGCAGAGAGAAGAGTGCTCACCTTTGAAGATTGATTCCTGTCTCTGATTCCTTGGTCCAAAAAACCAAAGCAGCATAACTACTTTAGGAAGATTGATGTCTTCCTGTGGCACTGCATAGTCAGTTTGCAGTCTATCTGCTAGGTGCAGACGTAATTTGAGAGAGTAGTAAAATCTTATTTTCTAGTTGCTGAATATGAAAAGCTGTACAACTTCTCTAAAGGGACTTAGTGGGATTTCAATTAAGGTGAATAACTCTCTATCAACTAGAGAGGGAGAACTGTCTGATTAAAAGCAGTCAACCAGTCCCTCAAAAGATTTTTATGGCAGAATGTATTGAAGACATCTGCTAAACGGGACAGTGCCAGCCCCCGGGCCATATGCTTCATGTCCCTGGCATATGCACAGCTAAGCACAACAGCACAGAACATATTGGGAGAGGTATGGATGCCTCTCTGCCATCTCCTCCCACTCCTCAGAGAACAGAATGGAATAAACTTTTCCTGCATAAAAAACTCTATTGGAAATTCACCAACCCTTAGGCAATGATCTGATCAAGAGAAGGAGTCAGAACACCTCTGTGTCTGTCCAGCTCCGATGGTCGCTTTTTAACTACAGCTCAGAATCTACCTTTGTTTTCTGATTGTGTTGGGAAAGATTAGGATTGCAGAGTTTTCTATCTCTCAACTTCCTGTATGCTGCTTCAAAATCGAGGTGGAGAGTATGTGTCAGGGGTGTTGGTATCCAAGGTGAAGTATTTTCTGGTTCTCTTAAAAATGATTTCTTTCAACTGTGTTTCTCACCAGCAACAGTTCTATTTTTGCATTGTACAACAATTAAGAGTCTTCTAGGTTTATGTATTTCCCTGTATCTTGTAAAAGTAATAAAAAGTAATTGCCAACATTCAAATTTAAGTGAAAAGCATTGAAGTAGCAGTTATCTAAACTTTGCTTGCAGTTTCATTTGATTATTTTCAATGAAGTATGCTTTCTTCCATATACATTATCACTTAATCATATTGTACTGTTTTTTTTTCCCCGGTTCTTTCCATGTAAAACTGATATAAGGACATTTTGTCTAACTTGATGTGTACTTTGTCCATATATTAAAGCAAGCCCTGGGGGGGTAAAGTGAATACCAAAATCTAACAGTAGTAGGATGGCATTTTTAAGGTATATTATAAAAGTATATTATTAATAAGATATATTATGAATCAGCCTCCAGTTGATAGATGTAAATTGGGTTATCTGTTGCTAAACTGAAAGCAAAATTATAGATAGTGATGCAGAACAGCTAGAAATACTTAGCTGTTGTTTCTGCTCTGTTTTTCAACCCTCCTATGATCGATAGTATGCATTTATTCATTATAGCCAAAGTGCGATATGGGGAGCACTGGGTAAGAGTAAGTATGTTATGGCCAGCAGTTCTGAAATCCTACTGGATAAATAAATCTAGCATTTGCGTTCTGAGCCTTTAATTAAATATTGAAGAGTGTTGGAGAGTGGAGAAACTCTGTAACAATGCAGGAGTGCCATTGTTATACAAATACTTAGGAGAATTATAAGGAACTATCCCCTGCTCAACAGAATAGCAACTTTCACAGAAGTCTTGGCAACAGAACAGAACAGTTTGGATGCCATCTAAAAAAGGTTAGAGATGAAGAGCATATTATTGTCAGTCAAGATGGTTTTATGGAAACGTGTTCTGTCAAACAAAACTGTCATCACTTGACAAGATCGTAGATCTGTCTGATAAAGAGAGCAGAATGAATATAGTGTGCTTGAATTTCTCAAAGGCATTTGTCTTATCACTCTAACATCTTGATGGGGGAAACCAATGAAACTTGGCTCTAAGAAGTTATATATTAGATGGATTAAAATCTGGCCTCATGGCAGATCTAAAAAGTTGCTACTGGGAAGAAAACAGGATGTCTGTTTTCTGACAAGATACCTCAGGAATTATGTTTGCTTTATATTATTCAGCATTTTAGTAGTGTTCTGAAATGTTATTTAAATTATTTAATAGCAAATAATACTGTAATTAGAATACTGTGTTATTACAGCATAATCTAAATTATTAAAGTCATCACATTCTTTATAGATAAATAAAACATAGTATGTGTAGGAGTAGAGGATACTGGCCGTACATATTCAGAGAAACTCCTGAAAGGAAGTAACTTATAGCAGTAGTTATGAAAGTGAGTACCTATTATGATACAGGTTTTTACTGAAGTGATGATCAAAACGATTCTGCTGTGAACACTTGTACTCTATTGAAAATCGGAATAGCAGGCAAACAAACAGATGTATTTTCACCTCTGCATGATACACTGGTAAGAGTGCTACATTCTTATGTCCAGTTTAGAACTTTCTATCCAAAACCAACGTAGCAACATTGGTGCAACTTCAAAGAAGGGCATAAAAATGAGCCATAGCTGGAGATGGATTTAAGTACATAGATATATTTAACTTCTTTCTCTGGAGTCTCAAAGTTGACTTAATATATGCTAGTAACTCTAGATTAGAACATGATGTGCTAGTAGGGAAAAGTTTCAGTCTTCATTGCAATAACACAATGAAATAGATGAGTTTACTCTAAAAAAAGATGCAGTATTTAAGTGACGGTTGCTTCAAGCAGTTCACTAGGGAATGTGGTGGACTTGCCCTCATTTCCGATGTTTTAACATTTTAAGATTTTCTTGTTAAAAAGGCATACTTAAATATAATTCATAGAAATTTGTATTAAAATTATGCTAGATTAAATCTGCAGGCATTGAAATCTGTGAAGATCTGTGGTTTGCTGGGGCATGCTGGTTTGACTGAGTTTGTCAAGATTTTGTCTAATGAAATCCTTAATATCTTTAAGGGTGTGAGGTAAAATGTAAAGTTGTGATTTGGGGGGAGGAAGATGAAACTGAAATAACAAGGAGAGAAGTATTAGTGATACCACCTACAGTTTTTTTTGTCTTCGCCCCCCCCCCCCCCCCCCCCCCCCAAGATTCTTTGTAAGGCCTTGGGGCCAAAACTTAAATAAAAGGCAAATAAAAAAAATTGTCTTGGGAACTGCACCAGCTGTTTGAAACTATGCTTAACCTGCAGAGCAAATCATACCAGTCACTACAAGAAAGCTTGAGATGCAAGTATGTTTACTGGCATATACAGAAGTGTCCAATGCACACAATTTTTTAAGTGATGTGAAAAATGATGTTTTGTACCAGTGGGGATGAAAGGTGCAACCAGACACAAGAAAGATTTGTCAGTTTGTATATTTCATTTACCCTGGAGTCCTTCTAGTTACTTTTTTTTCCTAACAAGTCTTTGTAACAGTGAAGTTGAGAGACAAGCTGAAAATCACATTCATATGCATGAAAGGTTTTTGAAGCAGAGAAATTTTTCGAAGTTAAACCATGATGACTGTAACAAAAAAAGAAGAGAGCATTTTTCCTCTGCTGAACTCCCATTGCTATGCTAAGGTTCTTCGTGCATTTGTAACCAGCTACAAATGCCAGCACCAGCTGTTCCGAAGGGAACCTAGTGTGCCAGACTTCCCCTCTAACTTGAACATGTGGAACATCTTCGTGTTTCAGCAAAGGCATGTCTGATAGGCAAAACAGTGTGTCTCAGGGAAAAGACGAGGATGTGGCTGGTGTGCTTCAGTCATTCAGCTAAAATGTTTTCTGATAGGTGCAAGACAGTGCCAAAATCAACGTCTTGAAAAAACCACAGTTGCTGACAAAAGCACTTGCACAGGATCTTCTATGAGCCTTTCCCTGAGAGTTGTCCAGGTGTATGGCCCTACTGCTGTACTAGGGCTCTTGCAGCCATTTCCTGCTGCAGTTAGTTTTTTGGCTTGGCTTGTGTCTGCCCACAAGATGACAGAATCTTGGAAAAGTTTTTTGGAAGGTGTCTCTGAGCATATTCTCACCCAGCCTCCCTCTGAGAGTAGGATTGTTCTTACTGATAGACCAGGTAAGCTGTGGTTTTGTCTGGAAGCAGCTTGGAGATTCCACCATCTTTCTGGATTATGCCTTCCAATACTACATTACCCTCTTGGTGAAAACGCTTTTCTTCATGTTCAGCATGATCTTCTCCAGCTACTAAAAGCTGTGGCTTTTGTTCCTTGCCAGGTTTCTGAAGTTAATAAAAGCATTAATTCATGTATTTTCTGAAGCAAAATTTCCTTCCATTGCAATATCAGGGCTTCACCTTTTGAGATGACTCTTTAGGAGTGTTAATGAGCAGTTTAAGTCTCCGTGATCCATTCCTTGTGCTTGCAAGACTTCTGAGAATGCAACAGTATGGCCACTTTTCATTGTTAAACAATTCTTCAGTATCTATGGGCATCAATTTGGCAGGAGATTACAACTGAAATAAATGACTGTAATACGCTTGCCATAATCAGAGCTTTTGCACTTCCACTGTAAATTTAGCTCACTTTGCATTAGATATTCACTGAACTGGCTAAGATAACTTTAGACACTTAATCACTGTAGCGTTATTAAATAGTTGCATATTAATGTGTTCAGATCACTTGTAAGCCTCGTGTAATCAGAGACCAGTTGAGCCATCATAGCAGGTTAAAAGGAAAAGACAAGTCTGTCTTGCTGGCTTTTGCTATTTTATATTAAAGTAAATGAAGCATGTTTTAATTATGGTGGGGTATTATTAGATTATCAGCTGTGGAACTGATGCCCTTTTTTTGGCCACAATACCACAATATGAAATGAGCCCAAATATGCTTCTGATGTGTTTATATGCCTTTTATTTCCTTTTTTGTTTTTATTTTGAGTTGGTTGGGTTTATCTTTTGTTTGGGTTTTTGGTTTTTTTGGGGGGGTTTGTTTGGTTGGTTTTTGTTTTGGGAATTTTTTTTTGTTTTATTTTGTTTTGTTTAAATCTCTTTGTGTTAGAGGTTGTTTAGCTGTAAAATCTGGTTTTGTCCAAGATAACAGGAGTTTCAAGGAGACAGCTTATGTAGGATTTCCAATCTAGTGTTTCTGGTCTGTGAGAATATAATGATAATTTTAAAAGAAAAACAGGATTAAATTTCGGTTTTAATTCTGTTTGCCTGCAGTTTTAATTTTTTTATTTACTTTATTATACTTTCTGAGTGTAACACTTGATCTGCACTTGAGAAATACCACACGCTTTTTGGCTTTCAGCGATGAGAGTGAATGATGGGTGATGGAAAAGCTGAGCATAAGGACTTAGAAGTGTTTGTATGTGCTACATCACAAGAGGTTCATATGTTACTTTGGGATAGGACTAACAGTATTCCATCTTGATTTGTATGACGGAAGCTTTGACTTACTGTGCATATTAATAAAAAGAGAAGGAAGTGAAATGCTCAGCCTCCTTCTTCACTGCTACTAATTAATAAGCAGAATTGCTGTGGGAAAGATACTTATCTTTGGGTTGCACACTCTTGTCAAATCAAACTAATTTCCTTTAGAAATCTGTTTCGTTCATCATACTGCACCTTTGTCTTCCATACTGTGCTAAGACAAATCAGACTGATATGACATTATCAATCAGATGTATGGTCCGTATGTCAGCCTGTGCTTGGGTACATGCAACATGGAACAGAGCTAGCGGGCTGCTTCATGCTCCAAATAAATCCATTTCCAGGGCAAGTAGTGCCTGTGCAGTTTTCGAACCTTTTTAAGAGCTGCTCTTAAGAGCACTCCCATACAGTGTTTGGGCTTCTCCCTTTCAGTCACTGATGAACTGCCTCCCCAGCTTGTTTCAGAGCAGTGCTGGCAGGGGTTAGGGGATGAAGTGATAATTTTTCCTTTTAACAGGCAAGAAGTCTTGACCATTTCAGTTTGTTAGATATTCAATGGCACTTCTCCAGGGAGTGGTGTTTTCTCCAAATGTCTTGTGAAACTTCCCTTGTGATTTCAAATTAATATAGCTCTTTTTTCCTTACATAATGAAATGTAATTTAATGCTTTCTTTTCAGTTGTGCTCAGAGATGGCTGGATTTCAATATTAAGTGAACCACACACTGCTGCTTATATAAATTATAAAACATGCTGAGATCTCTAGGGAAGGAGAATCATTAAAAAGGGGGACTATTGTTGCTATTACTGAAGTAATTATTACCTATTTATTTTTGGAAATTCTATACAGCATTTTTTCTATGGGATCGCTCCTTGTCTTGAGGCTTTTCTTGTGGTCTTTAAGCTTTAATTTGCAGCCTTAGGAAACCTTTTACATACAGGCAGAGACAGATTTTGCTACCAAAGAAAGCCCTCCTGCTGATGGAGCTCTGTGTTTAATTCTTGGCAGAGCTGGGGAAGCACTTGGCTTGGTTTGCCTGCTGTTGATCTTTTTCATGTAGCCTTATGTGAGATCTTGATAATTCTGAATTGCAGTTCAAAGGAAAGAGGACCACAGTGTATTTCAAGAGTACTGCAAAGAAATTATTCTATTTGATTTGAAAACTTGGTTTGATGAGCTTTTTTAGACATGTATAAATGATACAGTTCCTTTTAACAGCAGGACTGAAATGATGATAATGTAGTTGAGCATTCAGTGAGGTCAGTGAGATGCACATCCACACTGTTAAAAATACATTTTGAAAGTGAAGGAAACATTATGCCAACAAATGTACCACTAACTTATCTCTGGGGTTTTTCTTTTGCATTTGTGTGTTAAAGTTTTTAATTACTTATTGAGTATACCTTATTGTGATACTGCCTGCCTATTTCTAACAGGAAGTGAATACAACAGCAAACTAGTTTTTTGTGTTTTTTTGACAGTTTGGAACTAGTGAGGCTCTACTGATATAAGTGGATTTATGTTAACTTATAGATACAAGGGTTTACTCACTACTTCTGTTTGTTTGAATTTGGTGGGTCCTCCTGTGCCCTATGCATTATAGTTTTGCAAACAATTATTTAAATCAAGCCAGTCTGTTTCAAACACTGGACATCTAAATGTGAATATTTATCTTAGACGAGTTTCTCCAGGTTTCCTAGGGGTAGCAATGGTTCTTTCAGGAGGCAACTAAGGACAATGTTGCTTAAGCTGTAGCTATAAATCGTATTTTGAATGCTTGTATTTCTGTCTCTGGATGACACAAGGTTATTAGCTTTCTAATTTAGACACCCAAAATCAGATGGTATGAAACCTGTTTGCTTTTGGCATTTCTCCCCATATGCTGCAGTATCTGGATACATATCAGATGTTAATGATCCCATGTGCTGCCGCCCAGAGATGATTTGCCTTTATGACAGAAATGTGATGTTGTCAAGCAACAATGACTCAGGAGTGTCCCTTTAAGATATCACAGTGTTGTGTGACAGCATCAGTTGTAATCTTCTGGCACAGTCACCAAGCAGGTTCTTGTGACATGATACAACCACGCTATCAGATGCTGTTTTGCAGCAGTCTCACGATAGGAGAATGGAGCTGCGCAGCTACTGACCAATAGCAATGTAGTTTGACACTAACTGATGAGGCGCTTTATACTGCGAGGCTTGCTTGTAATGTTGCACTGCTTTGGATACTTATTCATCGTGTTTGCCTTGTGCAACTAGGTTATGATTCCCAAGTGAAGTCTGTGTAACAAGGAGTAAGAATGAAATACAGTACCTGTTACTTATACCTTCCTTTCATTTGAAGTAACTTTATTTCTGCCGAGAAGCATTTAATAGGCTGCTAAAATAGCTCTGAATTTGTGACGTGACAACACAAGAATAAAATACTACAGCAAACTCCCTGAAAACGAATTTGGTTAAATTTCAAAAGCACTGCCCAGGAGGGTGGGGGAGGAAGCTGGTATGTACAAACATGATAGGTTTGTGAGAGGGGACAGCTTATAATGTCCAGGAGATACATCCTGCATCAAGTGGTGGGAAGAGAAGTGCTTTCTGCTCTGTATGCATTATTAAGGGTAATAACTGGTGGGTGGAAAACTGGAGGAAACTTTACTTAGCAACTCTTTGCCTTTAGTACCTTCTTTTTATGACAAATCTAAAAGTTGAAATATTTGAAGGTAAATGAGTAGCATAAAATAGCTGGAAATTATTTCAACTTGGTTGTAAGTGCACAGTTAATTTCACTGTGGAATTATGGATGGCTTTCCAGTGCTTTTTATCACTAGCATACATTCCTATATTAAAAGTGAAGAACAGAAGAGTTTACCTTGCTATTACCTTTGGTCCCTGACTGTAGGATCTCAGAGTATGAAGTCTGTCCAGAGGTCTAAGGGGACATGCCATGCTGAAAGGATCACAGACACCAGAGACTGCAAATGGCTTAGGGACATGGGCACTTAGGTCCAGAGAACTTTGAAGGTTTGTCCATGTGTTAGTTCATTAATTTTTCTGCAGAGACAGAAGCAGCTTTAATTTACTGGTACAGGCTGAGGGCTGATTTGCTGGAAAGAAGATCTGCAGAGAAAGATCTGGGGTTCCTTGTGGACAACAAGTTGTCTGTGAGCCAGCAGTGTGCCTTGGGAGCCCGGAAGGCCAACGGTGTCCTGGGGGTGCATTAGGAAGAGCATTACCAGCAGGTCAAAGGAGATGATGCTGCCCCTCTACTCAGCCCTGGTGAGGCCACAGCTGGAGTGCTGTGTCCAGCTCTGGGCTCCTCAGTCCAACAGGGACATGGAACTCCTGCAGTGGGTCCGGTGGAGGGCAACAAAGATGATTAAGGGGCTGGAGCATCTCTCTCTTGAGCAAAGGCTGGGGGAACTGGGCCTGTTCAGCCTTGAGAAGAGACAGCTGAGAGGGGGCCTTGTCAATGTCTGTCAGTATCTGACAGGAGGGTACCAAGAGGAAGGTTCCAGGCTCCACTCAGTGGTGCCCAGCAATAGGACAAGAGACAACAGGCAGAAATTGATGCAGAAAAAGTTCCACCTGAACACGAGGAATAACTTTGCTGTGCGAGTCACCGAGCACTGGAACAGATTTGGCTGTGAAGTCTCCCACACCGGAGATATTCAAGAATGGTCTAAATGCAATCCTGTGCAGTGTGCTCTAGGATGGCCCTGCTCGAGCAGGGATGTTGGACCAGATGGCCCAACTGTAATCTCTTCCAACCTTACCCATTCTGTGGTTCTGTGAATTCTATTCAGTTGGAAATTCTTGGAAGAAGAGGTGGTATTTCCAGGATTATTTCTCCGTGCTTTAGATCTAGAACTGGATTTTTGATTGACTGCTCTCTAAACACAAAGTTTAAGTTTATTGGCTTTAAGTTGTTAAACATAGAACTTTGCTGAGAAATTCAGAAGCAGGCTGATTTGGTACAAGTCTGAATAGTAATACAAGGTCTGGATCTTGGTTAATGCCTGGCATTTTCAATCTGGCCAGTTTGTGTTTCCAAACCTATAAAGTTCTCAAGTAATGGACTATGACTGCTGTTTCGGTATTTGCTCCATAACGTGATTTCATTCCTGTTAAGTAATGGTGTCCACCCTTTCCAAACTTCCCAAGCATTTGCAGTTAAGAGGCAAGACACTTCCTTGCATTTTTCTGGCACTGTGACTGGAAATACTTAAACATCCATCATACCTCCAGTGGAACTGCAGGGTAAAGTTATCTGTTGATTCATCTGCTGACCCTCCTTTCTGTGGGGGACTTTTTAATATAAGCTATAATGGAGCAAATACATTTACCAAGAAAAGTAAATTCACTGATTTTTTTCCCTTCTTTTGGGACCAGCAATCTCCCCCAGGAGGAGATATATTTGACTTCAGTAAACTCATTCTTTTTTCTGTCTCTCTCTAGTTTCTGAAGTACAATTTCATTGTATTTTGGTCTTCTGTTCCAGTGGTGCATCTGCTTTCATTTTTCCTTCCAGTGCTTTTATGATTCTCCCTGAAGTGTCTGTTGATGTGGCATTTGCTCAGTTACCTTTTTCACTGTTCTAGATGTAGGCATTTTAGCTGCTTCTAATTAAAGACACAGGCAAGCAGCAAAAGATATTAATAATAACAGGACTCTTGTCATCGCTGGTCTGTTTCTACACTGCCCTCTTACTCAGGCAGTTCCTACTGCCCTTTTTCTCAGCTTATCCATTGTTATCTGGTCAAGCAGATAGAATGTGATATTCCTGAGGAGTTAATTGCCATTTTCTGAAAATTCCCCATTTCCCTTACCTACTGTAATGTGAATTTTTGCTTGTCAGCCATCTCTCCTGTTAAATGAAAAGACGTCCTTCTGGGAGAGTCTGTGGATTTCAGCGACCACAGAATCACATTTTGGGAAAAAAAAAAAAAAAAAAAAAAAAAGAAAAAAAAGAAAAAAGATCTTATCTCTGAGGTACCTAGAACCAAACTCACACTAAATTAACCTGGACTCTAAACTGATACAATTTTTGGAACAAATAATGATACAGACAAATCCTGACTATGCATATCAGTTCACTGATTAATTGAATAGTAATCAGCCAAGCTAGGTTGGGGCTTACTATTTGAAGTGCTTGATGCTCTATCAATGCAAAGATGTTATTCAAAACATGTGGCATATCCTTGGTTTTCTGTATAGTTCTTTTGTATTATCTTTAGTACTGAGCCTCAGAAGGTCATTCCTTTGTCCTCCAAATAGCAAAGGAGATGCATACCTCCTGCATCTGTCACTTGTTAGTTTCCTAGAATCATAAAAAATGATTTGGGATAAGACCTCACAGTAACTCAATGTGTTCTTGTACTCAATACAGGGTGATGAAGATTGAATCAATCCCTCGCTTTTTGAAATCTGTGGTCAAGCACTGCCCGTTAGCTACCCAGAAAACCATATTTGTCTGGTTATTACCATGGTGGTAGATCCTGAGATACCTGGATCTCAGCTTTGAAATGAGAAGAATGCTTTGATTACTATTGGCAACTCTCTATATGTAAGCTGAATCATACCCTTTTGCAATAGGAAATTTTTATTTACGAAAGCACTGACCTCTTAAACTATACCATGCCATCCTAGGACGTAGGCAGGGATTTGCTATTGAGTTAGTGCCTGTTGCTGAGAATGGCAGCCCTCAGCTGCACTTCTCCCAGTTTCAGTTTTCACACAATGTCTGCAGTCTGCTGCCAAATGCAAACATGTTCCTTTGTGCCTGACAGTTAATGGAAGAACGCTCAGCAACATACAAAACACATTTAGACTCATAAAACATAAATAATACCATTTGGTGGTGACATGCTGTGTTAATGATAGGTCAGTCATATTTCCATGCCATTATCTCAAGTCCCTGCTGAAACTCATTGGCTAAAGGCAACTGATGGAATACATTTTGTCTTAAAACCCCCTCATAACCTCAAAAGTCTTTCTTGTCATCTTCGAGGGTTGGCTCTCATTGTAGTTAGAGGACATCTTTGTCTACCCAGGAAAATCCCTTCTGCTTCCTCTTCAGAGCCAGACACAGAGAACAGTTTGCAGCATCTGTATTAGGGTTGGACATTGCAGAGAAAAGAACTCAGCAGCACTTCCAATTGACCTTTGATTCTTCTAAAGAGGGACAGAGGGTCCTTTCTGGACCCTACTGCACCAACCCTACCAAGGAAATACGGGGTAAATAGAACCCTTTTACAGGTTCTAAGTTAGAATGGGCAGTGCATTCTCAAGTTGATTAAAGCCAGTGGCACAAGGTAAGGCACTAATTTGTTTAGTTGACTAAAACAGGCCATAGTTTGCCTTTTAGTTAAGTGTATTTGACAGTAAAACTAGACCAACCCAAAGAAGGGATACATCCATAAAGTTACATGTGCCCTTTGAGGACTGTGCACTTCTGAATAATTTTAATAATAGTTCCCAATTAGTGATTTATTTTCTGAATGTAAATTTCTCTTTCCCCTAGAAAATATTTCTGTTCATGTGGGCTTTCAGATAATTCATATTACAGTGTCAATATCAATGTGGCTTAATTGGTGGTCTAGTCACAGTCTTTGGTGCCTGTGGCAGCTATCTTACTGATACTCAGCCCAAGTCTCCTGGTCTTGTTTCTTTATTATATAGAAAATATATGGCAGTTATCCGTGTATCTGCATGTTACTTTGGAATTGGGTCCTAAAATACTCCTACTGGAATTGAGAATTCAGACTTCTCTTACTCTCACTCACTGCAGTGCCTCTGTTGAGATACCTCCATGACTATCCTTCCTATGAGTTTTCCCCACCAGATGGCAGTACAACAACGCTTATAGAAACTGGGAGTGCAAAAAAGCTTGAAGACTTGGACCTCAGCAGTGGTGAAAATGCATCATTCATGGTAACTGCTTACTTAAACTACCATGTGGCTTGTTTAAACTGACTACATCTGTGTAAGTTCTCCCTACAAGGCCCCAGCTGTGAGATTTTAGTAATGTGTATGTCCTGTTTAACTTGGTCTTCCAGAAACTAACAATTTAGCTGCTCATTTGTAGTAATATTACCTTTACACAACAGGCAATCATTTTTAACAATTAAAATGATGCCCCAGTGTTCTCTAATTTGTGAAAGCAGTGCATGTAAAACAGCATTCATAGTTCAGGAAAAACTAGAACGAAATCTCCAAGAAGAAAGAGAAAATGTAGTAATTAAGGAACCAGATCCATATCAGTGACCACAGTGGCTTACTTCTGGCTCTGTCTGGCAAGCCTTCATGGTACATACCCAGCTGTCAACTCAGTGCAGTAGAATCTGAGACACCTTGAGAACAGTCTTGTTCTGTTTCTGATGCTTTGATCTTTTGTGCTTAATTGATGCTGACAAGTGCTGGAGAATATCTGAGTGCACTGGCCTCTTTTTCCCATTTAATTTTCTCATTTTAGTTCAAAACTGACCCTATACAGGATATAAATAGTGAGGCTATTTACATACTGTGTTCTGCTCCATAGGATCACCAGGCAATTTTTAACTTCATACGCTTGGCATTACTAAAAAAAAAGCTACTGCTGGCGTAGATGTTAGGGCTGCTTTGGCTGTGGTTATAAACAGAAATCTGGACTCTGTGAAAAAGTGCCAGGGAGATTTTTTTATGTTTCAAGAAAGAAGACAAAACCTTTATTCTAAACTTTTTTTTTCAGAAATGGTTCTTGCTGCAAAGCATGTTGTATAGTACTGCCTATAGCTGCCTTAGAAGGATGAAAGGTTGGGGCAGCCCTGGGAGCATTTGACACTGGGTCTGGAAGTCTAATTATGCCAAGCCTGATGATGAGACTCTTAAATCATCCCTTCTAGCATTTTAATTAAAGCAATCAGGCATAAGACTGGCAGCAGAACCACTTACAGAGAGCATTTCCATCTAAGGCTGAAAATTAAAGGAAAAAAGATGGTGCTGAGCATGGGTAAACCAACCTTAACTTGCTTGAGGTCTTGGGATTGTAAGGAGGTGGGTTGAGTGAAAAGTGATATTAATGTGAGGATTCCTAAGAAGTGAAAGTATTAAAGTCTAAGAGTAATCTGCAAGAATGAGATTGTCCTGCTTTTACTTATTTTTTCTCATTTAATGAAATAATACTAACCCTTTTTTGTAGTACTTAGCAGATAAGTGCTCAAACCCAAAGTTCTGTCCTTCTGCATTTTTTTATTAGTTATCCCACAGACAGTGAAAGGTGGAGTTAAATGCATGAGGTGCACTCCTTAAAAAGAGTGAAAACCCAACTCTTTTTAGAATGGAGTACCCTAGACTGGGTTTATACCCTGCCATGGTATGTACATTTGTACTTGTCCTGGCTAGGATGAAGTACTTGACTTCATTGCAGCTCACAAGGAGCTTATGCTTAGTGCCTAAAACAGTATTGGTAACACTGGTGTTTTGACTACTCATGCATGTTGCTTGCACAGTGTCAAGGCTTCCCCCTGTGAATAGCCTGGCAGTGGGCAAGAGATTGAGTGGGGACATAGTTTGGACAGTGATCTGAATTACCAAAGGGATATTTCATACTGTATGACGTGCTCAACAGTAAAAGGTCAGGGAAAAGTGGCATTTTTCTTTCCAAGCAACTGTTACATGTGGGGATGCACTGTTTCCCAGAAAGTGGCTCAACATCTGCCTGCTTCCCAACAGCAAGGTATGAATATCTTCTTTTTGCTTTGCCTACACACCTTTTGGTTTTCTTATTAAATAGTCAGTATCTCTATCTATAAGCTATTTCCTTCCTTTGATTTTTTAAAATTATTGTCTCACAGGAGAGTTGAGTGAGCCAAGGAAGGATGGGTGTTTGGTTGCTGGCTAGGGTCAGAACCCCATGCTATTGCATCTTTCTCAGCATTTTTGTCCAGGATTTGTTGGGAATTGTAATCATGCTGCCTTTTTCCTTCACTTTGCCTAGCCTTTCCTGCTATCCTTCATCCTCACATAGGCCTACCTGCAAAGCAGGATCAGTTGAAGTTGATGAAATAAAAAAAAGTTCCTTATGGACAGGATGGTACAAAGGTGAATATTCAATGGTTCAAAGGGAGAAGGTGTGATGACACTCACTAATGCCTTCCAAAGATTCCAAAGTATGAGGTATGTATTCTTAGACAGATAGGTTTTGAAAAACACCTGACTAAAAAGCATCAGGATCTAGAGCTTTTTTGTGGACACTCTTATTTCCGTAGCAGGCTCCACTAAAAAACTAGGTCTGAGCAAAAGGGGGGAAAATGGATCTGAATTCAGACTTTACAGCTTATGTTGTTAAAAATTCCCATAATATAATTTGGATTAAAAGATGCCAGTGAAATTAGAGTAGGTTACAGAAGTTTGTTTATTACCTCCATTATATAAAACCTGATTGAATTTGCTTATGTTTTTGGACCAAGTCAAACCCAAAGCCATAACTAGTTGCTTTGAGAATTTAAGAAGAGGATTCAGATTCTCTTTAAGAAAATGAATACCGAGAGCAAAAATTTGTGAAAGGTTTGAGGCTTTGATTTCTCCTCTTGTTTCCAGACATCTAATGTAACTGCTGCAAAGTCATCTGCACTACTTGGATGAGAAGCCTGTGTTTAGAAATATGACTTTTGAAATGCCTGTCCTTCCATGGGAAACCATAATTGGCCAACCATATTAAAAAAAAAAAAAAAAAAAAAAAAAAAAAGGAAAGCAGGTAAGATAGGAGAGCAAGAGGACAGAAGTTGATATTACTGAAAATATTAGAGTCTAAGACCTTCTGCTAGTGAAATAGCTGAGCCTTGCTCACCTCCATACTGGAACATTCCAAGGTTATTAGGGCTATTGGCACTGCGAAATTTCTTCTGGGGAATCATGTTTGAACTTTCAGTATTACTAATTTCTCATGGTGTTTCATTCCAACAGATAAAAGAAACTGTCAAACCACAAATAATGAATAAATTTCTTTTTTATTATTATTTTTATTCTCACTATAGTGTCATGTGGTTCTTTTTAGTAGCATCATTTTGGCTACTACGAAATGAAACAGCATGCCTTGCAGTTTTCCTTCCCTTACTCTTCCCTTTGTTCTCTAACAGGGAATGTCTTGAATGTTTTGAATGTCTTTAGTTCATTAATAGCTGAGTATCTTAGGACCACACTACTGAGACTAGAGGTTTTTTCCTTTATATTCACAGAATCGCTTGCTTCCCTTCTTATTCTCAATATGGAGATCATCACTGGTCTGGGAAGGTCATTCAGAAAGTGCTCTCAAGGCTCAAAAGAGCAAGCAGCCCAAAGTTTTCATGGTATGGATTGTGTTGGAAGTCACCTGAAAGATCATCTGATTTGAAGCCCCTTCTACAGGCAGAGGACCTTCCTCTAGACCAGGTTACCCAGAGCCCCATCCAGCCTGGCCTTGAATACTTCTGTATAGTAACACTCTTGGTATCAACACGGGTAAGCCCTCTTCGTGGTATCTTGTTCCTTTCTGTCAGCATGCAGCCTTTTGCCTGCCCAAAATATTACTGACCTCAAGAAAAGAATAGGGGTTGCAGAAGAACTTTGTATTTCTCAGTCCTTACAACTGCATCCTGTACATAGAACAGATTCTTTTAATAAGGAATTTGCCTTGATAGCAGGATTTATGAAGCTAGGTTTCTCTTCAAAACTCAGGCAAATAGTTAATTGATGTGAATTTTGTAGTTTTGGGATTAAGTAGTCTCAGATTGTCCAAGCAAAACATGTTCCAAATCAAAATTGCTTTGTTCTCTCAGCAAAGCAGAGTGAAGTCACTACCTTTGCTTGATAAACAAACTGCAGTTCTTTGGAAACTGGTTCCAGGCTTCTGGCCCTCTTGATGAATGTGATCAGTCTTGAGTTTGAATAAAAAACTCAAGACATCAGTAAATTCTATGTAATATAGTGTTTCGGAATATATTACACGTGGCATCTGTGAAGCAAGACAGATAATTACTTCCAAGGAGCTATCTGAAGCAGATCTGCCAGTGCCTGTAAATTCTAACAGGTATTGCCCAGTCAACTGTGAATAGAGCTTTAGGTAAAATCCATCTTGGCTGTTAGGCCTGAAACATGATTAATCCACAATGCTAATCAGGATTTGGTAATGTTAAAGCTATGGGATCAGGGAAAGTGTCAGGTCCTCTGGTGGAAGTTCACTGGCTGTAAAAGTCTCAAAAATTGTCCACCTCAGGCAATACTGAATTCTTAAATTGTGTTATGATTAGTGTGGAGTGCCAGAATAATGAGAGGTTTATACAGGTGTTTTCCCACTTGCCAGGTTAGTTTTAATTGCCATATGTAGAAGCCAGCTTGTATTAAAAGGAAAAAGCAACAAGCCAAATTCAGTGACATAAATAGAGTGTAATTTACATACAGCTACAGCAGTCTACATGCACAGCAGTCTTATGTGGGCCATGTGCTGGAGGGCACAATGGCCAGTCTCTAGGCTGGGGATTGTGCCAATAGCTTCTGCAGCCCCAGTCCTGCCTTGTTCAGAGTTTGAAATAATCCAGTCTGAAGCAAAACACCTGAGTAGTGCATTTTCACTGGCAATTTGTCTGAATTATCTCTTTCTACCTCCTCCTTTCAGCTTGATTTTTGCCACCTGTACAGTGAAGTCCAAGAGCTGAAGGACAGTGCTGGCATCCCTTCATGATGGCTATGGTCTAGCTGCATCTAGGGAACTGTTTCATGGAAGGGACCTCTTTTTTTTTTTTAATCTCTGGTGACTAACCTTTGTGATGGAGTAGGCAGAGTATTCTTTCTCCCTTTAAAAAACGTGTCTCCACTTTCTAGCTTTCGCTTCAAAACTTAATTTTCCAGAGTAGTGAAAATGGTGCAAATGAAAGGGAAATCTTCCCTTGCGGGATAACTGGCAAACACATCAACCTGAACAAGAGCTTATTTATGCTGAGGGTGGCAGAGCACTGGCACAGGCTTCTCAGGAAGGTTGTGTAGTCTCCCTGTCTGGAGACATTCAAAGTCCACCTGGAACAGTTTCTGTATAACCTGTTCTAGGTGTCCCTACCTTGGCAGATTTGACCAGGTGATTTCCACAGGTCCCTTCCAATCCCTTCTGTGACTGTGATTTCTGCTCTGTTGTTTAATAGAGGTCCTATATTCCCAGCTTGGTGGGTGTTGAAACTTTTCCCAGTGTCTTTTAGAAAAAGCTCTCGCTTCTTTACAAGGTGATTAGCAAGAAGTTTTGCTCCTGAATAATTTTAAGGAGGCCCAGAAAAACCTTTATTCTAGCAAATGAATGCTGTCTGCCAAAATAGAAATAACTCCTGCGTGCTTGAAAGCCACAAGGAAAAGGCCACAATTCTTTCATTGCCACTTACCTGACAAGTTTAAATATAGGCAAGCCTGCACTTAGTGATGTAATGTCAATGCTCTACTCTGTTTGTGAGCAGTTAATAGTTAATAACCACATAAAACCATCCTGCATGGACACATACAGCATGCCAAATAATGTTGCCAACTATCAAAGCTGTAATAGATAACTTCCTACCCTAAACTGTCTCCTGTTGAAAACACATCATTAAATGGCACATTTTTATTCAACAGACAGTGAGATTGTTTACACCTGACTGTCCAGTTTTGTGCTATCACTTACAAATGTTGAAAATTATGGCAGCGCATCATCAGAGCAAAATCTTTTGCTGATACTTTTCATAGTTTTTGATGTTTTTATTTTCCCCAGTTTAAATCTTGACATAAGTAGAGTTAGGTCTCAACAGCAGCTCCCTAAGATCTTAGTACATCATCTTTCTTGTAGTAAAACAGTGAAATAATAGTTTAGCTATTCCCCTGCTAGCCCTGTAGATTTAATACAACCACAGGAGAGTGAGGGAGATGATTTTATATCATGTATACAAAAGCTGATTTTAGCTGACCATTTTGCTGGAAACCTATATTCCTAGTGAGAAGAGATGAAAACAGCAGCTTGAATGGTCAAAATTGAGTCAGCAGAAGTTGAGTGACTTCTAATATTGACATATTTGGTCTTGAAATATTTAGAAGCCCCAAAGTATCTTGACAGTTGCTTTCCTGAGTGGGGCCAGATTGAGTACTGGACTTGAGTATATTCTAGGTGCTGACAGCAGAGACCTGAGTGGGAAAGAATGGAGGAGGATTCACTGAAGATCCATTTCCTATATTAATTAATGATGCTCCACTTTTTCAACCGTAAGGGGGAACGAGCACCGAGTGTGTTCATGTGCAGTGTGTCCTAAAATTTATGGTTGGGAATCTTTCTGTAGCTGACACTGGCATCTATTGGTGACCCCTTGGTTTTATATTTCCTTGTGTAAAACTATTTAAGCAGAAAATTGTAAATAAGCCTGCTTCTTGCTCCAGGCACAAGAGGGAATGGAGAGGGAAACAGGTTGATACTGGGTCAAAACTGATAGCTGGCAAGCCTCTGTAAAAGTCACCTTTCCTGTTCCTCTCTCTTTGCCTGTTTTAAATCATTGACTCTTGGGTTCTCACAATATCTGTTAATATCTGGTTATAAGCAATGCCAAGGAAGAATTAGCAAATGTGTTGCTGAAGAAAAATGAGATTAAAAGCTTGCTGTGTATCAGCAGGAGAAGTGGTATCAGTGGTATCAGAGCCAGTTTTTGTGAGATCTGCTGAGATTTGAGGGTGGACAGGAGAAGGAGGATGAAATTTTAGGAATAGGAGAACACTTTCCACAAGCTCTAAGCAGGTGTTAGTGCCAAAGACATGAGCAGAATGCCAAGAAGCTCAAAAAATATGTGCTGGCAACTTATGCCAGAGATTGAAAAACTCATCATAAAGAAAATCATAAAGAAAATCATTCCACTTCCTGAGCAACAAAAGATTTTATCCTCCTCCCCCGACTACTTACAGAATGGCAGGCATGGCACTGTTTCACAAAATAAATAACAGAGAAGCCCTTTATGCTCATATAATTTGAAAATCTGAATTGTTTCTAGTAGGGAGACCTCATTTGAGTAATTCCCAGCAGGTACTGTTGCATGGGCTTCTTCCTTCCTGAGGTGCAGGACACTGTACTTGCTCTTGTTGAGCTTCATGAATTTTCAGCCCATCCTTGATTAACCCACCAGCCTGTCAACCTGCCTCCTCTCCCAGCAAGTGGTGTGGCTTATCACACACACCCAGCACTTACTGTGTGCCCACACCTTACTTTGCAGAATCTTATTGCTAAACTTACCTTGTTTCCTCCAGCCTGTACTAAAATAGTAGTAAATCCTACCCACAGTGAGAAAATCTTGTGATCAGGATGATGATTAAACACTAGAGAATATAAACCTTTCTTTCAGCTGGGGAGGGGAATTCTGGGATATGGGTCATAACAAAGGTATTTCTTAACTGGTGGAACAATAAACAAGCCCATATCCTCATTATGCAGAAAAGCACTTAGAAGTTTGTCTCTTGACTTTGCCTTTAGTTTCAAGGACTGGATGCCTGGATTCAAATGTGCACCTGAGCAGGCACCAGAGATACACCAGATACCTGCAGGCATCCCTGGCACAGGAATGCTGCCAGAGCTGCTGTCCCTGCTGCCAGCAACACTTCACATCAGCACAGGGCACTGTGGCTTCTTGCTGTCAGGGCTGCAGTGCCAGCTTAGATTTTTTGTGTTTCAGCAAATTTTGTTGAGCACTTCTTTCTAATTTCCATTTTGCCTGACTCCTACTCTGCTCACATGAGTGAGTTTACTCACATCTGCAATGGAGAAGGAATGCAATTTAAAGCAGGAGCATTTTGAGTTGTGAGTATGTGTATCTGATACAAGCAGTACTACACCTAACCTATCAGGAAAAGGCAATGAAATAGGGCTAAGGTGGTCAAATTTTGCCAGAAAAAAGGTAGATGATGAAAATATGCACTTTGTAACTTGTGTCATAACAACAATTCCAGAGTTCTTTCTGAAATCTGAGTAGGAATAAAGCGTATCTTCTCTGTATGCAGAATTTCTGACCTTCTTACATACTTCTTACTGCACAATTTCTTTGGATTCAGGGATTCATTATTGTTTTTCATGCTAGTGTGTCCATCATAGACTTGTGAATGTCTTGGGAAGTGAAAAAGCATAAAGTTTTTGAAAGCCTTCAGTTTGATCCCACATTAAATAAACATCTTCCTTCATAATTTGCAATATCAGGACAAGAAACTTCTGTTTTTGCATTTGAAAGTGATCAGGAGAGGTAGCTGTGAACCTATTTGTATTGATAAGTATCTACAGTATGAAAAAAATTTACACATTTGAGTAGTATGAGCTTTTTAAAAATCACACTTTAAATAATTAGAGCTCTACTAAAGCAAGTAGAGAATATTTTATTTTAACCTTCAGACTAATAATTGCTCTTTCAAGGAATTGAGCATACTTTTCTGAATATAAATACTTTTCTCTTTCAATCACCTTCTTAATCAATCAATTCTAAGGAGCAGATGCATTAATTTTTGTGTGGTTTTGCCTGAATTTCACAATGCTTTCCTGCTTTCCAGACATGTCCTTCTCTGCACGTTGTCTGCTTCATTATTAGGTTTTTGAAGACCTTGTAACCTTGAGGCAAAACCATACTATGCCTAACAAGTAGAGCTGTCTTGTCTTGAAATACATAAATACAGAGGAAACAAAAGACGCCAAGAAAGTGCTGCAGCCTCATTTCCCTCCCCCTTTTTCTCTCATTGGTCTCAAGGCCTGCAGATCTGGTTACAATTCACACAGTCATGTATCATAAAACAAGATATAGGTATCTCTCCTATCTTTACCAGGACTATGAAATAATTTCTGAAATGATTTCATGGACATTTTATGTTAAAGTCTATCTACAGCAGGTTTTTCCTCTGATAATTTCCTTTCTGTTTGCATCGTGTTCTTCTGTCAAGTCTCTACGTGTCAGTACAAGCTGAAAGGATGAAGTAAAATTAATGCTTGCTGGGATTATATATTCCTCATTGTCAGTACTGGTGTCCTGTGCAGACAAGCAACCCATCTTGGTTTGATGCTTCTTACCTGTCAGGAACACAATGAGGTCTGATGTTGCCTTGAAGGATTTGATCCATGGCCTTTCCCTAGTGGTGAGAGGAAATTGGTTAATACATATGTCTGTCTGCCAATTAGGAGAAAACGGTGCTCACAGGCATTGTTCTTTCCCACTTTGCTTGAGAGGTTTCTGGCTTTACTTCTGCTGTTACAAAGGTATAAGGAAGGATTAAAAAAAGCAAAGAAATTACTTCTGATGAACTGTAAGGTAGAATCGTTTCTCTCTTGACTTTCTGTGCTTGAGCTGCCACACCAGAAGTCTTGTGAGATCTACATATGTAAGAGATACTGCCCTTATGGCTTCTTCCAGTTAGGAGGCATGTTACATAATGTGGTTATATTTATGACTAAATGTTCTCAGCCAACTTCTGTGCCTTCCTTGTCTTTTAAATTGAAAACTTGTGCCTCCAACAATATCCAGAAACAAAGAATGCATGAGAGAGCATACAAAAGCCTGCTTGTTTGTTGGAGACCCACTGTAATGTCTGGCTCTTGTTTTATTGACTTGGAGTGAATGCATGGAGAGACAGCAACTGCATTTGCAGTCATGCAGAGGGGAAGGTGTTGAACTGCTCAATCCCAAAACCCAACAGTGCTATGCTGGCGTGAAGTGGGGATCTACACAAAAGCTCCATATGAGCTGTAAACAAGTCAGGCCACTCCTCTACTCAATTCCATCTTTTCCATGATAGTCCTTGGTTCCCAAGTGGTTTTTCAGCTCCTACTCAGATTTGTGATTTTGTTCCAAACCTCACCCTGGCCTTCCTGTGTTCCATCTGGTTTGCAGTCTGGTCTCTGTGTCTTTGCTTTGTCCTTTTAGACTGATCCATGCAAATCAGCTGGAATAGACTGGGACTTAATATTTGTATTTTCCTAGTGTTTTGAAATGGTACCTTCGTGGCTTTGTCTGTTTCCTGTCCATAGCTCTATAGTCCTGTCCCCCAGAAGTTTGACTTTTCTAGAGCTGATAACAGACCTCAAGTTTTCTAATAATAAATAACCATACCAGTCTGTAAAACTTGTCAGGCCTTGTCTAGGTTTATATGATCTTTGTAGCTTAACTTTAGCTGTATGTTTAAAATTACTGAAACTGTATCTAATTCTGGAATCAGATGACTACTGAGTGGCCTGGCCCAACTCTAATAGCATAAGTTTTCAGTGGTAAGGTGGCTTTTGCCTATTCTGTTGTTTTGAGCTTGTTTTTTAGCTACATTATTACTTGATTTTAGGTTTTAGTTCACTTTCGTGTCACTTACTTAGTTGTTTGGTTCTTTCCCAGGAATACATGCCCCATTTTATTGTATCATAGCATATATAGAGAAGTAATGGTGGGTAATGCTAAGAACCATTAGGGGAGGAAAAAATGTAACCTGTTTACAAAGTGGAGTATAAACACACAGAAGTACTCATAGAATGGATACTAGACCTAGGAAGAAAAAACTCACCATCAACAGCATTCCTCTGGCTGACAACTTACTGCACCAAAAGGATGAGAACTTGACATTGGAATACTTCATTTTAGACATTTGTTACATTAGTGATAATTCACAGTAGGAATGGGATCATTTGAGTTGAAGAAGTATTTCTTATTTTTACATTAGTTTGCTAGACCATTAATTAAACTAATAATATGATATTTTTTCCTTGATTTTCACACAATTTATGCCTTTTTGGTTGACCATAAAAAAATTTTTGTATATAAAAGCTCTCACTTGTCTATTGGAGTCTTACTCTGATTTACCTGGAATCTGACTTGATCTTAATGCTGTAAGTAGAATATAAATATCCTTGAGAAGAGGCAGCATTAAGTTTGAATAAACTGGTGGTTGTTTGGGGCAAGACTGTGAGTGATGGTAGAAGCATAGTGGTAACCAAGCAAGGAAACTCAATTTCCTAATATTGTCCATGTCTGTGTTTGGCCATCACTGGCTCAGGAATATTAACTAAACAGATGGAGGAACACAGGAACCACTCTGTAAGTGGTCCTAAGTGACAGGAATGAAGATGTTCTGCATGGTCCCTGAAATAAGTGATGACAACTATGCTTCCTGCATCTTGGTTTGGTCAAGCATCTGACCTCATCCGTGTAGTGGGGAGAGACCATGCAAATATTGGGCCCAGCAGGAAGAATGGTGATGCTGTAAGAGGGATGCCTGAAGACTTTTCGTGCTCCCCGACTTCTATGTCTTCCTGCTTGGCAGCTCTGCATTTTCTGTGTTTCACAAAGCAGGTGTTTTGAGGTTTAGCAGGAACACATTGGGGGCAGAAGCAGATGGCATCCTGCTAGGAGTAGGGAACTTGACATTTGTCTTTGGGAAAGAAGGAGTAATTTTGTTGCATAGCATCCTTATTGCTGTGCATATAGAATACAGCAAGACATTGCATTGGAATGGAGTAGAGACCTTGAAGCAGAATATAGCTAACATTATCCTATTCAGCACATTTCCAAGGAGAATAAGAGAACCCTATAAAAAAATGAAAGACATAAGTAACTCTTAGTTTCTCATATTCTGTCTCAGATTTTAAACAGAATTGGAACACAACCAAAACATCTGACAAATGCTTACTGCCTGCATGAGTGGCCTCAGTAATGTTGCATGTGAGAGCAAGAATACAGAGTCTTTAGAGACAAACTGGTAGTGGAATCTCTACTAGAGGTTAGAGGAGTCTCTAATTCAAACACTTTAGAAGTCTAAAGCTGGTACATGGAATCTTATGACTTATATCAAGTCTTCTGTCTCTTAAACTAAAAAAGCTCCTTTTTGCTCAAAGGGATAGAGCAGTTTCCTTCACCTTCTGCTTTGACTAGCTATGTGCTGTTGCTGTAGCAGCTTAGCAGGTAATGCATTCTTCAAAAAAAGTGGCTTCATTGAAGTTCTCTGAAGTTCACCTAAGTGATGAAAATTTCTGTTATGGAAGAAGACAGTAAGATTTATTAAACTATATCTAAAAAACTCCAGCAGAATCCTGATGGTCACTCCAAGTGGAATTATTTTAGCCCTTTGGATCCAGGGCCAAAAATACGTTTTGTGGGTTTTTTTGTTTGTTTGTTTGTTTTGTTGTTGTTGGGTTTCTTTTGTTTTGTTTTTCCTTTTTTCAACGGAGTTCTCTTTAGCGTATGACTGCAAGAAGGCTTTATTAAAGCAAGGATATCATAGCACAACCTTTGAGCTTGTATGCCAAGAGGTCTCCTCTCTTTGTACACTCTTGAAGTCACATAAAGGAAGTATAGCTAAATTTGGTTAGATTATATTTCTGATGGGATATTTTTAACAAGCCTGTTTCATCACCCTCATCACAAAACAGCTGGGAGCCTAAGATGAGGTTCAGTGTCTTTTCATTAATGCTTTCTTCCTCTGCAAGATCTTGGAACTAATAACTGTGACTAAAATGAATCTACCCTCCAGCAAGGAATGCTGCACACAGAACTATTCATCCTCACTTAATTCCTTGTGGGAAGGTTGAGACTTAACTAACTTGCTGCTAGAAAAGGATAAATTTGCTGAGATTGTGAAACAGTAATTGGTTTACCCTGGGCTGTGCTGAGTGGCTGGGTCATGGGCCAGGTTGTAGATGCAGCTCACCACCATGCCACTGTGGTTGAATGAGCAGTAATAAAAGGGACATGAAGAGACAAAATTCTGCTCTGGTTGTCATGGTGGAATATAGGGTGAAGTAACACAGCATACTGTGATGTCATATCTGAAATGTATTTACTAAGTGGATGAGTAGCATTTTCTATTCAAACATGTTGTGATGCTTGCTCATTCACTCTCTAACTCTGACACAGTGGTCAGGGTTACAGCCACAGTCTGTGCCTGCTGTTATGGAGGTGGGGGAAGGGGGTGCTTGTTCCAGCTGGCCAAGAGTCTGAGTTCTTACTGGGACACAGCTGAAGGATTTAAGGCTGGCAGAGATCTCGGCTGCAGAAAGCTGGCCCACCATGTGCCAGAGAAATGCTGGAGAAAGATCAAGTGAGACAAACACAATCAGGAAGTTGGATAGTTAATAATGAAAAATGTGGAGAGCTGTTGTTATGAAGATTCTCGTAAAAGTGGGTAGTGAGATCCACTTTTTTGTCCTATTGAAATGAGAAATTTCCTGTTTTCTGGAACTTGTGACCTAGCTTGAATTTCACACCTTTGAAAGTGTGGTGTGATTGAATTCTGAGAACCTGAAGAGTACATTGTGTCTTTGTGATTGTACATGAAGAACACAAAATGAAGAAGTAGCTGAGCAGAATATTTAGGGAGTCAGGCCTGTCAGAAGTGCTTGCAAAGAATTAAAGGTCTCCTATCCAATGCTTGAATTGAAGGGCTGTGTCCAATGATGTTTGTGATCCTACAGAGTTCAGAGCCTAAGGCATATGGATGTGAAACAAGAAGTGGCTCTCAGCAACAGTGCTGTCATAAGAAAGTAACTTCTCTGTTCTAGACCTCAGTTTTCCACATTTGTGTATTCCACATCTGTTTCAGTACAATTGCAAGGGTCTGAACCCTTTTATTTCCTTTGATATCCTTTTACATGTAGGACATTAATGGTGCTTCCAGTTCTAAATTTTTTCATTCACAGTTACAGTAGACTGGAAACAACTGAGAGATTAATTTTGCTTCGTTTCATCTGGAGATTTGGTCTGTACTCTTTTTTAACATAATGTCTCAAAGAGTTCCACAGTTTAAAAAATACTGCTCTATTTTTCAGGGCAGCAAAACAAGGCATTGAGAAAGCAGTAATTGGCAAGGCACATGCAACCACAAGCACTTCTAATTAATGCTTTCTGAATTATTTAATATACTAATGGACAGGAGCAAATTTCCAAAACAAACACTGCTTACTTTGGGTAAAGTTTGGCTTTGGATAAGAATCCTTGTCTGACAGTCTTACCAGATAGAATGTGTTTTTGAAACAACCAAAACATCATCTGCTAAGCCTGTCACATCCAATTGTGATCTTTTCAGACCTTGTGTTATGACTGATAGTAGAGCCAGAATCTCATCTTGTCATTGAGGACTCTCTTTAAAATAATGTTGCACAGATACTCCTTCCCAGATATAATTTGCAATATAGTTGGGATTTGAAGGGGAAAGAAGGATGCAACTTGCATCAGTCATGAGGTATTTTCCAGGTTTCTGGTGGTACTGGGGAAAAGCTACTTTACACAGCTGTTCCTGCAGATAAACAAATCTCTCACTTCAGTACACAGATCACAACCTTCCAATCTCTCTGTTTCCTAAGCAGGACCTGTATATATTAAAATATGACATTAAGCAACTTCTGTAAGGAGTTTTATGAATTTTGAAATGAGGCCTACCTTGACTCTACTGAAAGTCAGTGGGAACTGAACTTACTTGAATTTAGCTCTTTAATCAATTGACTACTCTTGCAGTAGTCTTTGAGGTGAACAATAATGATTCATATTTAGCAGATAAAACCTTGGAAGCCACAGATACAATGTCACTTCTGGTATATGTCTACATATTTTTAAAGCTTTTCATAACTCAGTGTACTGGATGGTTGGGCTATCCAAGAAAACAGAAAACTAAACATGTCAAATAGTATGTGCTGTAGAGTTTGATGCTTCCCACCATAAATAAGGCTTGGCACCCACTGCTCTAATCACTGTTGATTGTGGACCATGTTTGGTGGATCCAGAGTTGGGGGATTTCTTCTTTATATTCCTAGTACACTGCTTTCAAGTATGGATCATCAGTCTCAACACAGAGTGATGCTGGTACTTGACAGCTTGTCACAATTCCTGGAGACTGAGAGTGAAGAGTGGCTGAAATGTCTTTGTGGAGTCAAGTCAGGTTAAAGCAAGGAGGTGCAGCTGACCTTTGGCTAGTGCATAGGAAAGCATCAGGACACCTGTGTATTCCAAATCCTAGAGCTAGCATAATGCCAGATTAATCCTAGCAGACTTCATTAGTTCCAGCTCTGGGCTGTTCTTCAGTGCCATTAGAGGAAACCAAGATGATACTAAAAGCAGTCTGAACGTTTGTGGTGCTGTGCCTTAATTTATTATCCATCTGGATCTGAACTTTCTTTGTATCTATGACAGCTGGATAATCCATGCAAATAATAAATTCAGATGACTGTCACTTAGTAGGTCAGATGGAAGACCGTACTCTGTCTCCTGCTGTCCACAGGGCATTTCTGCCTACAAGAGGACAGTTAGTGGCTTTTTAGTCTGTCACCCCTGCCACAGAACCAGTCAGAACAGCTCAGTTTGGGTCAGTTCCACTGAGTGCTCTGCAGCCTTGAAAGGCAAGGCTATTGCAGATGTCCTTCGACTTAGATCAGCAAGTCACTTAACTTGTTTCTCCTTTTGGGTTCTCCTGAGGGCATAGGAATCACATATCAAATCAAGGTCTAGGTCCATTCCATTCTCTCTTCTACTTTGAAGTCCCCGAGTGGCTCAGGGGACATTACTGTACCTTCTTGAAAGCACATAAGAGGTGTTGTGTTCTTCCTATGCCTCCCCTTCAGACTGGCACTGATTTCTAGCTACTGGCTTTTCAGTCATCTGAAACTGTTCCTGCAGTGCCCATCACAACCCTGTTGAAATGTTACCAACAGTCCATAGTGTGCCAGACCTCTGATGTGCTTAGCACAGTGTTCCCTGCCTGCAAAACAGAAGAAGATTTGTTTAAATTGGTATGGAGTACACTGGGAAGGGAAGGAAAGGAAAAAAAAACCCAAAACAAATCAGTAGGAAGAGGGAGATAAAGAATGCAATCTACAGCTCACAAAAATCCGATTCTCTCAAGGTATATTGAAGTCTGCAGAGCAGTTATGTTTCTGTGTGACTCCTGGCAACCAGCAATGTATCCTCTAATAGCCTTGGGTGAAGTTGAAATTTTGGTGATTGTATTCATGTAGTTGGCTCTCATCTTCTTTCCCCCAAACCTTTCAGCTTTTCCTCAGATCAGAGCTTTGCTATCACTGGATGAGTAACCTCACAGCTTTGACGGAACTGCTTAATAAAAATTGATGGATACAGCTTAAGGAGCTCCCTTTCCATTATTCTTGCTGGGAGTAAAGTTTTAAGTGTTGAAGAAGTCATGCTGTTGGCAGAAGTATTTTGTGCCTGAGATGCTCATGTTTGCCGGGTTTGCCAGGTGATGGAGTAGAGGGATATAGAGGGAGGTTGTTTGTGCAGGGAATTCAGAAATTAAATTAATTTGATTTCTAATGAAAGTTCAGAAAATACTAGCAAAGAGAAGTACCAACAAACCTTAAGATTGGGGTCTCTCCTTTACCCATGGATACATCAGATAAGTGGCCATCCTTAAGTATCCACCCTTCAGGCACCTATCTTTCATGCACTGTTTTTTTCTGTGTAGGAAAGCAGAAAATATTTGTCTGAATGAGAAAGAAATTGATCAGGCAAGAGATTATTTTTACTCTTTTATGCTGGTATTCCCTTTCATGTACAGATAACCCCTGTCTGAGTGGTAGAGAGGTTGCAAGGTGAGCAGAGGCACCAGGAGTCCTTCCCATGGGGACATGTGTATCTCAGAGGAACATGTCTGGGGACAGATTCCGAGATGGACAGTAAAAGTGGCTTGTGTAGTCTGGTTCTGCAGCAGACCTCCTCTCCTTGGACCATGTCAGCTTCCCACCTGGTCATTCACATCTGTCCTCACAGTTTTCCTGCCACAATGAATGCAGGATTTAGTACAATTCTTCAGCAAGCAACCTCAGAAATGCTTCTGTTGTTCCCAGAATGGCAATGGAGTCTGGTGTGTGTTAGCAAGACTTCATAAGACCTAAGTAAATATCAAAGTGAAGGGTCACAATGTGAATGTTAATGTGTGAAAAGGCTTCATCTTCAGGTTTGAACATTGCTTGGTAAGGCATAAAATTACACATCTACCTCACAGAAAGTGAATAATTTCTAATAGTTGTTAATAGTGCTGAGGTGGTCAGTAATTCTAGGAAAAAGATGTCTCCAAAGGAAATCTCTGAGCTGCATGAATAAGTAGGAGTTCAGACTCTCTTGTCAGCTTGGTAAAAACAACACTTATATATGGGTGGGTAGAAACAAATGTTTCTCTTTTTGCATTGTAACTTTTGTATTTTAAAATAGTGTGAAATAGTGTGTTTGTATTTTGCAAGCAGATGAATTTTATTTTTAGCTTAGCTGGGGTTAAGTTCGGTTTCAGAGCTGTCTTTGGTTATTGTGATGAGGCTAGCTGGGACAAGAGTTTGCTCTTGTCAGACAGACTCTTGCAATGTCAGACTCTTGAATTCAAAGTAAAACCCAAGGATTACCTGCAATTTCTCTTTTGTCTAGGCAGGTTTAGGGGTTGATAATATGAACATTAGTGAGGAAGAAATGTCTTCTGATGAGTGCATGCTACTCAGTGGTTTCAGAATTTGGTATTATGTTCTGTAAACACCCAGTTCCTTCAACATCTTGTTAAGTTCTTGGCATCTTCAGCCTCCAATGAAAAAAAAATTCTGCCATTGTGTGAAGAATGATTTCCTGTTGCTGATTTTCAATTTTCACTTTTCACAGTTTCATTGCATATCTTCCTGTTATGATATTATGCAACAGAAAACAGAAACTCCCCATCTCTCTTTACTGCTATGGTTCCTTATTTGATGTACTTTTATCTTGTCTCATCCTTTGTAGCCCCTTTCTAAAGCAAACAGTTGAAGCCATTTCAGTGTCTCTTTGTGTGATCTTTTCAAATCTCTTGAAAATTTTTATTACCGTTCCCTGAACCTTTACTTCTGTGATCTTGTTCTTTGAGGTGGGAATAACAGAGAAAAACCCTTCCTCCTGTTATAAATCACAGAATATTTTGAGTTGGAAGGGACCCACAAGGATCATCAAGTCTAACTCTTAAGTAAATGGTCTGTACAGGGATCATACCTGTGACCTTGGCATTATTAGCACTATGCTCTAACCGGTTGGGTTAATCTCAGTTAATAACTTCAGAGTTAATAGTCAGAGGACCTGCACAGCAACTGCATCATATTTGAGATCATAGTGACATTTTTACTCGCCTATTTGTTTTTTATATTTACCTGAAACCTCCCAGAATCATGTTTGAATCTTTAATGTTCATGTTGCATCAGTAACTCATAGTTATGCTGAGATTAAATAGACATAGATAATTCTTCCTCCTCATTGGGCCTGAATTACTAATGCGTCTAAAAAAAATACAGTCCTGAGGCTGATCTTTGAGTAAATTTGATTTTCACTTCCATGGGACTTCCACTACCCTTTCAGGAAGACATATTTCCCATTAGACATCTGCCTGCATTGCTGAAGCTAATTTTTGCTTTCTTCAGCTCATCTTCTGTTTTCCCTTGTCTCTGCATGTGGTCCAGGAATCATAATGATTTGGGGAATTTGAACATCAGCAAGCTAGAAGCCTCTCCAAATATCCTTACAAACTTTCTGCTTGCTTCTTTTTTTAATGCAACATAATATATAAAGTACAGCAGAAGTCTCTTGCTGAAGTGACATAAGTTGCCATTCTGTTAACAAAGAATGTTAGAAAGCTCTGTTGGTATCAGTCTGTTTAAGGGAACCTTAGAGCATGACAACCACTTACTGAGTCTTTCAGATTAATAAAGCTATACACAAGTTCTGGGCAGGGACAAACATTATCAATAAAATAAGAAATGCTTACTGAATCTCTTGGATGTTGCAGTGGAAATAGCTTGAGGAAATTTCTCTTAGGCTCAAATAACCTATGCATTTTGAATAAGGCAGGATTAGGCTTCTGCCCCTTCTGTCATCAGATACGTTGGATTTTCTGTAATACCTTGCACACTGGCAACTGAGAAACTGACTTTTATCTTTGTTTTTTTCTAAGTGTCTTAGAAAGGCAAGCAACAAACATATTTTCTCACTTCCCCCTTCCCCTACCCCCTTTCTTTCTTTATAGTTAAGTTGGAGGAAACTCTTTTGAAATTGCCCTTATTCTTCATGCACAGAGGATGATTTATCAGGATTTCAATATATATTAAACATCCTGCAGTGAGAGTTCTTCTTATAATAAAAGTGAATGGCTTTGTGTTTTTTTTTCTCTTGCAGTTTTCATGAGCTGCTAAAGAGGAGTTTGACTGTAAAACACTCCCCATCCCTTAAGGAAACAAATCCTGAAAGTTTCTGGAACTGTTTTTAAATGCCAGGTTGTGAAAAAAAAACAAAAACAAACCACTTATCTTTGCATCTTTAGTATAAATTTACTGGCTTGATTTACTGTATTTGTTTCCTGTGAAAAGTTCCCTAGGCATAGATATGCTCCCATGGCCTGATTTGGGAATTTTTTAAACACAGTTTTGATGTGTACAGAGGGAGCAGATATCAAGGAAGGCTTTGGTTGTTACGCTGAACAAGAACAAGTGATCATAATCAGCTCTCAGTGAGACCTTTACTCGATGGTAGGACTGTATTTATTTAAACAAATTAAGACGAAATGAGTCTGTCTGATATTGCAGTACATGTAAATTGCTAATTGGAGCTATGTCACAGGAATTGCCTCTTTGGTGAAGATTTGGGTTAGGACTTGTTTTGTCTGTATGTCATGTCAAATGCCTCTGGTGCTGATGGATCTGATACTTTCTGCATTGCAGCAGAGTTGCAGGGTTGATTGGAGTAGTGTTGATTAGCCTGAAGCTGAAGTGTGGCCGTGGCTGAATTTGGATATTCCCAGCGAGAGTTGTATATATGATTACTGGTTGGTATGTGACTGAGTTTAAAAATTGACTTCCAGTATTCCCTGTGTTTCTGATTCCAGTGATAAGATTCCAGGATGCAGGGTTACTAATTCAACAGAAAGCAGATTATTTTGTGCCTTTACTTCCAGTCCTGTAAAACGCTCACACTCCAAAAAACAAAATAGTAGAAACTAGGAGTCATAATATCTAGACAGGAAATCATTGCTTTAGAATTCTTTTCAGTGACTTCTTTTGCAGTTTTGTCTGTATCACAATGGTAGGCTTTGGTTTCAGCTCTGTTTCAAGCTAGTTTATTAAGGAGCTTGAAATGGCTCTGGTAACATGGATCTTTCATTTGCAGAAATCAGTTTGGGTATGGACATGAATCCTGGGAGAAGGGTCTGGCACAGTCTGAGCTGTGTTCAATAGATATTCAGTACTGGTCTAGTGAAAGGTATCCCTGCCCAGGGCAGAGGGGCTGGAACTAGATGATGTTTAAGGTCCCTTCCAACCCAGGCCGATTCTATGATTCTATTATGATTCTATGGTTCTAGGATTCTAGGATTCTGTGATGATTCTATGATTCTATGATACTACAACAACAATCCGGATGCAGATGTGAGATGTGAGGGGCTGAGGTAGGACTGGAGCAGCTTGGGTACTGCAGGTCACAGGGAGGCATTCCAAAAATTGGTGCATGAAAAGCTTGTTTGATGCTCACCTAGATTCATCTTGTGCCCACAAACAGTCCCTCACTTTCTGAAGAACTGTGGTATTCAATGTATTTCAAACAGGAAAGAGGTCATTGCTTGTGGTACAGTAACTTCTTTAGTGAAACCATGTTCTTTCAGTGCTGAAGCATTTTTTAAATCCTTTGGCTATTACACTAAAAATGGACTTTGCCATAGTATAGCAAAGAGATGGAATGAACATTTTGGAATTTTGTTTATTTTCTTGCTGTTGGTGGTGCTTGTCTACTCCATTAGGCATTGCTTGTGGGTGCTTCCCTTGTCTCCCCTACTGCCAGCATTCTGCTGTGTGATATACCACAAGAAAGTAAGAGTTTTGTTTGCAGTCACTGTTGCTGCTATGGCTAAAATTCATGATATGTAGCTGAAATCAGATATTGCTTGGTACCTTCATTTAGCAGTATTTCTGACTTCAGTGTCTTCTTCACATTTCCGTTTGTAACCCTGCAAGGATGTACTGGGGAGGATGTGATTATCAATTTATGTAGGATGATTGAGAAACCAAGGAGAGATTATAAAGCATGAGAAAAATATGGTCAGAAACTTGCAATAAAGACATAAGGATGTTTACCAAGTCCAAGAGCTGTCTGGGACTTATCCATGTCTGTGCAATACTTGCAAGCATGAGACATCATTTTTCACAGGGACTTCTGGAGTATAATCCATCATCATTCAAAACAAACCAGCTGTTCTCTGAAAGCTATTTAGGTCATGAGATGTCACCACACCTGACCATAAAATCCATCATGTTGGGGAAACCAGTGGCACCAGTGCCTGGCATTGTGAAACACTCTGAGGCAGAAGCTGTATTTATCTTTGTTAGAATTGACAGATCAGCCCTATAGCTTTAGATTAGCTCACACTGACATACTAGCTCTATATATTACCATCCATCAGGGTGATCTCCTTTGAAATAAGCCAGCTACTACTCTAGCTTGAGGATTTCTGTTTTGTTGACGGATTTGGAACACTGTGAACATATATAAGAAAGACATCTTTTGAAATGCTAAACAGCACTTTTCTTTATTCCTAGCAATTTTCTTTGTTGTTGGATTGTTCACTCCTCCCATCCTTCATATTTATTTCTTTTCTTGAGCCTGCAAGTGTATTTTTGTACTGAACGTTTTCATCCAGACAGCTTTGCTTCTGCTTATGCAGCATAACATACAGCAGTGCACTTTACATCACATCTTCAAGATCCCCAGAAGACTAAATTCCAAGTTCAGTCTCTGTACTTCACTGACTCATCAGAGAGTATTTTGAGCTCAGCAAACTTCAAATGAAAGCCATTGCTTGTATGCAGAGGATACTTGTCCATCAGCGCCGTGGTAACTTCGCATCTATTGAAGTGCATGTCTGACCAGGGCTGATTTAATGTAGCAAGCTGATAAAGACATCGTTCTTTGCTACAGAAGGGAAATAAATAAATAAATGTTTCTTTTATATGCTGTGAATTGGCCCTCACTTATGGATGTTTCTGAGTGTCTGACATTTTATCAGTCAAAAGATGGAGCTTTGTGCTTCTCATACTATGATATAATTACAAAAGAATGCCCAATAATGGTCAACAGTGAATGCTGAAGCACTGTTTGACCAGGTCAAACGTGTAATGATACTTCCTCAGAGGATACGCCCAAGTATTCCTGGGTTTGAAGTCTTTATATTTCATAGCCTCTGACAGAATTTTCTTCCATTAATCCTTCCAATTGCTTTTTAAATGTAGGCAAAGTTTTATAAGTTATATAACCTGTGGAATGTTTAATTAGTAAACTACTTTCTGCATATTTAAGTGGAATACCACTGCTAGACTGACATCTGAGGAGATTTAAGGGGAGAAACATTTGTACTAAATTACATGGCTGCTAATACACATACAAATTATTGTAAAAATATACATAAATTTTATAAAACATACTCGTAAAAATGCCTAGGCCTGGATGGTATTCAGCCAGGAGTTCTGAAGGTGCTCAGGGATGAATAAATGAATATAAACAATACATGTAATATCTCACTATTAGGCAGTTCATGTGACCAAGCCCACACAGATGTCCATGCTGTTTTGTCTGGTCCCCTGGGGTCAATTTTTGAGTCCCTCTTTTTGCAAAGTCCCTAAGGGCTGAGCAGAGCCCACACAGAGAATAACATTTGGTGCTTTGTGCCACAGTGCTGCTGGGAGTTTCAGGGTAGCTTGCTGGGGGAGAGAATCAGAAGACTAAAACTGAGAAAACTTGTAGCTTGAGATAAAAGTCAGGAGTGTCCAGGAAGAGGTGTGAATGTGTCCATGGCCTGTTACTCTAAACGCTCACACACACTGTACCACCCGTAGCTGTTAGGCATGGGCATGGAGACACAAGCCACCCACACCCCTGAAACATAAATGGACACCGACTGATCTACTGCTAGGGCGCAATGCATCGGAGACACACAAACTCATCATGAAAGCTTGCTATGCTTTATTGTTGCAGCCAGGCCCGTGTGGCAGCTGGTCATCTCAGGGGCTCTGGCTCTAAAACTCGAAGTCATCTACCGGTTCACCGAACTCTCCCAAGTCTTCCAGCAGGTCCGGCTCCTCCTCTACATGGTGCCCGTACCTCCTGAGGGGCCGGCGCTTGATGGCTGAGGCGCCACGTCTTGCCACTCGGCGCCTTCGCCGCGTGCTGCGGCGGCGAGAGCGGCTGTGGCCAGTGCGCCGCGTTTTCCGCAGGCGCCTGCGGCTCCGGCTCCGGCTCCTGCTCCTGCTCTTGCGGCGTCTGGCCCTCCGATTGTAACCAGCCATGGTGGTTCTCGCTGAGTGCTGTGAGCAGCTGCCCTGCTTTTATAGGGGTACCAGGGAGGAGCCCTTTGTGATGCAAGCACTTTACAGAGCTGACCTCACCAGTGATGTCACAATGGCTGTATGGTGATGGTGTTGCCAGCTTTGCTTGCATGTATAGCTTTTGATATCCCTAATAAATTGGCTTTTATCTTAAGCCACAAAGTTTCCCATCTTTACTCCTCCAATTCTCTCCCCCAGCAAGCTGGTGGGGAGAGTGAGGCCCTGCACGGCGCTTTGTTTCTGCCTGGGGTTAAAGCATTACCTGCCTCCAGTGTGGCTTAAGGGCTGCAGGGGCACATCTGCTCACCAATGGCACAAAATGGAGGGCGAGAGCCTGCTAAACCATTGTTTTCCTCCATTTCTGCAGAGGATCTCTTGCTGCATTGTTTGGAGCACCTCCTCTCTTCTTTCTCCCCTTCCTTGCCCTCTCCAGGACTGTTTCTCGAATGTATTCCCAAAGACTTTATCCCTGAGGCACTATTATCTTTGTGAATGGGCTCAGCCTTGGCCAGTGGCAAATCTTTCTTGGACCTGGCTGGCACTATCCCTGGCAGACATGAGGCAACTGGAGGCATCTTCTCCCAGATGCTTTCCACACTGTCTCCCCGCTCTGAAGCCCTCACCAACCTATGCCCAATATAGGCACAGAGAACCAGGGGGAGGCAGGAGTAAGCACAGCAGTACTTAGAAGCATGTTGCAGGATCAGGGACTCTGTCTAAAGGGAGATGTGTGAAGGGCAACGTGATAATCCTGATGGGAGTGGTGGGATGGCCAGGGTGAGAGTCAGGAGTTGGATGGGCAAAGCAACTTTCACTGCTTTGTCTGGCCTTTACCCTCGAATCTCCAGCAGTGCTACAGGAGGGGGCATGAGGCACTGAGGATTCTTCTCTCTGTAGGCTCTGCTTAGCTCTTAGGGACCCTGCAATAAGAGGGACCCAAAAAGGGAGCCCAGGGGACCACTGCCAGGAGCAGAGGTTAACTGTGTGTCCTGGGTCGTATGCACTCTCCACAGACGCTGGGCTTCAGACACAATCACACCTCATCCCAAACAAAGACAACCCTGGATATACACTGCCGTGCATGAGCATCCTCAGACATACAGATCACACACAGGAACATCATGCCTCGGCACAGACATCCTGCTGTTGGGCATGGACACACTGGCATGTGTCCACCCACACCCCTGAAACATAAATGGACACCGACTGATCTACTCCTAGGGCGCAATGCATCGGAGACACACAAGCTCATCATGAAAGCTTGCTATGCTTTATTTTTGCAGCCAGGCCCGTGTGGCAGCTGGTCATCTCAGGGGCTCTGGCTCTAAATATCAAAGCCATCTACTGGCTCACTGAGCCCTCCCACGTCTTCCAGCACGTCCGGCTCCTCCTCCTCTTCACGGCGCCTGTGCCTCTTGGGGGGCCGGCGCTTGATGACTGGGGGGCCATGTGTTGCAAGTTGGGCCTTTGGCCGCGTGCTGCGGCGGCGAGAGCGGCTGTGGCCAGTGCGCCGCGTTTTCCGCAGGCGCCTGCGGCTCCGGCTCCGGCTCCCGCTCCTGCGGCGTCTGGCCCTCCGATTGTAACCAGCCATGGTGGTTCTCGCTGAGTGCTGTGAGCAGCTGCCCTGCTTTTATAGGGGTACCAGGGGGGAGCCCTTTGTGATGTAAGCACTTTACAGAGCTGACCTCACCAGTGATGTCACAATGGCTGTATGGTGATGGTGTTGCCAGCTTTGCTTGCATGTATAGCTTTTGATATCCCTAATAAATTGGCTTTTATCTTAAGCCACAAGGTTTCCCATCTTTACTCCTCCAATTCTCTCCCCCAGCAAGCTGGTGGGGAGAGTGAGGCCCTGCACGGCACTTTGTTTCTGCCTGGGGTTAAAGCATTACCTGCCTCCAGTGTGGCTTAAGGGCTGCAGGGGCACATCTGCTCACCAATGGCACAAAATGGAGGGCGAGAGCCTGCTAAACCATTGTTTTCCTCCATTCCTGCAGAGGATCTCCTGCTGCATTATCTGGAGCACCTTCTCTCTTACTTCTCCCCTTCCCTGGCCCTCAGCAGGACTGTTTCTCACATGTACTCTTAAAGATGTTATTCAGTGCTGCGCTGGTGTTTATCACAACAGCCATGTACTGGCAATTTAATCTTCTCCTCAATTTTATACTTTTATATAATTTTATTCAAAGAAGAAGCTGGTACTGTCTTGGTAGGAGAAGGTTAAAAGGCTCTAACAGTCCTTAAATGATGCTCAATAAATAAATACAAACTGGTCACTTGTATTTTTTCTTAATGGAAGTTTCTCTGTAAAAATGAAATATCCTGGTATGCTTCAAACTTCATAGCATGATAGCTTATAATTTTAGTTTTTCTCAGCTGTGGGCAATGACCGAAATAATGAAAGTGCTGTGAATTAACTCTTAAGGGTATTTATGATAATGAGATCTCTCTTGACTATAACTGAAGGATCTTGGGAATCTGGAGAGGTCCCAGTTGACTGGAAGTTGGCTGACATTGTCACAGTTTTCAAAAAGTTCTAGAAGGATGACCCTGGACACTACAGGCTTGTCAGTCTGACTTCAGTGCCTGATAAGGTTATGGAGAAGATTATTCTGGTAGTTATTGAAAACATCTGAAGGACAACACAGTCCTCAGTCACAACCAGCATGGTTTTGTGAAGGGTAAAGTCTGCTTATCAGGACTTTGATTTTCCTTTTATGGCAGGGTAACCCACCTAGTTGATTAATGGAAGCCAGTTGATGCTATCATTTTGGATTTCAGTAAAGCTTTTGATACTGTCTCTTACAGGATCCTTCTGGGTAAAATATCCAGCACACAGCTGGATAAACACATCATGTGATGTGTGAGCAGCTGGATCACAGGTGGGCACAAAGGATTACAGTGAATGGGGTGATAGCAGACTGGTGACCTGTCATTAGTGGGGTTCCACATGGCTCCATCCTCAGTCCTGTGCTCTTCAACATTTTCATAAATGTCTTGGACTCAGGACTGGAAGGGATACTAAGCAAGTCTGCAGATGATACAAAACTGGGAGGAGCTATTGACTCTTGAAGGCAGGGAGGCCCTGCAGAGGGACCTCGGCAAATTAGATGGCAATCACTAAAACTGTATGAATCATCTAAAGGATGATGCAAAGACTTTTATTAGGAACACTTATTGTTTTTAATTCTTACCTTATTCTTACTTTTTATTTCACAATGTTGTTGAACAATCAGCTAATTCTTGGTATGCTTACTAAAATTTTTTCAATTCTCTTTCTTACGAATTGGGCTATGATGTCTTCAGTACATGTATATAAATTTATCTTCTCTCAGATAGAGTAAGAACAGAAATGCTGACCAGAAAACCTTTCTAGTTTGGTGCTCAGAGATGGCAGTTTCTTAATGCTTGGAAACTGGTCTCAAACCAAACCAGTTAGAAAATAGATGCATTTGAAAGCACCCAACGTGTTTTCTTTCGTGGTTTATGTGAAAGAGGTAATTGGTTTTTATTTTTTTAACAATATCTTGTAACATTAGAAATACTGCCTGTATTACTGTAAGTGAGCAGTGTAGTTTCTCCTTTATGTTTCAATAAGATTGAAAGTTTTAGTTTAGTTAGTGGTACAAAAGGCTTTTGCTCCAAGACCAGCAAGTGTTATCAACAAGTATGTGATTGTCCCAGTAGTCTTTAGTAATTTTCCCCAAAGTGATTCTACCATCTAGTGCCAATGTAGACTTAGTGGGGTATATACGCTGTAGTAGAAAATGTTGTTTTAATTTGCAGACCAGCTAGTGTTCTGAGCAAGGGAACAGGGGCTAAATTGCCCGTGGGAACTGAACTTTTCTCACAGAGCTGTAAATTCTGTCAGCTGGGAAGAAGAACAGAGAGAATTCTGGCTCCTTATTCTTGAAGATAGCTTTCATTTTGCCAAAGTCAGCATACTAAACCAGACCTGTGCCTAACTTTAGCTCATTTAGCTTTTATATATTTAATATATTTACTGCATAAACCCTTTCATTATTTGTATTGCTTTTACTCGAATTCTTTCATTGGAGAGTCTGTGAATCCCATTCAGAACTAAGTCAGGGTATAGAAAGGCTCCCACTCAGTTTAATAGGATCAAAATGTAAAAAGATATATAATAATTTTTTAAGTATATTAGATGTACTAGTAAATACCTGAAATAAAACACTGCATTATGACCGGTAATGAATATTGTTGGTGTATTTAATTAATGTTGTGACCTAGACAATCTTTTCAGAGACTGAAGCTTGAAGAAAGCAAAGGATTGAATTTAAAGAGTGTTCTTGTATCAGTCTGGGTTTGGTTTCTATTGCTACTTTCCATGTCATAGTTTTCATAGTACTTACGTTAATCTAGATGTTATTCTATCTAGATGTGATTATATTCACATCCAGATGTCTGTATTCATATCTAGATGCAATTACAGGACTTTTATCTGTACTTCAGACAGCTATGGTGAAAATACTGATTTGTTTATGATTTCTCGTTCTTTGGAGTAAAGTTGCTTTTAAGAATACCTACTGAAATAATTTGCTGCAGCCATAACTTTTGTGAGGTGCAGCTAATCAGAAATGTGCTAAGTAATTTACTACAGCTCATACTAATAAACACTGAGAAATTACTAATATCTCTCTCATTTTCAATTTAATAAACCTCCCTTGTAACTGTGGGACCTGTGCAGTTCCAGTTACTCTGTTAGTTTCATATAGACATTCTTACCTGCATCATATCTCTCTTGTGTAGATACTTCAGCCTTTCCAAGTAATTTATTGCTTTCTTCCTTTTTTTTTTTTTTTTTTTTTCCAGTTACAGGTTGGTTAGGATGTATTTGTTGCACCAATGCTTCATGGCATCCATATAGTAATTTCTGAAAAATATTTACTAAATAAAGGATACTTTAAAAATATTTCAGTATAAGTAACCTATCTCTTAGGATACCTTAAGAATGTGATATTCAATCGTTAATGATCCTGCAACTCAGCTGAATGAGGTGAAGGTCTGTTTGCCTGTGACTTATTAATACTGTCTGTTCATTCTGTCTCAGTTCTACTATGGGCAATTTAGCTCTTTCAGATACTATTCCTGGTTATGACATTTCAGAGCTTATTTATCTCAGCTCAAATTTGCTTATTTTGCAAGTAACAGTGAGTGGATTAATAAATTGCATCACTGTTGTAGCAACCTGATACCGTAAATCATTATTCTTGGTAGTTGTTGGTTTATATAATTAAAACATCAAACTAGGAGACTGGCTTAGAGTCATCTCTGAAATGTTTGTCATGTGCTACAAGTTAGCAGTTTTTTTGGCAAGATCCTGCAAAGGTTGACTTCCCTGGCTACAGCCTCCTTTCACTCAGCTGTAGAAAGTGATAAGGCCACCCCTGAGCCTCCTTTTCTCCTGGCTAAACACTCCCAGCTCCTCAGCTGCTCTTCATCAGACTTGTGCCCCAGACCCTTCACCAGCTTTGTTGCTCTGTTTTGGACACACTTAAGAACTTCCATGTCCTTGTTGTGAGTGGTACCAGTCTCACCAATGCCCAGTACAGGGAGACTCTAATACTTTCTAGAGGTTTGAGTTAAGAATTAAACTGTATCCTATAAAGGAAAAAAAAAAATAAACTTGATCAGTGAAAAGAATGACATAAAAGAGGCTTAAAAATTTTCCTTATACTTTTTTTATTCTACTGTGTGCTTATCCATGCCCTCATCATTCCTTTTGGTCTGCAGTTAATATCCTGAAGGAGGTGAGAAATTCTTTGTCTAAACTTTAGTATTGTAATCTTAAAGAAAGTGCTTCACAATGATACTTGTAGTATTAATTTAATCTATTCTACTTGTAACAAATATCCAGTATGATTCACATGGGTGATGTTACAGGCTTATGAAATATTACTTAGTTTATAAAGTATGTCAGATATCAATAAAATTGTTTTGCAAGAAGCTTAGTCTTAGCTTTTATAAAGAAACATAAAAGAGTGAACAGAGAAAGGAGGTATTGTACAGACAGTGCATAAGAGCAGCCCTGCTAGCTCAGATCAAAGGATTATTTGTGTCATCAGTCTGCTTTAACACAATTCATCGGCACTGGTTTAGAAAGAAAGCATAAAGATGAACAAAATAAACTTCCCCAAAATATTGTCCCAGGTACTGAACGTTTCAGTGGATTAATCTTCTATAAATCTGTCATGTATTTTTCTGAAGCTACAGACATCTATTTTATACTTTAGTTTGGTTTTTTATGGGCTTACAGAGGAGCACTGGGGACTTAGCATTTAGGCATCAGGTAAACAAAATGGTGGATGGAGAAGAGTGAAAATGGAAACCTCAGTCAAATGAGAAACAGAATTGTTCACACTGAATTTTGATGTAGGAGACACTGTAGGAGAGAGCACAGCCTGGGTTCAGAGGCAATGCCCCAGTGGGACTTCTGAGGGGCTGAGGTGGGCTATCCAGTAGGAGGTGAGCAGAGTGGTTTCAAAGCTTGAAATTACAGGAAAAACCTGAAGTATCTCTGCTCTGTATCCTCAACTGTACTGCATCCTGTTAACAGTGTGGCAGATGACAATTTAAAGCAAAAAAAACTCCAATTTTTTTCAAGCATCTTCTTTATGATCTTTCTTAAATGCCTCAAAAATCTGTTTGTAAAATCTAGTACTTTTGTCTCAGCTGAGCTAGTGCTTTAAAGTTGGCCAGGTGTGGAACATGCTTTTCTAAACTCATCATTAATTGCTGTTGGCAGTCAGTAGATTCTGGTTGCCATCTCTTTGTGTCAGAAATTTTGCTTTCTGGATCATGGTGATTTTTGTTGGGTTCTTACAGTCGTCCCTTAAACAGTATGCAACAAATCCTACAGAAAATCTTTCTCAAAAATGGATCATACTGACTTGAAGTAGAGCACAGTTCAGAAATAAAGATCCTGTTTTTGTTTAAGTATCCTTGATTTAAAAAAGAGAAGAAAAAACCCAAGCAGAAAATGAAATGTAAAAATCACAGGTTGTGTAAAACACTTTTTTCCTAGGGGAAATATATTTTATGAGACCTGACGCACTTCTATCTCATCAAATTGTTGTTAACCAGGAAGGCCCATTTATTTTCGTATTCTGAGGAAAATACCTGTGCATTGTAGTTTTATTTTTAAACAAAGCAACCTAGGGAGCTGAAAATTTGCTGCCTTCCTTTTAGAGACCAGTGGTTGTTTTCTGTTTAGGCCACACAAGATATTGAGAGTAAAAAGAAAAGGCATTTTTAATAGTGCTGAATTTACTATTTTAATTAGTTCTCCCGTATCTTGCTTTCCTGACATGTTTACTTTATAAATGCTTTAGCTCATGGCCATTACTTATTTTGAATGGCAAAGTATATAATTAACATCAAGGTGAAAGACGATTATGTTTGTGAATGCTGCTCTGTGCCCTCCAGAAATCACTTATGTAGCCAATTTAGGTCACACGTGGTTCAGTCTCTCAGAAATCTTACTTAATAAAGCCCCAAGGTACTCTCTTTTACTGAGCAATTAACAGAAAGTGAGTTCTTTGTGTTAATGTGGGGAAAAGATAAATTTTGGAAAAGGAGGAAGAACCATGTGAGACACACAAAAGTTTCCACACAGTTCTGTGGGAAGCTGAAAATGCAATTTAAATGGGCACTTAAGGTGGAGAATAATATAGGCCAAAATGCTACAATGAAAATGCTTATATATAAAGTGCAGTGGTTTACGTTTGAGATGTTCCGTCACCTTCTATCCATTTCTTCCTGACTATTTGAGTAGGTATTTCCCAAGAACTCTCCCTATGAAGACATGCCGAAGAGGAATGATACTCAACATTTGGCATATCTATTGCACCATGAAACCCCTTGGAAGTCTGCTTATGTAGGCATATAGTGACAGCTTTAGAATAAGTGGTAAGCATTAGAATCTGATTTGCAGTCATTATTTTGAAAAAATCGAGCCCTAGAAAAACAGGGTCTTACTCATGCTAGTAATATGGTAGCCACTTACTACAATTAGATTCTTGGCAATGTAGACAGAAACAAGCTATATATGAAAACATTGTACAATAACAATATGTAATGACTGTGTGCTACTGTGTCGTACTTACTGGAAGAGTTGCTATCAGCGTGATATAGTTGGATTTCAGCTTGGATTTCTGAAGCTGGCTAGACTATGGGCTTTTATGTGAAACATCTTTATGGTGCTTCTGCCAATACATGACTTTGTGTCATTGGATGCTGATTTCTCTGGATCAAGAGAATTCCCTCTAGTATCCTTGCTAGTCAGAAAATCAATAATATTAGTCTCATAATCAGACATAATTGAGTTATTTACCCATTTTTAAACTCTCACAATGCAGAAAAGTGCTATTATCAAATCAAGATACAGTGATGGTTGAAATTTAATAGTTACTCTTGTAGTCAGTACTTAGGAAGAGAGAAACAAAGGGTTGCTATAGTTGTGTGTCATCAATTGTATTTCCACTGTTTATTTTGACGTCTGTTCTTGTGATAGCTTGATTTGCATATATACATAAACTTTGTAGACATCCATACAAGATGACCAAATTTTGCAGCAGACTGGTGGTTTAAAGGTCTACAATTATTCACATGCTATACTGAGTTTAATACAGTGAACCTGATGGATGGCACTTCTCCAGGCTGGGTATAAGGCAAAACCATTGCAAGGCTGCTTAGTATCAGAAGGGACTGCACTTCACTGTGCAGTAGGAATGTGGCTGTAAGCTACTTTTTCTTTCTTAAAAATACATGAATCCACTGCCCTTGTGAAACACAGGACAGAGGTAAATGCCCTTCTAGAAGGGAAGGACCAAGACTAGAAGGCATAGCACCAGGATTGGTTAGTGTGAGTGATTCCAGTTTGGTTTGCCATTGACAAGTTCTCTCTCCCCAGTTCTCTGAACACCGAACAGCAAAGGAGGTCAGTTGGGGTTCAGCAGGAGCTGAGCATTAAGCTCTGAAGTCCTCTCACTCTCAAGCTGACTCTCTGTTGCTGACTGTTCTCTTCTGAAAAGAGAAGGGGGACAGCACTGGTGTTCCTTCCAGCGTGGGGGTGGGGGGTACTATAAGGGATTACTATGACTACTAGTACAGGCAGGCAGGTGTTACGGCTTTAGGCTGCCTTTTTCCATGCTGAAGCTGCTCTGAAATTCAGATGGTCAGACTGTCTCACAGCCTGTAGCATAAGAAAGGCAGGAAAAGAAGGCCCTATTCATTGCATGCCAAGTGGGTAGTTTTCAGTGCTGCTTTCAATGACGTAATACTGCCTGTGAGGCTTTCTTCTGCTAGGGCACAGAGGAGATTTCTAGATGTGATAATACTGAGTTAGAGGTTAGAGCATTAGTATAGTCTCCTTATGCTGTTGAGAATTGGCTTCTTAGGGACCTTTTTTACACTCAGAAGACACAGGGAACATGAAATTTGTCTTTCCTGGTACATAATGTCCCCTTTAACTTAAACTACTTAAATAGCTACCCACACTCTTAAAACCTAAGTCTCATTTCCCCAGGTATAGTTTCTTTTTCTGCTGTTTGATCCTGTACCTGAGTACTGAGTGGACTGATCTGCTTCCCCTGCACTCATCTCTCTGCTGCCAATATGCTCTCCCTTTTCCATATGGAAACCTCCCCTTTCCATTGTGAGCTCTCTTCTTATGGAAAATCCTTCTTCTAACTATTTTTGTGGTGCTGACAGGAAATGAATGAACAGTAATGAGGCAGTTAGATGGAGCTGACAGTTAAGTATTTAATTTTAAAGAATGCATGTATTATAGAATTCAAATTGGATGGGCCAAATCCTAATCTGATATTGCACTTTTGTATTAAGAGAGCAGCTCTCAATTGTGCCAGAGAAATCTCTCTCTTAATGTGTACATGTATTTTTTTACTTGTAGTTGATTTTTCTGGGGATTCTTACTTGGAATGGTGAAATATGTTATGGATGCTGTTTCAACACATGAGTGAATGTAAAGAAATCTTTTTGGCATTGAATCCAACTATTGCTAGACAGGTGGTTGTATCGTTGGAGTGCCCTGAGCCCCAAGAACACCTGGCAGCTGTCTCAGTTGGTGCCTGCAGCATTTTCAGCAATATGGTGCTCCTGGGGCACTCTGCAGCATAGCAAGGGATTATACACTTCTCTCTGGAGATCACACCTGTAATTCGTCATTCAAAAGTTTTAAAAACAACAGAGTTTAATTACTGAAGAAGTATAATTGTCACTGTTCTAAATAACACACTCACCTCTTATTTAGCCAGGCCAGAACAAATTGTCTATAAGAGCAAGTATTTTATTAAGTATTCTTTCTTGTTGCAGCAGCGTGGCAAGCTCTGAGGTAAAACTGCAAAAAAATCTTCGGCATCTTCTTGTACTGGAATTCTATGTTTTCTGGGTAAGGCTTAAGTTATACCTGGTCTGACCTTGGAATAACTTTTGAAAGTGGAGTTATTTTTTAGTTCTTCCTTTTGACTTTCTTTGTGATTTTGTTTTCAGTCACTTCCTGTGAAATACAGGATGGTGAATGAAGAAATTGCAAAATACTTATGAGAACAGTGAGGTTGGCCAGCATTTTTCTGAGTTGATGTCCTCTCACACATCTGATTTGAAGGCAGATGAGGAGCCAAAGCAATTTGTCATATAAGCTACTTGACAAGAGGAGTTCTAAGTGGTTATTATATGTCTATAATAGGACCATGCTTGTTTATTTTACTTTTTCTTTTTTTTTTCCTTTTCTTTTTGCAAAGGTCTGAGTATTTGCTAGTGATAGGATACTTCTGTAGATGGTTAAGGAAATTCCATACTTCTGCATGTATACTGTGCTTTAATTCTGTGTGTGTAAAAGTTTTGCTGTCAGCTTGTGAGGAAAAATCAGGACAATGCACAGCTCAGGTAAACTTTCAGGATAGATTGGTTTTTAGCTGTAGGTAGGACAAGGAACTGCTCACAGCTATGGAGACTTTTTGTACCACATAGAATTCTAGTTCAAATGTGGTCCAGGTCACTAGTGCTCATTGCTCAATTTTTGAGCTACTAGAAGGCAGGAGAAGATATCACTGCTGGTGCCCTGGCTGACTGCCACCTGAGAGACAAGACAGAATAAACTAAATGTTACGAACTCCTCTGTCATCTACAGAATTGACTCCATCTCACTGGAGAGACAGCATTGCAACTGGCTATATTTTACCTACCCAGTGGATAGAAGTGTTTAGTCTCTAGCTGGAGCTGTCAACCAAGCTTGAAAGTGACTTTTAAAAATGTAAGCAAACTTATAGCTATCTGAGCTTTTAATTTTATGTGAAGACAATTGTAAGTAGAAAGGACATCTGCCTGCTTGGCTGTCAGCAGTACCAGGCTGCAGATACAATACAGCTGAATATCAGCATTTGTAAGAAATTGGATGTTCTCTGTGTCAAGGGTTTATTCTTGGAGCATAAAACCATTCTTGGAGCCAGTTCAAGACACTAGGCAGAACAGGTGCTGACCAAAGGACATGAGACTGTTTTGCCTATGTTGGATATAGCATCAACTGTACTAGCGTGAGCAATTTAGATTCTTACACTTACTGAGCTTCGACTTCTGCCACTTCCCGTGGCTGTGGTGTGCCCTGGAGAGAGATACTGTGAGAGGTAAGGAGAGCCAAAATTTGTAGTAGAATGGGTTGCTGCCAGACTGCACTTAACAGCTTGAATCTCTGGTACTTTAGTAAGGGTTTATGCTTTGTCAGGGAGGGCAGAGAACCAAGACTACAGCTGTGCTGGTTGGACACTGTATAGCTGGAGACACAATCTTAGCCTCACCTCTACATGTTGCCAAGTGAAGCCATGGGAGAAGGAGGAGAACACTGCAGTTAGATTGAATGTTACTGCTATAGGTCAGGGAAGTAAAATCTCCATGTGTTCTCATTTGAGTAGCCTGTAGTAGCCACTTCTCTTTAATGTATTGCACCTTAAAATGGTTGCTGCGTGCTGTTATACAGCGCTGCAGCAGCTGGCTAAAGATAGTCTTATGTTTGGGTCATTGATCAGTTTGAATAGTGTTTTAAGATCATTAGCATATGTAAGTGAAATAAATAATGCAAAGGTCATTGAAGCTGATATCCACAAAGGATTTAGAGGCTGCCTAAACTTGACCAGTTTTCTCTTCTACTTGTACTTTAAGTCCAACGACAGATAATCAATATTGAAAGAGATTATAAAAGGGCTATCATGGATGGAGAAGGCAGAAAAGTAGTTTATCTGTGAAAATTACCTAGATGTAAAATTTAGAAAGCTGACCTAACAGTATGCCTTAATGTCTCACAGCTCTCAGTCTGCAGGGAAAGTGTTCTGTCCCACAGATCTGCATGGAAAATTTTGACAGAATCAAGGGCTGCTGCCATCATTCTGCCAATGCAGTCTATGTGATGAGCCTCTCAGAAGACATCAGCATATGAACTTCCTGTGTGATGTAGGACCACCTCAAAGAACTGGAGTTTCACGTTGTTCCTGTTGACATGGCTGTATTCAAGCAAATAGAAATATCCGAGAAGGATCTTTTTCAAGCAAATAGGAGATGGTGTGATTACTCAGGGTCCTACAGTCAGACATCCTTTATTTACTTACTATACATCTTTGAATTAAAAATTTATGAGTACTTGAAGTTCACAAAAATTTTCATATATTCAGTATAGAAGCTGGGTATTAAAGAGCATATAAAAGAAAATAGCCCTTATTCCCTGGAACAAAAAGGTTGTTAGAAAATCCTACTGTAAGGAAATACCTTCAATGAGAAAATATCAAATGATTTTAAGCAAGTGCAAATCAGGATAAATATCCAAAGTCCAATATGTTTTGATTTTTTTTGGTTCAGCTGAGTTTTTTGTGAAATTTTTGCATTAAGAGAGATTTCTTGCAATTTCAGTTGAAGACTGTGAGATGGGACGAAGGTGAAATGTTGCAGGGAAAAAACACCGCATGAAAGGCTAAGAGAACTGTATTTGTTCAGCCTGTAAAAGAAGGTTTCTGGTGACATAATTGAAACCTTCCAGTACCTGAAGGGAGCCTACAAGAAAGATGGAGAGGTACTGTTTACAAGAGCATGTAGTGACAGAACAAGGTGGAATGGTTTCAAACTGAGAGTAGGTTTAGATTAGGTATTAGGGATAAATTTTTTACTGTGAAGATGTTGAAGCACTGGAACAGACCTGCCCAAAGAAGAGATGGATGTCCCATCCCTGGAAGTGTTCAAGGCCAGAATGGATGGGGTTCTGAGCAACCTGGTCGAGTGAAAGATGTCCCTGCCCACAGTGGCGAGCTGGAACTAGTTGATGCTTAAGGTCCCTTACAACCGAGGCAATTCTATAATTCTGTGATTCTGTGATAGAAAACGCAGGGACTTAATACAATAGAAAATACTCCAAAACTCTCCTGTTGTATATTCTTCATCCTTCTATAGATTTTTTCTCAATTTAAAAGAAGGTTGACTAAGCCACTGAGGACCGTTTTGCTCTTTGTGTAGACACCATTAATAGTGTAAACACCATTTCCACAGAGTTACAGAATATTCCCAGTTGGAAGGGACCCACAAGGATCACTGAGTCCAAGTGCTAAGCGAATGACCTATATGGAGATTGAACTCATGACCCTGGCATTATTAGTACCATGCTCTAATACGAGCATGCATGCAGTGCTGTACAGAAAATTTTAAGGGTGTGTATAGTCCAGAGAAAGAAGAGAAGTTACCTTGGAGAGTAAGATCCTATAGGATATGGAGACGTCTAAAAGTTATTGTCAGAGCAGGTGGTATATCAGAAGTATGTAGGCAGTGGCTTTTACAACTTTGTCTTTTTTACTTAATTATTTATTTTCTGCCAATGGGAAGCTGATATTTCTCCTTTTGCTTCATTTTTTTCAGTAACTCTCATATGGTCTTATGATTTTATTTTTCATATTATCATAAGCTGTGAACTTATGAAGGGAACATGTGCTAATGCTATTTTTGAGTGTCACAAGTCAGAACTATTCAGATACATTTCAAGAAACCATGTCATTTTTCATTATGTCTTTAGACTAATTTAGTAGGCAAAAGCAACAAAATTAAATGAAGAGATTGAAATTCAGTTGTTGTTATATTTACTGTCACCTACCCTTGAATACCTTTGAATATTATTTCATTTATAATCTTAATTTAAGCATTTTATTGACTGAAGCAACAGCACTGTGGGATGTTGGCATGACATGTAGTAAGGAATCTAGCTGTACTGCCAGGCTAAAATTCAGTGGGTTTGAAACATTAGCAGAGAAGCACTTAAGAATGCACTTTACTGCTAAATATTTGTTACTCTTATGTACTTTGTGTACAGTCCCATGAAAAATAAAAGGCTTTTAGTTATTTGTTATATATGAGCTTTAACGGTGCTTTCACTGGTAGACATGTGGAATGGCCTTCTGGCCTGATGATAGGTAGCAAGTTCCTCTACCTTTTGCAGAACCTGCCTGATCTTGCCTCTACGAAGTGTTGCCATTTCTGATGATCTGACTCATGGCAGGAAACAGGAAACTGTCATTTATTTTAAAGATGTAAATATTTCATGTTTCACTGTTGCATTATAAAGGCTGCTTGAGGGTTCCACTGATCAAAGTAAGTCTGAGAGTCATTTTTGCCATCACAATCACAGTTCTTCCTCAAATCTAGTCTATGAGAAGCTGACAGAGCTGGGGATGAATCTGGGTCAAGAATGGTCTTGAAAGCATTTTTTTTCTCAGCTCAGTACTCCTGCAGCTGCAGGAATGATACTTCATCCCTCCTCCTTGATCTCCTTTATGAGTATCCCAGGAGCACAGAACAGGTCATAACTGAAGAGGAAAAAAACCAACCAAGCTGACTTTCAGGTCACCAGTTTTACTGTGTCAGAATAAAAATAGATCAGGAAATGTTTTCAATTTTAACATGGAAAATTCAAAATGCACTTGGCTGAGTCTCTGGTATGGGGCTTTTCTGTGAATGTTGTTTGGCATAAAATATTTACTTCTAAGAATGACTCAAATTCATTTCTTCAACCTAAAGAAATATTCCACCTGTGTGACAGACTGCTGGGTTCATAATAGAGAGATATGTTTTTGTTATTGCTGAGCAGAGCTTACACAGAGCCAAGGCCTTTTCTGCTCTCTGTACTGCTGAGCGGGTGATGAAGTTGGGGATGCAGGGGATGTTGGGAGGAGACACAGCCAAGACAGGTGACCCTAAGTGCCCAAAGGGATATTCCAGACCATGTGATATCATGCTCAGTATAGAAAGGGAGGGGAAGGAGGAGGAGGGGACGGATGTTTGGAGTGATGGCATTTGTCTCCCCAAGTCATTGTTACATGTGATGGGGCCCTGCTCTCCTGGAGACTGCTGAACACCTGCCTGCCATAGGAAGCAGAGAATTAATTCCTTGTTTTGTTTTGCTTGTGGGCCTGGTATTTGCTTTTCATATTAAACTGTTTTTATCTCAACCCACGAGTTCTCCAGCTTTTACCCTTCTTATTCCGTCCCCAATCACTCTGGTGAGGGAGTGAGTGAACAGCTGTTTGGAACTTGGCTGCTGGCTTTGGGTAAACCATGAGAACCTCCCTGCACAATCATGTACTAATTCTGGTAACTCATAAAGTTTAATGTATGTGGTAAAACAGCTTAACTTGTTATAGACTCTTCCAAGACTGAAAAACATCTTTGTCCAACTCAGGGTTCATAAAGATAAAAATTTGAGAATGTCATCTTGCACACAGTTTTTCTTCAGCAGCAGGTTATTTTCTATGAGGCTGAGAACTCCTAGGTAACTAAATGTTAACAAGAGAGTGTACAGCATCTCTTACATGGGAGTAAATACATAGTACAAAGTCAGCCTTCTCAGGCTACTGCTCAGTGGTGTTCCTACAAAGACTGCAAGTATTAAAACAGCTAACGATAGGTGCATCTCCTTCTTACCATAAAAAGAAAAAAAGCAAGGAATAAAAATTTAGAGTAAAAATTAAAAAAAAAAATTGAAAATACTATATAAAGACAATTTTTATTACTACTGAAAGTACTTTTAACCTAACCAAAATGTCTTTAATATCAAGTGGCAAAGTTGGTCCAGTAACTGTTACACTCCTGTTTTTTAGACACTACATGGATTTCCTAGATACAACAGGCTGCAAATTTACAACCATGAAAAGATCAGTGAAACTGAATGTGGGTTATAAATCTCATTTATTTTTCATTCTTTATGCCAGATTTTTTGTGGTGTGTGTGTGACTCCGTTTGCCTCTGCGGCAGTAAAATGAAAATTGTCAACTTAATGGCTGACACTTGTTTTTGCTTAAGATTTCTCAGTCTTGTACATGAGTAATACTCAGTTTCTAATGCTGTAGAGAAAATTTTTCATGCAGATAAATTGATGCCCTTCAGGGAAAGTTTTAGTGGTCTTTAGCAATGAGCTATTACTCATGCTTGGTAATCACAGGTGCACTTTAAAGTTTATAGAACTGCATTTCGATTTTGTAAAGCTTAGGCTTTTTACTAGCATACCCTTTTCATTTTTGATTTAAAGAAAGTAAGTGCCTACTACCACACTCTTGTGCTATAGAAAGCTTAGCAGTATAAATGCCCTCCTCTTCTCCCCCTGACTGGATAAATATGCTGTGCCTCAAGTGCATTGGAAACCCTCCCTATGGGCTTAGAGAAAAGAGGGATTTGGTGTCTTTGTTATGCAAATAAAGGGAAGAAACAATTGTTTTGTGTTGCCAAAACTCAAGACACTACAGGGATTTGCATTTTTAAATTTAAGTGTGTTTTAATGACTCTAGTCCCTAAATTCCTCTCTTTAAGAATGTGAAGTCAACATAAATATTTCCGAGATAAAGAAAAATCCTTAATGCAAGAGGCTCACAAGGCCAGACTCCTCTGCATGGTTATCAGTGTTATCGGTCAATAGCTGTACAGACTTGCTTTGACTAGGATTCAGTTCATGCCAGTCTTTTCTTTGCAAAACCCCTTTGTGTTATAAAAGTCCTGAGACTTGTAACTGCCCCAGAAAAAAACTCCAGCAGTGGCCTGGCTGCTCACTCTTAGGTTGGACTGCAAGTTCTTGGCCTTTTGCTCCGAGCCCTTGCATAGACATAATTTTCTGGATCTAGGTATGGCTGTATAAAAAGATACTGACTCATCTGTGCTCCATTGCTCTAGTTTCTCTGCTGATGTTTCTAAGGTCAAGTAACATTATGAAGAATGCACTCTAGGGCCTTCTTAACCTTACTTAACCTTACTGGAAAGAGAGCCCAGTATAGGATGTGAACAGGCTGCAGCACTGGTATACACAACTGATTCCCCACAGCTACATCAGGTGTAAATCAAGATTCCTCCTCTTCAAATGCTCTTAGCCTAAGGAGACATGAACCATTTTGGAGCTTAACCTCAGTCTATCAAGCACTCTTATCAACTTCCTTTAGAGTAGGTGCTGAAAGTGCTCTCTAATCCAGGATATGCAGGTCAGCTGAATCCATGCAGGTCAACTCAAACCAGGCCCAAAATGTGATTTTGTCTGAACAAATTAAAAGTGTCAAAGGGTTCAGCTGACATCTCTGTAGATGTTTTTGACTCTCAGTAAGATGTGGAGCAGAACATGGTAACCACTTCCTTCTACAGTGGCATAGCTGGATCTAGCAGAAAGTGGCTGTTACCTTCAGTTCCTTCTTTCCCAGAGAAGAAAGTTATTTTTTTTCCAATTCTGTGACTTAGAAGTAAACAGCATTGTCCTAGATTCAGTCAAATGTTTTATTTACAGCAATTGGACAATTAGTTTATGCTCCTGAGCAATTTTAAGCAAAGACCCTCTTTGCTTTCTTCCTTTCAGCTGGAGTGGTGCAAACACTGGGAGTATTATGAGGGCATTTTGATTCAGATCTCTTCTCAGTAATCCCGAGGCTTAACAGAGAGATCCTGCTTATTAATTCTGCTGTGAAGCAAAAACAGGTAAGCAACAATGTCAGATCTCATTTTACTCTCCATAGTTTGTCACTGAGCAACTCGGCATCCCTGAATTTTTCACAACACAGAGTACCAGCAAGTGTCATGATTGGTAACCATCAGCCAAGCAAGAAATCTTGGCTGGCAGTGGTGGTTTTGGACTCTCAGGAGAGCCTGAATTTGAGAAATGAGATGTTCTTGCTATTTCATGCTCAGAACAATTCAATAAAAACACAAACACTTGACTGGCCATCTATGTGTTTTCAAATTCACCCATTTATCCCATTTTTAAAATAAAAAATATTTTCTTATCCTTTCTAAGATTGTTTTTATTTCAATTCTACCCTTGTAAATGCAAAATAATTTCACTGATAGTATTAGAATCCTTTCAGCTTTATGTAGATTCAACAGAAGTTAAATTCAGGTACCAGTATTCTCATGTGCTATGGATAATTGTTGCAAAAGCTAAAGTTAGTGCTAAGGACCACAGCCTTCAACGATCTTCGAGATTTGGTGCACTGCCATAATAGCAGGTGCCTATAAAGCAGTCTAAGTTAATTCAGCTGTAGATTTTATTTCTATGGTAGAGTCTCTTGAGACTTGTCAGGAAACTATAAAATGATGGATAATTTAGATGACTGACATTCTTGAAAAAGCATTTGCCCTTTGATTGAATAAAAATTACTTTGTTAAAAATAGTTTGAAATCAGGATATGTTAATCAAACTAGGAGAGTAGAAAAGAGAAATTGTACCAAAATGAATTCTGATTATGCACAGTAGCCAGCCTTTCTTTGTCTGTGGACGTTTCCACTAAGCAGAGAGAGTGAATCAGTATTTGTACTGCTGTGTTCCTTAGATGAGCCATGAACAGGTTGAACAGCTTCCTCCATGGGACCAGGAGTTCTCATTAGTAATTAAAGAGTATGTAACAGCTGTATTTGGGTGGTGAGATTGGAACTACAGGGTAATCTCATTTATTTGTTGTGATCCAGAGGTTTAGCTTTATTTCATTCTCAAATGATCCCTTTTTCCCTAGGCTGATGATGTGATTCCTGCTGTACAAATAAATTTTGTCTGATGTGACTGTGGGGATTCAGTTATGTGCACTGTGTCTGCAAAAGGCATGTGAGCTTTGTCTGTGCCCTTTTTCATGTAGAGTAAGGAAACCACCAAGGATGTTCTTTACTATGGTGGTTGGGCTTAGAAAGACTAGGCCTGTCTGTGTCTCTTTCTTCTTGGTTTTCATTCTAGTCTCTTTGGAATACAGACAGGAAGAAATAGGAGGGAAGAATGAGAAGTTTTCTTTCAAAAATAACAAAGCCCAAACCAAACAGAGAAACCCTTCATAAGTCATATTTCTCCTACAAGGACAGGAAAAAGGGAGAAATCAATAGCTGTAATTTCTAAAAAAAAATGAAGTGATTCTTTGACATTGGCAGGATGATAAAATTAGATAGATAGCAATGAAGTAAAATGAGGACCTTTCATATCCCTTCAACATACTGGTGAGGAAAATGGAATATTATTCTTGAGAGCTCTTTCCGATTGCTTGTTAGCCAATTCTTATTTTACCTGACACCTTATTGCTATCTCCACTTTCTTTAATGTTTATGAAGAAATTTAAATAGATACAATATTAAGAAAAAAAAAATCTTTATAAATTAATCAAGCTTTGCTGTTTGGAACTTGTGGTATTATATTCCTTCTTACATTTTTCAGTCATTCATGTACAGTTTCTGGAAGAACAGTACATCCAATAGAGTAAATCCAGTTGAATTGTTCTCCCCTCAACCCCAAGGCAGTGCTCCTTTTTTTCTCTTCCCGTATCCTGCACTTCTTTACAGTCTTTCAAGCCTTTTTTGTCTATCTAGAGGACTGAAATACTAGAATTCCATTTTTCCTATTTCAGGTCACGTATGGTTAGAAAAGGAGACTTCAAAAAATGCAAAGTATTTTGATGATACTGGAATACGTCATGTTTTCAGTCTCTGTCATCAGAGCATACCTGCACAGTGAATGATGGCTAGAAAAGTAGGAGGTAGTTTAGAAAACAGAATGCTTTCTGAATTGATGAGAAAGGAACAAAGAAGGTAAGAACTGAGGTGAAAAAATATCAGAGGTAACAAGGAAGCTGTTTTAACTGAAGAGAGAATTCAGGTTACGTAGCTTAGAAGTGATGAGAAGCTCTATAGTTCATGATTTACTATGCCTGAGCTCAAAGGAGTTGGTCTGTTTCTTGAGCTAATGAGTAAGGAAGTCTGTAACTTATTGGACAGCTGAAAATATAGTAGCTATTGCTGCTGATAAGGAAATAAACTTTTATTAGGACTGTAAATTTTGGTTTTCTCTTTTATTGAAGCTTTTTCATATTATGTGAACAGAAGCTGAAGAGCCTATGGAAATGACCTGAAGTTGCCTCAGGTGTTAAGGTAGTTTGGATGGTGATACAAGGGTAGAAGAGGGAGCATTTGGTGCAATGAACACAACGTTAGTAAAAAGAATGGCTGTACTGCATTAAGTTCAACAGGTTAGAGTCACAGCTCTGACAGTCTCGGTAAGAGTCTGTATGTGTCTCTGGGTATGGAAGGTGTGGTCCAAACCCTTTACCAACCCACAGCCACCTAATGCACTGGGACATGGAAAGATGTAATCTGGAGTCTGGGCATGTACAACTGCTGGAGGACAGCTGCAGTCAGGATGCAGGTCTGTCATCTAGATTGTTCTAGCTTCAACTAAGAACCAGATATTTTGTTTTCTTTCCCTAATTGATTCTGTGCTTCTCAGAGGTAGCAAACAAACAAACAAAGACAGGTTTGCCAAATCACTTTTTTTCCTCTCTGATGACCTTGGCAAGATACAGATTGAGTTTTGTCATCCATAATCAGGCTAGCAATCACTTTAAAAAGAGCTTCTCTGAATTTGACTGGAAGTAATCGCAAAGTAAAATGCTTCACAATGCAAGTAAAGGGTACAGGAATCAAATCTTCAGGATGTTGTCAGAAAATAGAACAAGATTAGAAAATGAAACAATTGGCCTACATTTATTCTAAAGCATAATGTTCTGTAGGGGAGAAAAGGAATTTTCATGCTTCTTACCTGCCAATTCTTTTCTTCTTGCCAATAAGTGCAGTAAAATAAGTTTGTTCTATTATTATTATTATTATTATTATTATTATTATTATTATTATTATCGTTTTTGTTTAAGGGCTTGCCTTTTTCTAAACTGTCTCCAGTTTTAGAATAGCTACCCTGTGACACAAGAAAACATGAATTTTTGTTTGATCATCTGCTTTTGCATGTAGCTTGGCAAAAAGTAAGCACAACTCTCCAAAAGTGTTATTTTTCATTTTCTTAAGAAGTATTTATGTATTTTCCTGAAATTTTTCTGTCTGGAATGGAAGGACATCTTTCATGCAAAAAAACCCAGGTGCTTCAATGAAAGACTTTATAGATTCCCTAAATCAGTTCAAGAAACAAGAATGGGATAAAGTAATGGGTAGAAAGGAGGGGAGGCAAAATGTTCTTATCTCCCAGTAAATTAATGACTCTTCTTCCATGACAGTTTACAATAGTGAAAGTGTTTAATGCATCATCCTTGCTGTGAGCAGAAGTGAGGACTAAATTCAATGCAAGTGTCTACAAGACAGCATGACGTGCTGAATGCCTTGTAAGTGGCTCTTAAGTTTAGTGCTAGAATATGACTCTCTTCAGAGTAATGAGAAGTTAAGTGCTTTTTGTCTTAGAGCTGTTAATGAAACATGTCATCCTCTACCTATAATGGATATAATACTTCACACAAAGTATTAAAGTAATGAGGCACGATGCTAAGAAGGTTTCTGCTATTAGAAATCATTGCCACTAGAGTCCAGGCGCTCATGTCTCCTGCAGTTCTGCTGATATTTAATGTCAGTACTTGTCAGCTGTGTGCTTTATTGGCTCAATATGTAGTGCAGTACTTGTTAGTTCTGATGTATGGATGAGGTATCATACCTACTAACATAAAAGCATTTTTGGAAAGATAGAAGAGGTTTGGACTGAGTTCAGATAAAGATTAAAATTAAATAAAATGTATTGGTTTCAATTTAAGAACATATAATAGACTTAGCTAAGACTAAAAATAAATTTTAAAAACAGTAGAATGTTAGGCTTACTGCATTAATTCCTTGGAACCTGCAGTTTCTCACTGCCGCTTCTGTACTGTGCATAGAGATCAGGGTCCATATGTGATTGCTCAAAAAAAAGTAGATGATACTGCATATCTTATACAGAGCTGGGAGATGAAAAACATTCAAGATAACAGTATGTCTGACATACTGCATTCTGAGTGAACTAATTTTTTATGCTGCTCAAAAACTCTGTTTCAGAATCAAAATAACAGCTCAAAGAAAGTAATTGTTCACTAATAGCCTTAGAAGGTCTCTGTTCTTCAATAGAATGGAACTGGTGGTTGTGGGTGAGCTGGAGAATACTTTCGCATGTATTCCTGAGGTGCTACATGTTTTTTTTAATGAGTGATCATAAATGCCTCTTTCATATGTCATGTCTAAAAATCTGCTCTTATCACTAAAAATCTAGTGTGTGGCTTAAAACATTCAGCTGTATTCTGTTGGTTTTAAAAACAGCATCTCTTCTGTCCCTGGGGGAAAAATTATGATGCTCGTGGTAGTGATGCCTGTCAGAAGTAGTGGTCTGCACTAAGTTATCCTTTCCATGGACTGTAATGCTGCCCTGAGTCCCTCTGATAGCTTAGGCTGTAGCCCTCTGAGGTATGTATGGCTCTGATTTGACTTGGTGTGAGGTTTGGCAGATGCAGCTGTACCGTGCCATGAAGGAGGGGTTTACTGCACTAGCACTCCTTATATTTGAGGTTCTCTCATATAATTCAGTTTCCTCCTCTGCTCCATGAATCAGAGCCCCTAAAGGCTTTCAGCAGGATAATATTATTAAATACTGCAAGTATCCTTGGTAGTGTCACCTTGATAGAGTGTCAGCTGATAAGACAGACCCACCTATCTCTACATTACCGAGCGTTTGCACATAAGCAAAGTAATAAATGCTAGTCATATGAAGCACGAATGTTTAACCATAAATGAAGAAAATGCTTTTAGATCTTTGCTGTTCATGTAGATTTTTGATTTTGTAAGCAGGAGGTTAGAGGAGCAACTGTAAGAGCAGGGGTGCTTACTGAATAAGTTTTTTGAAGACGAGGGTCCACATGACCTTACAGTGTGGCAAAGAGCTAAATAATTTTAATATCTATCCTGTGTAAAAAGGGGATGCAGTGAGGTGCTCTCCTTCACTTACATGTTCATGGAAAGTTGTATTTTGAACCTGAGAATCTATCTCAAGAATTGTGCAAAGTAGGAGGTATCCAAAACTCACAACCGTTAGAAAAATATTTTTTAAAAAAATTATTTTCCTCCACTTCTGAAACCAAGTTTAGTCCATCTGGACTTAGCAGCACAACTAATAATGATATTAATTATATCAAGCTTCATAGCAATGAATCAGTGAGTTTGAATAGAAAAATTCTGTGTATGGGAGCATTTTGATTTATGAAGCCTGATAAATGAAATTGATTTTCTTAGATGCAGGTTTCCATTCTGCCTAATATATAACTTTCCCATTCCTCATGTTTTAGAGACATGGCTGAAGTAAGATTAAATTTTCCCTGTTCTTATATTCATGGTAGTTTTCTTGTTCTGTGTTACATGTAGCAGTGCAGGAGGGGAGAGTGAAAAAACAAGGAAGAATCCAGTCTTTCCAACAGGATCTTGCTTTATGATGGATTGCATTGCTTTTCAGTGCTTCAGTTTCTCCAGCTGCAAAATTGCTCCTCCTTTGTTTAGCAAGATGACATAATGGTATAAGCTTGCCTCATAAAGGTTAAATGTAGCTTATAAGTAGAACTTGTGCTGTTCTGTAGCAGGGAAATCATGAAGGGCATGTTCGAAGGGGATGGTCATGTTAATGGGTCACCATCCTTAGATTGCTTTACAGTTGTTTGCCTTCTTGTATTATGTGTCCATCTGTTTGGAACTCGAATTTACTTGATGGAAAGGAAAAAGCAGAAGCACCTGTCCCAGTGGCTGAGCTGGGCAGGCAGTGCCTGGGTGTGCAGCTGTACCTCATGATGGGCAGGGGCTGCGAGCTGCTGCAGAGCAGAGCTGGGGACAAACTTGGGTTGGGGCAGCTCCAGTGAAGACCTGGAATTTGTTTCTGTCTGTGTTTCCTGCTGCAGTTAAATAGAAACACCTCTTAGGGACTTGGGAAATTGTCCAGGTGCCATCTCCAAGGACAGTATTACTGAAGAGAAGCAAGAAGCATAATGTGACAGATAGATCCTCCATGGAAATGCGTATCTATTTTTTTGAAATTTTTTTTATTAATAAGAGCTGAACACATTGAGACTATTGCAAGTGAAATTTTGCAGGAGTGAGGGTGCAAAGTAGATGGAGCACACAGGAATATTTGTTTTAAGCACTATTGTCCTGGCAAAAAATGTTTATGCTGTAAGAGACTAGACTGAAATAACTATATGTGGCACTATTTAAATTGACTTTATAATAAATATTTTTTAACCTGCTGGCAAGCATTTGAAAAACTCTCAGTCTAGAGGGAAAAGAAATTTCTGTGGGTGGCTATTTTCTGTATATTGTGTAATGTACAAACCACTTCTTTCCCGAATAGAAGTTTGTAATTAAAACACATTAGAAAATGTCTGGGAGATTTTATGAGGAAAGAAGTGTATATGGATGGGTTGATTTTCCAAACATGAGTTTTTTTGTAGTTTCTTTATAAGAGCTGAATTTCCCTTTAGGGTTTACAATGCAGCGTATACAATTATTTATGAGATGTATGATAAATAGAGCATTCTGACATTAACACCTCAAAACCCACCTGGAGAAACCTCAGGATGTATTACATGCCTGCTTTGTATTAACCCTGACATTTATTATGGAACTCAGAATAACTAGAAATACAAAAGAAGTCATGCTTGTGGTATGTAGGTAAAATAGCAGAAGCATGTTTAATGTGATGGCCAGACGTGATAAATCTTGTTCTACCTTTTATGCAATTATCCTTGTAAATGTTGAATTTGATCTTCATCAACCCTGCAGGAAGAAACAGATTCATAGAATAGGAATGTATCACCAGGGTCAGTGAATTCATCCAGTTCTCACACAACTTGGTAAGAGACATTTAGTCTGTAAAAGTCTAGGGAGCAAACCTGCCTCAAGCCCACACACTTCACAGCCGTCAGCATAAGCCCTACATCGAGAGGGGAGCAAAAGCTGTAACCCTGATGTGCTTCCCATACCTGAGTGTTCTGCAGTGTGAGAGAACTTGAACAATACCACCCATGGTTCCTTCCTCATAATTTAAAAGCAGGCTGACCACTTGATTTTTATTCCCTTTTTACAAGAACTATTAAAAATGTTCAAATTTCTTCCTGAATAACCTTTAAAATGTTTTAAAATGCTTTTAATGAATTCTTTTTGTTCCCACAACAATACTTTTGGGATGAGTTGTCTGCAATACGTTCCCTTACACCTTTCCTATGTCTTTTGGGGTTAGAATACCTTTCAGCTGGCCTTTTCCCACACTTCTTAGGTCTAGCTTAGCCAGTCTCATACACTCGGTGTGAGCTTTACATTTGCTGCATAGTTCCCATGGGCTCTCTTCTTCCTCATCTTTGACGGTGTGTAACAAATGGTTGGTTCTGTGTGCTGTTGCCTGGCTACCTCAGCAACCGGTACAGGGTCATGGGAAAGGAAGAGAAATGTGATGCTGCATGCCAGCAGCTATGGGTGAATATTTTCTGCTTGGTGTCCCTTGGGAAAGAGCACTCTCTTCTCCTTCATAGTGCTTTGGGTTCCCCACTTCACCACAGATTTATTTCAGATGCAGCACCCGGGGTGTGAAGGGACAAGCCAGGAGATAAGGAGGTGTAGACACCTACGCCATACTAACCAGCATATTTGGGGTGGGGTTTTTTCAGTGACTTTGGATCCTTACTCTGCAGTTGCTGAGGGAGGTGCCTTATGTGCCTGTGAAGTTGTGCAGTCTGGGAAGCCTTTTGTGAACAGCTGTTGCTCTGATACCTGCTTCTGATTTTACTGGCATCTGGGGTTAGTTCTTATTTCTTGTGGGAGTACCTTGTGTTTAGACACAAAGGTGATTTATTTTTTTAAAGCTGACTATTTGTCAGTGAGCTTGTGCATGTGTGTGTTCATCCTGTAATTTACCAGAGAACATGACTTTGGAAAGGGCCAGAAACATTTTTCTTCTAAAAGAAGACAAAATGTGATAGAAAGTTCCACACTGGAAGAATACATTTCCTTCATTAAACTTATTCCATGGTGTCTGCATGGTCACTTCTAGATCCTGTAATGATTGGTGGATATTGCTCTGTGCATTTTAAAATAAGGGTGAAAGTTTTGTTAAGTGAGACTTGTAGAGATAAAAAACCTAATAATATTAAATAAAAAAGCCCCAATTGTCAGTAACCTTGTAACATACTAAGCCAACTGGATGAACAAATCTACATAGAATAAACAGGCAGAATTAATACCAAGAAATGTGCTGGCATTCAGACCAAGGCAAATACAGTTCAAACATAGAATATTGCAGAAGCTTTTGGAACTTACTTCAGAAATCCAAAGCCAAAAAAATATGTATATAAAAGGTAAAAAACAGGCTCAACCCACCAGATATTTCTGAAGAAGGGCACTCCACTTCTACCCTAACATGAATGTGGCCCACTTTGTATTTACAGAGCAATGACACATTGAATGGTGAGCAGGGACTCTCCCCCCTCCTTTGCTGCAGTTAGCTTTCATAGTCTCTTGTTCATGCACTGACACCATTGTTTTTGGCTTTTTATGTACCAAGAATGGCCAATAGTTAGAGAAAAATATTCGTTCAAATAGTCTTAGTGTGTTTTCCTTTTTATTAATTATTTTGTTATGTTTGTTGCTTCATTTCAGGACAGAATATTTTAGCATCTCCTGTTACTTGAATACACAGCATCATTTCCCATTGGGATTCCTAATCTTAGTATATCTGACCAGATACTCAGATTCAGTATTTGGCCTCACTGGCACACTCTAATGAACATGAAAGCCAAACTGTTCCTGAAAGGGAGGTATTTCTGAAGCCCTAAAGAACTAGTGCTATTATAGTGGGATTTACTTACTGCTATCTCCACAGCTTCTCATGTGAGCTTGGATGATTTCTTCTAACTTTTTACCCTTCACATTCCATTTATACAATTAGCATGCCTTATTTTTCTGTTGGGAGGTGGACGAGCAAATACCAGAGCTACTGCTGGGAATCTTCTGACATTAACTGATACCCAAAATGTGACAAAACCACTTTTTTCTTGCTTTTTTCAACCTAGTGTTCTTAAATTGTAAAATATTCCAGGATTTTCTCCATATAAATAATTAATAGAGTGGATCTCCAGCTTGAATGAGGTCCCTAGAGATAATTCTAATAAAGGAAAAAAAATATTAATATCTTGCAGAGAAAAGAGGAAGATTCACAAGTCTCCATGTTTATTTTTCATGTGATCAATCCATTAAACTTTGCCATGCCCACACCTAAAATGTGATATTCACACATCTAAGATCCTGCTCTGTCTGTCACTTTCCCACTGCAGTTGGAGTTTTGTCTCTGACTCCTGGTGCAGCAGGAAGAAGGTCTGTCAGGATGGAGAGAGGAGCCCTTGGAGGCAGCTCTTTTGTCTGATGTTCCTCTCTCATCTCTCTCTATCTTTTATTTCATCTCATCCCCAGGGAAAAGGTTCTCTCACAAGCCCTTTGGTCAAAGAAGGCACCTTAGCTGTCAACCCTTAAACTTACATGAAGAGGAAATTATAAAATATTGAACAAATCTACATGAGACAGACAGGCATACAGAAGTTCCCTCTAGTTCTAAATTCCTTAGTTCCTGCTCTGTGTTCTTGGCTTGCCTTTTTCAGAGCAACACAATGATATCTATTTACTTATTTTAATGTATTATTTATATTTTCAGATCTTGATTTAGAGGAATTGGTATTGATGCCCTGATTTAATTAGAATAGGACTTTGTAATAGCTCAATAAAAATTAAATTATAAGCCATTCATTATTCCTTGGGAAATATTAAGATTTATTAGCAATGCCTCCAGAATCAAGTATTTTAAAGCAAGTACTTTTTAGAGTTTAACTGGGGAACATTGGTTTGTTTAATTTAGGCTGTAATTATGCTGAGTAGTTTTTTTGCTTGAATTAAACTGTCTTAATTTGGAGCCATATTTCCACATGTATACCACTGCACATTTCTTGATAAGCATACTCTAAAAGAAATCCTCAATTCTTTCTTGGAATCCAGTGAATCTCATGAGACATTAATTTTGTTTCCAGAATTGTTGCAAAAAAGGAGGCAAAGGGAAGCTGAAGCTGATTTTTGTTATCAAATTTCAGTAAAAGTATGGAATGATGATATTTCATTCTTTGGCATAAAGTATTTAATTCCTGCTCTATTGATGGGAGTTGTGATAATCTTATTTCATTAGGAATATCTGAAGAAATTAATTTTTTCTTATATAAATATTGCAAAATTGACAAGCTAAGAGTCCTTACCTAGATTGGCTACTGCTTGAGCACTGCCTACTGACACGCTTTCATAGCCCTAGCTTGGTTTTGACTGTTTCTAGAGCCACTACAGTCTTTGTAGTACCAAAAGTTGATGCTAGTTTTTAAAGTGTATTTGCAAAACTTTCCTCAAACTTAAAAGTTTCATTTAGTTTTTAAAACTAGAGATGTTCTATTAGTAGCATAACATTTTTTTTATCTTCCTCTCTATTGTCCTTGCTTTTTATTAGTGGAAGCAAACCACTGGAGGGTTTGTATTTTGTTTATACTTTTTTCTTTCTCAATGGCATTTCAAGACTTCTACCTCCAAAAAGATGTACTGTCAGATAGGAGCAGAGAAAAGTGATAAGAAAGCAATGAAAGGAATTCTGAATGCTTTTTAGTATGTTGCATTCAATTGCGGGGAAAATGTCAGAATGGGAGGGAGTATAAAAGTAATGAAAATCTTTTGGAGCACGTTTTGTTAGGTTTTGGGGACAAGCTTGAAAGGAAATTTTATCTTTTGGAGATAGGACAATTATTGGGGAGTTTTTAACAGAAATACTTACCTCTTCCTTCTTCCTCTCCACATTATGTTTTAGCACTTTCAGAGACTCAAGAAAAGAGAGCACAGAGCCCCAAAGATCTTGTTTCTAGTCTTGCTTAATAGAGAGGAATTGCTGGACTGTTTGAAAAAGCTAGCTCTTCTGTTCGACCAGTGAATCTCCTTGCAAGGGAGATCATGTATGAAATTTTAGCCTTTGGGGAACAACAGGTTGCTGTAGAGAAAACTTCTGAGTTTACTTTGAACTCCTGTTTTTATGTAGTTTATCAGAGTGCAGTTCTGCTGTTTCATGGGGTAATGGGCTCTGATAGCAAATTGCCGTTAGAAGCAACCATTTAGCAATATTCATTACCACAGACAGCAAAAATATGAATAGCAATGCCAGCAAGTTTCTGTGCACTCTTTCTGACATTATTCATTAAATACAGCATATTTTCTCACAATTGGTCAATTACTGCTGTTAACAAATGGCTTATCACGACATTAATCTGCATTAATAGGGTCTTGTGTGAGAACTGGCAGAGATAACAATTTCTCAATCTTTCTAGGTTTCAGTAATCCCCCTGTGTCATGAAATTTACAATTTTCTGGATTGAAAAAATGGGGAGGACTTTCACAGGTGTGACTATGAGAAGTATCTGGTAGTACTTCACTAGGCCCATACATACATGGCATTATTCTTTATTCAAAATTGTCTGTTGCTCACAAGGCTTTCTGGAGTGGTTTAACTACCTGAAAATATTGGAGAAAAATCTCTTGTGGTTGGGCTGATGGAAGAGGTTGATCCAACAGTTCTAGGTATCTCATTTCTGAAGTTTACAAATACTCAGGTCTTCTTAAGGATTATAATGAGGAGTGTTAGCATAGATAGGACTTGCTATTTAATAATAATATTTAGTGTTTGAAAATGACTCAGATTCCTGAGCAACTGCCAAAGTATGATGAAGGTGCTCAGTGCAGACTAAAAGGTACTAAAGGAGACAGGCAAAGAACAATTTAGCCAAAAGCTGCTTGGTACCCCGGAATCTATTGCTGATATGTCTAAACAAACTCTCTTCATTTTCCCTGTTAATTATCCTCTTAATTTCGAAGTGGATGCTAAGGAGGACAGTGTTTGGTGTATGCTTCATGGCATAGAAACAGGTACCAAGCCAAGAGAAATCACAACTCTGCTGAATGCTGAGGAAATAGACAAGGAGTGGCAAGAAGAATCCCTGGCCCAAACCCACAGGTTACTTTAAACACTGCTTTCACTGGTGTGCACTTGCATACCTGGGGGGATCCTCATTCCAGAGACATCTGCTCTGAAGTCACCCATATGCATATGGACTCATGCCCATACAGAAGAATAGAAATCCTTATAGGAGAAGGGGAGTGAAGAATGAAGTTTGTGCTTTTTATTGCCTAATCCCACCACCCAGCTACAGATATGCTTAGTGGTAAAAGTTCAGCATGATGCTTCATCATGCAGTAAGAACAAGGACTCTGAGCATGACACAACGTGTCAAAATTTAAGACTCAAAGCCAGCTAAAGTCACACAGTTGCTTTGGCAGAAGCAGTGGGCACTGTGTATGTAATCTCCTCCTCAGTACTCCACAAAGAGAATTCAAATCCATCCCCACCTAGTTTGGGGAGGGAGCAAAAGTAATAGAGAAGGAGATGATCTGTAGGAATCATTTTAATAGTATTTCCCATGTCTCCTGAGGATTTTTTTTTACTCTGTTGAAAAGACAAGACATTATGCAGATAGTTGGAAAAATAGCATTCTCATGCATATAAGATAACTGCAGAGATGAAGATGCTGAACAATCACTATGCAGCCAAGGGCACAAGTGTGTGATGTTCTCCATTGGACTGTCCTGTGAAATGTGAATTGTTTGAAGGCTGTGGGAAAGCTTTGAACTGGTTGCATTGGATGAAAAGAATGACTCCTCACATATTACCTCCACATAGTGCATTTATGTACTCCTGACAGAAAACAGATTTTAGGCTGGGAGTTTTAGCAAGTCCAATATTAAAGCCAGTGTTGTTTAATTTATTCATCGATAACTTGGATGAAGGGGCATATACCTCCTCAGTAACTTTGCTGATGTCACAAAGTTGGGAGGAACGCCCCATACCTCACAGTTCTGTGCTGCCCTTCAGAAGGACCCTGACAGGTTGGAGAGATGGGCAGAGAATCACAGAGTCAATAGGATTGGAAGGAACCTCTGAAGATCACCTAATCCAAATTCCCAGGCAGAGTCACCTAGAGCGAGTTATGCAGGAGGTCATACGATCTATTCAAAATAGGATCTGTTACAACTGTCAGCTATGCTACTGTTTTTGTGCATCAGTGCAGATGCCATATTGTGAAGAGTTCAGAGATAACCCAACAGGGATATGATTTACATTTGAAGTAGATACCTCTTAATTAGATGATTCCCAAGCAGGTTGACAAAACCTTCATTAGTAGCCCTTCAACCCTAAGTCATGTGGGCTCATCAGATGGGTTTAATAAAGAATCATAAATTGAAGGCAGTAGAAGGAAACATGGATATTTGTGCACCATGGTGGCCTGAAACCCTCTCTGAATATGGTTCTTCCTCCTTACTAACAAAACGGTTTTTTGTATAAAAAATACTTCTCCTGAGAGATGACAATAGACAGAGTGTGAATACCCTTTTTAACAGCATTGTGAAGCAATCAGGTGAATCTTGCAGCCTGTCTGTGCAGCAGCTTGACTGTGATATGATGATGGAAATAGGGAAACAGTTATGTCTGTGGGTGAAAAGAGACAACACTTTTAAGAAATGATAAGGAAACAGGTGCCTAGATCCTGAAATTTTGGGCTGATATGCTAACTGCAAAATCTGAATCTTGATTTGCTAGCAAATGAGTGTTCTTACTGGCAGGAGTACTCAGAAAAACTCATAATGTAAAAAACATCACTCTATATTTTATCCTCTAGAAAGCCTAAGGGATTTGAGGTCTCTAGAAATTGAAACTGAAATTGAAAAGTCTCAGGTATCAATATGTGCAAAATACAGAAATAAGATAATAAAAGTGCAAGGTGCAGGGCAACTTCTCTTACAACTGCATTACCAGCCAGTCTTATCAAAGCACTAGTGATTTAAAAGACATTTGATTCTTTTGAGGGGAATGCCTCCTTTTTTGGGCTCTCTGTCACGATTGTCCCTTTCAGGATTTAGGTCTCTAGCAAGAAAATTACATTTTTGAATTCATTATAGGGTTTCTCTTGCTTCATTGAAAAAAGAAAGTGAAGACAAGGTTTGTATTTATATTATGGTTATTTAAAAACAAAGAAAGTTTTTCTACTTTGTGGAACTTTTCACTTTAAAACAGCAGGGAATCCTTTCCTATGCAACATCCTTATATGAAATGTTGACACATAGTACTCTTTGATCACTTCTACATGACACTCAGTATAACTAAGTATTTGTATCCTCCTAATTTTATCTGTTACTGTAAATAAGATAACCACACTGCTTAGGGAGGAAATGAAGGTGTGAAGCTTCCGGTTTTTCTGGTCAGGATATCGGGGATCAAAGCCGGAAACACAGCTTCTAGAAGATTTCTGTTGACATCATGTCACCTCTTTGAGTCAGAACACAGTGCAGTGGAAAAGCAGCATACACACAAGACTGTCATATTGAATCTATAGAAAACAGCTTCTGTGAGAAACTAAGCCTGCCTTAGGAAATTCTTGGAGGCACTTGTGATACTGACTGCACTTTCATGCTTTCTGCATCTAATCAATTAATTTTTTTCTTGAGATTTTCAGTCTCCATTTGTTCCCAGCAGATAACAACACATCATCTCCTGAACACACTGGCTCCCTGTAGGCCTCACTGCTAAGGTGAATATGCTTAATACGACTTACTGAGAAGAGAGCTTCCACACTGCTGTCTGAGGTTACTTATCCCATGCTCACACAGCAAGAAGGTTATGTGGGACCGAGCTCTGTACAGGTCACATTCTCCCAGTGCTAAGGACCCTTATTTCCATGGAGATTTTTATAGAGCTGTTTGGAGAACTACAGCATATCCACTACCACAGACAGTGACTAACACAAAACTGCTTTAATGGAGACAGATTTGCAATAATCCAGGCATAGTAGTTTTCTTTCACAAGGAATAATGAGCAAGAATTCAATGCAACTGTTTGCAATGGCCGTGAGAAGAACTTCTCTGACTGCTATGGCAGTTTGGAGTATAAGTCAGCCCAGTTAATGTACCAGGAAACGGGTAATAAAAATTTCAAGTGTGCTGTCACTGAGTCAGTGGAGTTAGCAGACAATCATCAGTCTCAATTTCACTGTGTCCTTAGCAGTGCATAGTATTAAGTCTTTCAGTGGGAGGGATCCAGACTGCTCAGCTGCATGCCCTTGACCCTCAGCTGCAGAAATAGCTTTTGTTAGAAGTCAGAGCCTGTTCTTTGAGATTGGATGGATTTGTGTTCTTCCAAATATTAAATTTTCATGTTTCTGTGGGTTTTGATGGAGACATCTGTCTCACGTTGGGTTCTGGTGGCTCTAAGGAAGAGCATAGCACTGATTCCATTGTGGTCCTTTCCCTGCTTACGCTCAGGAATACCTCTTAGTAAGAAATACTAAATCCTTCTGTGCAACTGTGTTTTTATTTATAAACTGATTTCTATGCAACAGGTAGTTATTAGCTCTTTATTTACATATGAATGAATGAATGAATGAATGAATAAATAAATAAATAAAACACTTAAGGGAGCACTGACAAAAGGTTGTTTGCATGATGAGAGAATCCTGATCACAGAACTGAGGTGAGCATCCACTGTGTCAGGCCCAGGTTCAATGTGAGAGAACACCTACCTACCTGTTGGCAAACTGTGGAGGGGATACACTGGAGCAGTGGGGGAGCAGTGTGGCACACCCAAGCAAGGACAAAGATCAGGTACTTGATCTTTGAAGGCCTTCACAAAATATTTTTCATATATTAGCTCTGTCATAAACCTAGGAAATTTTTATGCTACCCTCTGCTTTAGAGATTAGAATACCTGTATTTGTTCCTGGTTTGTAAACGTATTTTTTAGTTTTCCTTTTTACTGAGCTTAAATAATTACTTTTTCTCCTATATTTCTACAAGAGCAGCCATACCCTCCATCCGTGCACACTTTGCTTGGACAAACTGTTGCCATTTCCTAAAACAACTGCTCCTTTCCCTTCAGGAACAGTCTTTGATCAAATTTAAGCAATTCTTTCCTCAACAAAGACTGAATAGAATCACATTTTTTCTGGTATAGCTTTTTATGATGTAAACATACAATACCAATTTGTTTCACTGGAAATACTTTACCACGTACATACAATGAATTGAGCTTATCATGCTCAGAGTCACATTTCTTGATATTTGCAGTGATAACACTCCACAACTGCTGTGCTTTCTTTTTGTTTGTTTAAAAATATGATTCTCCACTTAATAGCAGAATTGTAATTCTGCTACAGGGCCTAGAAGCACAGCACTGTGAAACACTTTTTTCAACACTTCTGGAACTTATCAGCAGCATAGTCTTCCTATTAAAAGTCTCTAGACCTTCATTTATGTTAACAATTATTCAATTTTTGTCACTAGAAAATAACTTTCTTCTCTTTATGTCCTGTTAATTCAAATATTACATTTGACTCCTTTAGAAATGTAATCACCAGCAATCTTCCCCTCATTGTAGATAGCTATTAACATTTTACAGTTTTTCTGTATTTCCTGCACCTTGAATAATAATTTTTCATCTGAGACCATGTTGATCGATTTCCTTAAGTCTGATGGATTAAATTTTACCTAATTTCCCTAGAAAATCACCTACCTGGCAAATAAGATTATGTTATTTGTCATGGTGTTTTATGTATGATATTCATCAATTCATATTTTTCCTGATTGAGATCATGCCTTGTAGTTGTCAATATCACTTCCCCCCTCCAGTAAATAAAGCCACCACATTATGATTCTTGATTTGCATGTTTCTGCCTCTGATTTGACATGAACTGGAACTTTTTCTATATCACTTTCTGTTTCTTTAGTGTCATCTCCATAATTTCTGACCAGTTTATCCTGTTCAGTGGAATGTCCAGTCATGCTTACTATGCTTTTATGTTTTGCTTAATGTTTACCATCATCCATTTGTATGTCCTGCATCAAGACTTGTGGTTCTTCCTTCCAATTGTTTGTTGCCCTTTGTTCTATGTGATAAATACAACAGCTGTTTGTCTCTGACTATGTGTTGAGTTTGTATTGTCAGACTAACTGCATCAACCACCTGGCTAATGCTCCCATCTGGCATCCTTCTGGCCCTTGCTCATCTCTGTGCAAAAATCCATTGAGCTAATGAAGGACCTAGACCTTCAACTGATTCTCTGCAAAGCCTTTCTGCTCAGCCTGGTCTGTTAAAATGAATGCAGGTTTCAGAGAATCTCTCACCCATAATGTTTAAAAGTTTTGGAAGAAGGTATGTTTTTCTGATTACTTCATGGCTTATTTCTGTGAGTAAGTCTTGTTCTGAATCCTGTCAACAGTCACAGGAATAAATGTAGAAATCCAAATAGTATGTCTGGATTGTTTTAATTTTGCATTTTCTTCTCCCACTTCTAATTAATGAAAATACGAAATCACTGCTGAAAACCAAGTAAAAACTGCTCTTGGCTTATGCTCTAGACCTTAACATTTTCTAGCAAGTAACATATGGGAAAAACATTGGAAGAAAAAAAAAATGCTGCTGTCTTTGAAGTAACATATGACATTCTTTGTCCAAACAAATCTATGTAAATGCTACCAACCCCTGTCTACTCTAGAAATGCAGGATTGCTTTCAAAGTACACTGTCTTTGGCTCAGAAATCACAAGATGCTGTTCAGGAAGGCAAGGTTGATAATAATGGAAAGGGTTGTTTTAGCAAGCAAAGGAAGTACGTGTATATAGGAAGAAGTTGCAAATATACAGAAGAGAGAAGCCAGACTGGCTCCTTCATCTTTTGCTTAACACAACCCTGAATTTCTTTGCAGAAAGCCCTTGAGCTTTGCAAGCAATAAAGCAGATTCTGCTCTTAATTGTTTCTTTCTGTTCACTGCAATGAGGAGGCAGTGATAAAATTAATTCTTAAAACTACCTGGATCTGGAATTGTAAGAATCAGAATTGCATTGATTTGAACGACATGACTTTTTTTAAAAAATACGAAGGCTGGCAAAATTTTAAAGAAAAATTTAGAGAAAGAACCCTTCTCTCTCAATGACTTAATAACTGTGCTTGTCCTCATGGGAACTGCAAATCAGCCTCATGTTCCTGGTATGCTGCTGTCTGTTTCTCTGCTGCTGTGGGGTTTCTCCTACTGTTACTCAGAAGAGAAAAGAATAAAGGTGATGGAGAAATTTCACTCACTCCTAGCAGTCCTTATTCATTTAAAAAATTTGTGCTTGAGTGTTGGTAACCCCGTAAAACCAAATTTGTATGCCCAAATTTCTTCAAACTTTCTCTCCATCTCAATATGCACTACTCCCCAAAATCACTACCCATAAACATTTTCAGTATCCCACAGTTCTTTTCATCTGCAGCTTTCGGGTCAGAAGAAGGACAGACTTCTGAGCCATCTGTGGGACTCCTGACTCCTTGATATTACCAGGGACTGTGGTTAACAGGTTGCCCTCATGTTGTAGCTTATTCCTCTTTTGAGACAGGAAAAATGTGTTCTGGAACTATATTCCCAGACCGTTTCATTCACAAATCTTTACTGTCTTGGACAGAGATTTAAAGGACTAAAGTGGCAATACACCAAAGCTGCAGCAAAACGTGAAATTCCCTAGTTCCCAGAAAGCAGCTGTGCTTAAAGGCTGTCAGCCAGCAAAGCATTTTTCTTTTTGCAAAACTGTGTATTTCCAACAATTCACTCTGCCCTGGACAACTCAAATTAAAGACTCCCTGTCATTCTGTTGCCATCTCAATTATGCATCCTCAGATCAAAGCCAGCATTGATGTGGATGCATCCAGATAAAAACAGATTGCACCTTCATTTATAACGTGAAATATTTATCTTTTGCTTTTATGGAAATGCTTTGTATTTGAGATATGATACCAAGCACACTGAAAAAGTTAATGGGCTTCAACTAATTATCTTGTGTTTCTCCTCCTTGTTCAGTTCCAACATTTTAATTCTCTAAAGCTATCCATTTCATTGCTTTATCACTTCTAGCACAACAAGGCATTCCAGGTCATAATTTGGACCCGTGAGCCTAAAGGGATTTCCCAGCACATCATCTCCCAATAGATAAACCCTGAAGGGTTCAAATGTGTATCCAAGTGCATCCAAAAATCTTTGGAAGAGAAATCTCATTAGAACAGACTTCCTTTGATTTTCTTTCATTCCTGGTTGGCTTTGAAGCAGCATCATTCATGGCTTTGTTTCCAAGTGTGCTTTCTCCCCCCAACATTTCTGTTTGTAGTTCTGAGGGAAACTCGGAATATAGCAGAATAATACAAATATTCATGAGAAAAAGAACCTAATTTTTTTGAGAAAATCAAATAGTAGAGCTAGTCCAAGCACCGGTTAAAATGTAATGCTGGTGCCTGATCATTACCTGACTTGACCTCTCCTCTCTCTTGTTCTGTTTGTCATGTGCTTGGAAATCATGGTCAGCCGGTGGAGAACTTACTTGTTTTAATGAAAAACATGGCAATTTCCAGTTTCTAAATTAGTTCACCAAATACACCAAATGCATTTCTAATCAAAAAGATTTAATATAGTTCTGTATTTGTCATTTAGCTATTTAAGTTTCATTGATTATTTATAAATTAAATCAGATTATGCTTTTCAAATCCTTTAGCACTTTGAATAATCTGAATGTTCATACAAATACATGAATATTTGTGGAAGTAAAACACAAAATTCAATGAGAAAAACAATACCAGTAGCATTACAGTACAAATTCTTAATTTATCACAAGCCAAGTTGTTCTTGATTACACATTCATCCTGTTTTATTTCACAGTAATGGAAAATACTTCAAGGAATGTGTTGCTAAAAGGTAAGTGAAAGACACCTTGGCTATTCCTTTTTATGAAAATTTCAACTTCCTCTGTTGAGGCCTTTATTTATTCATTAGAATAATTGCACTTACCACATTTCTCCTGAACTTCCATTGGAAACTTGCTGTCTAAAGCTTTTCAACAAAACCTCAAAGCTTATTTAAATTTCTGTAAAATTATTACTAATGTATTTTCTTTTAATGTCACTAGAACAATCACATTTGTCATTATATTTGTATATGAATATCACTTTCTTGTTAAAATTGTATAGCGAAAATCTCTAGATATCAGAAGTAATTCTTGAATCAGTTAATAATCTTAAAAGATAAACCAACATTTTAAGATGCAGTTCATAAGTCATAATTTCCTTTAACTTCATAATATTCCGTGAAGGTATAGGAAAATGTGGACAGAAATGGACTTTAGCTCAGTGTTTTGCAATGTTTCTGGAAATGTTTTGAGGTGAGAGTTTGGTCATTTGTGGATCCAAGCCAGAGATTACCCTCTTGAAATTTCACGTCCAACAGCACCCATTCTGTACAGAAAAGAGTGCTCCAAATAAAGGCCCAAAATGCTTTTACACAAATGATTCCTAATGAAAGCTCCAGCAAAATGGACCTATTCCTGCCATCAGCCTTCTTCTTTAGGGGCTGACATAATTCATCCTGCTTCTCATCTGCTGCCCCTCATTATCCAGGTAGCCTGATATGCCACGTTACACTCTTAGGAGAAGTATCCCTATCAAAAGCACACTCCCCAGATCAGAGCTGTTTCTTTTGATTTTCTTTCTGACTCGCTGACATTTGCAGAGATGTGCCAGTGCATCTGAATCCAAAAACAAGAAGGTAGAAAACACATGAGGTTACTTTTGCCTTTCATCTCTTCAGTCTTTGTAGTCAGAAAAAATTTCTATTACATTGGCCTTTCTTTTCTTCTTCTTTATCTTCTTTTAATTTTTCTTTCATTTATCCTGATCTTATTAAGGTTGCTCATCTCTTTCTTGAGTCCTTCCAGCAGAGTTCTTAGCAAGTCTCCTCATGACGTGAGTGCTATGTAAAACATCCTTTAGCACTTTGTCGCTTGAGTTGCTCTGAACTGCATTCCTGTTACATCAAGATGCACTTGAAGTTGGAGACGCAATTTTAAAACACTGCTGAAAAGAATTATTTTTCTCAAACTCAGGTGTGCCTTCGGAGGGTGTTGTGATCTCCTTACTCCATCTCGGAGTTTATCCTTTTTCAGTCTATGATACAGAGATTGCTTTCTGTCCTGTGCTGTAGTAATGAACTAGCAGTTGTATTATGATTCCCTGCCTTTTTCTGCACTAAAAGTTGCTAAGTTAGTCTAGGGTTATCTGGTAGTTTTGGCTAGAGCCTAAAATAAAGCTTTGTACTATTGCATCAAACTGACAGAGATTACCAGCATACAATTAGCAGTCATCTATCTATGCATTAAATATCTGTGTTTATAGAGGGTACTGACTTCTGATGATTCATCAGTCTAGTTTAATCTATGATTAGTATCTGTGTAGGTTTAACTACACCTACATGCAGATCATGCTTGCAGCATTTGTTTCTGGGAGGATGAGAGATTCTGAGCAGAATAATTCCATTTGAGGCCATGGTGTTAGCAGTCCCAGTAGACAAGTTCATGCTTCACACAATGAGGCCAAGGAGGGCAGGCAGCTTATGGGCAGACAGTTCTAACTCTCAGAGATTTCTAGGCAGAACAAGCAGTTAACTGAAATCTGGGGAACAGACCTGCATCTCCTTCTAGCCCTTCAGACTCTGTTCTTCCCAGCACTTCCTACTCTGTGTAAAATGCATAGGGCAGTTGCAGCATCCTAAAATCTCCTTTTGTCCATTATAATGAAAGTCAGGAAACTGCTGTTAATACAAATTTTGATCTGGCTCCCCCCCACCCCCCCCCCTCAATTACTGAATCAAAAAAATGCCATACAACAGGATTTTAAAGCTATAAGTAAATCTTATTCGTTAGTAGATTGTCAGCTGCATTTGTTTGAGGCTGTGAAATGAGCAACATATACTTACAGAGGTGTCCCAAGCAGTGGTTATGGTTAACTGAATTTCATATCCCACAGCAATTAATTTTGCAACATTCAGGTCTGTATCATGACTCTAAAATCTCCTCCGGGAGGTGGAGGAAGTTTTCAGTTATGGCTGAGTAAAAAAGAGGTCACAAGAAGTAGTGTTTGCTGTGCTGCTCTGAAAGTCATAGGATTTATTTAAAGGTTGTTATTAGTCTGTTAGATTTCAGCTGGACGACTGAACTCTTCTGTCACTGTCTGGGCTTCAGCTTGGGCAGCAAAGAGCCCAACAATCCTAACCACTTGAGAATGGTCTGTAAAACTGCTGTGTGATCTGCTACCTCTAAATAGGTGTAAGAACAAACCCATTGGTTGCTTTGGGATGCCCATTGTTTCGTGTGACATGGACAGTCATCTCTGATTCCCAGTTCTGACCCTTGCTCCTTTGTTTGAGCAGTCGTTTGTGTTTTGTTTTCTCTGCTCTTACTCTTCTCTTCTGGAGCCAGACTCTTGGCAGCAATCCTGTACTTCCTGCAAAACAGTTTTTGTGACCATATTTGACTAATTTTTCTGATACTTAAAAATGCTATTGCTTTGTTTTTCAACTTTGCTTCTGCTTCAACTTCTCAGTTACTGAACTTTCTTTCACATGGTGTTGATACTGGAGTGTCTCCCAGCTTCATGGCTGTAACCTGGTCCCAAGCGCCGGGATACACTCTGCTGGATCCCTGCTGCAGTTTCCATAATTTAAACACGTTCCTGCACATTTACAGTTTTGAGCTGCAGATCACAAACAGAAATAAAAACCTACCGAAGTATTTAATGTTGTCCAGTGATTTTTAGTACAGCTCTTGTAAGTACAGTCCTCTGATTCTGCCTTTCCCAGAACAACTAAGCTAAAAGTCTTATTTTCCGAATGTCTCAAGAGGCTCATCTCCGGGCTGAGGTTTTCACATCTCTTTAAGAAAGGGTTCTTCTTGCTTTTATGCCTCAACTAAAACAATTAAATGACATAGTCATCTAGGAAAAGGGTGCTCACAAGTGTTGACAGAAGCTATTGAGTTCACCAGAATGGAAGCATGGAGTGGGAAGAGGAGGAATCAAAAATTCTGAATACAAGCAAAGCTGATAGGTGAGAAAAGAGATGAATTGGAAGATGGAGTATTATTTTGCAATACAGCTTTCACAATAAAGGGAAGCAATTTTAGATGTCTGGCTAACTTTTCTGAGAGGTCATACTGAGAATAAATTATAGTAGATGCAATGTTTTTATCATTTGTTTTTCTTGAAGTCAATATATGTGTGTTTTGCCAAGCTATCAATAAAACTCTCTTGACAACTTTCACACAAATAGTTCTCCTAAAATTACTATAAACTAGTAGGTAGCTGAGCCATCTTGCTGCTTTATTCTTTGTATTTGGCAGTAATTATTGGATGCGTGGATTTACTGGGAGTGTCTAGAGAATGTTTCTCCTGATTTTGCATCTAATTGTTTACCACTCGTATTGCTTAATATAACAGAAGGCTTGTGAAAAGTAGAATGCACCAGACCTTGAAGCTGTGGTTGTCCATAAAATAAAATAATGTTGTGAAGACATTCTTAGTGCTCAGTCATCAGAAGAGAAGACACAGCAGTAGTGTTACTTGTGTCTGAGTTCCAGAAAAATATTGCTTGACATTTTGTGATTATGAGAACCTATTCCAGTGTTTGAAACTGAGAGAGAGAATAGTTGCATGCATTTCATAGAGATACCTACCTGGTATCTCCTGGATATCAGCATGGCTTTAATAGTCATAAAAGCATTTTCCTGGTAGCTGGTCTGTGAAATACAAAAATATTCATTATTGAAAGAACACATAATTAACTTCAAATTAATCCTAAAACTGTAATGTATAGCTAAATAGGGTTAGTCAGCTGCAATTATTTAAGATCTATGTAATTGTAGGTGCTTCCACACTAAAATAAACAGTGTATTAGTGAAGTTGTATCTTTCTTCTATTCTTTTTTGAAGATGCAATAGAAATCTAAATGACACTATATATCTTGTGATGATAGATGAATTAAAAATATGATATCTTCATCTTTGATACCAAATGTATTTATGTAGACAAAATGTAATATTAGAACAATATCAAAATTTTTCTCTCCACCTTAAAGTGTGTAACCTAGTGCAGAAAGGAAGTGCTTGTAACCTAGTGCAGAAAGAAATTGCCTCCTAACCCTCTTGTCCTTTACCAATGTCTTGGGTAAGCAGCTGCTGCTAACCATGCTGAAGCAGATTGAATATTACATGATATTGTCTTCATGAGAAATAACCTCTTAATAGCACTCTTGACATGAAAGAGTAGTGTTAGAAACAACATTTAGAATAGAAGATGTTAATTTCTTATTCTTTCTCTGTGTTTCCTCTTCTGAAACTTTATAAATGGATCTAGCACCTTAAAAAATTATTTTAAAAAACTTCTTAAGGTACGTGTTGATGTGTTTAAATGGTGATACTTCTAAAACTTTAAGCATAATCCAGTGTGGTGCAGTTCAAATTCAGGAAAACCATTTTAGCATATGGGCTTCCAGTTGAAGATTTTTCAAGGACACCTTAGAAATTAAAAGTCCACTTTTCATTGGTGTGGTATTCACTGTCATGTGAGATTTCTAAAGAGGCATCAGCTCTCATATAGATGACAAATAAGGAATCAAAACTCAGGTGAAGCCATACTTCTGCTTACACTGAACCCTTGGCAACAAGAAGAATGCAGACGGGTAACTGCAATGTTTGGGTAGAGACAATTAGGATCTTTGGCTGAAATAATTGCAGGCTGCCTTTATTCAAGGTAGATTTCACTGTTGTGGTCTAGTCTTCAATATTTATGGAGCATTTTTAAGGTGAATAGGATAATACACAGCATTGTGTCGCTATAGTGATTGGGACTACTGCTGTGAAATAGTCTAGTATTTTTTAATAAGGGTAGTAAATTGAAAATGATCCATCAGGGATGAACCAAGACTGAAAATGAGCAACGTGAATGGTGCTCTTTAAAAAAAGAAAAAAGAGTCCTCTAAGACAAATAAACATTCACTGCCAAATCCTTATTTTATTTGCTCCCTTTGCTCTCTGTGGTGTTTATCTTTTTAAATGTCAGTTGCGTATATTATATCTTTAAAAGTTCCCATCTGTACTTTTCCTAAAGCTCAGCTGACTTTCAGTTACTGTCTGACAATGAAATTGTGGTAAGCATTTTTTGAAGCTAAACTGTACCGTTCCTGTTTTCTCAATCTGCTTGCCAGTACAGCTTAAAAAACCCCATATCTACAGGTAAAATTTACATTTCAGGTTTTGTGCCTGTAGGTCTTGTCATAGTGACAGTTACTTTGTACTAGTACTGGTGAGGCTGTAGCTCCTCAAAGAGAAGGAAAAACAGTTTTATATTCTTTGGCTGTACATGGTTATCATGGGAAAGAAATATGTTATAGTGTGGCAAATGTGAAGATTACTGATATAGTGGTTAAAAAATTACATCCTGGAGAAAGAACACTGAACCAGATTTCTTGCTTGCCATCCTTTACTCAAAAATAAGCTGAAAGCTGTTTGGTTTGATTTTGTCTTGGGTTCAATATAGTCTTAGAGGTGAAATAATATGCAGGTTCTGGAGACAAGGGCACTTCATGTAATTTCTGAATTACTGAAAGCTTATGAAAGCCTTTGCCTGATCTTCGTCTGCAGCAACAGCTTTCCTTATGGTTTTCTGGTGTTATATACCTCAGATAGTAATCCTTTCCCTCTTCAGGCTTTGATACAAGGGAAACCACAACCTGACTGAAAATACGAACAATTTGGCTCTGATATGGCTCTCATCACATAAAGATTTTTACTTGTCTTGTGGCATCTTTCTGAGGTCTTGAATGCTTGTTCAGTCCTGCCACGTTCTACCAAGCAGATCACACTGATGTATATGCCATATCATCTGCAATCACTCTGTAAAGTATAAGTTATCTGCTTCTGAGAAATCTAATATTTTTCAGTATTTTAGGTTCTTTAGTCATGTTGGTTGCATCCCTTTCATATGACTTCAGAGAAACTTTCACAGGCAAAGCTGTTGCCTACAAAAGCACCTTCTTGTCTCTGTTGGCAAAACTTTTCTTGCTACGATGTAAGCTGCAAAGTTAAAGTAGAACCATTTGGGACAATTATAGCAAAATACCTCTTTGGAATACTGATTTAAAAATAAGAGGAGATGGTGGGAAAAATGCAACCAAAGGACATAATTCAAGCCAGGTCAGCTTCTGTGATCCGTAACACTATGCTGATAATGCTTTTGACAGAGCAACTAGCAGAGTGAGTTTTATTGCATTTCTTTGACCCATTTTGAAAAAGCCTGCCCTAAAGGTAAAAGACCTAAGGGCAGCTGAGTCTAAGACAGCTGAACTGACCAAAAAAGATTCATGTAAAGTCTTAACTGGAAAATTTTTCATGTGATAAAGTTGTGTGGCCTTTTCTTAAAAAATACATATACAAATCCATAAACAAATGAATGGATCTCTTCAACTAGTTCTGAGTACCTTTCTTTTGATACATCAAGCTATATGAGTCAGTTATTAATTTTCAAGTATTTATCAAAGTTGTCATATGAAGTGATGAGGTAATTTTCTAGCATGAACCAAAGTTTACAGACAAAATTATGAGACTTCACGGGAAGCTGTTGACACATGAGAAGCTGATGCCCCAGGGTTTATAAGCAGGAGTAAGTCATTAGCAAAGTTTTTATAAAGCAATATCCCTAGCTAATTAGAACTCTCCTACTTATATTTGCCTGACAAGGGAAGTAAGGAAGAGTAGAATAAAATAAACACCAGTGAAATGAGGAAATTAGAAGAGTGATTGTTAAAAGTTTTTAATCAAACCGTTTAGTAGTTCTTTTTCAAGCAGCACCGGTATTAGGCTTCCCTGTGCTAACTGCATTTATCGAAGCAGCATTAAATGTCTCAGATCCAACCATGAATGTTGGGCCAGGGGGAACATTCATGGATGTGTGGATACAAGGCTTCACTTCAGCCTGACTCAGTGTTTCAGTTGGTTTCCTTTCTCTGTTTATCTGCATTATCTGTTAAGGTCAAATGCCCTCTGTCATGTCTGTCACTGTGGGCAGTGCAAGAAGTGCTGCACAGAGCTAGGCCTCTCCCAGAATTAGCCCAGGTAGGGTATGGTCAAAGTGGCTACAGTCTCCTTCTGTTCCTGAAAGCCCTTCTCAGTGAGTGCATTGCAGCCAAGTGCAATGGGCAAGCCATTTGGGTCTGTCAAGTGCTGGCTGATAAATGGCAGTTCCCTTTACAGACTACAAGTGATCACTTCTTCATTGCAGGCCTTTGATGAAGTGCACTGGCAAAGCAAAGATGGGAGATGATACCACCTCTAACTGAGCTCTGAAATCTGCCATTTATCTGTGCCCTTGCTGCAGGTCACCAGCAAACCTTTCCTCAGGCAGCTGATGTGTTGCTGATGTTGCACAGGGGCCTCATGCTGGAGTAGGTACAGAAATCACCTTAGTTTAAAACAGATTATGTCTGTCTTTTCTTATGACAAGCACTCATTAAGAGCTAATTGTTACTACTGGTTTGAAAATAGATTAATGACTTTCATTTTTAAGGAGCTCTTCTAGAGTCCAGTCATTCAGCTAAAATGTATTTTTTTCTTCTGTATGAAGTGTAAAGAGAAAATATGTTTCATGTCCAGAAATATACAGACATAGTTTGTATTTTCTGTGGAGTCTCACTTGATACTGTTCACAGATACTATTGTTTCTCTGTCTCTTTCCTATATTTTTGCCATAAATTTAGTATTTGTGAGAAAAGCAAGATAATCTGCATGTGCAGTTCTAGTCTCTCTGTGTATAATTCTGTGCCTTATTAATGAACTAAGGCAGGACCAAACCTCACAGTGGCACTCGTAGTCCCTTTGCCAACACTGAAGATTTCTGCTAGATTAACCAAAAAATGGTTTTAGTTACTCTTTGACACGGATAGCGGTGCTTCTACTCCTCACTGGCCTACTCTGCTGACCTGCTAAATTCTATCTGTTTATCTTTAAAAGAGTCCATAACTGGAACAGACCTTAGACTGATATGTACTGACCCAAAGGATTGTAGCAAAAGGCTTTTCTGTCAGGGAGGGCGAAACAGGGCTGCACATTTTAATATAAAAAGGGAAGGTCTCATAGAGAAATAGGTGGAATTTTGTTCTTCAAGCATTCTGTGATACAGTTACCCATCTAAAACAGTAGAACCTCTCACAAGATTTCCTAAAGGGTAAATTAATTAATCATAATGGCCTTGTATTCTCTAGCCACAGAATTTATTTTCTGTCATACATCCATACATTTCAGTACCAGATTTGGTACAACTGCAACCGATCCAATTGCAGGTAATGCAGTTGTATTTCTATTACTTATTAATTGTATATTTGCAAGTGAGGAAAGTGAAAATCAATTCTATCTGGTCTGATTCTGCAGAAAGCCTGAAAGTAAGTTGGAGAACTGAAAATTGACCTGTTTCTCTCAGTGGGAAAGACTGTGAACTTTGTAATTACTTGTCTTGGAATCAGTGCTATGATAAACACCAACAGGTCATACACCAATAAATATGATAATCTGTAAGTAACAGTGGGTGTATTTGCAGATGAGATAGAGGTGAGTCTGAGACACAGAATAAAATTAATTTGGCAGTAGAATTTAAAGTTTGAAGTAAACACAGTTTTGTCTCCCATAGCTAGTGAGTAGAAATGCCTCAGCATTTTTTTTTTTGAGTAACTGGAGTTTTTACATGGTGTCTATCCCTTTAGTACTTGAATAAGAATGTAAAACGCCTGTACTAGCCAGATCTGGGCGCCTGGGGTGACAATAAGAACTGGGTTAACCCAGATGCAATAAAAACTCCCCAGTGCACTCTTCCAGCATCCAACAAGATTTGGCTCAAGAACTTCATAATCTGGAAGTAGTATCTTTGTATTTATTAAATCATTATAGATGTTTATTCTGGGATTTAGTCCAATTAATTGCCTTCTGAGTCTTTGTAAATGCATAGTAGCTGCCATTTCTCTGACAGTGACTTCAGTAGCTTAACTATGTGAGAAGAAAACTGCTGTTTCTTCTGTACCTGCAGCCCACTATTTTCCTTTGATTTCTCTGGTTCTATTAGAAAAGAGAGAAAATTCTTTCATGTGCATCAGCCTCAGGCCTATGAGCCTAATATGTCAGTACATCTTCTTTCTGACCTGTAATCACCAGTTACATGAGCTCAGGATGATGACAAGTCTGTACTGTCTGTGCCAGGTTCTCCTCTTCAGTGGGTACTGTTTCACAGTGCATATCAGTGCTAACACAGAGACTCTTCCACATAATGATGCTTATTCCTAGTTTGAAATGTATCCCCTATATATGAGGACCAAACTCTCAAGTAGAGAGTGCAAATCATGCCGAGTTGTGCAATGATATTTTACTCTGTGCATGGAAGTGATATGTGAGACCATTTTCCTTGTGACTTACAAATAAGTCACTTAGATGGCAAGTTTAATCTGGAGGTATTTTTATTGCATGATGTTGTTTAAATAATGAAAGTGGCTTAATGGGAGATGCATTTAATAAACTGAATTTCAAAGTAAGTTTGAAATCCTGTAGATTGGGTTTTATTTCAGTTAATAACAATACTAGTTCAGTTTCTGTGCTGCATCATAATACGGAGATGAGAATTCTGTTCGATATTGCAGTGGATATTGAAAGATGATTGATGGCATTAATTTTTCTGCTGCTTCACTGCATGCCAACTCTATTAATTGCTAATTGTTTTAATATACACCTCCATGTATTTGAAATTGGTGTAGGGGCATGGTTGTCCTAAAGTGATGGGTAGTGAATGCTCTGAAGGCAACTATGACTCTTTAATTTACTAGGTCAGATAAGGGCTTAGGTGTTGCTTTCTAAATTGCAGCATTTTACACTTGGTGTCCAGCTATTCCATTGTCTGACCCAGAAAGCTTGTTAATCCTGATGACTTCCAATTTACTACACAATGAGTATCAGGCTTAAGAAGCAAAGTCTGGTGGAGCAGGACTTGTTTATTCAACCCTCAGCTTCCACTAGCAATGTAACTCATTGCCATTAGACTGGCTCTGCTCTCCATAGCTCAGGGCTGGCAGGGGCTTACATTGCTCTTCTTCCCATTTCAGGCTCTGGCTCCTTAATGGTCCATGTCTGACTCACTAAATAGACGTTCCAGCCATGCATTTATATGGCTGACAGCCAAAGACAGATTGCTCTCTAGATGACAGGGCTTTGACTGGATGCTGCCATTCTTTGAGTTGCTTAGCTTCAGACAAACTGGTCAGAAAATGCCAACAAATTAAAAGTAGGAGCACAATTCTTTGTTGTGCTCTTGCTAGCAATAATAATGCAAAATATTTTACATCAGTTCCCATCTGGTGTAATTTTCATTTTCTGTGCTTTTTGCACTGGAGCAAATGAGAAAGGTAGAATATGTTACAGAATTGGGTCATGGATAATTCTGATTCAGTTAACTTTGTGTTCATTTCTAACTGTGTGGTTCATTAGCAGTGGCTTACTGTCAGTTTGTCCCATTACTCAGGGCGGTGGAGTGTGATGGATTCTATGCTTATCCCATGATAGAAGATGGGAAATCAAGAGATAAACTCCATGCAGATTAAGAGAGCATGTAAATAAGAACAGAAGAATTTTTTAATCAAGTAATCTTTCAGATGTTTATGTCAGTATTTATCTTAAAATAGCCAATTGATTTGTCCTTGCAAAAAGATTGCTCCTACTACTTATCCTTCAAAGTACAAAAAGAAAAAAAATTCATTTTTCCAGTTCTAATTTGAATGATAAGGGAGAAAATTAGAGCAAAAAAAATTTTTGCTAATCTTTCTCCCACAGTGCCAAAGTCTTGTGTTTTTCTTAAAATAAATATCCTTGGTTTTATCTTTTTTGACTAGATAATAAGAAAAACTGCTGTGAATTCAGCCCTCTGTCCTCCTCAGAACAGCCCCTGAATTTCTGGGTGTCTTTTTAAAAAACCCAGGAGCTGGTTCAGTGTTGAGGTGATCATGAGAGTGTCTTCCCGAAGTGCAAGGGAAAGCATAAGAGCCCAGACATATAATCTGTGTAAAAGTAGAAGATACATTTTTCAGATTCCATGTCCTCAGTTTTGTCAATATTTCCACTGGGAAAAACAGTATATGTGTAGAAGCTCTCATCTGTGTATCCGTCCATGTGCTCCAGACATCCCAGACTAACCATGCACAGGCACACAGGCCATGTATTGTCTGGATAGAATGACACTTGATTACAAGAGCAGTGATCCCAGAGTCTGATCCAGGCACTGGGGCCATTTGTCAGGAAAGCCAGCAGATGGCTGCAATAGGTAAAGAGTATACTACCACTAAAGCAGGATCTGGTGTTCAAACCAGTAATGCTGGCAGAAGTGCTGCTCAGGTCAGTGAATTAAAACAAAATTAAATGCTGCATTCTTCTACTTTTCAGTCTCTATCATGTCCTTTTCTTCACATGTCAAAACTAAAGGAAAATATTTTGTCCATTACCAAAGAAATGTAAACTCTGGATTAACAAAGTAGAAGTAAATGCGTCATTTCAGAACTGTCTTTTGCTGTCTTTGTTTCATGAAGAGGTAGATAATGAAGGTCCAGGATCTTAGGATGGAAAGAGTTGCTTTTGTACTTTTGTATCGCAATAGAGACACTGAAGTCAGCATACTGGACTGCGGTGCCTTCACTGTCCTGAAAATGCCTTGCCTTTATCTTTCTGGAGTGCCTTCAAGATTTCCTTGCATCCTTCTATGTCTGAGGAAAAGTGCCAGGGACTGGGATGAGAATATCTGTGTAAGGCTACATGGGCCATGAGGGATATACAGGATGAAATACTCAAAAAGGTTTTCACAAGTGCCCTCTGCCTTCTCCTGTGCTAGTTACTTGGTTGTTTCATAACTGTTTAGAATTTATGGGGTGGGGAGGAGCATGGATGGATGTGTCAGAGGCAAGAGCAAATGTGCAGAGGTAGCACCAAGAAGTCAATTTGAGCACATAAGACAGGAAATGTAACTGCAGTTTTAGCTTCTCTAAACGTAACTTTTCTAATGAGGAACCATTTGATTTTTGTAATCACTCTCTTTTTTCCAGATTCTTTCCTACTCGGCAGTATTTGGAATAGTCTTTACATTCAAAGAAGAGAAGTAAGCTGTAAATATCTTTTTTGTGTCCTCCTCTTTGAAGGATAGCTACATGTCAGCTGATGAGAAGGTATTTCAGTACCTAAAGGGAGCTTACAAGAAAGGTGGAGAGGGAATCTTTACAAGGACATGTGGTATAAGACAAGGTTGAATGACTTGAAACTGAAACAGAGTAGGTTTACACTAGATATTTGGGAGAAATTCTTCACTGTGAGTGTGGTGAAGTACTTGCACAGGTTGCCCAGAGAAGCTGGGGATGCCTCATCGCTAGAAGTGTTTAAGGCCAGATTGGTTGGGTCTTTCAGCAAACTGCCTAATGAAAGATGTCTTTGCTCATGGCAGGAGGGCTGGAATCAGATGATCTCTAAGGCCCCTTCCATTCCAAACCATTCTATGTTACGTGTTGTGTGTTAGATGATGAAGTAGCTGCAAGGACATTAGATGTTACTTCTGCTCGTCAAACAGCCAGATTGCTGCTTCCTTCCCTCAACACCAGGTCCTCAGACACTATAGTCATCAGTTACTGTCTTCCAAATCTTTGCACTTTGATAGAAATTGTATGTGACACAGGATGTGTTGGTATAATTTACTCTGTGTGCAGTAAGCCTAGTGTAATTTAGCCTGGCCTGTGGTTTTTTATGACAGAACATAAAAGAACTGTGTGTGACCTCTCATCAATCCAGTGCTGCTACTGCATGCAAGATAGTGTGTGGTTCCTTCAAATGGATAAAAAATACGTTGGCCAAACAGGATCTGAATCACAGAATCCTCACCTCATAGTCAATGGAGAAGTGGGGGAGCAGGCTCATACAAATGGTGTTAACATCCTGGCTGGACTATACAGAACACTTTCCTTGGTACACATCGTACAACTGTGCAGCAGAGCTCTTGGTTTGTCAATAGTGCATGTCCACTGCCTTACCCAGAGGCTGCAGAAACGTGGCTTGCTTGATCACTTTCCATTTTACTGGATCCATAAATCTATCACCTGGAAGTATGTGTGTTTCTTCCACTGTCCTGCTGTTAGGAGCTGAGACAAGGTATAGTACTAGTTTTGACTGAAGTAAATTTTCTTCACAGTGGCTGGTATGGGATTGTGTTTTGGATTTATGCTGAATGTAATGCTGATAATAGAAAGATGTTTTTGTTATGATGTTTATATGTTAGCCCTGAGCAGGGCTTACACACAGCTAAGGCCTTTTCTGCTTTTTGTAAACTATTGCTATTGCTCTCCAGTGACCAGCTATGAGAGTTACAGCTGTCAGTGATGTGAGGCAGCTTCCCCAGATTGTGAAGTTTTAAACATGTCATCAGTTGTTAATGACTACTGGTCACTATTACACGGGTCAGGATGTGAAATACTAACGTAAAGATGACAAGCCTGATGTATCTTTACCATGGCCATGAGCCATCCAGGGCTTCTTTTCAAACAATATAAGGAAATTATCTGCAGTGCTATTATATGTATGTACTAGTGGAGATAATGAGATGCAATGAGTCTTAGTTTTTGCTTCCTGTTTTCAACAGTGCAGTTCTGTTTGCCTTGATATACAGCTACGAGGGACCAATGATTAATGGGCTGAAAGAAAGGGTATGGCTAAAGCTTGCCTCCCTGAGAAGGCTGGAAGGTCTATCCAGCCAGCCATTAAAAGCTCATTACTGCAGCAATAAAAGGATTGATCCCTTAGTGTTGCTCCCTCAGAACTTTAACAATTAGCCCATGTGCAATTATATACTGGCAGTATAAAGAGGCTGCTGATAAATCATATTTTTTATTTCTAAAAATAAAAGAGAGACGAGAGATATTAATACACAGCAGCATATGGAATTAATATAAATTGGGAACTAATAAAACAAGCTGCTTGCAGTGGTGCTGCCATTGCAAAATTTTGAATAACTTGACAGTAACAGACAATTCATTGCATCTGGGCAGGGATGAGATTCTTCTGGTATCAGGTGATTTGGCTCAGAGCAAACATGCATATTAAGCAGATTACAGATCTCAACAGAACTGGCTGGCAAAAACGAAGTTAGAGCAGCTTGAAGCAGTGGCCTGAGGAACAAATAGACTGTTTTGAAGTGTAAAGTACTAATTACTCCATTGCATTAGGTGCAAACACAGAACCAAAATGTAGTTCCTACTCCCCAGTGTTAAGAATTTATAGTTTTTGAGATAACAATGTATGACATAGTATATAATGGATCTGGTAAAAGACAGGTTGTGAGGAAGAAACAAATAGAACAATGAGATTTTCGTTCTCTGGCTTCTCTTTCTGTATTTCCAGGTGTAGGGGCATGTCTGCACTGAGACAAGGACACCAGAGCTTTCTAGCTGAGTCCCATTAATAGTCTGACTCTGCTTCTCTGGACTTAGTCTTAAGAAACTTGGTTAAAATACAGGCCTGCAGAGTTGTTTGCTCCTCTCCAGGGTAGTCTTGCGAGATAAACAGTACTTATACAATGGAAATAAACTGCAATATTAAATCAATACACATACATCTCCAAGAAGGGGCTTTAGTAGCCCCAGTTCACAATTCTTGCATATTCCTCCCCTGCTTTCTCTTTCAGGTGGAGTGATTGCTTTTTCTGGAGCTCTTCTTGGTGCATTTCACAGGTCCCCACAGGACATACAGTAAGGCTCTTTAGAAATCAGCCCAAGAAAATTCCGTCTGTTAATACAGTTCTTCAGATTCCAGTAATTTCCAATATTTTACCTTGAATAGAACATCAGGAGGACATTATACTGATTTTGCTCCCTTTTAGGTTTGCAGGCCTGCCTGTAAGGTGTCTGGTGGATTAAAGAGGTGTCTCAGGATGTGGGATATTCTCCCTTTGAGTCAGTGTCTTGGCACAGTGCTACAGGATTGTGGATTTCTGTGTGCCTTCTCAAGTGATTTTAGAAGCACTGTCAGTTTTAGGATGGTAAATTAGCAATAATATCCCATGGTGGTAACATTATTTACTGCTATAAAAGCAGAGTTAAAGTAGACAAGATTTCTGCAAAGCACTTGTTCCAGTATCCATAAGTATCACTAACTGGAGTCCTAATTCTTTGATAACCCAGCTGCCACTAGATGTGCCATGTTGCACTCCAGATATTACAATCTATTTATGATAAATGAAATAAATATTCGAGGGATGCAACATAGAAAAATATCAGCTATTCATTCTCAGGATTGTTTTGCAGAACTATTTTTAAGCAACTGTGAAGAGCTGATTGAATAAACTCTGATTTCTTCTTCTGGTTCTTCACAATTAACCTGTGTTTTCTGTTCTGGATCTTGCACAATATTGCTAAAATAAAAGGGCATTGTTCTACATCCTTATTTAACTGCATAACTGTGGGTATTCCTTGGCTTTCCATATAATTAGCTTAAAGGAAACTGTTACTGTGCCTGAATTCTTGTAATTTATGACCCTTAAAAGAACTGACAGCACACTGTTAAGTCATCATTTTGTTTTTCCATTTCCCAATTTTATATATATATTCACTAAAATTTTTATGATGCCTACTTGATTTACATCATAATTGCTAAACTATTGTAATTCAGTTTTCTGAAATAATTTCTTTCTTGTTTTTCTAACCAATTTCAGTGGCAGTTGCTATTCTAAGAAGTCAGCAGAATCTTAGTCTACAAAACTACACTTAAGACATGAATGCATTTTATTCAAAATAATAATCTATAGGTGCATTTGAGAAAACTATTTGCTGCCTCACTTTAGTGGTTGATCTATAAAAGAAAAAGTTTATGAGTTTAGGTGAGTTCATAAGTTTAAAGGAAATAGTCAAGAGCTGGTGTTGGCCTACCTAGCCATGAGGGTCTGTACAATGTTAGCATCAGAGCATGTCCTCTCCTCCTGCCTCAAAACAGAAACGCCCCTGTGCATAGATTCAAGAGTTCAGCTGCTGTTGCTGTGGCAATATGTGCATTCACTCTTAGCTTTCTTTTCATTCTCCTTTCATGACCTGAGTCCCTCTTGAGGGATGGATTGCTTATGTTAAAGGCATTGTTTCAAAGCTACAAATATCTGAATCATGAGGGAGTATTTAGAAAAGCATCGTTCTGTGCTTGTCTGGTTTTATACGTTTTCCTTTGCATTTACAGGATGCCCAGGGACATAATACTAAGTTAGACTAACCTTTTGGCTGACCAGGATGACTGTTTCGTTTCTGTGTATCTTCTTCAGAGCATTCACCCAATTTATTGAAGTTAGCAACACTTCAGGGATTTTCACAAAGAATTGCTTTTCCTCAAATGGGCTTTTCCTTAATATTCAGTGCAATGTGAAGGGTCTCTTGTGTCTGCAGCATAGCAGGCAACACTACGTCTTTTTTTTTTTTTTTTTAAATCTTACGCTCAAAGGTACAAGGCATGAGGTCTCTGGGTGCCCTTGCATGACAGGATGTGAAAGAACTCATGCACTCATTCCCTTCCATGCATGAAGGGCAGATCATATACACAGAGACTTTTAGTGTTTGGAATAAAGCTGTTGGCATTACTTGACAATTTTAGGTGGTATTTCCAAAGGAAATGTTCATGTGCAGAGCTCTTAGGTAGTCTCTGAATAGTTTTGAATATGCATCTACAAGCCTCAGGTTTCATAAGCAGCAATCACTAAAAAATAGCTTTGTTTCAGCCCACACGTGCAGTGTAGTATTTTGTAGTTACACAAACTTAGCAAAATGTTTCACAACAGGCATATCCTACTTTAGGAAATGGAAACATATCTCAAAAGAAGCAGCAGATGAGAAGTACTGCCTTAGCTGTGGATTTTGGTTAGTTCTCCAGGAGAGGAATTAAAGGGGGATCTAGTCTAGGACCTATGACAGAAGTTGTGATGGAGATGAGAATAGAGTCAAGAGACTAACAGAAAGGAAACAGATGTAAAGCTGACCCATAGTATTTCACAAGCTACAAGGTGACTAGTCAAACCTACTAGAATGTACTATACATACAGTGCAGTTAAGGCCTAAGCTTAGCAGCAAATTCAATATTACAAAGTACTTTATGTGCTGGAGACATCTGAGTTACAGGTGCCATGGGAACTATAACCTTGCCTATCTTGGCTTTGCATTTTTAATCCTTTACTTCACACATCCTTTTTGGGAGAAGAGCCATTTCAAAACCTGAAAAATCTTCTTTGCAAGAAAACTGTACAGGTGAAAGCGAGCTATTGTAACCTGAGAAGCTACAGAGAACAGGAAGTCCTTGAACCAGAACCAAGGTAGATTCCCTCTGCTTTTGGGTACGTGTTTCTGCAGTGTACAGTGTTCATGAGCCTAAAGACTGCAACGTTATCCAAGATAAAGAAAATGCCAAGGTGGTCCTTCAGAGCTATTATTTTCTTTTATTAGCAATGAAGCAATATACTAAAAACCCCATATTCTCAATTATTTTTCCCTCACCTCAATCATTAGAAATCTTGGCACAATTTTGTAATTGCTTAAACCTTATCCACCAGAGTAATCCTTAATGATGTGCAAACTCTCCAGTGTCTCCTGCCAAATGAACTGCCTGAAGCAAAAATGATGTTCTTAACATGAAAATACCCCATTTCCACCAAATCATGAGTCACTTTCATCCTCTTCTCATGTAATAGTCATCAGTGTGCAAGCTTGGGTAAGTTTCACCAGTTTATTAGTTTTGTGCTCTTCTGACAGACTGTCAGACCTTCCCTCCCTGTGCTTTCTGTTGTATTATCTCACCAAGGCTGAACTTTGTACTGTGTCTCCTGAGCACCTTATTTAAGCAAGTCACTTAATAGCTTCTACTACAGTGTCTTGCAAGTTTCTCCTTATCTTCTGATTGAAGGATACTTGGTTAGATCAGGAAGGGACAGGTAGAGCAGCAGGCCAGGCACCTGTGGTAGAAAATTCACACTGCTCCCATTGGTGGGGTTCACAGTGCTCACAAAGGTTTGTAGGGTTCAGTATGTGCCTGAGTGGTCTGGGAACTGACTTCTAGGATGAAACTAGATTTAAGTGCTCTGCCAGCATCAGCTTAATATTTAAGAGCTCTGACCAAAAAATTAAATATCCTACTAAACCCACTTTTTGTGGGTTTCAGTTTGAAACGTGTGTCTAGTTGTCTTAAATTTTCAAGATGAAAGTTAACCCAGATTTCAAGGGCCTTTCTAAAGCAGATTTCTGAGTTTGTGCCAAAACTTTGCCATATGCTGAAACTGAAGCCATAGCTCTGTTATGCATCAAGGTCATAGATTAATGTCCTTCCAAATCCAAGCCAGAAACCTCATAGGTTTTGTTTTGGTTAAGAATTTGTTCTTTTTCATGTTGCTCCAATCACAATACCTTTTCCCTGAAGTACCACTACCAGCAAATACTTTTCCCATGACATTTCTCTTACTGTAACTTTTTTGTTGCTGGTCAGGCCTGGACTGGGCAAGAATACTCACAAAGCACTGTGTTGTCCTGGCAAAATGTCTGCAGCGTCTCTGCCTTTCCTTCCAGCTAGGGCTGTGGTGCCATCAATATGCTAATTTAAGGCAGCTGAGAGCAGAACTCCCTACCTGCAGCGTTTTAAGCTCAAAGCTTTTTTAATCAGTTTCCTAATTGGAACCTAGGGGACCCCATTATGCTTTAATAATACAAAAATCTAACTTTTAAAAAATCTTAATTAAGGGCTGCTTTTTAAATGAATTTGATCACTGAGAATATCTACATGTTTTGGAGAGTGGGGGAAGTAGCTGTGTTTCCTTTGAGAAGACTAGTACACAGAAATGTTCCAGAATCATAGGTAAAATACTCCATATGGACAGTGTATTTAAGGTGTTGCTATTGTATCAATCCAGTCCCTATGCAATGATAACTTTTTTTTTAAACTTACTTGTTTTCTTTGTCTTTGCTTATTGGTGACCACAGTGATTGTTATGTGTCACTGTGGTTAGATTAATCTGTGTCCCAGACAGTTTAAAGGCCTTTGTAACTCCTGTGTTGGAAGTTTGGAACTGACAATGTAGACCAATAATTTCTGTGATATTTATTCCAGAGGCACTACTGGAGAATAAATATGTTCATCACAATGCTTCTGTAAGCAATTTCTCTCTAATCTCGTCTTGTGATTGGCACCATACTGTCCCCGAGCTTGAGGATGAAGTGTTACTGTTATTTGAGACTTTTATCACGTAAAGATAAAAGCTCTTTATTTGGCTCATGAGCAGGTACAATCAGAAGTATCCTTACATATGCTGGTATACTGATTGTCTAGTTTGTAAATCATCACTTGTTTCTCAGCTTACAAGGGGAAGAAATAGTTTCATAACACTTACACTAATTATGAATTTAGTAGTTTGTAAATTTACGTGTAATTTCTAAGATACTTATTAAACTCCAAACCAACATATTTTTTTTTTTTTTGTGAATATTGCATTAGAATTCCCTAGAGACTATCTTATATTGTGTTTTCTTGAGTCCTGATAAGGAACTCAGCAATGTTACTCTCAGCATTTCAGTTACTGTCTTCATATTTTCATTTCTGGGGAATGCTCATACCTGCTCTTTATGCTGGAAATCACCATAGTCTAAAGAGCATGCACTTTGCTCAGCACTATGCACGAGAGGCACATTAACAGTCCTGTGAGGTATCAGGACAGTGAATCTCTTGTTGATGTGTCTGTAAGCCTGCATATATCCTGCATTTTGCTTGCTGTTAAATAACTCCATTCTTTGAAAGACAGCAAACGAGATGGTATGTTCCAAGACACAGAGTTCTTACAGGGGGATCTAGTCATCTCTGATGTTATATTTGTTGCCAGCTTCTTGAGATTTCGGTACTAATGCTTACCTCTAAATATCTGATCTGTAAGTTGAGTAATAAATATGCTGAGTGATGACAGGGATCTTGAGGCTGTTCCTTCAGAAACTGGCTGCCAAGAGATGGAGGAAAAGTTTGATTTGGAATTTTGGGGTTTGGATTTTGGTCCTGGAGAAAGGATTTGCTCATGGAGAGATCCAGAATCAATGAATATCTACCTGCATTGGGCGACATGGCAAGAGTCTGTTTATTTCTGCTAGGGGCTGCCTTTTGTCTGAGTTTTCTTCATTAAGTATTACCCGCAAATAAGATTGTTTTGGGCATCCATGTTGTTAGAAGAAAAATGCAGACATCTACCATAAATAGTGCAGTTCTGAGATGACTTTGCTTAAAGGAATCTCCCCACCTCCTTCCTTTAAACACAGGGCAGCTGAGGGTGATTTGCAAATTTGGTTGAAGGTCTAGGATTAAGTGGGGCAAGCTTGGAATTAGGTGTATAAACAAGGTAACAAACTCTGTTTGAAAGAAGAAAGAGAGGCACTGATAGTAATTTTCCTCAGATTTAATTCTATATTTGAGCCAAGGAAATCCAGTTTAGGGTTGCAGTAACTATTAGCTGGAGGCAGCTGTGCTGCCAGCTGGGGCACAAGAAAGGACATCTAGTGAATCTGGTCCAGAAAGCTACTTGAGATTGTAGGAATGTAAAATAGTCAAAATTAGTATATGCATAGTGTTAAATAAATGAGAGCCAAAGAAGAAACTAAAGCATTTCTTCTACCCAACCATCCCCACTATGTGTCTATTTGGTCTTTGGCTCTAAATTGGAAGGTGTGCTCAAACCAATTATAATTAAGTTGTGGGACCTTAGAGAAATAATATACAGCTCAAAGGGGGATCTGGGGGAAGTACTGTGGAGCATGTATATGACCAATATGTTTTGAGGGAAGGCAGTTCTAAATCAAAGGCACACAAGTCAGCCTGGACTGTTTGCCTTGGTGCCAGAAAGGACTCCTTGATCCTGTTTTACTGAGCTTTAGATATGCATTAGAGGGAAGATGTGCTGCTGGTCAAACAAACGGAAGTATTGTCAAGGGAAGGAAAAGGGAGGGAGCAGATCCAACAAAAGAGCAGGAAAGGAAAAGGTGCAGGGAAGATGCATCACAATTCATCTCAATCTTTTCTGTATCCAGGCTGGAGGAATCCCATCTTTTCCACGTCCTAGGACATGCAAAATCTCTTCTTTTTCTGGCTTGAAAACTTTATATTCCTACTGCAAACACAGGCAAATCAAATAGGTAAGTCCCTGACTCTGCTTGTTCTTCCTTTGCCTGAACTGGAAACGTAGTTTCTGAAAAAGAAGCAGCAGACATCAAACTGCATGACACATCCTCTTAAAAGAGAGAGCAAGTCCCTCTGTGTGAATAATTGCATAATAAATAAATCTATACTTTTCTCAAAATTGTTGACATTCTGGGTCAAACCTCTCTCCAGTGTAATTCCCCTGACTTGAGTGAATTTACATGAGATCAAAAGTGGCCCTCTTTGTTAAGAGACCGAGGTAATTCTGTCCATGCATTTGTCTCACAGTTTGGAAATCTGTTGCAACTTTGTGTGTCTGCATGTCTGTATGCATATTATATACACCTGTGCAAGTGCACATGCAAATCCATGTATGCATTAAGAAACTAAACTTCAGTTATGTTACAAATTTTAATGCTATAAATTATTCGTTTAAATGCATTTTGATTGTCTGCCAGGCCTTTTTTACCTGCTAAAATTTGCCTATTTATTTTTTTATATAAACCTTACTGTCCCTTGACTTGCAGACATGCAGGTTTCTCATGTAATTTTTAGCATTAAAGAACAAGACACTATAGATGTAGTTTAAATATAATAATCATAAAAGTGACTATAAAGCAGAAAATTTCTCTCTGATTTAGCTGTTATTAGTTTCTTCAAGTTATAGGTGATGATTATAATAATATAGAGCTTTTGTTTCTGTTTTTTGCTTTAGTTCAAACACAGCTACAACAGAAGGAGTTGAATCCTTGCTACCTCACAGAGATCAGTTTGAAGATCAAGCTCCTTTGCAGAATGCTTATTGTGGTGATGAGGCGAGGAAAAGCAAATACCAACTGGATTGGCAGGTACTGTGGTTGGCTATGAATCACTAGCAAAAAACAAATCATAACTTTGATCTCAAACCAAATAAACTCTCAGCCATGTATAAAGAAAAAAAAAAACGGTTGCTTTTCTGGGCTTTCATGTCTGAAATGAGAGCACACGAGTATAGATCTCCAGCACAATTTTAATTGCTTTACTTTTCGTTGGAAAGAACCCGGATGACACCCACTTAAATATAACTTGAGGAAATAATGTCTGTCTTACTATTTGCAGCAATTGATAGAGATTAAAATTGGTCGAGTGTGAAATAAGGGATGAGCCAGTGAAGAGCTGGTATACGGATCTGTATCTGTCTTGCATAGAATACAAAATTCTTGAACAGTGTCTCTGGGAAAAACACATATCCAGCAAAAGCATTCCTCTTTAGTGCTCTGATGCACATATTTCTGCTTTTCCAAAATATCAATTTTCCTAATGTTTGTATACAAAAATTTATTGAAATGTTTATAGTGAAATATACTCAGAAATTCCAAGCAGAGATTTTTTTTTTCACGCCAGTGATTACACCCTGAAAATAACCGTGGTAGGTTAGCACTGAAGGCAATAGCTTCTCAATATATGAGAATAGAATATTCTCATATATTTTCAATAGAATATCTTAGGAATAAAATTATTAGAAATTTTCTTAAGTACCACCAGCTTCACTGCTTTATTTTTTTTGTGAGAGATTCCTCAACATTTTCTTCAAGGTCTAAGCAAAACAACCACAGTTTGAAATGAAGGCTGAGGTGCAGGACAATGAGTAGAAGAACTCAGTACTGCATGTCCTGTTATTATCCTGTTGTGAAATGCTCTGCAAGCCTTCTCAGACCTGAGACCAGGATCCTTTAGGCTTGAGGCAAGTGTCTTGTGCGTGCAAACTTCCTTTGGAGCAGCTGGTGACAGTCAGTGGCAAAATCAGAAATTTCAAGTGGCTAGTTAAGGTTTTGACAATTTTCATGTTTCTCTGTCAGGCAGCTTAAGAAATCCATCCTATTTGCATTCCATAAATAAGGTATTTATGTGAGGTTTCTCTCCTGTACCTGTTAGATACGTTTCTGTACCCTGTAGAGATAATGCTGTAAAGCCATATACTTAATTGTGATGAATACTGATGTTTTCCTTATGCGTAGGTGACTTTTTACACCTAACTAAAATTGCAGTTGTCTAATTAAAATCTGTATCATGGAAGAGAAAAAATATTAAAAATATCGGATATATATTATGTACAGTAACATGGAAGGAAAATAATTTAAATGAAATAAAAACAGTTGAGCTAGCACTGCATGATGCCACCCTGAAGTAATAGTGATCAATGTACTCAAAAAGGTAGTAGACAAACCTTAGTCTGTGTTGCATGTTCTTTGAAACACCAGGTTCATCCCCACCACCCAATGACTGCTGAAGCCAATTAGGATGAATTGGTCTTTACCACTCAGACCGCTTCTTTTATCCAAGAAAATGAGAAAAGGTCAGGGATTTGGTGCTACCAGACCGTTTTCCTTTTCTCTCTTCCCATTTTTCAGTGCACAGACTCAGGCTGAGATTAATGATCGTGAATAGTCTATTCAACAGGCATTTTCTGTACTAGAACTTGTCGTGCTACAAGCTGACTAAAAGTACTTCATGCACAAGGTGGCCTTTTTCCCATAGCCAGCAGAAGGATCTGAGGGAGAGCATGCTCCTGGGAAAAGGAAAATATTTTGAAAAGTTTTGTGATAAAACTAGTTTAAGGTTGGGGTTTTTTCAGTTTAAGAGGTCTTTTTTCAGTCACTCAGCTTCCTGAACATCACATCCAGCAGCAAAGCTGTAACACAACACTTGGATGCCCCATTTGAGAATGGTTGCATGAAATGCAAGTTAAATTGGACAAGTGTGTTAAGGTAGTATGCTCTCATTAGAACTTTTATTGTCTGAAGTATTGATCAGTAAGACAACCTCCCAATGTCTGCTGCATGGGGTCATAACCTTCATAAATGTGACCTAGAGCAGAATGAAGTTCGGAGAGGTGCTGAGAAGAAAATAGGTCATTACCCTCTCACTTCTGCAGCGAAGTAAATCATCATGCAGGGCTAATGGACATCTGCAGCTCTGAGGAAGCTGCAAAGTTTATTGGGTGGAAATGGACTATTTAGTTTTTATGTCTGTTTTTGACAATTGTTTGAATATGCTCTGCACCTTTCGTTTTCAGCAGAGTTTCGGCAGTCTTTATTGACTGTCTGAAAGGCAGCAATGTTGATTTATAGAATGTGGGAAAAGGATCATCATAGTTTTCAATTATTTGCTTCCATATCTGGAGAGAAACACAGCAGGAGCTTCGCTGAACACAGCAGTAGCATAAGATAGGATGAAGAACCCATCATAGAGTAGAAGAGCGACAGAAATGATATTATTAAGTAAGGATTAATATGTTGGGAATACCTCTCTATTTTTAGGAAAGGCATAAATGTGAAACATTGTAGGTGGTTGAAATATGGCAGCAAAGTGCACCTTAAAATAAAACCACTAGTAACTCGTGAGAGTGTGACCTTTTATTGAATTTATGAATTCATAAATTCATTATTCCTGAAACCAAATCATATTAGAAATAGCTTTGAAAAAGTCAAAACTGTATATGAGGGGAGAGGCAGAAGTAGATCTGTGGTATCCCCATTAATCAACTTATTTTTCGCACATTCTTTTATAAATGGACCCAGTTTTATGTAAATGCAATGACAAAACAGCATAAACTGATAAATAAAATAGCAGAAAAAAATCCCATCTGAAAAATATAACTCTGTTGATGCCCTGAGCACTTCGATTATAGTCCGTGTTTTTTTTTTTTTTTTTCACCATGGCATGAAGAGGGAAACCAAGGTGTTTTGATTTGACCTAATTTTTCCTGTGATTCATGGTTCCAAAAACACCTGCAAGACCCCTTCTCTGCTAATTTGATCTTAAGGTTTAGTTGTGATGGTCTAGTGGATGTGCATGGGGTAACAGTGTACATTCTGTAAGCACAAATCAAATGTTTTTCCTTCATTTGTATGTGATAAATTCTAAAAGGACAAAAAGGTTATGACTTTTTTCTTTTTTTTTTTTGTCTCTGTGCAGTGATGAGGACTCGTTTCAGCTCTCAGGTGCAAACCAAGACAAAAACTCAAACCATGCAGAAAATGAATGCTACATAGATACTTCCATGTTGATGGAGAACATTTAGTGAGATTTCCAAAAGGCTCTCTGTAACACATATTTTACAGATAAAAACAGTGAATACTCATCATTATGTTTGGGATAATTTAAAGTAGCTGCCTAATTCTATTGGCAAGTTTAATTGGCTAGATTATTCATCTTTGATCATTGGCTCATTGCTCATTGCCACATAATATTTTAGTTCATTATTGAGCATTGAGTATTAGTCTCCTGGAATTGCACATGTGCAGTTTGTGTCATACAGTCAAAGTGTCATTAAAGAGAGGCAGAGATCCAATCTATGACCTTGTGTTCCTTTCTTACCTATAAATGGGAATGATAATACTTTCCCCATCTTAACAATTTACCTTGCATGGCTTTTGGAACAGTATCACTCTTCTACTGGATTTATCCTGCGTCTTGCAAGCAGGCATTGGATCAGGCTTCAGTGTCTCTGTGGTTCAGTAGTGTGGCCAAGAGATAAATTGCCAGAAGATTGCAGTGCCAGACAACCCTCTCTCCTCACTTCTGTGGGCTCTGTGAGGGAGCAGTCATCTATGGAAGCACTGAGTTACTAGCTCGCCTCTTTTGAGGCTTTATGCCAGGCAAAGGTCAAAACTCTCCTTGCTCACATGAACTGTTGGAGAACAAAGTTTTCCCATACATCTTCCTGGAACACTGCAAAACACTGAGTAAAGGAATTATAATGACCTTTTGTCCTCCAGAAACTTTATATGGAGGGAACTTCTGACCACTGAATTGAGGGATAGACACACTGAATCAAGAATCTAAAGAAAAGTGAAGCCTGAGCAAGAGACAAAGACTTTAGAAAGAAAGAAAAAAACACAACCAACTATCAAAAAACTAGGCTGGGCCTCAGATATTCATTCAAATTAATTGTTACTCTTTGATCAGCCTTTGACAGTGTCTTAAGGAAGGCCACCTACCCACATCAGCTTCCATACAAAGAGTGAAATATTCAGCCAACTGATTTAGAAGGAAACATTTCTGTCCTGGAGGACAGTTTGTAAGAAAAACACCACCACAAACTCCAGGGCTTTCCAGTGTGATTTTTGTCTTCTCTTTTACCCAGAAAGCTTCTGTAGAATTTTAGTTCCTATTTCATTACAGAGTTCCTCTATGGAGAATCTGGCTGTTGAAGTGTAGAGCAAGGCAGATCTACAAAGGCCCTTCTTGTCAGGCATGTTTTGGTAGATCAGCTCCTAGAGGAGATGAGGGAAGAGAGTGTATTCCTGGGAATACTTCAATATTCTGTCAGTGTGGACAGTGGTTTGGCTTCAATCACACTGCTAGGGCACAGCACTCTTGCTATTATAACTTAGTTTTTAGTACTTCTTTGTGTATAATAAAGATAATGACGTGTTTAGGCATTTTTATGAAGTCATAGTACCAGAAATGCATGCTAGGCATGCGGACTGGCTTGTATTTTAATCCATATAGAAAGGGCCCACATGGTGTAGTGTAGGTATCAAAGACGATTGTTGTAAGGATTAAAAACATGACTTTATCACTGTGCTTAGATAAATCAACTTTAAATTATTCCACTGTGCATTTCAGGTAATGTAATAAATTCAAGTTAGAGACTACTTAACTCATTTGACTCAAACGCTGAGAACAGTCTCACAAGAGCTGCACAGAGAAGGGGAAAGGCTAATTTATTTCACTTCTCAGATCTCTGCAACCACTGTGTAGATTGTATTGCTAATGAAGACTGCTATATAGCACCAACAGAGAAGAAATATGATCTGAGATTGGGGAGGTCTGGGTCTGATCTTTAATGCCACCTGCAATGGACTTTGTGAAATTCAGAACTTAGGAAATCCAGCATATCTGCTGCCAAATTTTTTTTTCTGTTCTTTCCATAGTCTGTCTCAGTACACAGTGGAATATGCATTCCTTCCAGATTTCATTTAGAAATACATGCAATAACTGAGGGCTTGCTGTTCTCTGAGTCTTTGTTGATGTTAATTTTAAGCTAAGGTCAGATATAGGATTTCCATTACCAGAATCTGAAGCCCTCTGTTCCTAGAACAGGAGTAACACAGGTAACTGAATTAGGAGACTTGGACTTAGCCCCCCCAGACTCTTTGCCCTTCCATAGCTTTGCTGCTGTGCAAGTCATTTCATCATCTTATGAAGCTGAACACAGACTGTCAGCTATGTCGTTTAAGCTAATAACCTTTAAGACCTTTACTGTAGGTTTAGGTCACTACATGGCTAAATTGTGGATCCAGATGTGGCTTTCTCTTCCCTTTTGAAAGCCGAAGATTGTCCATTTAGGTTTCCCTCCTCAGAACACGGACATTTTTTGCATTATATCATTAATGGAAAAATCTGTGCTTGAGTTTTTAATTTTTGCTGTGAGCCTTCTGTCCTTGGAAACTGTTTTTGCTTTATTGACTCAAAATCTTTCATGCCCTGCCATCCTCCCTGACGCCGATTCCTGTGACCAGGTTGCAGGAGGGGAGCTCAGCCTCTGGCAGTGCTGGTGGCAGTAGATGGCAGCAGCAGTCCTCTGTGGGAACCCAGATCTGCAAAATAAGTGATAGAAAGCAGACGAGCTCACAGGAGGCTGGCATTTTAAATAACATCCTTTTTTTTTTTCCTTTCCTTTTTTTTTTTTTTTTTTCCTTTTTGTTCCCTGGCACATCTCTGGTCCTGATTTTCCCTTCAGATCGCCTACGTATTCCATATCAATTACCCATGAGGTTTTTCTCATTTTATTTCCTGTTACATTTCGACACATGGATGGTAGATAGAAGCCTTGTACATGGAGCCCTCAAAACATAAGCACAAGAGAATTTGGGAGGCTCAGAAAATTTCCCTGAAAAGTACAGCACTTGGGTTTATTCTTGGTTTTCCAAATACTTTCCTCCTTGCATACTTGCTTACAAACCAAGGTGTTTCTATATGCCTTACTTGATTATTTGTTCCTCTGAAGCTGCCGTTCAGTATTAGAGCAGAGAAACCTGGAAGAACTGTTTTTTCCCTTTGGAATACTTCTTTTTTGTTTTGTTTTTAAATGTTGTAGCTCAGCATTATGGCTTAGAACGAAGGGGAGAACAAATTTTCTTTATTTATATGGTGAAACAGGATCCCACAGGACAAAAGGATGGCATTTTTGTAATCTTACAAGCTAATACAAGGTCTTAAAGTATGGTCATTTTACCCTCTCGAGTGACCACAGTAGCAAAGGATTTAGCCATTGAATCTGCCAAGTGGATGACGTCTTCCAGGATTAGATTTAGGCACTGTTCCAGGCTCCAGGCCATATTGATACCCAGGAATATTCTACCTGGTATGGAACTCACAGGAACTGCTGTCTTCACTCTTCTGTCATTTAAAACATCTGCTTCCAGACAGACAAAGTGCAGATAGCAAGACTTGGAACTAAATGATCTTCAAGGTCCCTTCCAGCCCTAACTACTCTGTCTATGATTGTTTGATTAATAACCTCACACGTCAGGCATACACACGCTCCACACAGAGAATCAGAGACATTAGCTGGGAGCAGGAGTCAGGACAGTGCCAGTGTTTTACCTGGCAAACAAAACAGAAGAGAAATTGTTTAACGAACAACAAAATAAGCATAAGACCCTTTACTCTTGATGGACTCAGGGTGCTCTCTGACTGCAGAAAGTCAGGATTACCCCCGATTCACCAAGCTTATGTGCTTGCCATGAGCACCCCCACTCCATCTGTCTTATAAAGACAGCTCCTTGAAGCAAGGTGGTTCCTGGCCCCCTGGCAGTGGCTTCTGGACCAGTTGTCTCACATAATCAAAGACTTTTGTGGGTGATTTTGCAGTCAGAAATTACCTCTCCCTGACAAATTGCTTTTTTTTGCAGGGTGTGACAGAGCCTGTTGTCAAGAGGGTGCATACATAAAAAGAAAAAGATGCATAAATTACTTACACTCTCTGATTGAACTTTAGAAATCCTTGTGAATCTGTAGGACTGTGTGTCTGAGAGAGCTACAGTGAGACCAAAGACTTCACCAAAATGCAAAATAGAGTTACCTGCCCTAAACGTATTTCTCAAGAAGAGTAACTCTGAATTGTATTTGATGGTTCCAAAGGTTGGCAGAAACCTGGGGTTGTTTAGTCTCAGAACATGAATACTGGTTTTATAATTAATAGAAATTATTATTCTCAGCTGCTACACCAAGGATATACTGCTTGTCATTCACAAGCTTACAATGATGAATGAAGGCACTCAGCCTGGTATAAGTTTTTAACCCTGTTCAGAGGGTTAGCATTTGGAGATGTGTATCTGTAGTCTATGCCAAGAGGTAAAGTATGCAGTTGTAGCTAAAAGTTTTCGGATTATTAGAAAAACTTTGAAAGGGATTTGAAAGTAATATTAAAAATTAAATGGAATCCAAAGTGTTCCTTAAGGCAGAGTAACCAGCAAATCCCACTGCATTACCCTAAGCACAGTGACTGGACTTTCATCATAATTGACCACATATCCTCATTATCTGGACTATCTCTTGCAGGTTAAAATGCCTATTAATACCGACTTTGAAAAAGAAATTTGTGAGAGGTAAAAGTAGTATCTGTAAAGTATCTGACCAGCCTGAGTGTAAAAAATGGAATTAGCCCTCCAACAGTCCTAAGACATTATTGGGTGTAACTCATCCACAAAATTCTTCATGTACATAATTTAAAAAATGACAGATCCTAGTCTTGAGTTTTCTTACTGATTAGCAACTTAAGGGGGAAAAAAAGAAATATTTTAAATGCACAAACCCCCCAGAACTCAGACTGAGTCTGGCTTGTATATCTATAAACCAGACTACATTGCTACCTCCTAGGAGTGCCTTTAGAAAATGATAAACACAAGCATAAAAGAGAGTGACAGATAGCTGAATGTGCAAAGAAGATGGAAGATAGTAAGTCTGCCTGAATGGTAACTGTATTGAGGAGATCTTTGAGATCTGTACAGGAAACACTGAGCTGCATTCATTGCAGAAATACAAAAAATAATCTGGTAGTCTTAGGCAACTTCTTCCTCTACATAAAGTGGGGACCTTTGTAGATGACTAGAGAATCTGCCTTTGTAGTGTAAGCAATTGTGGTTCTGATTGTTAGGCATGGAAAAGAGGGCTTAGACCCGATTGTTACCTAAAATGATCATCAGCACAAGTATTTTGTGGTGTATTTTAGTGATGAATGTTGGATATTATTTGTCAAGGAACACAGAACAGTTTAGGATGAGAAGAAATTAAGAGAAAATAGATAAATGTGCATTTGAAGTGTGTTCAGGCAAACCAGAAAAACATACCTGAAAATACATGGAATAAAGCACAAATCATCAAAACAATCTGGTAAGTGTAGGAAAAAAGGGAAATGGGAGAAGTCAAGCTGAGTCTTACACACGGCAGCAACAGGTTCTTAAAACATTAAGAGAAAATGAGAAAAAGAAAATTTGAATAATTCTTCAATGAGGATGAGACAATAATTTAGCTACTCCTCAAAACAAACAGAATACTTTGCTACAGGTTTTCAGTAGTAATAGTGATGGAGCTGTTGATATTAAGGGTACAGACAAAGATTAGTAAGGATGAAAAAATGAAAATTGTAGATACTATTCTGAATTAAAACCAGAACTCAAGAGCATGAAATTTTTCAGTTGGAAGAGTGTAGTAATAAGTACAGAGGCATAGATATGGACTATTGTTTTTGGTGGCTTTTTGTTTGGTTGGTTTTTTGTTTGTTTTTTTGTTTGTTTTATGATGGCAACAGAAATTGAATTGATGAAGAATCAATATGTTGAATGTAGATAATTTACAAATTAGACAAATTATTATGAGAAAAGTGGAAAGAGTTTACTGATGAAACAATACCTGTAGGAATATATTGGAATAATATTTTGAACTGGAATAGCCTTAAGATAAAGATGTGACCAGAAACAAAGGAAACATTGAAGTAAACTCATGCTTTTAAACATCAGGTTCAGCTAAGTTGAGGGATATTGATCAGTGCATTTCCACAAGAAGGAAAGTATTAGTCCCATTATGAAAGCTAGTGGTAAGAATTTTTGTGTACATGTCTGTATAAGTTTCTGACTTTCTCCACACATTCAGATGAGATTAAATAAAACTGGAGTACGAATTGAGAAGTCTGTTATGGCTGAGCCAAAGAAAATGAAAAATAGGATGGGTAACACTAGTACTAAATAGCTCACACTGAAGAAGAATTTTATTGTTGGGGCTGCTTGGAGAAAGATCTTACATAACATCTGTTAATATGCTATCAAAACATTTAAAAGCAATATCAATTCCCTGTCATGGACACGTTATTGAAAAGTGGCACAGTCTAGCATGTAAAGTTTTGCAGATATGGTCAGCTCAAGGGACTGAGAGGCTGATACCAGGCTCATGGTAACATTGAATTGATGCAGACAACAATCTGCAAGTGAAATGGACCTTAATGGCCCAGAAAGTGGTTGGTTATGAACTATATTTGCTTAATAGTAGAAATACAGGGATAAGTCTGTAAGTACTCCAAGAAGCTACATCACTGGTCTGGCTATCTGCACTAAGAGTGCTGGATGACAAAAAAATCCCCAACAAAACAGAACAGTTGGATTTTAATTATTTTCATTATCTGTTAAACTCAGGGGAAAAAGACTGGAATTCTAAGGGGACATGCCAGCTTCTCTGGTCTTTTCTGTCGAGTAGTTGGGGTGTGTTAAGTGGGCTGGCCCATTGTTTTGATCTGATACCTTAGAAGAATCATACAGAGCAATGGTAGAAAAATATTCATGTGAATGAGTCAAAGATATAAAAACTGACCCATGTATGTCAGCATATGCTGCTCATTCAAGCAGTTTGCAGAAATTGAAAGCTGAGAGCCAGGGTGAGGGGTATGAGAATAAAATGCTATGACATTTAAACTAGGCAGACAAAGTTGAATTCACAAGGGAATCTTTTTCTCCTGAAGGCAATTATATTTTCTGAAGTCTTCATTCCTCCCAAGGTCTCACTTCCTTGAGATTATCCTAATTAGGTAGGAAGGTAATACAGCAGCAAAGCAAATTTTGGAGTAGCCAGGAATGGAGCTGGCAAGTAGTTCTACTGAGACTGGACCTGGTGCATAGTCCTCAATCAGATTATGCCTAAAAAACTCTGAGAATCAGGAATATTTTTATTTCATGCCTTCTGATACTTGACTTGTCTATCCAGAAAGGATCCCCACTACATCAGGAAGCTTTCAAGTATACAGAGGATGTAGCATCTTACTTGCATAGCAATAATCTAACTGGAGAAGGAAGAAGAGAGGATGTGGTGATGTGGGTAACTGCGGTGAAAAAAAAAATCCATTAAGGGATCACACAGCATAGCCCGTTGACAGAGCCTAGGATAGAAACCCAGATTTTCCAATTGCTCCTTAATCTCTTGAACACAAAAAGGGCTTCCAAGCTGTGGAAATTTTCAGGCTAGTTGCCTTCAAGTTATTTAAGAATTACACTTACCACACTGAAGGATTGAAAATGACCTTTTGCTATGGCTGACACAGCTAGCTAGAAGTTACCTCTAGCTACCCTGAAGTAGTGTCCTGGTATCTTCCTATTCCAGCCTTCCTGCAGCTTATTCTCTAGAATATGTATAGACAATAACCTGCAAAAAGTGACAGCTTGACAAGAGAGCTTACTGAAAGCCAAATATTAAGGCCTCTTCTACTTAGCCTTATTTATTCCAGTACACTTAATATTTCCCATTAGCTGCTGAACAAATGTAATGGCTAAAGTGCACATATCTTAAGTGGGGACAGCCTGAACAGCATAAAAGCAGACCACACTTCAGTAGACTGTTCCTTCCTATAATGTTGAGCACTTCTCCAGTCATGGTGGAAGGATATTGCACAGGGGGGCTTGGAGTAAAGTTAAAAAGACTTCAAGAAAATAAAATAGTCATTTTCTTTTCTGTAAGTGTCTTTAAAGCAACCTGTGTAACTTGGCACAACTTTACCTTACAAATAATTAATTCATTCCTGTAATTACTTTATGGTTATAAATCTGCTAGTAAAGTTGTTAGGAGTAGAGGAGACAGTCTTGGAGATCAAAGGGTTTAGTTACTACTGAATAAGGAAGTAAGACTGTGGATTTCAGGTTTTACCATTAATGCTTATTGCAGTTTATGACATTACTTTTAGCTAAGTACTCCCAATCTGTATATATCTGAAGGGTGTTGCTTGTACACAGCTATCCAAGTTCACTGATTTATCCTAGCTGTCCTCCGGTCTTTTGCTGTGCTCATGAAATAGATCCTTCTAATCAGGAGCCTTTGACTGATGTGTTACAAAACCCAGACAAGACAGAAATTTGCCAAGATCTGGTGAGGTAGAATATAGCATGGTTAAACTGAAAATGTGTAAAGAAGTTATGTGTGTATTTGAGCCTGTGCTAAGGTAGAGACTTTTTTCCCCCCAGCTATGCTCAATGACTGCCTTCACTTAAAGTGCAGTGTTGGTGTGTGTGTTACAGAAACCACTAGCATAAGTGGCTCAGGCAAAAAGCTCTCCAGAGAAAATGTATAGTAGGAACGTTAACCTTCTTGTTGTGCCTTTAACTTTGCTGCCCTCATCATGGTGTGTCCTGTTGGAGCTTCTAGATGATTTGGGAGAAATGATGAATACCTAACTAGTGTCTAAGCATTGGGATTCCTGCTCTGTTGCATGTTTTCTAGCACATGAGCGAGGAATGGGAGGCTTTGTAAAGGAATATAAACAATCTCTGATTTTTTCCACCCTTAGAATTCTCAAAAGCCTGTCTTATCTTTGTGTTGAGCTGCCTCCATGGCTGATGCATGTTTATGAGGTTCTGGACCACAACAAAAATAGGAGTGATACAAACATTGAGATAGGTAATTTCCACTGGAATAACTCACATGTGGATGAAGATTTCTCCCTAGCTCAACAGGGAGGGATTTAGACTTGTCAGTCCTCATTGTTTTCACTTAAAAATCAATGAGAAATAGGGAATTTCTAGAGATTCTTAAAAGTCTACTAAAACCCTGGCTTTTTCAGCTGAGTACCTTGGGAGTAGCAACCTCTTTCAGGAGTCAACCCTTCCCCAGCTCCCATGCTCTTCAGTACAGTCTTGATGCTCTTTTTCTATGTCTTTGAAGTTTTGTAGCAGTCTAAATATAACAGTACCCAGAATTGATACAGTATTCTGGCATATCATTAAGTTTATCAAATGTTTTCTCTACCTGTAAATGGCAAAGGCCAGCTTTATTGCTACATCTCATGAGCAAGAAACTGAATTATAAAGAGGTTAACTGTATGGGTAGACTGGGAATTGAACCTTCATCCACAGAGTTTCAGATCCAGGGAATTAATAAAAAATTTATTCAGACCTTGACAGTACTTTCTGGGTAAAAAGGAGGAGGAAAAACTCAGCTAAAATGCTGCACCCAGAATGGAGTAAGACCTTGCATGACAGTGCAAGTTGTCAGATTACCTTCTCACTCTCCATGAAAAAGCTGTAGTTAGGCAATTTGCAGTGTTCAGATACCTGTTGTTTGACATTTTATGGTTGCAAAACCTGACGACTTGTCAGATCAATCATCTTATATCCTTTAGGTATTTATATCTCATCTAATCTCCATGTAATGGATTATACACTGTACTTGCAGTAGGGGTTTGAATTTCATTATTCTTATTAAGATGTCATTTCCACAGCTGCTTCATTCATTTCCATTTTAGGCCTGTGCCTTTGGTGGCTTTGCTAACCAATTACGATAATGGTTTTCAATTATGATACAAATAGAAGACTCTAACAGTTAATATTTAGAGTGGAAAATGTTCTTCTTTGATTCCCTGACAGCTGAGATGTGCAAGCATCCTTTAGTTGTATTGTTATTCTAAAACATTTATAGAGTGGGATCAAATCATACACATTTTAGAAGCGTGGAGAGAGAAACGTTACCTGTCCTAAGATAAGGCAAAACAAATATAAGAAAAGACACTTGACTACAGATCAGTTCAAAAAGTGTCTGGAGGAGGAGAGAGAGAAGCAGGTCAGGAGATTAACTCCATCATGACATTTCAAATGAATGGCAGCATGTCAGATTCACAGCACTCTTAGTGGGAAAGGAAATCAGGTGCAAGAATTAGTTAGGATCTTTGAGGAAGCAAGGGATACAGGGGTAGCTGTGCTTTGCAACAAGCTTATTGTAAAGCCCTTCAGATACTACTGTCAGTGTATTTTTCATGGGAAATGAGAGGTAGCTATATCTATGTAAAGACAAGCAGGATGTGATGAGATGTGAGGAGATGATTGTCCCCCCAGCCTTTCCAAGGCATTGAAACAGAGATTCTTATGCCATCTTTCATTCCAATTAAATTTTCTTCTCTTTGACATTGGATTGTTATGTATCCCAGGAACAAGTCCAACAGCAGCCAAGTAGAGTCAATACTGAGCTGATTTCTCCTTGCAGTTCATGACTTGATTATGCTCATGTAGACCCAGAAAGCAGGAATCCCTGCAGCTATGCCCCCTCTTTACCGGATGAAGATAGGCAGGAGACATGAACCACAGACTGATTCATTCACCCTTTTGCAGCAGTAGTGTTACTAGTTAGAAGAATGAGAGACTGACAGGAGTCAGCATGAGATCTGTGACCTTTGTGAGTCCTTGGGATGAATATATCTCCTCTTGATGTGGGTTTGAATGAACAGTTCACCCAGCTGAGCTATCCAACTGCGTCTTTTTCAGGAGCACCGTAGGTGCTTTAACTGACAGTTAAAAGGCACAAGATGAGAATTGTATCCTCACAGCAGCTTGCAAACTATTGTTCCACTGAAGCTTTCTGCTAACAAGTGACATGTCTCTCAGGAAAACTAACTGTATTACCCTTCATTAATTTGACATGAGAGGGAGACCTTGTCTCAAATATGATCTGGTGGAAGAGATAGTGCAGAAGGCTCAACAATGATTGCCAAGTTACGGGAACTCTGCCCCACTTATTCCACCTGCTGTCTTAAGGTTTGAAACCCTTGCCGTGGGAAGAAATGCAGTGTTTTGGACTTGAAGGTTTCAGAGAACTTTGTGAATATTTGTAGTTTATGCTAAATGCCTTCTGCTGGTGAAGTTTCTGTGAAGCTTAAATTAAAACTTAAAATGACAGTGCAAATGGGACCATATGATGGTGTTAGGGCCCTATGAACAACCCTTGTGCTGATGGTATAATAAGACAGTCCTGTGTTTTGGTCACTATAGGGGCTGTGACTGAATATTGATCAGACTCCCTCTTTCTGGTTGAGGATGTATGGCTCTTTAATTTGTGCTGAGACTGCTCTCAGAAATGGTATGGCTCAAACTAATGAATTTTAAACTGATTGGTGAAAGAAAGGGAAAAGAATGAGAGAATTTATTAGCTACAGATCTTTGTAAGACAAGTTGCCCTTCCCTGCTTTAATCATCTGTTGTCAGATTACCTGCAGTAGTTGTTTTGCTATCTAAAAGCAGGGGAAGGAGTGGAAACATGGGGAAATTTTTCTCGGTGAAGTTAAATGGAGTGGGCCATGCAGATGGACAAGAAAGCATGTGCTAGTGACAAATGCGTGGACCAAATTGTTCTTTGAGTACATCTTGATTATCAGGCCAAGTGAAATAATTGATATATCAGGTGCCAATGGTATATGTCAGGTTTAGTGTGGCAGTGAAACTATAAAACCTACTATGACAGTGTGAAAAGAAGTCAAACAACAGCTCTGACTTTGGATATCTGGTTTCAAGTCTTGGTGTAGCAGCTTCGTTAAGCAAATTGCGCATGGCCTACCTGTGAAGTGCAGATAATGTTTGTAGTGACAGCAGTTATATTAGAGATTGAGTGGCCCCAACAATGCCATGTTTCCTAAAGGTTGTTAAAACAAGGTTCATTGCACCTGGGACAGGTAACAAAAGTAATTTCAAGAACTTCAAAAGCTGTAGAATGTTTGCTTTTCATAGCTATGAAATATATTCAAAAAAGCCGTATTTAATTGTGTTCTAATGCTTGTGGGACAGAAATTGTCTGGGCCAATAGATTTTTAATTGCATGACTTGCATTTCACCAAGAAAACCTGGAACAAAACCTGTGGTTTTCCTATGCTAAACTAGACCTGGAAACTGCTCTTGAAGTTATTTTAGCACTGGGATATGACTCTTTGTGACAGGCTGTTTGTATACTTAAAAAAACCCTGACATCATGCTTCCTTAAAAATCATAGAAGAATATGAATTCTTTCACTATGATTTTTAATTAATGTTGTTGAGCTGATTGATGAACACAGTGACTTAGCACAGTATGAACGATGAATACTTTGTAACAGAGGTTATAAATGACTTATCAAAAATAATTTAATTGAAGGAAAACCTGAAGGTGCTAAAGAAATAAATACATTCGTTGGAATGAAACTTAACTTCTGAGATTAAATAACCTGAAAACATGTATTTGTCTGGTTGTAATTGGTTTCTGTCTGCGTATCCATTAGGTACATCAAATTAAATTTAAAAAGTCACATACTGGATAGCCAAGTAGCATTTAAACTGTACCCAATGTGAGTCTGCATGGATTTGATTCCCAAAACTAACAATGTCAGTTTTAGTTCAAGTTTATAGAAGCCATCCCAAATTGAAGTCTTCCCACAACTGAAAAGGGAAGCAAGCACATTGTTTTTAGATACCAGCTAAGCAACCTAGTCTAATTTCAGTGTTAACCTTGCTTTGATCAGGAGCCTGATTGAAGAACTGTTGAGGTCCCTCCCAACCAACTTCTACCTGATATTCATTTTCAGGAAGTGCCACCTATTGCTACTTCTGCCACAAATATATTGAGAGTACAGCTGTAGCTGAAGGCTTTTTCTTCTACCAGTGATTCTGCCATCTTGTGAGTTTGTGACTCTCTGTTCTCTTTTTAAAATCATATTTCTGTCTGGAAGAAAACAAAAAGCGTAAATTACTATTCTGCATTTCAGAGTAACACAGAAATACAGAGTTGTGCATTTTGTGAAATGTATTTGCTAGTAGAAAGAAGGAAGAAAAGCTGTGAGTTTCACAGTAAATTGTGCATGCAGAGGTGATGGGGGATGGTGGTCATCTGCATCATCCATTTGCTGAATGTTTCTGGGACTTTCACATTTTTGCACTGCACTGCACCTTGGTTTAAAGCAACCTTCCTGCTGTGGAATAGCAAAACTCAACCTTTACATTTATTTATTTATTCTCTTCTATCTGAAAATCCTGCAAATGGGTTTCTGCAAAGCTTGAGTGCTGATTATAACTACTTGTTCAGTTACATTTATATGTATTCAGACACAAAAAATTTTACGTGCCTACCTTCACTAATCAGTGGTTCTTTCTTGCTTTAAGGCTTTTCTCTCCGTCAGTGGATTATTGAAATTCCGGGGTGAGGCAAGATTGCCTTCAAAAGTGTTGCAATTTATACTTCATAATACTTTTCTCTAGAAAAATCTCCCCTTTGATGTGTCAGTGCTATTAATAATATTTGTCATATAGGACTCCATACTAACATTTATTTGCTCATTAACCAAAATACACTGTTTTTTTCTAGAATTCCAGGGACCATCTGTGACTAAGAGCAGTGTATAAAGAAAAAAATTCTAAAATCCTACAGTAGAATCTATGGTGGAGGTTGCATGTCTATAGCCTGTGTGCTGATACTACGTTCTGTGTGTTTGTTTTCTCTAAATTCCTCTCTGCTTGCTCTAAATGTTTTAATCAATGCATATTAAAAAAACTTCCTCTAACCATATTGTATATCTTACTGCTTGCAAATCGAAATCTATTTTAGATATGTAATAAAAGTGTAATAATAATAGTTCTGTCAAAACTAGACTCCTCTCAAGGTGCTGAAAAGCTGTAAAGAAATAAAATGAGACCTCAGAAAGAGAAATATTTGAAATTTTGTGGACAAATATATACAAGAGCTTTAATAACCATATTTTAGATGTACTTGATTTCACGCTTTCATTTCTTAAGATACTTCAGAACTTGGTAAGAAGTAGATGTCTCTTTTTGCATGTGTGTGCTAAGTTTTTCTGTTTCTAAGCATTAATTTCCAGACTGAGGATAAGATTCCCAATACTCTCAGCTTAGCAGCTACTGCTAAAGAAAAGGTGATATACAGTATGATATTTGCTCTAATATTTGTTGAGACATACCCTGATAAGAATTTGAAGAAAAAAGAAGAAATGATGAGGGCCATTCAACATTATTCATAATAGTAGAGCCTGTGCAAGGCAGGCTATGCAGGTTGTGCTTTGTGCAAACGATATGCCAAGGATAGTCAAAGGAGAGAGAACAAGGAAGACAATTCTATGTGAATTACTGACTTCAGGCAAGTAAATAACTTAATGTGTTAAACACCAGCAAGTCTAGAAGCTTCAAACTGACGTAATTCACCTTTTTAACAGAGCAAATACTGTTGGTGAAGGCCTCAGGAGGCAATTTTTCTAGGAAAAAAAAAACAAACCCAAGATTTCGAGTTTGTCTGCAAGGGTGAGAAAAGCTATGGGGCATTTGTTGACTGAAACCCCAACACAGTAGGAAAGGCTCTGAAGATGGCATGTTAGCATAACATGTCCTGGGGGAAGCTGATGAGGAAATGATCTGAAAATTCCTCTGAAAAACAATGTCTTCCTAGTTGCTAATAATGGTGGACAGCCTGCTGAAGAGCATAAAAATGGAGAGAGGTTTTCTCCCCAGGGCAGATCTGTCTCCTCATGACATAAAAGCTTGGTGAGGACGAAAGTGAAGAGTGGCCCTACAGTGAGTGTTGGTGAGCAAGGGATTAACTGGGGCAAGATATGGGATCTATTCAAAAGGACTTGACAAACTGGAGAGACCAATCACCCACCATATGGAGAACAACAAGGGAAAGTGCCGGATTCTGCATCTGGAATGGGGCAGCCCTGGTTGTGTGCATAGACTAAGGAATGAGAGGCCAAAGAGCAGCCCTGTGGAAAGGGACCTGCAGGTCCAGATCACTGGCAAATTGAATCTCAGCCAGCAGTGCCCTGGCAGCCAGGAGGGCCACTCGTGTCCTGGGGGGCATCAGGCACAGCATGGCCAGCCAGGCAAGGGAGGGGATTGTCCTGCTCTGCTCTGAGCTGGGGCAGCCTCACCTCCAGTGCTGGGGGCAGTTTTGGGTTCCACAATATAACAAAGATACAAAGCTATTAGGGAGCATCCAAAAAAGGTTGTGAGGATATTGAAGGGTCTGAAAGAAAGCCTTATGAGGAATTGCTGAGGTAATTTGGTTTGTTTAGCCTGGAAATGGGAAGACTGAAGAGAAAACTCACTGTAATCTTCAACATCCTCATGAGGAGAAGTGGAGGGGCAGATACCAGTCTCTTCAAGGTTGTGATCAGTGGCAGGACTCACGGACATGGCGTAAATCTGAGTCAGGGGAGGTTTAGATTTGATATCAGGAAAAAGTGTTTCACCCAGAGGGTGGTTGGGCACTGCAGCAGTCTGGGAAGTGATCAAAGTACCACCAAGCCTGTCTGAGTTCCAGAAGCATTTGGATAATGCTCTCAGCACATGGTGTGACTCTTGGGATCACCTGCACAGGGCAAGGAGTCAGACTTGATGGTCTTGATGGGTCCCTTCTAACTCAGCATATTCAATGATTCTATATTCTTTGATTTTATCAGTGTGAGGCATATTCTGACCCCATTGCTTTCTGAAGACTAAACATAATGAATAATTGCAAGGTTATTTTCTAAAGTGATAGTTTTTGAAATTTTGACTGACCTTTTCATTGAAAATAAATGAAAGGTCATTTTTCTGTCGCGGATTTATTCAACTGGATCAGTAAGTATCTTTAAAAGAATAAAGGAATTCAACTCAGTCTGAAATTGCCTCTGTAGTTGAGGTTTCATAGATGTAAATTTTTTCCCCTTTAACATGTTCATCCACAAAAAAGGAGACATATAGCAGATCCAAATAATACTTTTAGTGATATGTACTTTCTGCTTTGTCCTGTCTCTCTCTATTGGGGTTGCAATGAATGCAGAAATAGTAGCAGCAGCAAAACAGCTGCAGGAGACACTGGAGTAGCTGGAGAGAAAAAACAAAAAAGGTAACAATCAGCACTACAGCTGCATTTAGAAAATATTCTCAGATCAAAAGCTACAGTGATTCTGTAAAAGGAGAATTTCAAAAATTTCAGTTATGTTCATGATAACCTTAGTTATCAAGGACCAGATGGGAAAAAGTTTGTAGTAAAGTGATCTCAAAAGTCATGCCAGACACAAAAATCTGTGCAGCTGTAACTGCATGTGCAGAATTCAGTACCATTTGTTTCAAAAAGCAAGAACTGCTCCAAGCATCCCTGGCTGTAGCTTATTTAGGCTACACAGGGAGTTTAAGTGTCTGAAAATCATATTTAAAGTTACGTCATTTTTCTTACAAAGCAAACAGTAATACCTGTGAAAGGAGTCTTTATGACCACTGACAGCTCATGGGGATGGATTCTTTGATGCCTTTCAGTAGAAAGGAATTTTCTTCATGACAATTGTTTGCAGAAGACAGGCAACACATTTTGGACTTCATGAAGATCTTCATGGACTCGCAGTTCTTTACCCACTGAGGTACTATGGAGCTTATATCAGTGTGCTTGGAAGGAATCTGTTGACATCTATGTACTGGGGAGGAAAAGTGTAATACCTTGAATGTGTTGAAATGAAATGTTTGACTTACACAAGGAATTGGCCTTTTTTGTATGTAAAGACTTTGTAAAATGAAGAGACTGGAAATTTATGTTGTTAAGAAGACACCATAATGTTTTTCAGTGCATGACCCAGGCATCTATCTTCACAGCTATTTACAGCTTAATGTTCTTACAGCATCACAGTACATCCTCCTCAAAGGAGGAATTTTGGATTAGCATTCATCTCCAGTTTTTCAGTGGCTACTGTGTATTGTAGACAAGACACACAAGATATTTTACAAGTTTCAGGGTGAGGAACTGAGAGCAAGTACTTTTCAGATGATTAAATGAACAGGATATTCATAGAATTTAAATTATTGATTTTTCCATGTTTTTTTCTCCTCTTACTCTAAACCAGTCAGAACTTTAAAGAGATGTGGGATAATACTTTTCTTTGTTACAAGACATGGAAGAAGGTCAGTTGAAGAAGGCCAGTTATCTCAAGAGATGAGAATGTGCCGGTAGAACCCATTGGGAGTGTAAGAAGAAGAGCATGGCTTGGAGAGGGAAGTTGGGTATTTGTCTAAAAAAGAGTTGGCTGTCACAACCCTTAGTGCCTGGCTATGTACTAGCTGCAAAAAGGAGTAATTATAGTCATGCTACAAATTTAAACTGGTTATGACATCTATTCTATTTTTTGTTTGGTTGTTTTTTTTGATGTTGTTTGTTTGTGGGGTTTTTTTGTTTTTATTTGTTTGTTTGTTTAATATTCCATTCCTTTCTCTAAGCAAAATCCGGGGTTATGTTGGACTTTCCAAAACTTTGATGATACCTTTCCTTCCGTCTGTTATTTTGAGAATTGACAGCATTAAAATATGTGGCATCTCCTTTCACTTGCATGATCAGAATGGCAGATGAATAAAATCATACAATTTAATCAGTGAGCTCCACAAAATGCTAGATTAGGAAATTTTTCTGAAGTTCTTCATATAGTAAATGTGGTCAAAGAATAAGTATTTTCTTTTTTTAGGACTGCCATTGACTCCAGAAATGCTTTTACAGTTCTCCCTCCCAGTAATTACCAGGGTTCATTATACAGTTGTAGAAGTGATGAAATGGTTTGCCTGCCTTTGAAGCATGCCAAAGACAGTTACATGCTAGTTATAAAAACATTTTCATAGCCCATTTCACCTGCTTACAATCACTTAGCACTCTTTTATAGAAATGCAAGATCATTGCCAATACCTTGACAGGTGATGCGATGTTCATGAATCATAAGGGAGACTTAAACCATCCAGTGGGTGATTATTCAAAAGAACTCATAAATGAGATCCCAGAAAATCAACATGTCATGCTGTGTGTGTCAGCAGGACTGAAAAACTATGGGTAAATGTCAGGCAGAAAGGTGTGTATATAAAGCAAAGGGCTTACTCTGAGTCAGGAAAAATCAATTTTGGCCATTCTGAACAATTCAGTCTTGGATTATGTTGCAGCTCTTAAGGGAAACAAGCTTGAAAGAAGCTGGAGAGCCACTGCGGGTGCCAATTGTTAGGAAGAACACTATCAGACAGTGGAAACAAAAACACTTTCAGAAAAATCCTCAGCTTAGCAGTATTCATGGTTAGAGGCTTAAGCCAGAAAGGTAAATTTCAGCCTGATGGCTTTTGGAAATCAGTATACAATGGAAATACCCCTTTTTTGAAAACTTACAGGGACCACCAACTTGGTAAAAGATATTCTATGAAGAAAATGTACAGAATAAATGCCAAGTGAACGTTGTTAGGTCCAGGAGCAGACTAGACTATTATAATAATTGGCAACTCTGTATAAAGACTTCCTTTATAAATATCCTTTTACTAACTATAGAGGGCTTATCTTTTGTTTGATTAGCCAGCTGTTCTCCAGTCATGAAATAAATATGAGTTATTGTAGATTGGGTTGTGGTCTGCTTGTGAAAGTTATGAAACTGGAAAGATCGATATCATAGGCAACTGAACAGTAAGTGGGTCGTCCAGAACATAGTCTCAAGGAGAAAAAACAAAAAACCCCCCAAAACCAGAAAAAGGTTTTACCATTAATTTAAACACAAAATATAGCTTTCTTTTTAAAACCTCCTGGGTAAACATGCAAGTAACAGCTACAGAGAAACTAATGTATGCTAGTAGCATTTAACTCTTTCTAGAAAATTTTGAAGATGCTTCCAAAAACATTGTGACTAATTGCTGGTGAATTTAGATGTTCCTATACCAGAAGCTTTTAGATTAAGAGTAGAGCTTTTTTGTCAGGCTGGATAGTGGTTTATATTTTGAAAAGAGCTGCTGCTGGGTGTAAAATGGAGATGTAAGAGCAGACTGTTTTAAAGCCTGAGTTTACTGAAGAAAGACATGTCCAGCTGTGTGAAAAGAAAAAAACTTGTAAAGAAACTCATACAGTCTTTCCCCTCCAACAGAGAAAGGAACATAGACTTTGTTCTCACATGGTTGAATAGCAACTATTTCAGAAAGAACTTGTAGCATCTTAAAAGGAAACATTCTTTGGATGAGAATCAAAATAAGAAGTCCCTAAAAGTGTGTAAGAACCTCATTAAAAGTCTAAGGAGTAGAAAGCTTTCTCTTAAAAGAAGCAATCAATGGAAGTGAAACAGTTGGGTAAGGAGTATGAATTAGATTGTTACTGAATTTTGCTGTATTTGCTGCTTATCTGTTTTAATCCAAGACAGTAAAATGGGTTCACAGTCCAAAATAAATCTGGTGTTCAATCACAAGAGGGGGAGTGAAAAGAGAGAGAATGTGAGAACTGGAGCTGGGCAGGTCCTGGCTGTGTTGTTGAAGGCTGTTTTCTAAAGACTACATTTAAATGAATTTGAGAAAGCTACAACTTGCTTCTTTATACTTCAGATGTGTCTGACATTTGGAGCAGGATGATGTGGATAAGGGAAAAGTTAATACTTTTCAACTAAAACAGGCAGAAAATGGACATCCTTAACAAATTTAATACTTACCTTGTAAATCAGAAAGCCTTGTGCTGTATGAAACACACTTTAAGAAGAGAAGTCTGTTCAAAAATATGCATCAGCAGACACATTTAGTCTCTGGATAAGGAAAGACTCTCTCGTTAATGGCTATAATATGCAAAATTTAGTTCGTTGTGATTTCCACATTCTAGGCTCTATCTTTAAAACCCACCTAATGCTGGGGATGCTTTTATGAAGCATGGGAATATATGTGTGCTTATCTTCTGCTAAACAAAATATACTGAGAATACACCTGGAATTTCAGCCGCATACTAAAATTCTCAAATATAACAACTGAAAGTTGGAAATTGGTAAAAATAATTGTATTTTTTTTTGTTTTACTTTAATAATTAATTTAATGTTTATGTAAACCTTTCGATATTTTCTTGGCGTGTTCCCTGTTGTTACAGAGGATATGTGTGTCTAAAATTAGCCCAAGAGTGCAGCAATATTTTTTAAATAATGTGATAACTGCAGAGGCATATGTGGATTTGTTGAAACAGTTTAAGTTCCCTAGACTGTCAAAAACTCTCTATAGCACAGAGTGTATATATAGCATAGAAAGTGTATCTATATGTGTGTTTAGTACAGATACATTTCCTACATCTCTAATATATTTTTTATTTATATTTATGAGTGGCATCACCATTACTTTTTTTCGTACTGAATGATCAGAATATGCTGTCAAAATGCATTCAGAAGGTAACCTTTCTGTGAAGCAGCAAAAATGTACAGCAGTCCACAAAATAGAGAAGTTTTTGAAGTCTAGGCTGAAGTACTCTGTATTTCTTAGGGTATTCCTGTGTAAGCATTTCACAGCCTTTCTAAAATAGAATACTGAGAAAAAGGTTGGGGCAAAAGTAGGATTCCCTTATGAATCAAAACCGTTTTTAAATCAGGATTTGTGCATTAGAACATGCCTATGATTTTTGTGTAGGTGGTGGTTCATTTTTGCATGTAGTCAAAAAGTATTTTCTTCTCTATACTAGTGCCAAAAACTTAATGTACATCAACATTAAACAGAGATTGATTAAGTTTTTGGGAAGTTTGATTCTACTTTAAAGTTCCCTTTTTTAATAAGTGAATAGTGCACACATCTGATCAGAAGACAAAACGCATACAATATATCCTTTGGCAAGCACGTCTCAATTAGTGAACATGCTTTGATCTTCCTTTTATTTACTGAACAGGAGACCCAGCTGCATGTATACTTCTGTACAGCTGTCAGTGTCAGATCTGTGGAATGTGGAAGTGGTTTTTGCCCATTAATGTGCCACTGCTGTGAAAAAATTAATAACACCTGTCTGGAGCTGAAGGTATTTATAATACAGTTCTTGCTACAGGCATAATATTTCATAAATCTAGTAACAACACTTTTAAGGAGCTATCCCAAGAGTAAGTTTTCTCAATTACTCGGCTGGTTGCTAAATGCTTTCATCAGTCTTGGTCCATGAGATAGCAGAGATGGCTGCAGGCAAACCTGTGTGTCCCAAAGCAGATGTAAGAGGCATCTGTAGGTTCTTCATGGCTTTTGAGAAAATGCAAGTGCATAATATTTGCAGTTGACACTGACAAATGCATCACTCATTTATATGGAAGGTTCTTTGATGTGGGGCCATTTCATTTTTGCTTTTTCCCAGCTCTGTCTGGGCTGTCAGGTTAGAATGTCATAGAATCATAGAATCATGAAATCACAGAGTCATTAATGCTGGAAAAGACTTCTAAGATCACTGAGTCCAGGTGCCAACCCAGCACCATCATGTTCACCACTTAGCCATGTCTTTCTCGAGCCATGGTGCTGCTTGTCATTCAGGAGGTTGCTGCTTGTCAAATGAAGGTGTATTTACTAGGAAGGTGGTCAAAAACTGAGTCACCAGGGTGTCATGGTTGTAAACTGAGAAACAAGCTCCACAGAGACTCTGTGGACCTTCTGTCAGTAAGAATGGAGCTTCTGAAATCACATTACAAGCTGACATTCTGTGGTCTGGGAAACACGTGGGGAAGATTAGTTTACTCTATTGCTAATTAAAAATTGAGTAGGATAGTGAGAAACAGAGACAAAACTAAAACCACCATTTCTTCCAACTCTCTACAACGTGGGAGCTATTCTGGGGTTTCTCACAGAGCCCCTGCTACTAAAACCTTGCCACAGAAACCCAATACAAGTTTAAACATCTGAAGTTTACTTTTTAAAAAAAGGTACAGTTGTCTTAAAGAAGTGACAAGTATTGTCAGTCTGTTGGGTTTCTCCTAGGGAAGGGCCTTCTTAGTCTGTGCTGTGTAATAGCCCCACTGGAAGAATGCATTGACAAGGCTTTTCTGCTATAAGCACAGCACTTGGTTTGTTACAGCCCTAGAGGTTTCAAACAAAGGTTAAGCTTGTGGATCAATTTACCAAAGCAGAATGAAACTAGTCTGTTCTGATGTGGCAGTATTCCTGTGATAATGGAGCTGGAAGAATACTTCCCTTTTCAGCTTGCAGGTGTTTGTCATACACTGGCTTCAGACTTCAAATATGGTAGCAATATAATAAGGGGATAAGAGATTTGCCCCCAGGCTAGCGTTCTACTGTGCTGAATGAATACTCAAGTCATATCTGCAGCAAAGGGAAACCCATAAACCTCATAACTTACTACCTCTAAAATACTGAGTTTCAGCATCAGTGGAAAATGCGTAATCGCTGCCAGAACACAGCTTCCTAGACAACTTTTCTGCTTGACAAACTTGATCAGGAACACTTCAGGAAGTGCAGAATGAATCATCTGTAATTGCTGAAGGTTTGAAAATAGCCTCATCACATCAATATATCCTTTTTCCTGTTTGAAAAAGAGACTTGAAAAGAAGTGAGTTATTTTGTACCCTTTCCTCTTTAGGTGTGGGGTATTTTTATCAAAACTTCAACACTGATATGAAATAGGTACATTAATTATTCCCTTCCAGATTGTTGGAGAATTTAAAATTGGCAGCTGAACACATTCAGATAACATGCAGGCTTTAACTCAAGTATAAATGATTTAGAATGTTTGTATATTTTATATACAAAGCTCTGCTTTATATATAGATGTCTATAAAACATGAATCCTCATTCTTTTTATATCAAAGCCATATAGTTTTGAATATGAAAGTTAAAAATCAGAAGTAAATGAATAGTCAGTATGCTTTATAAACAAAATAGGAAATATAGCTCATTACTAATTTTGAGCAGTCTAACTCACCTAAACTTGTGAATTTGGAACAAAGTTAAAATTTGTCTCTGTGTTTCCTTTTGTTTTTGGAAATGAGCTCAAAACAGGGCTGAATGTGAGACATTGCAATACAGAGCAGTTGACTGCTGCCACATGGACTTCAGCTAAAGTATGTCATTAGTTACTTTGTTATGCACTGTGCAAAGATCAAGAATGAATAATTCAGAGGAAGAAATCCACTCGTTTATGTGGCTCATGAAGGAAGTATATTCTCTTTTTTGCTCAGCCCCAGACATAGAATATCTACTGAAGAGGAAAGCTGAAGACAAACATCACTGGGCTTGAAGAGAAATAGCAGAGACTTCAGGGAATATGGTGTTTGCAAAGAAAATGTTAAGGGTCAGGGAATATCTATGTAATAATTTCAAAATTCATGTAATAAAAAAATGTGAGGTTTTACTTCCATTTGAAAAGGGACTGATAAGGAACTTGGTTTAATTTCTTGAGAGTTGTTTTTTCTTCATATTCTCTTGATCAAAACCCCTATTGAGTGTGAGGTAAGTTCCTTATAATTTCAGTGAGGTCAGGACTTCCATTTTGATTTTGATTTTGATTTGCCAAATATTATATAGTGCCAGTTCCCAGGTGAGAAGCTAGGGATTTTCAATAGATGCCCTCAAATAAAAGAAGGAAGACTATTCCACTTACGTGAAGATATCAGCTCTCCTCTATGATGAAAAGCCATTTTTCCTGCCTGCCATGGAAATCTCTCGGTCCCTCTACAGACTACATCAACTGAAAACACATTCATCTTTCCACACAGTTTAGGCCATTGCCTACTTAATGGAACATATAATGGGATGAAATTGCCACCTGGTGGTTGAGATATGGGACGGCTCTCAAGGGTATAATTACAAACTATTTTTTGATATTCTAATAGTACTGATATAAAGATGTGTTCCTGCCTCCGGATTTAGTTCGTATAATGTTTCCCAAAAATCAGTGGCCTTGTTTTCCTTTGTATTTTCCCGAATTGCTGAATATGCCTCTTTTAAATATTATTTAACTCTATATATGAGCTGAGGGCTATGAACTTTGGACTGAAGTGTGGTTGAAGGAGCAGAGGACAGAAATGGTAATAGTGAACAGTAATGTATAAAGTTGGAAAGAGATAGTGTCACGCTAAGTGCTGCACTAACTTTGTTTTACGTGAGACAGACATTGCTGATCTAAAAAGTGCTGCCAATATAATGTTAAATATTACTAAAATAAGTCCAGATACTAACAGTGAAAAAGCCTATATCTCTGTATTTTTTGAGACTACTAAGACAAGTGAGGAAAAACTCAGGCTAAAGGAAAAAGGAGAGAGAGTGGCATGTAGACCATGTTCATCACTTTCAGTTCTGCTGTACTAGAAGAACAAGATTTGATAGCCACATAAGGCAAAAATGTGTTTATTGATTATGAGATGGCAAGTTGATTTGAAAGGAGCCTGTAGGGAGGCCATAATTTCCATAGATACCTGTGTTACTGCCAGGCACGTGGCAACATGAACAGAGTTATCCTGTAAGAAGGAAAAGAATCTGATGTGTACAGTAGGAAGGAATCAGACAGTCTCTGAAAGGTGAAAAGTGCATTACTCTTATGGAAAGGAGTAATGCCAAAAATATGGCTAGTAGTAAGTTGTAACTGAAATTGCATCTGAGAGGTGTGTTGTAAAAACATTTAGAAATACACATGCTGAGCTGTCTTGTCAAATACACAGGGGACAAAAGACCAGACACCTATAATCTAGGTTTTGTTTAAGCACTTTTTTGAGAACTTTGATTGGTTTTAATTGGTGCAGTGGATGTTGGTATGGGGACCAACTGCTTCAGGCATAGAAGTGATTGCATTGAAATACTATGTTTTCTTTGTGCTATCAGGAAGATGCCATCATATTTGAAGTAGTTAAGAAGGAAGGATGCTTTGGCACTTTTCAACATTCTAGTAAAACTAAGTTGTGCCTCCCAGAAGGATGAAGTGTTGGCACAAAGTTGTGGCTGAATTGTTCTTACTATGGGAAAAAGAGGTTGAGGGAATAAAAAAAGAAACTGCTGTGCTGTGCTGGGCAGACAGCTGTGAGGGTCAGGTTTGCTGTTCTTATGAGTGATTGATGGGGAGAATCAATATTTTATTGACTACTGCTCCAAAATTACTGCTCCTTTATATTTAATTTTTCTTAATTGGTGGTGGCAGCAGCAGCAGCAGTCAGCCCAGGCAAAATAAGCAAAATGGCTGTTTCATCCTTTGCCTGCTTCCTGAATACTCTGGGCAATACCTACTCTGGTTGTTAGGCAAGGCTGTAACCAAATTGTGTGCACAGATGTTTAAGAGGCATTAGAGTCTTGTTGCAAGGCTATGACAGAACTGATTCAGTAAAATAAATGATAGACCTTCTTGAGCTTTTTCCATGCCAGTATGAAAATATCCTCCTGAAATTAAATACAGCCTTTGCCACATCAGATGACGCAGCTGGTTCTGCTCTTCAGTACTATGTCTCTGGTCCTACCATGTTCCTACTTTTCTTTATCACCCCTTTCTTCCCGTTTCTACTTTTTAAAAATTCTTTAGGAAATATCTAATGACAATTAGAATTATTTCTGTGGCAAATTTCTGAGACCAAAAGCACCGCCAGCACCACTAAGGATTGCAAGAAAGTAGTGACTTTGTGTCATCCAATGAAGTGGATCTTATGGGCAATAATAATATCATCAGATTTGGAAAAGATTAAATTGAATAGCACTGAGACCAAAAAAAACACCCCATGTTACCAACGTGGAGCCTTCTAGGGTCTGGAATAGTCTTCTGAGGAATTACTCTAGTCACTTTAAACAACACGCTGTTTTGTTGTAGTCTCCAGGGAGATGGGCTAAGTGTAATCTACCAGGCCATTTTTATCTCTTCCTTATGTGTCTCCAGGAGTTGTAGTCATGCACTTTATTACTTCAAGTCACTGGGGTCACAGAGTGAGCTATGAGAATTTCTTCTGCCAATGTATGGATTTAAGCACCGTGTTCACCAGTACGTGCTCCTTCCTTTCCAAGGAGGAGAGAGGTGAGGAAGGCAGAGGGTGGCAGGGCAGGGAAGCTGCTGAGTTTAAGACTCATGGTTAGTATGCTGTGCAGCCAGAAAAATCAATCGGCCCCTGCCTGGGCATCTTAATCAGAAGCGTGTGGTTCACTGCAGTGGCTAAGTGCTTCCGTGCTGGTGATGGCATCTTTTTCAGAGGCACTATTGATTGCTCTTCTCTCTCTTCTAGAAGAGATTCCAACTGTGTAGACAGTATCACGGAGAGAGCTGGTGGAGAAGTGCCCCCTTACAGCTCTACAGGATTAGGATCGACAGTTTAATTTCCTTGGGGACAGGCAAGCTGTCATTCTAATTCGTCCAGACTGGAGTGGGAAAGAGGAAGGAGATGTCTGTTTGAAAGGTCCATTGATTATCTGAATAAGCCAAAGATGATGCAGTCCTAGAACCATGCAAACTGGGGCCATATTTGGGAAATGTTTTTTGAGGAAAATCTACTTTCACAGTGAAATGGAAGTGAAGTGTATTGCAGAATGGCCTTTTCAGGGAGAAGAGGATCCCTGAGCTGGGCGGCATCAGGGTGGGGATATTATAATCCTTTGCCATTGCTAAAATAACAGAAAGTTAAAAAAGTCCCCATGATGTTCTGTGTAGGAGTACATTTTGTTCTCTGTGTGTTTGTCTATACATGCAAACATCTGCTCATATCCTCTCCAGTAATAGTCTTGTGACTTTTAAATCACAAGTTTATTATATATAAAAAAAGGTAATGTACAATAGTGAAAATATGTTTTTGAGAAAGCAGGAGATGCAATGTGAGCCCACAAACCACATTATGCATTTATGATAAATTCCTTTACACCATAAGTAGAACTTTAAAACTTGAATTCCTTCATTCTCCCTTAAAAAAAAACAAAACCAAACCAAATAAAACCTGTATAAAACATTCCATGCTGAGAAAAATTAAGTCCATCCAGTTACCTGTTTAATGTGGATTATCCAGTGTGTCTTCTGTGTCAGTTCTCGTGTTTCATTGTTTTTATCAAGAAGAAGACAGCCAGGTCTGAAGCAGCATTATAGCTTCTCTTTTTGAAAGGACTGTTCATAAGTATACCAGTTAGTTACCAGGTCTATGCAGATTTAGACACAAATTTTTATAACACTGACCTTGTTGTAATATAGGATTCTCTCCCTGATTTGTTTAGTTGTGAAAGTTGTAATTTGAAAGCTATTGAGAGTTAGCAACCCAACTACATCTTTTCTGGGTATGAAAATTTCACCCAAGCTAGATCCTGAAAAATACAGCTGGTGCATCTGTGTTTTTATCCCCCAAAGAAACCAGGATGGAGTGCCACATGGTACGAAAGCAGGAGAGGGTAAGGTTTTAGTTGGAAGGTTGGAGACGTTGCATGAACAATTACCAGGAGGTGAGAGGATCAGGAAGGTCTGCTGGAAAATATTCAAGTGAGGAGAATATCTTCACCAAATAGGTTTAGGTAGGGTTGAATCCATATCAGGAATTTTATGTCTATCTAAACTGCATGTAGTTCTAAAAGAAGCAAATTATCCCCACATTGATTAAAAACACTTCCTCAAAATTACTGCTAAGATTTGTACTTAGTGCACAGAGCAGCAGAGTTTAGCTGTGGATTTGTATATGAATATGTATGTGTAAGGGGAAGGGAGTGCTATTTTCTTGGTACTCACTACTGTCTGAGGTCTTGCTCCTCCTTTCCACCGATAAGTCAGCTGCCAATCTTGTTTTTTATTTCTGGGCTCCTTTTGCCTCTGCATTGACTGGCATGCAGGAGATTTGTGTCTCTGGGAGCTCACTGCTAATGCAGTAATGAGGGGTATAGACAACAGTGCAGCATTAAGACTCAACTACCTAAATAAGCTTTTGGTGAAGTTTTCACTATTCTTATGTGCAGAACATTAGGGAGGCGTGAAAAAAGATTTCCTCTTTAAACAGGGAAACTCGATTATGCAGCAGTATTTGGCCCTTATTTGCCTGAAGCTGACAGCAAAATGAACGTCTGATGAAGATTGAGTCAGTTTAAAAGCATACTAAAAAGTAATTTTTTTCAATGGACAAGGTGGGAATAAAGGCCAGCCCCCCTGGTGAACATCTTAGTAAACCAAGGCGTTTGCAGCGTGTTTCAATGTGACCTCTCATTCCCTCTCATTATCTTCCACTTATTAACCCTGATCTAACTGTTATTGATAGCTCTATTATTCTGCTTGGGACACCAGTGACAGTCTCACTGACCTTGCCCTGGGTGATCAGAAACTCATTTAATGCTCAGCATACTCTTTGCTGAAGTGTTCTGAGGGTAAAGTAAATTCAGCATGAGAAGCAGGCATGTGTTTTTACAATAATTTCTTGTGATGCTATTAATTATCTCAAGAGGTGCATTATTCTCCATTAAATATACTGAAAATTTGTCTAAATTTCTCTTCAGTCTAAGACATAAAGGTTGCAATAAGAACAAAAGAGTAAGAATTGCTAATTATTTATGCTGCAGAGTGTTAATTGTGGGAAAATAGGCCAGGAAAGCAAGACTAAATGAAAAACTAATGGTTCAAGTTTTTACGTGTTTTCATGGTTCTCTCTTACTAGCCTGCCTACCTCTTGGGCAGTATCATTAGCTAATTTTTGAACACTCAGTGTCATAAAGAATAAAATTTCACTTCCCACTTTCATATTTGATTTATTGGCTAAGTGGTAATGTTTCTGTTCTATAAGTTCTGTTCTACAAAATGTATATAATCACAAGAATTGCCCACTGTCAGGATCAGATCATGAGCACTTCATGAAAATGGAGAAAACTTGAAACTCTTAGAACAAAATAAATGAGAATTGTATCTTCCTTCCTCTTCAAGAAATTTTGTGGTATTCTGGATTGGTATTGAGGCTTGGATTTTTACATGTGAAGTTGCAAGACTTAGGCTGTAAGAAACTAATAAGTTTCTATTTATTTATTCAGTCTTATATAGATATCTTTGTTTATAATAAAGCTATAATATATTTTTTTTTGTGATGGAAATGGTTTAAAAAGTTCATCTTCTTCAGTAATGATATCCTTCTTTTATATCTCTCAGTTTCAGCAGTGGAAATAGTCAGCTGTTGATTAATCACTGGTTTTAATTCCCTGTTTTGGTGCACTTGCATGTAACTCCACTCCTTGCATCTCACATACTATGCAGGAATATTTAATTGCTTTAAAATAAGGTCATTGATGGAAGTAAAACAGATGTGCTTTCCATCTGCTTACACAAGCAGGCATATGAGTGCTTTGGTTTTAGAAAAATACTGTTTTGAAAATCTAGTAAATCTAGTTTCACCATCAAACTAGATCTTTTAGTCTTAATGGAAATAATTCTGTTGGTGTGCTTGCTAATTGGAGATGAGAAGCCTGAGATTCTGAAAATGCTGAGCTAAATTTTAGATAAATGAAAAACCATGTATATGTTCTTTGTTTCAGTGGTACTTCATGTCACTCCTAGTGCCAGCAGGAAACTTACAAATTATCTGTTTAATAGATGTATAGCACAGGAGGCTACAAAATTGTATTTGGTTAAAATGGGAGGACATAAGTTTTTCAAAAAGGGTGTCCAAATAGTCTATCAAAAATGTGCGTGTGTTATAGTGAAAACCTCAGATGTTCATTCCTCCTGGATGAAATATTAGGATCACACAAGATGGATCAGCATTGGAAACAATTCTGTGATCACTAGGAAAGTTCTCTTTAATTTATTTCTGTTTTGGTTTTTTTTTGCTTGTTTGTTTTTTAAGTTTATCTTCATGTTTCATGCCATTGGGTCCTGATGCTCTATTTGTTTCTCATGTTTTTGTATCTTCAGTAGTTTCAAGTTGTACCAGATTAGCAGCTATGGAATAACTGAAGGTAAAAAAGTAAAAATGTATTCTTCTTAGCAATGACATTTTTTTCAGGAATTCCTGTATTAGAGATTGATCTGAGGCAGAAATAGCCAGATCTCCATGAAATCATAATTATGGGGATAAAATGTAACAGCCAGGCAGAGCTCAATAGGTACCCGTCCCTCTTTATGTTGGGGCTGAATTTGTCCTTGAAAATTCTACTAACAAGTAAGTGAGAAAAGGATGGTTAGGCCACAAGCAGGGATCAATAAATCCTGTTATGAATTATGTATTTACCCTTTGGAAACATTGAAAACATATGAATATGGTGTCCTGTAGGTGTTAAGTTCAATTGTCCAAACGTTACAGTAGGAATAAAAATCATAGAATCATAGACCTTTTAGATAATTGAATCCAACTGCTAACCCAGCACTGTGAAGTCCAACACTAAACCTGTAGTGCTTAAGGACACGATTTAATGGTGGATGCAGGGACTGTTCAGAACTGTACTGCTCAGATAATTTTCTAATCTCCTTGCTATTAGCCCTCTAACTCAGTTTCTGGAATGTTACAGCCTGCCCTCTGGTGCCACAGAAGACTGAATTCTGAGTGTGTTCTTTCTGGACTTGAATCTCTGTGGTACTAGTGTGAATGAAGGTAGGGTGACTGATCTCAGTGAAAGGCCACACATAAGTAGTAGGAATGCATGGAATCAATCATGCTGGTGAATGTCCTACTGAGAATATAGCAAAAGTGCTGCATTCAAAAGTACTGCAAAGTTCACCTTCTGTAGAAGCAGTTTGGCTGATATGTCATGTTTGTAGGTTCTGACTATAAAAAAGAAGTGTGATCACAAAAATAAAATCTACATCTATACATGCTTGCGTATTTAAGGTGTTTGTTTAAAATCGAAATGTGATTCAGGAACTGGGTTTGAAACAACAATGTTCTGTTCCCAGACATGCAATGTCAATTGTCTGAGTTGCACTGCAATGAATCTTCCACTGCTTTGACTGACCACTACAATAATTATCCAAGGAACTGATTTTACTGTATCTCTAGCCCAGGATTAAGATATATATTTACTTTACCTCTTTGCCCCATAAATCTGGAATGTGTCTGTGATGAATCTGAAGATTGCTCTGAGGGCAATGAAATAGTTTTATGAGTGCCAAAATAATTTGATTTCTATTGCTGAAACTCAGACAGAATCAGATTTCAGAACCAAAACTATTCAACTTTGACCATTTAAGGACATAACCTAGATGTAGAGGAGAAAGATGAAGAAAACAAACTAAGATAGAAAACATTCTCAGAGAAAATGCTGAGTCACCTGTAACTGCTGAACTCTTTAACTGCTCATTTTTGTAAGAAGATAAAATGTTGACATATTTGCTTTTTCAATTCTTCAGTGGTTCCTGAAGTGTCCCTAAACTACTCTCATCCTTTCTTATTCCAGTGGTAACTAACTGTGGAAGGAGCAATATTTTTGGATGTTTGATTTCTTAACAATTTTCTAAATTAAGATTTTTTTATCTTTCAGGAATCATGGATGCATTGGGAACTTAATACCATCTTATTCATTTGTGTGACTAGAAGAAAAAGGAGCAGAATCTAGATCTCTCCAAGCACATCACTGAAAGATTACAAAGGTTGTGAACACATGGAACTGCTCTTATTAGGTATATTCTGGTGCAGCTGTAGTCTAAACTCTCCTGTTTGACAACCCACAATCATGGGGTGTGTGAACAGGGCAGAGACCCAGCAGAAGGTTCTCCAAGATGATGGAAATTTTTCTTTTGAACCTGGGCTTTTGGAAATTTCAAGTTGCTAATATATGTTCTTGGTGAGAATGACAGCTTCAGTTTTTCCAAGGCTTATTAACTAAATGACAAGTTTTTGTAAGGTCTATAAAGACCAACTCTCTGCAAATGAAATTCCTCAGCTTCCCTTCCAAGCTTCAGTGCCCAAGTCAAAGCAGGAAGGCAATACATTACAGCAGCAATAATATCTTACTACAACTAAATATTTTCCTTTGGATGTATTCTCAGAAACAGGCTTTGGTTAACTTTTCATTTGTTACACAGCACTAATGGTGGTTAGCCTGGCAGATACCTGGCACTGAGGTTCAGGCCATGTAAGTGGCATGTCAGTGTAGCCTCTGAGGCTGCCAGACAGTTTACATTATAATTACATGCAAAACTCTCAACTTGGCTTATAATGGATGCAGTTTATACAGTGCAGCCTGCTGTTTCAGGAGAGAAATGTAGGTGTCCATTTGTTCACAGAAGGGCTGTGAGTCATTTTCCTCACTCAGGCCTTATTCCATTGAGAACAGCTGGAGTTTTGTCTGAATAAAGATTGCATTACTAAGTTAACAGCATGGGAATTTGAGGTGGCCTTTATCAATAGATGCTCTAGAATCTGCAGAGTCACAATCCAGTCGTTTAAATGACCTATCATTGTGAAAAATCTGTGCTAAATATTTTTTGAGTTAAAAATTTCATTAGAAGATGAAGGAGCCATGCCTTCTCAGGTGAGCTTTTAGGAAGGATGCTGGAGATAAGATGTATTCATAGTTTGGTTTAGCCAGGAAGGATCATTCTGTGTAGCCCTGTGTATATCATGGGCCAGTTAGGCTCTCATGGATTTTCTAGAGTTGAATTTAGCACCTTGCGCTGAAGTTTATTAACTCAAAAAAATGTTCATGAAAAAATTGGCAATCTGTTACTTCTTATTTTGTTTTTCTGAGTTAGACTGAAAGAATCCTATGGTAAAAAGTACTATCTTCCTATAGGAATCTGTGAGAAACAATCAAATTACTCTTATTACTCTAATGATAACATCATTAATATGTTTAGTTTCATTTTAAAATTGCACAAAACTGCCCTTTCTCCTGATTTAATACTCTTTTATAGTACTTCTCTGTCCTTACTTTCTCAGGAAAAAAATATTTTTTTTCAAATTATTGTCAAACAGAGGACAAGTATTTTTGCATTAAAAAGGAAATAAAAACTCCACCTATGTATAGAAAAAGAAAGACACAATATTCCAAAAATATTTAAGTCTGTATTACACTTAGTGATTCAGTGGGCGAGAAAAATTACTGAAGTCTGTACATCTTAAAGGGCAGCTGGAACTGCAGTGTACATTCCTTCTGTGCAGCAGCAAACTGTTGGCCAAAGTATTTTGTGTGCCTTGCACTTGAAGATACTGAGAGTGATTCACCAGTGCTATGGAGTAGGACTTGTAGCACTGTGTTGACAAAGATAGTGTCCTCTTTCTGCAGAGGAGAAAAGAGACACACTGAGTGACATTAGGGAATTAACATGAGTCTAAGGAAATACTGAACCCAGTAGCCCAAAAGCTCAGTTTCTTGGGTTCTCTGGTTGATGCCCAGAGAGAATGAGTTGGTCATGGGTTTAAAAAACTTTAAAACTTTAAAAGACTACTTGACATTTTTTCTTCGAAAAATCGTAGACTAATTTAGTGTTGAAAAAACCCTTAAGATCATTGAATACACCTGTAAACTTAGAAGATGTTGCCTTGTGTTAAATATAGAATTATCATACCAGTTGTAAGATCTCATACAAGTGAAAAGAGATGCAAAAGTGCTGCAGTTGTGTTCAATGTAATTTCAAGTTTAAATCCTATTACTTTTCTTAGCTCAAGTCTGTTCTTGGATGTAGGTGTAATTGGTCATTAATGCAAGACACACTGCTGTTAGGCAGAAAGGTAATTCAACTCATGTTAGCTTCTTTATTTTAAAGACATTAAATACTTCAAGTAAGATGAAAATGAAGTGTTTAAAAAATCCTACACGGTGAACCACTGATCACTGCCATACTTTCTCCATTTCCAAGCTTGAAGGATATTATTTACTTTTAAAAGCATTCAAAGATTTCATCTGTGGTAAGATAACCACCTTATGCTTTGAAAGGAAATGTGGGACAGCAGAAGTTCCATCACATCTGAAAAGTGTTGAGGTGCCAGCAGAGACCAGTAATTAGAATTTATGCACACAGAAGAGTGCCAAATAAGAGAGGAGTAGCAGCTGATAAGAAAATGGTGGTTTAAGAAAGTAGCCAGATTAACTGAATTGTTGATACAATGACAGGTATCAACAAAGCACATAGGTATAATGCTCTGATCAGATGCAGTAGGGATGTGTGTGTCACAGAGAATTTATATTTATGCATACCAGCTCTTCTGCTATAATCAAATAAATGCTCAAAAGGTTTAAGTAGAGTTCAGTTTATTTTAAAAATAGGTTCTTCAGTAGGATTTCCCAAAGCATCCTATATTCTGATAAATCCATGCAAGGCACATAGTCACATTTATTATTTGCATTTTGGAGACAAAGAAATGGAAATAAAGTGTAAAATTATAAATCCCAGATTGCAGGAGAAATTCTGAGGTAGAATATAAGTTCTTATTCAACATATCTTCTAATATGTATTAGAGGAATGCAATTATTTCTTTCCCCAAGAAGCAGCAATTGAACCATTCTAAATATAAACAAAACCAAGAAAGAAAGTATGAATTGATTCTCAAAGGATTAATCTGCTATCAGAATTTAAATCCTGCTTGATGTTGTTAACTGGAATTATCAGAGGCTTCTATGATACATTTTAGTACAAATTCAAATTAATTTACACTAACAGGTATGAAATTACAAACTTTAAGCTGATTTAATAAATATTTGGGCCATGGTTTGTATATAAGAAAGTGAGAAGCATCCTGTGGCTTTGAGTTCACAAGGCTTCTCTGCCTTTGTGAACAGGATTGCCATCATGGTAGAATGAGGGATGCTTTGTTTCAGTGGGAGCCTTATTTTTGAGAGTTTTTTGAAAGTGAATAGATTCTGGAAATTAGTAGGCTTTTGGCAAAAACTCCCAGAATCAGTCTTACTCCATAGCTCCTTCATATTCAAAGCTAGGATGAGACTGCTGAACTGCATTATCACAGTACTTTAGTGAGTTACCGAGCTACTTATGGAGCATGGATCCAAACAAAAGAGCAAATGGCACAAAGAATTGGGCTCTTTCATGATGCCACTTTTCCTATTGAAAAAAATAGTTGAAATTTAATCAAGTTTTTAATACAAACCCAACATTTCTGAGAACTAATGAGTGTTGTGAATTTTTTCATGCAGGAAATGTGAAAGTGGCAACTTTAATGCACCAGGTATGATATTAATTAAAAAGTATCCATTGTTTTGTTTCAGTGGAAAAATCAGCTTTCATTTCTTAGTTTTAAATACTAAAAAAAAACCCCAAAAAAACAAAAAAACACCTTAAGAAAAACAACAAAAGTGCCCAAATAAATCCCTCCTATACATATAAATGTCAATATGAAATTAAGGGTTTAATTTAGTTTTGTTGAGCTTTAACAAATTCTTTGACACTTCCCTTTTCACAAATTTTTGTGATTTATTTTTAATAAAAAAATCAACCAGTTTTTGTATTCTTAATTGAACAGTATATAAGGAATGAAAAGAATACTAGTGCTATGATTCTGGAAGTGCTGGTGAGCTTAGAGAAAGGGAATTTGAATTTGAGGGTTATGAATTCAGCTAATTTTGAAAGGCGTGCAGCTTTCAACAAATTACCTTCATTTCTTGTTCTTTAGCTATCCAAACACAAAAGGGAAATTTCCAAAAGGAATTTCCTTCCTCAAGGAAATGCTGAAGCTCGGATGGAAACTACTGGAGAAGGACAAAGCACTGTGTAATATTAGCTTTTTTAATCCTGGTCAGCCCATTTGTTTCTCAGAAAAACTGTAACAGAACTGAATTGCCTCTGTTCTGCTATTTGTATTTCCTCAGTGTTCTCTATTCTTTCTCCAAACCAAACAATTTCAGCTGTTGCTAAAGGGTTTAAAACTCTTGATTTGTGGCAATAACTTCCACAAAGATGCATTATGGGCACTGAAGTGATTATCTTGAATGGGCAGAAAAAGACAACCTAACTGGCAATTGCATTCCAGTGTCTGCCCCTCAGCATAGCACCTGCTTTACTGACTTACTACTCCATCCCAGAGAGCTTTATTCATTAGGAAGGGCCATTCAAGCATTTAATGGAGCTCTTTACATTGAAACAGCTTTATTTGCTCCTATCTATCTTCTAGGCTTCTTCTGCTGAAGCAAAATCCTTTAAAAGGATGTTGTTTTGCTATGACTGTTCAATGAGCTTCTCCTTGCTCTCCTGGGTAGCTTTGCTGCCCCTTACCTGCAGGTGGAAAAGGTACCCAATAAAGCAAAATTGCAGCTTTTCTATTATTATTTTTTAAATCTCAAGGCAAAATATTAAAAGAATGCAGCTCGTTGTTGCATATACTAAAATGATGTTGTAAAGCTTTGTTTTATAGCACTTAGAGTGACTCAGAGGATTTTAGCAGTATGTACATTATTTAATTCGTATGATTTCTAGGGGTTTGGAACTTGTACTAGATTATACCTACAGGCACACTCTAATACTACAAGTAACCAATTATTTTGGTTTTAATAGAATTTTAAAACTCTCAGAAATACAGCCCCAGAGCATGGGGAATAAGATGCTTAGAAAATCCTAGGACATAAATGAATTTAGAATTAAACCCAAGTCACAGTGCAAGTAACACTTGGGTAAGAGCAATGACAATAATATACTCAAATGAAAAATTAGTCATTTAATTGAAAAAAAGGCAAAATTGAAACATTAATTATTGAAGGCCCCCAACTTCACCTCTTTACAGACTTGTGCATGGACAGCATGATTAAGCTATGAGCTTAGTCCTGTTGTGGGAAAAAGAACATGTGAGAAAGTAGGAGCATCTTGCCCCACTCTTTCTACCTCAAACACCCAATTGAGCAAGTAAAGAATAAGCTTAACTTCTCTGGACGTAGAAACTGCAGTTCATCTGGGTGCAAAAGATCCAGTGGCAAAGTCCTGTGGAGTAAAATCTTTTTGCTGTTCAAGGCTATTAATGTTTTTCTGATGAATTTTAGCTTCTGGAGTTCAGTTCAAGCTATGTAAGTAATGGTCCATGTTTATTTTTCACTGGTAGCTTCTGAATATCACATGAATCTGAATCCTGGCTGCACCAAATTTCCTCTTCCTGTTGTGATGTGCAGAATACTTTTGGGCTTCCAAATTATTGATCTTAGACTTGGAAGGCTTAGTCCTGATCCTTTTTAAATTGGCTTAATCCTATTGTCAGAGTCATCTTTAACATGGAAGAAACATCCTATTAAATACGCAAAGATAAATTGCCTCTATGTTTTGTTTATTTTAGGCCTCAGTCTTCTTTCTTTCAAGGATTACTGTCTGTCAAGCCATATTCAATGGTGCATCCTTTTCTGTAAGGGTAAGGGTAAGATATACCTTCAGTCTGAGTATTCCAGTCAAGTAAGTTTAGAGTTTGACCAACACACTCGAATTCCCACGTTTTTCTTGCATTCTTTGCTGTTGCTCGAAGTATTAGTGTGTGCTGTAACTAGAAGTAAAACATTCTGTGCAAAATACTCTGAAAACATTTATGGCTGTGTAATTACTGTGCAAGAAATACTGTTTAACTATATGCCATTGCTGTGTGGTGTTAATACATGTAACTCAAAAAGTATTTAATTTTTAACATTTTTATTTTCTTGCAATTCTTGAATGAGGAATAATCTTAAAAATTTAAAAATATGTGCCACAGTGAAAGGACAAGAATTGTTGGTTAACTTTTGTGTCACTAGTCTGAAATTAGATTTATATTCAAGACACCAAATGATATATATGAGGATAGGCCAGGGTTTTTTTCTTAATATAATGTTGTGAAATCTGTGATGCTACTCAGGGGATAAATTTACTGGAGAAAGCAAGAGCTTTCTCTGGGATAAATCAGTCTGCCACCTCCTGTAGCAAATAAAAAAAATCAGTCTGCTGCCTCCTGTAGCAAATAAAAGCAGATGTTGCTATATCATCATTGATGGAAATAACCAGGGAGATAGTACAGAGGGAAAGAAAGATCTCTCTTTTTATGTGATATAAAGTCTTAAAAAATGTACTGCAAGCCCTTTATATGCTTGAAATGGCTGAAACAGAGATTGGTCAGCTGTTAGTTGTCTCAGATATGGGTCATGGCAGCCAACTTCTGGTTAAATCCTTATTCAAAAACCAGTGTGAACCTGCACCATTTCTCTCCATTTAAACTAATTGATTTTCACATTTGTATCTAATTGCAAGCCATAAATTCCATAAATAATATGGAAATATAATTCTGTAATTCTGTGGCCAGTTTTGGCTTCGAAGAAACAAATGGGATTTTCTACTCACTGAATAGACTCAAAGGCAATTATTTTTTCATTCTGCTTGCTGTAGTCACTTATCCCTACTGACTGCTAAAAACTCATAGTGCCACAATGTTTACTAGTACTGTTTAAGTCAACCTGTAATAAAAATAGGCTTGAACTTACACTCTGAAGCTTAGGAGACCAGTTCATCCAGGGGAAATATGAAAGCTTAATTTAATTCTGTAGCCTCGACTTGTCCTAAAATCATAACAACAGTTAGGCTATGTTTCTGACTGTGATTCATGTTTTGCCAGATGGGTACAAGCCATCATCTGCCAAAAGCACAGCATGTTTCATTATAAAATACAGTCCACAGTAACATGTCAAAATGCTTCTGACTGAAAAATAGACAGGGTTGTGTCTGAGATTTATGCAACCTTTCCACTTTGCAATATCTGCTTAGATCAATGTAAGTGCTGCAAGGGATCAAATGGATCATTTCCATTTGAATATTAGGAAAGAAATATTGAGATCAATACCAAGAGATTATTCTGTTTATTGGCATGTATTGGTATCTCCAGGTAGAAATCTCTGCATACTAACAGACCAGGAAAGGGATTTCCCTACACTGCGTTTGGCTGATGCTGCTTGTTCTACAGCATACAGAAGCTGTTGCTTCCTAGGGTTGTTAATCCATGGAACTAAATAATTCACAGATAAAAAGATTTAAAGAGGTATTTTAGGCATCATCTTTATAGTGGCCCAGAGAATGGAACTCATGTCCAGTGTATTGTTACAGAACTGTGCAAAATAATTTAGATAACAAACCTGGCTGAGATTTGTACCTCTCTGTAAGTTCTAGTAATTCTACGCTGCTTGTTCAGCAGCTGCTTTTCTTCATAACTGGATTTTGGCCAAGAAATTACATCAAGTTCATCTATAGCAATATACACTTAGCAACAAACAAACCAAACCAAATCTCTTTGCATTTCTTTGTGAATCAAAATCAGAACATAAGTTTGTTCTGTGAACCAATGAGGCTGTTCAGTAACTCAGAAGATGGGCTGGATCTGTCTGTATTCAATCTCTCCTTAGTGGAGCTTTTCATGAAAACATTTGTCATTTCATTTCATTTCACATAATTTACATCAATGAAACATGAAGATACCAACAGTTGTTCCATATATTTTTGTCACTGCAGTAGATTCATAAGGTGGTGCCTTCCTTCAATATCATTATTAGAAAAAAAAATAATGTGAGAAATGAAGTAGAACTTCAGCACCCACATTTTGGATGTTGCGTTTTTGAACTTTTCTTAGAAGAGCAATGTAAGATAGGAAGATTTGTGGCAAGACTGAATCCTAAATATGTAACTGCATTTCTTCCCTTGAAGTTCTTCCCTGATTCTGTTCGGGCTCAGCTACCATAATGCATAGTCGAATTTTTCAGGAAACACAAATGGAATGCATTTTTGGAAAATAGAAGTGACAATACAGATACTTTCACTGTGATTATGAAGAGCTATGAGATTCAAATTGACTGGAACACTGTATTTGTCAGAATCTCTCCTATTAGAACAACTACTATCCTAAATACTATCTGTTCTGCTTCTCTTTATGCTTCGTCAGTGAAATAAAATACAGTATGAACAGCCCATAATGACAGCTATGGGAAATACTTGGATTAGTTGGAGTGTCTAAGAAGAGGTTCCTAGCCCCTTCATTGCTGCATTTTTATTCATTATTATTTATTTTCTGAATGCACAGCTAGAATTCTGTCCTCTGTATCACAAGTCTTAGATTGTGGTGGAGCAGTTCCTTTGTGTCATAAGTTTTAGTCTCCACCTGAAGATTACTCCATGGTTTCCCAAATTGTGTGGAGTAATGGAAGGAGATTTAGGTTTACTAGCTGACCCTGTGTGGAAAGTGAACAGTATAAAAGTGTCTTTTGTCAGGGGCAAGCAAAACTTGTGCAATGGTTTAAAGAGAGATTGCTCAATCGTGTGTTGTCTAGAAGGTACCTAGGGGACATGGCAGTTACGTTGATTGGATTTGGCTTTGATTCCTTCTTATTTTTTGTAACACTAGTGACTATTATTGCCATGCAGCTGTGATGGTGCTGAACTGAGCAAGCAGCGGTTTACTCTAGGGCCAAGCAAGCTGCCAGTGTTTCTAGTTTAATATACATTCTTTGCTGTATTCAGAGGAATGTGTAATTAAAATCACTGTGTTAGTTACAAGCTGTCTACAGTGAAGAATGGGAAATACTGTGGTAGAGTGTCAGTTTACTGCAGAGAAGGGCTACAGCATGACACATCAGAATATCAAATGCATTACAGATCCGTTTTAATTTGTCTGCCATATCAGTACTTAATCTCTAGCATTGTAACAAAAAAGAGTGTGGAAGAGAGGAGCTAACTTTCTTTTCTTAAATATAATAATAAAAGGCTGTCCATAGCTTAGATGGGTGCACTCATCACTGGACTAAAAACTGTCTGAATGGATAGGTCCAAAGTATGGTGGTGAATGGAGTTATAACCAGCTGGGGTTCAGTGATCAGTGGTTTTCTTCAAGACTCAATATTGGGGCCAATCCTGTTCAATATCTTTATCAGTGGTCTGGATGTGGGGTTCAAGTGCATCCTCAGTCAGTAACAGATAACCCCAAGTTGGGTGGGAGTATTGATCTACTGGAGGGAAGGAAGGCTCTGCAGAGGGATTTGGACAGGCTTGTCAGTGGGCCAAGGCCAGTTGTATGGGACTCAACAAAGCAAAGTGCCAGGTGCTGTACTTGGGTCACAACAACCCCATACACTGCTCCAGGCTGGGGAAGAATGGTTGGAAATCTGCCCTGTGAAAAAGGACCAGGGGGTGCTGGTCAACAGGCATCTGAACATAAGTCTTTGTGTGCCCAGGTGGCCAAGAAGGCCAGTGGCATGCTGGACTCTATCAGAAATAGTGTGACCAGCAGGATAAGGGAAGGGATCATCCCCCCTGTACTTGGGTCTGACAAGGCTGTGCCTTGAATCCTGTGTTCAGTTTTGGGCCCCTCACTACAAGACAGACCTTGGGGTGCCAGAATGAGTCCAGAGAAGGGCAGTGAAGCTGGTGAAGAGTCTGTAACACAGGTCTTATGAGGAGCAGCTGAGAACTGGGGTTGGGTTGTTTAGCCTGAAGAATAGGAAGCTCAGGGGAGACCTTATCACTCTTTACAGCTTTGTGAAAGGAAGTTGCAGTGAGGTGGGGGTCAGTCTCTTCTCCCCAGTAATAATTAGTAGGACAAGAGGAAATGGCTTCATGTGGCTCCAGAGGAAGTTTAGGTGGGATATTTGGAAAAATTTCTTCACTGGTGAGTTCTGTAAAAAAGTGTGAGTCAAGCTGGTATTGTTTAAGACAACAGTAAATCATTGGGTGAGGATTATTTCCCCTTATAAAAATAAAAAATTACTTAAAAATTAAAAGAATAAAAATTACTTAAAAAGCAACAGAATTTTCTAGCATGTCAGAATTATAATTACTGCAAAAAACCGAGGCCCTAATTACCTCTATTCCATCCTGTGTTTACCAAATGTAATTTGAATTTTAGGTGCTGATTCTGGCCATCTGTACTGTGGGCAGAACAAGATGAGGCCTAGGGTTTATATCGAGATGACTGAAAGGTGCAAAGTAAACAATATCAAAAATGAAAAAGAAGCCTGGAACTTTGAATAGGCTCCTGGGATCTGACTCATGCTTTCTGCTTGACAGTGGCCTTTTACATTAGTCTAAATATGTGATATGAATATTCATGATCAATCCTGATGAAACATGCCACACAACTTTTCAGCTGTGCTTGTAGATTCTCCACCTGGTTCCTTAAAAATGCTGTTGGTATGCTGTTAAATTGTAGGTTATTTTATTCATTATGATGGATTGAATGTAGTGTTTCAAGATATAATAATCAAGAGATTTTTTTTTCTTATGCACCGGTACTTGCCTTCCAGATATCATTCCTTTGAAGTCTTAGTGAATTTCAGTGTAGATTTTTAACAAAAGCTTGATTTTTAAGCACATGAAAAATTGCCAGTTCTTTAACAAGACTCAACATAAGACTACTTATTGCCAGAATGCTACTGTCCTCTAAACCACTTTATTATGGGGCTGGGTGACTGCCTGTGCTGGATAGATTGTTTGTCAGTAGTTGGTAGTGCCTCCTTTGGGATCACATTGGTGATCACTACTGTGAGATTATCTTTCTTTAGTGTTTAATATCAGAAAGAGCAAGATCTGTTCCTTGTCTTCCCCTCAATTACAAAATCTCCTGTATTGTCCTTTTGTTTTTGTAGCCTTTGTGTTTTGTTTTGCCTGGAATTCATGATTCTGTATTAGGATTTCATAAAGAGCCTGCTTTGAGTTAATTGAAGCTGCTAAATTGCATCAAATGATTCAAAGATTGCTCATTGTGAAGTATGTGATATGTTTTTTAATTATCATGTATTCCTTGCAGGTACAGCACACAAAGCTGTTTGGATATTTTCCAGTTTTCTGCAGTTATGGAGGATTTAAGCCCTCATGGAGCTTGGATCTGCTCCTCTCTTCTTTCACACAGTTCACTCTAGCCCCTGGCAGCATGCACTGCTCAGAATTGCATCTGAACAGAGAATTTGATGTCTTCAAAGTTAAAAATCTTAGTCCTTTGACTCCATTTTTGTTACAAGTGAAACCTAAAGCTCCCACTACCTGTGTTCTTTATCAGTTGAAATTTCATTGTCCTTTCACAGAGGCAGAAGACAGTGTTGACAAGTTCACTTATTCAATGTACCAAAGTGTTGACTAACCAAACCTGGTACCTACCTAGATGCTGAAGATGCTCATTGGTTTCCACATCCAAATTTTAATCTTCTTTTAACTCTGGAGTAATTAAGGTACATTTGTGCTTCTGACAAGTAGGACTCTAAACAGTTTCTAAGTTTAGTTACAATTAAAGACAATCCAAACAGATATTTCCATCTGGCTATCTTCCATCAAATCTCAAATTAAGCCAAATAGTGGCTTTACTAACCAAAAATGGGGGAGGGGGAACAGAAGGAGAGAGAGAAAAAAAAATTCAGCTATTATTTTCTGTGAAAATATTATGTTAAATTAAAAACTAATAAGATTCAGTTTTGTTGTCTTTACCAAAGTGCAGAAAACTGCAATGTAGTTATTTAAATTGTTAAAGTTAGTGCAAGTGTATAGGGTACAGGCCACACCAGAAGCAACAATGCTATTTTTCAGAGCAGCATAGCTCCTGGACTGTTTTTGACCTGACAAGGCAGGAGTGGAATTCAATCCAAAAGAATGAAAAATTACAAAGATAACATAGTACATATTTAACATATTTGTGGCTGTCTGCTTTGGAAAAAAAAAATCATTATATTTCTGTCAAAGGGTTTAAAGTGTGAATCTGTGCTGAAGAATGATGGAACCATCCTAAGAGATCTGCTCTTTGTGTTCAGATTGGGTTACGTGACTTCTGAGATGACTTATTAATGGGTTTTGATGGTATTCATCAGACATTAAAATGACATAATTAATTTAGTGGAAGCAATTAAAAGGCAAAGGTGGGGGGGAGGTAGTAGGAGAATGTGGTACGTTATATTTTAAAAAATCCAGTTTTAGTTGTCTGTATTTTATTTGACAGTTTTGTGGGATAGAGATGAAGCAAATTTGTGCTTAGACTTGGACTTTAAATCAGCTCAGTTACCAAGTTGCTCTGGCAGATACGGTCCCTACATATTGTAAAAATATTTAAATGGGTGTACTGGGATCCTAAAAATCGGCTACAGCAATTTAGTCCCTAGAATAGAGACTCTGAAGTAGAGCTCATGGAAGGGATTATGCAAGAGAGTAAGCCCTATGTACAGAGGAATGGCAGTAGCAGGAGAACAGGTCAAGTCACAGAAGTGAGGTGAAACAGGTGCAAATGTGCAGTTCTTACAGAACCAAAGTATCTGATGGAAACTGATTTTGGAGCTCCTTTAACAGACTCAGCATAGAGCTTTCTGCTGGTGTCCACTCCATTGCCTGTGATCCTTCAGACAATGGCAGAGCAACAGTATCTCCTAACCACAGGTTTGCAGCCATGACAGGTGACAGGTGAGAAGAAGAAGGCAGTGTAGCAAATATTGTCTGGATTGGCATCCCATTAGATGTTAAAACAAATAAACCTCCAAAAAGTTTAGTTTAATGTACAGTACTGGTTTGGATTTGCTGGGATCCCAAAATCCAGGTCTGCAAACAAGTAAGTGTCACCTAGTCACTGGAAGACTAGGAGTGGGAAAACCTCTACAGACTAGTTAAAGGAGAAACGCTTGAACTTTTATAAAACTGGGTTATGAAGTCTCTGGGTATCCCCAGTACCCCTCTAATTTGACTATGCCTGGATGTCACCTTGCCTCCTTACCCCCTGTATATCTCTGGAATGACACATAACAAGACTCCTGTGTTTGGATCCTGGTAGTTTTCTGAGGCTGCTGCTCTGCACCTCACTGTGGCAGGACATGGACTGTACCTAAAGCAGACTCTTGAAGTCTCTGTGGAGGAACCATCATCCCACTCGAGCAGTGGGGCTCTGTCCTGGGTACGATGAGACTCTCCTGATCAGCCTGTAAAAAGGCTGTAGATCTGAAGTAACCTTCTTTGTTCTGGTGGTTCACCTTAGGCACTGCACAAGGCATCAGGCAGAAGCCTGGCTGGAGATGCAGCCAGAGTCAGCTCAGAGTCTCAGCAATCAGGAAATCCCATTGTTAGGTGACAGGTCCAGGGTCAAGTTTTAGCAAATCAGGACCAGGCCCAGTGAGGAGGGGCTTGGACACTGCTCAGTCATGGTCGGAATGTGGGAATGGTCCAGGGAGCCAGACAGGGACAGGACGGACCATTAACTGTCCTTCATAAATATCACTTCTCACCTTCCAGGGCAAAGCTGTACTCACTGCTGGAATGTGCTTTCTTGTTCTGAATTTATTGGTCATAGTATGTGTCTCATAGCAGCCAAGAGGAGACAGGTTCTCATCCTCTCAGAATATTTATCCCTCACCAAATGTTGAAAAGCTCAGGTGGATGCAGTCCTCATCTGCCCGAGCAGCCGTGACCTTGCAGTACATTAATGTGCTGTGTTTACACCATTAATTTAGCTTTAACTGCCTTGCATTTGACTTGAATTTCCAGATTGCTTGTTTGCTTTGTGCTTCTTTGGCTCTCACTGCAATTCTGTCATTGGAGAAATGAAGTAAAGTGATTAATGACATTTAAATTAATTAAAACAATCAATTAATTAAATTAATCCATTTAAATTAATTAAGTCGATTAGTAAAATGAATTCCAGGAACTCAGATTCTGCTGCCTGCTTTAACTCTGTGTCCTTGGAACACACTGTGCTGGACTGTCTGATGGGTATCCAGAGGAAGTACCCTAAGGCAGATATAGGATATCCTGATCACCGAATGCCTGTAGACCCTGTGATGTGCTCCAAGTGCCCTGTTTGGTGTATATTTCTCAACCCCATTCTCTAGTTACAAGAAACAAAAAAGAGCTAGGGAGGCCCTGGTTTTACTTTTTTAAAATACTAATGTAAATGCTAATACTACCAAGAGATCATTACTGCAGGTTTATTTGTTGAGTGTCTCCTGCCATGTGGGTATCATGGGGTCTGTTCAGATGAGTCCTCATTTGTTACTAAATTTCTGCTTAGGCTTTAAGTGATCCTTCTGGTGTCAGCACAGCTCTAAGGATGTTTAGTGACTTTGAACAATACACTGTACAGTGACTTCTGAAGGTAAGGTGAACTGAAAACATTTTGGGATCAGACTGCTCCAGTTCTAAAATAATTTAAAGAAGGAAAGTTTTCCTTATGTTTAAACAGAGGCGAGGAATGTAACAAAAAGGCTGCTTGCCCTAAGAGTCTGTAAATTTGTACTGAAAATATTAAGAAGTGAAAGTCAGTTACATGCTGGAACTAGTCGCTGAATTAGTGCAGAATATGTCATTTGTTTGAAGATTTTGCAAAGTCCTAATTAGTGTTATTTGTATGTACACCCTAAATATTTTCTTAATAGGAATTTTTTACACAGAGTAAGGTATAATCTTAGTAGTTATGGTTCAGAGCAGATGGGAAAGAGATGTTGGAGGCAAGGGAAAGAGGTAAAAAAGTTCTGTCTACACCACTGGGTCAAGGAAGTTCTAAAGGCTGCAAGTACAGATTGCAAATTTGCAGACTAAATATAGATCTAAGCTGTACTTTCTGAAGCACACAGGAATAATGTGTTCAAACATCTGGGTGTTCAAATATGCTGCCAATACATTAACACCCTGGGGCATACAGAGTCTCACCAATTCATCTCCAAGGCGATGGTTTGAAGAGAGGATGAGTGAAGGCAGAGCTTCATTATCCCTTTAGAGACCGCTGTTTTATAATGATACAGCTGTAACTCATGATCACACACAGAATTCTTGAACCAAGAAGTAATCCCAGGTTTTTCAAATCCCAGTACAGAGTCCTGATCTTTTCTCATAGAGATATTTTTTCTTGCGTTTAGGTTCTTGTACTCTGCATTCAAGTTGATATCTTATAAATGTCAGGGATTTCAAAGTACAATGTGAATATATTCCAAACAAATTCTTGAAGCATATAGCACAAAACTAGAGAATTAAGTGGATATTTTTTTCAAAAGATATACACAATTCATAGAGCATCACAGACAAGCTTGGAAAACATCAAGCGACTGAATGGAATACAGGAGCTGCCAAAAGCCACAAAGTAAGCCAGTAAGGATGGTGTGTCCTGAAGAGGTTTGAGTCTGTAAGAGAAACAGCATAACTTCTGAGACAGTTTGAGTAGGAATGAAGGGCACTGAAAGGAGGTGGATATTGTCTCCCCTGAGATCCTTAGAGCAATTAGAGAAAGGAGATAATAAGGAGATGTGTTTACAGATAAAAGACAGTAAGGATGCCTAAGACTTTGAGTGTAGAATTAATTACTTGGATATTGATTTAGGTAACAAGTATGCAAAAGCTAAGGAGGATGTATGCTGGTAAAAATACTTCTAAGTGTTGCTGCCTTAAAGAAGCACATCAAAACTGATGCAATATGAGGCAATTTGGGATGCTGAAATATTAAATGAATTACAGCACCTCGTATTTTTCAATTACCTTTAATACTCAGTTTCCACTCCTAAGCTGGCCAAATTCTCTTTCATTTGTGTGTAAAGACAGACCAAACACCTCAAGTTTTGTCAGAGTTATTTGATAAACACAGACTTAACCTCATGTTTGTACTGCAGTGATGCATATATTGGTTGAGTATACAGAGGGGAAGGAAACAGTGAATGCTTTTGTTTAATTCAGTCCCTGAAATTAAGTAAGATATTTACAAAGAAGAACTAAGACATCTGGAAAGAGGTGAGGTAATGATGGGGCATGAGCCATGGTGTCTGAAGCAGCAGTGCAGAAGATTTTTGTTTAGAGCAAACTGGGGGCTGCTAAAGATGTCTTTTGGGAGCCGAGCCAATCAACTCTGGGGGAGGAAAGCAGAAAAATACTTGGAATAATAGCCATGATGAAAACTATGGAGGTGGATAATGAAGTCTCACGCTATGTCTAAAGTGAAAGTGATATACAGACAGTTTGGATCCAAACATCATGCGTGAAGCAGAGGAAACCCTTGACAAGTACTGTTGCTTCTACAGCTTTCTTGTTATAAAAACACTGTTCTCAAAACATCTTTTCTGTACTACTTGTAATTCCAGATGAGTTTATGCTTTTTTCTTAAGAGCTCTCATGCTACTTTTATTCTCATTGTTCTGCTTTTACTATTACTGAACTCTGACTTGTGTAGCCACCATAACCTGCTCCAAAGGTGTGCTATTGTGTTTTGATTCTTTCTATCAGTGAAATGCTTTTGCTCTGGAAATGGATCATTTACCAGTAAGGCCAACTTCTTCCTGTAATGCTAACTTAACTCCCTTCCTTTCAAAAGAAAGCCAGCTTTGACACCATTATTATGTAGCATTTTCCTATGTTTTGTCTGCATTCCAAATAATTGCGTCTTGTGGAGTAAAATTTAGTCCTAGTTGATGAAAAATCACTGTATACATTTAGAATCACAGGGAACAAACCTGTGGGAAATCAGGGAAGCTGATTACTGACCAAAATGTGCTTTGAATTTCAAGAGCTAGTCATTGATAGGACTAGTTTTTGGGTAGGTGTGAAGTAACAAGGCATTAACAAGTACTCAAAGTGGCTTAAGGAGCTCCTGCTCTCTTGTTGGTGCTCTTGTGCAGCACTGTTATTCCTTTTTTGTGGCAGTACAGCTACCAGTGTAGTGTACTATGTCACACCACAGGAATTTCACCACTGTATTCTGGATTCAGCCCCTCTTTACTCAAAAAAATAGAAAGGTTTATTTTTAAGATTAATTACTCCAAAACTCAGTTTGTGCTGTGGTTTCCAAGACAGCTCTATAAACAAATTGAAGAGAAGGGAAGAATAGGAGCCTTTTTAGCTTTCCCCACCATCAAAGTTGTAGTTTAAGTATATCCTGACAAGGATAAGAGTCTGTTGTGTAATTTATATGCCTTACTAAAGCTTTTGTAGTTTCAAATGTTGCATTGCCTTGAAGTACCTAATGGGCTATGACACAAAATTGATTTCTGTGAAAATAGCATTGGCTGTTAAGTGTTCATATAACATTATCACGTACTGCTTCTTTTATGAAGTCCAGCACAGAAAATATTTAAAGTGAGATTGTTGTTAGGAGAATAGCAGGACAGATGATGCTTCTTCAAGAAAATTAACATACTGGTATGTCATTGTTATATAAAGTTATTTCATCTTAACCTATTCCTTACCTTATGAATACAGCACTGGACACTGTCTTCCTATGCAGGAGAAAGGGATCAAGACTGCACATTAACCCTTAAGCATTTCCCTACAGAGAAATGAAGTCCTGGATTAAACAGTAAACCTCATTCCCATGGGCAATAAAATCGAGATGCAGCAGAGCTTCTGGGTCTTTAACCTCTTCCTCTAGCAAGTCCCCTACTTTCATGTGAAAAATGTTCTATTGCACAGAAAGGAATTGAAACAAAAGGTAGGTAGGCATGGGTTCACTGGAAGTGGTGGAGGAGTGGGGAATGAAGGATTGTGGTGTTTTTTAGACGTAAATATCTGCCAATCAGCTGTGCATGTTACTGAGTGCTGAAGTAATGCCCATTGCCTGATCCCAGGTTTCTCATGTACCTAGAAGAGAATGTAGTGTGGGTCTTTCAGCAGATTTTGTGGTATTCCTGCATCACAGGACTGTATCCTCTCAATCCTAATGTTCTTTGATCTAGCCACCTTTGAATTCAAAGGGTTGTGGGACTGAGGCTTCTACCACATACAAACATGCATGAGATCGATAAACACATAAACAGAAACATAATCTGAAAATACTAGACTGGTGGAGCTGGAAACTGTCTCCCTACCTCAAACTTAGGATCATTAAGGTTGGAAAATGCTTCTAAGATCACCAAATCCAAGGCCAAAATGTTCAACTTTGCTTTGCATCTTTTTTCAGTGGAGAGAGAGGTCGGCAAAGGTGTTAAGAGCAGAAAGTGCATGTGTGCAGGGCAAGATTCAAAGCTGGCACAGAACAAATTAATTTGTATCAATTTACCCCAAGTTCAGGCAGACAGAAAGCTTATAGATGTCAGTGCAGAAAATAGGCAGGCACTATGAGCTGGGGGCACTTCCTCCCCCAGCACCACATTTGTGTGTGGAATTAACAAGACACATCAGGACAACTAAACAAACATGATCTGTGACCTACTCCCTTTAACTGGTATTTTGGTGTGATGAGCTCATTAAGAGTAAATCTGCTAACACTTGTTTCGTGTTGGCAGAAGTGTGTGGGGCATGCTGTCATCTCAACAGGAGATCAAGAGATATCCAGCTCTGATATGACCCATTATTGCTAAATAGCACATTTGTGTAGTTACTTGTATTTCATGGAAATGCTTGATGCACATCAAAGAAAACCTTTTGAACCCAAAGCTCATTAATTTTTTAGTTCATCAAATTTTCAGGCAGGCTTCTGTACAGCCCAGTTCTCAGCACTCTCCTGACAACTGTCTAATGATTATGGATATTATTTGCACTTCTCTTTTGGGGCAAAGGCCCAAATCTTGATGCCTGTCGTTCTCCCTTGGCATTAACTAAATTTGCAGCAATTAGATCCCAATCTTTTGAAGCACTGAGAGCCCTTAACTCTGCTGATTATAGCAGACTTGGCATCCTGACCAGAAAGGCCACTGTGCCAGTGGAAATAAGCAGAAGATCTTGGCATAAAGCTGCTTCCATGTAATCATTTTCCCAGATGTCTTTGTACAGCTTCTGTTCCTAAATGAAAACCATTTAATATGTTTCCTTTGACTTTCAAGCAGATTAACAGTAACATTTAGATTTTGTTTGGGAATGATTTACTTTCATGATAGGCATTAATTTTTTCTCTCTCTTTTTTTTTTTTTTTTTTTTTTTTAAATCATAATCTTAGTACAGAGAATTGGCCAACTTCTGCAGGTGGATATGTGCTTGGAAATATCTCAGGTGTTTTGTACCTGGACTTACATATGCCTGTGTTTCCTGCTTCAATGTCTCCAGCCTCAGCAATACCCAGTGATTTGCCATGAAGTAATAATCAAATGGTAGCAAAGTTTTATGGAGTTACATATGAGCATTTGCATTAGGCTTATTTTTTGATGGCAGTTCTGTGATAGACACATTAGTGGCACAGACTATGGGAGAGATGGTTGTAAAACCCTTTCTAGATCAGGAATTTCAGAGCCTTTATGTGAAAAGTTACATCGAAGGTGCACTGGCAAGCTGGAACAAATAGCGAGCTGTTGCCATTCTTGTGTATAACAAAGCTGTGAATGATGTAAGGAGGACTTTCATTGCATGGCTGTAATCAGTAGGTTTCACAAAAATCTTTATTGCAGCTTAAGACAAAAACAGTGTGGTAACTGATCCTTGGTTATTCACCTTGTCCCTCCTCATGGGATTCATCTAGTGCTCTTAAATGTGGAGTGGATTTACTCTTTGCTGTTCCGTCACTTGACCAAAAGGTTCTAGAGAAGGTCTACTTGGAAAAATTAAAATTACTTAGAATTTAAAAATACAGCCAGCTAATGACTAGCATTTATGGTGAGAAAGGGTGAAGAATTTAGGCAGTAGGAGAGGCTTTCTATTTGTAAGAATAATGGAAAGCAAAGCACTGGAAAAATGACTGGGAAATCTATAGGGCTGGAAACATTAGTTACTTCTGCTTTGAATTAGACATCTTTTTGGGGTCTCTTCCAGACCTATTTTCTATCATTGTTATAATTTCATCCACTAGATGACACAGCCCAGGAGATTTCAGCAAGTCCGAAACTGCTGGAAGAACGGGAGGATTCAGCCTCTCAGAGTAGTCACTGCATTGGCACTTCTCTGTCCCTAAGACCAAGCACACAGTCACAGTCATCGAGTAATGGTCCCTGTAATTTGTGGCTGAGTATGTTTCTGGGTATGCTGTCAGGGCTGCCTCTTGAGCAAGCCAGAGCAAATTCCCAGGGCACACCACTCCAGGATGCACTTGGATGTTGCTCACATAAGCTCCAGGCTCTGCCTAGATGAGCAGCTTCCATTTTATCCATCTGCTCTCAGAGAGGTATTGCATGGCTGATTGCCAGCAGGCCAGATGACACTGGGTACTTTCCTAGAAGAATCAGCATTGGCTTCTACAATGACAGGAGGAGTTTCTAAGTGCTCTGGGCACAGGCCAGGTTTAAGCAGCCTCAAAGACAGTAGAGATACAAAACGTCAGGTCTGGGGAGTTCTCTGGGACATATAAGGTCTGATACCTTCAGATTTATCATGTATTGGTATTAAGTCAATTTGTCTATATTCACTTTTCTATATGTTAAAGAACACATCTTTATAGGGAAGAGATCCCTCATAGTGACCTGGAGATTATTCAGTCAATATTTGTTTACCAAGATAGACTGACTTTCACTGACCTCCTCAAATGTTCTCCAGCGAAACCTGGAAATTCTTTCAGTTGCTGTTCCTGAAGTAAAAATTGAATTAGGTCAAAAATCTTTGTGTTTTTACCTAGAATGAAAAGAAGAAAACACCTTTTCTATCTTTGCAGTTCAGCTTGCTCTATCTGACAGCAGGTGGAGGAACTTATGTTAGTCTGCTTTGGCAAGTTTCAAGTTCAATAAACACATCTTTAACACACCATTTGGGCTAGACTAGGTACAGATATAGTTAACGCTCTTTTTACCATACATGGCATACAATATAATTTTCAAAGACACATTTAAAGTCCCAAAGACCATTGATACAGACTTTTGTTTAGACATTAAAATTGTGCCTGGAGGGAGAGGATAATTGTTTGATCTGAGGCTGCAACTGTCATGAAATAAAGGGATAACTTAGTGGAAATGTAACTAAATGTATGCACATCATAGAATTTATAAATAAAGCTTCCTGTATTTACAATAGACCAAAGCAATGATAACAATAATAAAAAACCCCTTATCCTTAAGATTTCTATCTGTTTATTAATATGTTAATCAGTCTCTTAAGTAGAATTCTACTTAATGATAGATTTTTCAGTCCTTATGCCTAAGTGTTCTCAGTATTTTTGAAATCATCAATTACATTTGTTTTCATTCATTAGTTGCTGGAAAAAGAAAGCTGGTTTGAAATTTTTTTAATGCTACGAATGGCAACAAAAGGAATGGAGAATTGAGAGATAAGATCAAATGTTCCCTGAACTTAACCTATAAAATTAAGGAACTATTTATGACACTGTGTGTGGTATTGAAAACATGATCCAAGGGAGCAGTGTCCGTGTGACAGACAGAGTAATGACTAAATGAAAAAGGGCCTTTCTTCTACTCCTTTTTCAAAGTGGACCTGCCAGGTCTCACACTGTTCACCTGTATCTGCAGTCTCCTGTGGAATCCCAGATCAGGATTGGAGAGGAGTAGCTCCTGGGCATGCTTTGTGCCCTGATAGGCTGTTAGCTCTTATCAGATAGCTTGGCTTCCTCTTGTGTGTTCCCTCTTCATTATGTCCCCTATTGTGATCCACAGAGTCTGGGTAACATGAAACAGACATTGATTTTGCAGGATTCAGTCTTGTTACAGATGGGTAGAGACACACCATCCAGTGTTGAAAGCATTATAATCCTCTGGTAGATTCTGTTTCTATTGAGGTTGGTTCTGTGATACCACACGAGACAGGGTCACTGTGATCAGTTTTCTTTCTGCTGACTACTAATGGGAACAGTCAAGGGTCAATGTACTGGGGAAGCACAATGAACAATGCCCTAATGGCAACTGTGGTCATTCATCGAGCACTGCACACCACAGATGCCTTCCTCCACTATTCAAGCTAAAAAAGTTTTGTGTTGCATTTGGCAGCATGCTGTCAGTCCTGGCAGGTCATCTGTGTGAGATAATTACATACACTGAATTTGCAGAAATTACTGTTCATCTTTTTCCGTCCAGTTGATACAGGCCTGCAAAACCTTACCATGAAGTGACAGCCTCCAATCAACCTTCTGAAGCCCCTTTCTTTCTCCCGACTTGTGACTCTTACATGGTAGTAGTGAGGCTGCTGAACCTATGGTTTCTAGAGATCTAATAGAGGCAAGTTCTGCAGAGATAGGGTATTTTTTTAGATCAGTGATAAGGTTGGTAAGAGCAGACAGACAAGCTTTCTGAGTTCCCAGTCCCTTCCTCAGTTAAAAATATATCTATTGTTATAAATGAGAGACAAAAGTCTCGATATTTAGCAAAATTTTAGATTGCTTTATTTGATATAGACAGAGCAAGCAGCGCGCTGGGGAATGTGAGGGGTCACCACCCACTCCACGCTCCCCTGAACCTTGGTTTGCAACTTCTTCTTATACTGTGGGTTCTCGTTGTAATCCATAATTTTTGGTTTTTTGCTGTCATAATTTTGCCAGGTAAGCAGTGATAGTCGAATAAACATCCTTACACAAATTCACAAAGCCTTCAGGCGATAATCAGTCACAGATAGCCATCTGGTCCTTGTAGATAGCCACCAGAGAAGGTCTGGAAGTCTGGTCCTTGAGATAAGCAGTATTGATCAGACAAAGGGAGGAAGGGCTATTGGGAAGTCTGATTTTGCAAGCTGGTAGCTGATGCAACTTATTTGGAAAACATAACACAATATAACATAATGTAATGTAACATAATATAACATAATATAACAAAGTGATTTTAAACAGAATGATTTTATCATATAATTTCCTTTATTAGTGTCCATGCTTCACTTCAGAGCTTAGTATTATACAAACCCCAATGCTTTTGTGATTAACACGAATCTTTTATCAATTATCACACTATCTTCTTCACCCAGAAAGCACTCCCCTCTTTTCCTGGCAAGTGCTCTTAACCAGTTACCTGAGCTCCTTCTTTGTTGTAGAGTTCTTCCTTTATTTTTCACTGAAGGTATATATCATTATCTGCCACTGACAGCCTCTTTTCAACTGACATGCCAAAGACTTTAAGCCATCTGTTCCAGACCTTTCAGCTTTGGACTGAGTTTGCACTTGAATTTTTACATTTACATACATACATGTGAAAAAAACACGGTTTATCTTTTTCTTTTCTCTGACTTAAAAATTTCAAATTATAAAATTCACTTAGACAAAAGACAGTTTTTCCAAAGAAAATGGTAGATCTCTGGGCTCCTTCTACCTTTGCCCAAAATAGCACTATAGAAAAATCAAAAGCACGTGTACTTTAAAAGTCATCCCCACTTAAAATTTTATCTGTGGGTCATTTGAAAATCTTTGGTTTTCCCTTCTTTTTCCAAATTGTTACTACAGAACAATCAAATATCTGTCTATTTATACATTTTATCTTAGCATTTTCATCCCACTTGAGCTGATCCACAAAAAGGGCTTGAATGAACACTCTCAGTTCTTTTTCTTTACAAGTTTTTAAATAATTTTGGTAGGTGTCTCTAAAACTGAATTGCCTTTGATGACTCAAGCTAAATTTACCTCTGAAATGTAAATTTTCTCATTTGTTCACAGGAATGCACTTTGGTTAGCAAGAAAAAGTCTTATTATTAGTGCTGTACTGAAGTGCAAACACCTTGGGAACTCACAAATGAAAAATCTTCAAGTAGCCCAGCAGAAGACTAGGAGCTGCCTTTTTATAGCATTTATTTAGTCTTTGGATACTAAGAAGTTTGTGACCTAAGCAATAGTATTATGACTGTAATAAGGAGACTAAAAAATACTTCAGATACTGTTATTTTCTAATCATTCTTACTGAGGCTTCAGTACTGCTCAGAATAGAAAAAGACCAGTTGAACATCAAGTGCATAATATTGGTCTTTGGAAACAGTGAAAGTGATCTCTAGTAGGAAAAGGCATCTGACAGCATGTTATTCATAAAGCTGGCTTATGATGAAAACTCAGTAGGCTACAATCATATTATTCCTTATCTTCTGGGCTCCCTGAGTTGGCTGGTGATATTTCTTAAGAAGCTCAAGCTGTTGTTTCCATTCTGCTTGTTGCAGCCTGAAAAGCATTTGGAGAGCAAGTTAAGAAGTAGTAGAAAGGAGACTGTGGGTTGCTGGGCACAGATGGCATTGGTAATAAAGCAAAGCAGCTGTCAATATTGTCTCAGAAAAAAGTTATTAGTGATTAGCACTCCAGTTTGATATGTTGACAAGACCAAGCTTGCAGTTTGGAGTGTGCTAATTTGTGTGCCAGACCAATATGGGTGAAAGCAGAGAAGAGAAATGAGCCTCTAAGGCTTTCTGGTTGCTGACACTCATGGCTTTTTCCAGTAGGAGCTGCAGTCATTTGCTGCAATGCCTCATTATATGAAAATAGTAAAAAAAAAAAATAAACAAACAAAAAAACCCAAACAAAAAACAGCAGACAATAGAACAATGTCTTTCAGTTGGAACAAGCAACTCCTGAAGCATTTTGACCCTTGCCCTTTGCTCGTGCTGAGATCAGCATCCATCTACAAGTATGTTGTTTAAACAAGTCAGACAAGAGTCTTCTGTCACATAATGATGGGCTCTGTCAACAGCTTTTCATTCTTTTGAAGTACCAAGTGTGTGCTCTTTCCAGAAGCAGGATATTGAACTAAGTGGACCGCTAGTGAGACACAGCTTAACTTTTACTCATGACCTCATTTGTCGATTGAATGAGGATGGCTTTTTATTTGCATCTTTCTCACTCAACAATGATACCTATATGCTACCCGGAAAATGTGTTTATTGCAAAAAATATTTACTGCAACTGGTCTTACTAGCTTGAATTCTAACCTCCCTGAGTGGTGAAGTAAGATATTGTACATGGCTACAGAGGTGTAGGAAAATGAATGTCTCAAAGAGGTGCTGTGAAAATGAATGCCTCTATAGCACGCCTGTGATGAGCACCTGCCAGATTGTGTTAAAAATAAGGAAGTGATAATGAGGTGACTATATCATATGTCCATCTGAAAAACTGTGAAATAAATTAAAGCAAAAAAGAAAAATACGTAATCTTTCAAAAAACGGAGAAAAAAAGTATTTTTTAAATTTTTAACTAAGTACCTTTAGTTTAAGTGCTTCATCTATGTGTCTTCTCCACATTTTTGCATTTCTTTCTCTAAAAAGTATCAAAGGAAAACCCAGCTCTCATAGAGTAAGACATTTTACTCATATATATTTCTTTAAGATTATTTAAGTACATGTGCAAGACTTTACAGTATCAAGTTTGTTTCTGAAAGGGAGATTTAGAAAATCTTACATTTAAACACATTTCAGTGCTAAATCAAATGCCAACAAAAAGTCCAATTATATTATAGCAATTCATGGCCCTTAAGCAACCAATCTAGTAAAACTTAGAGGAAGCAGAAATTTTGTGTAATAAATTCTGTACTCTCAAAACAACTCCATATTTCTGTTCAGAAATCTTTATACTATAGTGTTCTAGTTTTCCAGTCAGGATGTCTGAGACTTCCTGGTCAAAAATTCCCTTTCTGGTTATTGAGATTTTAGTTGCAGTTCTCCATTCTTTGACATTTCTCCAGCTCTTAGAAACGATTACCAATTGACATTTATAGTTTAGAAAGTAAACTGGAGACTGTCCCCCTTCTAGGAATTCAGCTCGTAAGTGTAGCTTCTAAGAGCTGTTGCAAATAGACTTGGAAGTGAGAGCTGCCATGTTTTTCTCTTGGGAGCTTCTTTCAGCTGAGACTTCAGTGCTGCCTCTGCCCATGCCACATCACATCTGTGAAGCAACTATGACTCTGCCTAATCTCCCACCTCTGTGAGTCTGACCTGGGCCTGCTGGTTTGGCTTCCTGGCTCGGCTTTGGACCCGCCTGGCTGCTGCAGATTTGCTCGGTGGTCACTGTGCTGTGTCTGACCCTGATCACTCTTGATCACTGTCTCCTCAGAACTGACATCACTGCTCTGCATCCTGCCCTCTTGGTGTTTAGGACACTGCTCCCACAACTTCATTATCTCACTTGACTGCTGGCTCACCTTTCCTGTGCAGCATCTCATTCTTGCTGCTCACTGAAAAGTCTTGGGTACTGAAAGCTGTCCAGGTCAGTCAATTTAGGAATGTTATGTTTGAAAAAATCTCGCCTTTGTTGTAGTTGATAAACATGATACCCTGCCACTCTAATACTAGAGTGGAACTAGCTCAGTTTTCCCGTCAGTCTGTACAGTATCACCTGCATCTGGACATGGACCCAGGTACATGGCTTAAACCTGTGAATTAAAACCAAGGCATGCATATACTAGTAGTCCTGGATTTTCATTCATAGTCTTGCCTTTTGATGGTGTTTTGCATATTTCTGTTGGCACTCTGTGTAGGAAGATCAGAGATTGAGAGTCTAGATGAGATGATTGATTTGAGAAGAGCATTATCCTCCTTGTAAATAGGTATTTCTGACTTACTGCTCTGAGAAAGTTTATTCTGCCATATAAGCAGTTGTTTGATTTCATCTGCAGAGCTGCTACAATGATATGTAATGCACTAAAGGAAGTGGGTTATATTCTGGATGTTCTATGAAATGGAGACAAGGTGAACATACTTTGTTGTGGATGTGAGAAATGCATGGTAGGATCTTGCATTTCTTGCTTAGGAACAATCTGACACTGATGTATGTGGGTGCACAGAAATTTGTTTCTGAGCATTCTAAAAAGGAAGAGGAGAATTTGAAGAGATGAAAAGAGTATTTGAAAAACGGATTCATGTTATGACCTTTGTCCAGGATTTTCTACACATCTTCCCAGAGAGGATTGTGTAGGGCTTGTGGTATGATTCTGTCTACCTAACAAGAAGTTTCTTCAAAGAAGTAATCTATTTGATAGAACATGGCTTTGGAAGGTAGAGTTTGTCTTTAGGTTGGTGTGTGCAATTGTACATTTCTCTGCACAAGTGCATTTCTGTCTTCAGAATATTCCATTCTATGATTCTCTGATTCTGTTTACTTCCAACATAGCTTTGACCGTGGTCTTATTTATATTTGACTTTTAAACATCTTGTGTGGTCATTTCACAGTTATTTTGAAGAACACTGCACTACCTTCTTCCATATAGAGAGAAAAACTTTCACCTTACTTTGGTTGTTGTGGATAGACAATTCTGTGTATTTTAAAAATGGACATTTTCTTAAAAATAGAAAAAATAGATACAACGATGAAATATATACCTACACAGAGGACATAGAAAATACCACCAAAAGGTGCTGAATTTGAAAACTCAGAGAGGTTTATTCTCTGGGATGATAGTGATTCTGACGATTTGGGGAAGACATATTTCAAGTTTGATAACTTTTAACACAGAGATGCAATTAAATTCAAGGTGCTTTTCATGAAACATTAGAACCAGGGAAATGTTCTTTGGTAAAAACATGCATTTTCACTTAGAAACTTAGATAGTTGGATAACAGTTAGATTTGGAAAAGTGTTTCTGAGTACAGGGTGAATTTTTGTAGTCAACAGGAAAAAGGAAATCATGTTCAAGCCTTATTGCTAGTTATTCTGACCAAAAAGTTCATTCATTTTGAAAAAGTGATTTCCTAAAGCATCAGTTTATTTTATACTCAGACCGAAACACATTATTGTATTGCAGATGTTCTACACTGTGGAAGAGATATAAGAAGAGACAGATATTTTCAGTATCATGGCTTAGTAATGAGAGAACTAACCAGAGATAAACAGGACAACTTGATGGAGATCTGCTACAAATTAAACATTAAACAAAATGTGAACAAACTGCTGAAATTGTATTTTTATCAGCTCAGAGAATCTTAATTTGTATTTCTGGAGAAAATTGTGAAGATCTTCAGGACAATATGGAATTATAAGTTTACTTTTAAAATTATTACAAAATTTTATGGTGTGGGAAAACTGTCTTTTCAATGGAGGCCAGACAGTGACAAGATTCTTCCTGTTACACTGGATGGAGTATCTGGCCCCTGGAGCTTCCTTTCAGCCTTGTTTTCCTATTATTATAATAATCTCTTAAATCCTACTGAATGTATCAATTTCCATCCTAATTCCATATTCATACCATTAAATGCTCTTTATCATTAATGAGTTTATATGTTTCAATATTGACATTGATTGCACTCTTAATTATGTTGATGTAGCATTGAATCAAATTCTGAGAGTAAAATAAAATAATTTGGCAAATAAATAAGGGAGAAGCGCCTGAAATTGGGAGAGGCTAGACACAGAACATTATTCATAACTCTTGCAAATTCAGTGTGTTATGAGGCCACTTACAGAAGTTACATCAGCTGAAATTTTTCAGAACAAGTCTCTTGGATTTTTAAATTTGCTTTGGTTATTCTGCTCTAGCTGTAGGAGTTCAGTATACTTATGCATGTCCTATCTGATCATTAGGTTTATTTTTTAAGTTCTGGCCATTCTGTTTCAATCCAGCAATGTGACTCACCAGCATGTGATACTTCCTTTGGTTTTATTCTGCCCTATTCTTTTCCTGACTACATCCTTTTCTACCATATGCATAACAGCAAATTATCACAGGAATTTCCTGACAGTATTCAGTCAGTTTTTGAATGCACTCACTTTTCTCATGCTCCCCTACTTGCATGGCTTTCAGGGAGTATCCTAAAGATTCACGTCATGAAGGAACTGGGGTATTACATGCAAAACCTATTACATGTAAAAGCTTTAGAAGAAAATTAATGTTAAATTTGTTAATGCAAGTCTTTGATCCAGAAGCAAGTAAGTATTTATCCAGTCTGGGAATAAAGACCTCATGAAGCTTATCAGAAGAATTAAATACTCAGCAGTCCAATAAGTCCCAGCTTAACCCCTTGCACGTGTGAATAACCCCAAATTCAGAAATCTATGGTAATTTTCTCATTTGTAGCTATAGCAAATACTAAATCACTCACAGAAAACTACTTGGCCCAATTTTAAAGAGCTTGAAAGATCTGCAGTTAATGATTACACAAATATTTTTAACGGATTCAATAATGCTGTGACTGCATGGTCACTGCTTTCTGTTAGCAAGAGGGGTTTGGTAGTAAAGCAGTCATTCCCATGTATTTTTTTAGATTTACCTGTGAAGAGGCCCAACAATACAAAAGGCAGAACATAGAAATACATTTCACTGTTGAAATAAATGGAGGAAAGAAGCCCATATCTACGTGTCTCATTTGCATAAATGTCACATTGTCCTTGTCATTTTTGCAGCCATGTACAAAATGGAGAGAAACCGTGTGCCAGGGTCTTAGTCAAGGAAGAGGAGTCAGTGGTAGAAAAGCTGGAGAAGACTTACTTCTTAGGCTTGGCTCATTAGTAAAGATTTATTTTGTATTGTGCAGGTTTACACATGATATGTGCTGTTTTAATTGTGCAAGATATTGTCTTGCTAATAACTGCTGAAGATTATTTGCTTAAATCAGAAATGTCAGAAGCCTCAGCACGTAACATTATCTTAAAATACAATCCTGATTGCCTATAAACACATAGCATAATCCTGGCTGTGGCTGTTTTCTATTGACATGAGACATGAGCCCATGTGGAGGATGCCTGTTGCTCCCTTTATCCTCATCAGCACTGCACAGAGCAGAGTCCTACACACTGTGTTGAGAAGAGAGGCTCCAGATGCCCAGCTCGGACCTTGCTGCAGTCACCTTACTAAATACAGGAAAGACAAGGGTTCATCAAGTAGATGGAATATGGGAGAAGTTTCATAGTGCTCCCCAGAGGATCCAATAACAGCATGTGGAATTCCTGAGAAGTATTGACCTATCTTTTATGAATGGCCTGATTTTCACTTATTTTTTTTCCCTCAGGAGCTGACAGGTGCAGTAACAAAAAGTATACAATGAGACAGACAGGCTGCTGAGGCTGTTATTTTTTCTTGAGACCATAGTCCCTATTCCTTGAGTTAATTCATTAGGAGGAAAAGGCCATTGTGACACTGTTCTGAAACCAGATCTCATAATCTGTTAGAAAAAATTACTTTCATGAGCCTTCGTGACTGTAGTAAGTATTTGGTTCGATTTGCTTGATTCTGATGCACATATAATTTTATACTTTATTTGATTATTTATGGGGTTATATAATGAAACTATGTGTCCTATTACTAGATTCTTAAAAATAATGTATAGAAGTATTACACAAGTGATAAAATCACAGTGATTTTCCCTGCAACTTCATAAAGCTCATGCAATTGCCAGGAGGTGAGTGAACATAAGGTATGCTATACCTGGTGGACTCTACTAGCATGTATCTATCTTCATAATTGTCCTGTAAATTAATTAAATATTTATGTGCATATTTATAGACCAATAAAAGAGAAGATCAGAAGAAATGAAGTCAATAGACAAGCCAGGGGTGTTGGCTTCCCATGTTAAGCCTTTAACTTTCTTATGTAACTAGGCAAAGTCAGGTTAGTTACTGAAAAATTAGGGAAAAATTTTATTGTTTTTAATTGAATTGTAGTCTAACTAATGTAATCCAGAGTTTATTTGATATCAATATAAAATTTCTACTCTAACATCACTGCTGAGTTTAAGATGACCAGTACCTGGGGGTTTAGTAAATTAGAATAATCCTCTTTTTCTTCGCCTAACCGTCTTTAAAATCCTTAGAAACTTAGTTTCTCTGGGGACATGAGTCCCTTAGCTGGGAGGCAGACCACATTTGTTCTTCATACTAATTTTTGAGAGCTTTTTTTATTAGTTACATTTTCTGCAAGAACTCTGTTAATTATCTCTTGAGGTAATTATTTGGCAAAGGTTAATGATTTGCCTCATATAGGAAAATTTGCAATTTAGTTCTGCTTTTAAATGAAGGTGTTGATTCCTGTGGGCAGAAAACCTTTATGTCTCAACTAAACTTTAAATGGGATATTGTGAAGCTTGAGAGTTCTGCACTGCATTTGGAATGTTTGGAACCTTAATTCAAGTTTTCAATGTTACACAATACTGTATGTGTGCTAGGTGGGACAATCTTACATGTCTACCATTATACTGCAAGATAGTTATGAATACATCTTTCTTTGATATGTGCCTTATATAAAAATCCCTCAAAGCTAGAGGGATTTAAAGAAAGGAAAATATAAAAAAAAAAATTTTAAATCCCCAAATGAACCAAAAGAAACCAAAAAAATATTTACTTTTATTGAAGTACATGGCCCACAGAATTTAACTTGCTATTCATGGACATAATCATTTCTCAATTCCTCCTATGTTGTGGTTTCCAGTATTTCAGGGGAAGTCTGCATTAAAGAAAAAAAAAATCTTTATTATAAACAATGATAAAGAAACAGCACATCACTTTCTCCTGTAGTAAACCTTCAGTTTTTGCATGAAACTTCATTTAGATCTGAGCTACTTGCAACTGTATTTACTTCTTCAGCACGGTATCTGAGCACCAGAGTATTGCATTCTTGCTTCCAGGAGCATGGTGTCACAAAGTGCATATTTTACATGATGTAATGAGTCACCCAGCTTTCCTTTTCCTCATCTTGTACTGCAAATATCCTGATTCTTCTCTGCCTTATTGATTTGTTGCCTATATCCTCTCTCCCTTTGACATCCTGAAGGAGAAAATAAAATAATCAGGTAAAAAATAATAAGAAAATTCATAAGAATTCATATAAGAAAATTCAGTATGTTCCTTTCAACTTGTGCTTCATAAACCTGTGCTTCACACATGTGCTTCAAATGGTGACCATTTTACACATATTATCCAGCACCAAAGACAGCCAGAGGTCAAATTGGTATTTAAACAGACATTCTAAATGGAAATGAGCTGCAAGTTATTTAAACACACTCCCTGTATGCAAATTTCACTCTCTCTCTGTAATAAGAATAGAGAAGAAGCCTTAAAACAAAACCTGTAAATGTTGTTTCTTTTGAATACTTGAATGCAAATCTAGTACATAGATATTTCATTGTCTCTTGCCCACAAGAGACAGTTGTCTCACAATTAATAAAAAAGGGGTATTTCTCTGCAATATGTGTGTCCACTCTGAGTTTCTGAAGTATGGCACTGCACCTTTCCTCAAAATGCTAATTCCTTAGCCCCATACTCTGCAAGTTTTTGCAGTCCTCCTGTCTTATTTAGGTTTTTTTTTTGCTTAATCTAGCTTTTTATTTGTAATCTGTAAAGGAGTCCTTATCCCAACACTTTCAGTGTTTATTACTGATGCTCATGTAGTGTCTGTCATCAATTTCAGTTGCCATATGGCTGATAACTCCATGACCAGTACCTGTTACCCTTTCCATCATGCCCATATGGCCTTTCTGCCACTGGCAGGTTAACATTCAGGGTCCTTCTGTTCTTAGTGTGCCAGCTGTCTGACACTTCCCTGACCTAAGGGATATTTTTGCTTGAAGATGGGTTCCTGAAATAAAACTATCCCCTGAAAACATGCTCTGCATGTCTGAAAAAATCTTCTGTCACTATTATTGCCCCTTTTGTGCCTGCTTTCCAAAAATACTGATAGACAAACTTACTAGCAGAGATGTAGCAGGCATCCTCCTAGGAACAAACACATACCATGTGTTTGCTGTAGCCTATCAAATCTGAACAGCACAGCTGGAATTTCAAATAGAAAATCCTTACAGATAAGTAGTTGTGGATGAGCCATTATATTTAACTTGGAAATAAGCTTGAATAGCAAATTAATTCCACAAAATCATGATCTGCTTGTCAAGTCAGAAATGGGGGAAAAGGAGGACTTGTCAGCATATTCTTTGGAGTATTTTTGCCTGTGACTGATATATAATAAAACAGTTCCAAGAATCCTAACACCAATACTAGTTCATTCATCATATCATTATCTTTAAACCAGCCTCTCTATATGTTTAGTTTTCGTCTTTTCCTAGGTTCTCTTTGTTCTTTCAGGTTAGGCAGTCCAGGGCTAAATACTATATCCTCGGTGCAATCACTGAAACAGCAGATAAAGAAGTTAATAACTCCTTGCTCTATAATGCAAAATTTCTGCATATGTGTCCTTTTCTTTCCTACATTCCTGTTTTTCATTTCAGCTTCAGACTCTGTACAATGTCAGCACCTAAAGAGAGGGCCTAATACGGGAGAATATATTCCAAATCATTAGGGGCTCATTTTCAGCTCCTCAATGAAATTATTGCAGCTCTCCACCTTCAGAAGGTTGTTTAAGATCTGTTTTGAAGGCTCTCTCATTACTCAGTAGTATAATGAGAAGCTTTCTCAGCCAGTCAGAGACCAAGAAAAAGGTTTGAACAAACAGAGTAGGAATTTTCATTGTTCTTGAATGCTTTGTTTAGGATATTTCCTTAAGGTGAAAATGGGGAGAATAAATACATTTAAATGCAAGTCTATCACTATCACAAGTTTTCTTTTATCAAAGTTTCCTAAATCCTTTTTAGATAGAAATCAGAATTTGAGTTCAAGTGATACAAAATTGATTTCCTGAAGCAGGAGGAATGGGACTAAACATGTTGTGAGGCAAGAAATGGCTATTGTGCTACTCAGTAACAGATAGTCATGGATTTGTTGCATGTAAAATAAAAAATGAAGCAATCCTTAAAAAGTATAAATTATTGACTCTTAACCTAGAATTCCTGCTCCTATGAAAAACCTAGGTACAGAGTAGGGGATAAGACTGGAAAGAGAACAAGGACTAAGCTACCACCCAGATCTAGAAAAGGATTTTGAAGTACTCCTTTCAGTGTGTAGCGTTTTTCACAGGTGGAGACACGTGGAATGGTATGGAATTCAGATTCTTTGTAAAAGGCATAGGAAAACCTGAAGATTTTCAAGTGGCTTTTTTGAAAAGTTTTGTTTTCCCTGTTACACTCTGGAATAAAATCAGTTTTATAGCAAATTAGGGTGACTTTGACAGATCTAGGCAGATATCTCTTTCTATCTTATGAAGCATCTCACTGTACTTTTTAACTTATCAGTCACAACGCTAACAACTCCTAATTAAACCCACTGAAAACACTGCATTGAAATAAATCAATGACTGCACATACAAATTTTGCTAATTATTGCTGAAGACTCTTCCCAAGATCTGCCAGAAAAAGCATCTCATGGAATATTTCAGCAGTTTATGTGGTTGTAGAACATTCATAAATTTTGTAAAATGCAGCTTTTCTCTACTGATCTCTGTACCCAGATCCTTCAGACGGAGTGATTAAATCTGCATCTGTCATGTGGTATAATTAATTAATACGGTATAAAGAACAGCGCTGATTAATTTGTATTTTAGGTGCATACATTTCTTATTTTCAGCTTACCTAAGAAATACATTAATCAATCAGACAGGACTGATTTTAAATAAAGATATCAAAGTTACTTCTGTTCCTTCCCCATTTACTAAATTTAATGCTGCTGTTCTTGTAGCATCTCTTTGCTATCCACTATTTTGTGTTTAATACTTTAATTTTATGCTTAGTGTTTTAGTGTAAAATTTATTTTTTTCAGATATCAATGTCCAGAATAACAAATATTAAGGCATCAAAATTATATTTAAGATCCTAAAATTAAGTCCAAGCTTGCAGTACTGAAAGCCCCATTCAACTGCCCTTTAATTTCATAAGTCTCTGAACTCTTTAAATATTCTGCTTTGTAATTACTGAGGCACGTGATGTCACTCTCTTAATGCATAAAAGCTGCATTGGTCATGAGTGAAAGGAGCAGAATGAAAGAAAGGCCATTCAGGCTTCAGGAGATAAGCATCACTTTAGGGTTTGACTTTGACAGGCATTTTCAGGCATGCTTACAGAAACACAACAGGAATTCTCAGAGATACAGTTCCCATATCAAATGAGAGAACTGATCTTTAAATGGCTTCCCTGTTTGGTGTGTGTTTGACCACGCTGAGCATCCAGGGCCCCAAATTTAATATTTAGAGAGAGACAGGTACTTAAAATGAAATTCTGGATTTCCAATGGGAATCATAGTTCTAAAAGAGGAAAAACTGGAATAACTTTAACACCACTCACCCTTTTGTTGTTCTGTTAGAAGTATGTTCAAATTCAGGTATTCAGAAAAGCAAAGATACATACCTGAACTACTAGCCAGTATCTCCTAGAATGAAAAGTTACAGGGTAAATATAGAAGTTTCATCCTCAAGTTGCATCAGACTTCCCTTTCATTTTTGATTTCCAATTTCTCCTGCCTCTGTTTTTTTTTTTGTTTGTTTGTTTTGGTTTGTTTTGGTTTGGTTTTTTTTCAGTGCTGCTCACATTTGTTATTTCCAATTTTAGTTAAGATTTTAAAGTGTTTCATCAGTAATAATGAAAGAGGAGAGAGGTAGGGAGGTTTTCTGTGTAGCCATGCAGCTTCATTTCTATATATGCTGTAAGTCTAGAAAATTCTGAAAAATAGCTGTTTTATATTTACACCTCTGTCCTCATTTCATATCCCTTTCAGTTTCTTTTAAGAGAAATCCTCAGCTTGTGCCCCTCAGTGATTGCTGTATTTCAAAGTGAAAAGTAAAACAGGTAGTTCGACTGTGAGGATGAAGTGATGGGAAGTCAGTTGCAATGTGAAATAGCAACTTCAAAGCTTTTAGGATCATCAAAACATCACAGTGCTTTAGCTTTCTATAATATTAGAAGTCTAAATAAAATAATACCAATTTGCTTTCACTGCTGCAAAAAACTAAAATTAATGAAATCCTGGATGATTTGGAACTTTGGTTCCAAGAAGTCTGAATCAAAAATGTCGGAATCTTGTAGAGACAGTATAATTGACTATAAGACTGTTTTAGAAGTTGCCAGAGCAACATGGCTTAGGAACTGACATAGTTCTCCTTCCAGATGGCAGTGACCAGGGCTTTTTTTCTAAAAAAAAAAAAAAAAAGCCACATATGAAATAAAAGAATACTTTTCAGCACTCAAACGGGTTCTCCTCACAAAGAGTCTTTGCTACAGTTTCCCTCTAGCTACTGTCTGTGGACTGAAGACATCAGACTCTCTAATCCCACCAGGAGACAGAATCAGACACAAGCCTCTAGATTGCTCCAAATAGAATATTTTGGGTTTAAAGGGACCTTTTAAAGGTGGTCTATACCAGGTTGCCCACAGCCTTGTCTAATGTGAATGTTGCCAGGAATGGGGCATCTCCCACCTTTCTGGGGCAACCTGTGCCAGTGTTTCACCACTCTCATCATAAAAAAGTACTTCCTTACAGCTAGTCTAAATCTGCCCTCTTTTAGTTTAAGCCATTTTTCTGGCTCTCCTCTGGACCTTCTCCAACAGGTCCATGTCTTTCCTGTGCTGAGGATCTGAGAGGTGGATGCAGTGAGGTGGTCTTAATCTGGACCTCAGGAAGGTGACAAACTTCCCTGAGAGTAGAGTCTGGCTGGAACATTGAACAAAGGAATAAGGAGAAAGTAATCCCACTTTTTTCAGAGCTGCAAAAATACAGTAAGAGGCAAAAAAAGTCACTTAATTCTTGAGTCTCGCAATGCACAGACTTACCATAAGGCAACACCTAGTATCTGACATTGACCTAAAAATGGCAGTGTGCTGAAAGAAGCAAAGAGACTCCTAGATATGCTTTCTCTCTCCCTGTGGGAGAGTACATATTATCAAGATGGATTTTTATAATGTTTCCTTGAGGTGAAGACTTCAGATGTCTATTTTCTCCCCTGTACCGATAAGACTGGAGAGATTCTTAAAACTGAAATTTATTGAGACTGAGAAGGGGGAAATTGCTTGTTCTGGTTCATGTGTTCCTAAAAATAGTTGTTAAAAAATTCAAATACCTCTTCTGGGATTTTCAGATGAAAAGGTTTTCATTTTAGTTCTTAAATGCTTATTCCACTTGTAAAAGTCAATTTTAATTATAGTAAAGTACCAAAAAAATGATAATTTGCAATTACCAAACTGAAATATTTAGGAAGAGAAAATATTTTGTAATCAGCATTTTTCTTTTCAGGATTGCAATCCCTCTTCCTACTCACTTCTAATTTTATGTAAGAGGTAATTACTCTCATCAATGCAGAAAATGTATTTAGTCTAACTTACATATAAGTTCATTTTTCATCAGCGTTCTGCTGCCTGGCTACATCTTCCATCCAAAATCCTAAGTCAAGTGTAGTCTGGTGCAGCTTGTCTCTTGCACACACTGAAGCCATGAATAAGATTCTTTCCTGACATGAGGCAACACGAGCAAGTTCCAATTAATATGTTCCTCAGTGAATGCAATGCATTGGTAACATCTTTTCTAGTCATATTTATTCTTGTATTACTGTAATGTAATCCCTTTTGAAATATGCCTTTAGAAACATAAGCAGTACCTCTTGTATACAGGTCTTTATCCACTATTTCGCTATTAATACTGAACAATTCAGACCTTGCTGTGAGTTGCTAGTTTAGATTGAAAAATGGCCTGGCCTGCCTTGTAGGTTCTTTCTTCTATTCTCCCACTCTCCTTAACCCAAGGGCAATCTCAGAATCCTGCTGTCTGTGCTGGACAGCTTTACAAAATATGAGAAAAAACACAGGGGGGAAAAAAGGGGAGATTTCGAAGCTTTGCTAACCCTTTCCTTTCCTTTCCTTTCCTTTCCTTTCCTTTCCTTTCCTTTCCTTTCCTTTCCTTTCCTTTCCTTTCCTTTCCTTTCCTTTCCTTTCCTTTCCTTTCCTTTCCTTTCCTTTCCTTTCCTTTCCTTTCCTTTCCTTTCCTTTCCTTTCCTTTCCTTTCCTTTCCTTTCCTTTCCTTTCCTTTCCTTTCCTTTCCTTTCCTTTCCTTTCCTTTCCTTTCCTTTCCTTTCCTTTCCTTTCCTTTCCTTTCCTTTCCTTTCCTTTCCTTTCCTTTCCTTTCCTTTCCCTTTCCCTTTCCTTTTCCCTTTCCCTTTCCTTTGTTGGATTTGAATAATAGTCACAAAGATTTAATCCAACACTTCTTTCACTGATTTCCTACCCTCTAATAACCAAAGGAGATATCTATGTGCTGGAAGGAGCCAGCCACCTGACCTTCCCTTTGGTCATGGAATCTCAGTTTTCCTTTTAATAAATTATCACTTTTAATAGTGAATGAGTTCACAAATAGCCTTCAGAAATTAGTCTGTATCAGCAGCCATTAACTGGTTTGTGTCCCCAGACACATCTCTCCAAGACCTGTGGCTAGCTAGGGGAGAGGCTTAGTGCTGGTCAGAGGAGAGGCTTGGTGCTTTTTCATGCTAGCATAGCAATGAAGACTAGCCTGAGGGAAGGGAAATTAGAGTTAAGAACAGCCAGAAGCCTAATTCCTGTTGCTACAGCAGGTGTAATTATGAATGCATACTTAAAATAGTTTCTGAATGGTTCCTAAAGCTTAATGAAACATTGATTTGCTATGTAAGTCAAAGTTCTGATCTTCACTGTTACTGCAGAGTGGCTGTCAGAAATTATTTGATGGCCAGTCTATCTCCCATTTGACAGGCTTGAATGAAGTGATTATTCATTCTCATAAATAACCCAACCTTAGCAAGGGAGCTTGGAATTGGCAGGGCCATGTCTAAATGTGGAAGTAGTTTGTATCCCTAGAAAGCTAAAGAAAATAGCAGTAAAGTGGATTAGAGTTTACATAAATTCTGCTCTATCCCCAACCTACTGATTCACTAAGGATTTAAATGCCAGAGAAATGACCAGACTTGACAAACCAAAATCTTGCTCATTTCTATCAGCCATTCCCTGCAGGAGACAAAACTCCTGCTTCCAAAATTAGATTTTAAGAGCTTATTAGAAATTCAGCAAAACTGATAATTAAACTGAGTAGCTCCACTGCTGTCATTCATTTCCTATTAATCAGAGATGAGGGTATGATGAGGGATTTTTATGCTGTGCAACTCCGGATTTCCTATGACTATGTTATAGTATTCAGCAAAATAAAGTGCCTTGCTGTTGCTCTGTCCTCTTTGGACTTGTCCCAGGATGCCCTTGTAACGAAAAAGACTTTGCAGGTTTTCTGGCTGTAAATTATTTCTGTGAATACTTGAGTACATACCATCATATCCAGTCTATTCAGCTAATATAAGTGCCAGCACATAGATCTCATTAAATAGTTCAAACTCAGCCTCTCTAAATCTAAAAGCTTTGTAAGACTATGGGCTTTCAAACCTACACAGTTTTTACCCTGGATATCTAACATTGGTGAAGGATAATCTTTTCAACACCTCCTTCACAGGGAATTTTTGCTGTTTGTTCTTAACTGAATGTTTATTCCATATGGAAGGACAGAGTTAAAGTGTTTGAACATGCAATTACACTGCTCTTTAGTCTTGCCAATCAGGCTGCTTTCCAGATGCTGGCACAGCAGAAGTATAATTTTTTTCTCCCAGAATCACTGTGGATAATTTGATGCAACTTGGACGAGAGGGAATTTTCTACAACTTGACTCAAAGATTACATCCCTTGGAGGAGAGAATGAAGCAAGCAAGTTTGGCATACTGAGTATTGGGGACATTTGGGCACACATCAGATAAGCCTGACTCTCTTTTGTATGCTCAGCTTTGAAATCCTAGTTATGAAACACTGTATATTTCTGTCAATAAGGCTTGTAATTCTCAGTGACAAACGGAATAAGATAGCTGCAGCAGTAACACTCGAGCTACAAAGCATCTTTGTACTCCCCACAAATGCATATAACCCTTAGAGGAAAGTTATTTCCTTTTAGACATTTTCAAAACTCCAGTCTCTCCTCCAACAAAATATTTCACACAAATAGGTCTTTCCATGCTAGCACAACCCTTTTAAAATCAATAAGGCTTTGGAACATTGCTTTACTATTTTGCTGCAAAGAGAGACTCCATTGATTTCAGTGTAACATCTAATTGGGAAACAATGTACTATATATTCTTAAAATGAAGTACTGGTACCTGACAGCACATAGACAAGCTTTTGTGGTGGAAGAATTCCAGTGAGCATAGAATTTAAAGTCTTAATTTGAGCTACACAGGATTTATAAAGATTCTGAACATTTTTACATACATTAAAAGGGTAAATTAGTTTACACAATTATATGATGACTGTCGGTTCTCCGGGACTAAAATGGACTATCTGGATTTGGTAACGCTGTGTTTTGAGAGACAATATCCTTAAACTATGTCTTATCTAGACTTCTTTGTATCACCACGATAGCTCACCAGTTCTGAGAAAACACTGCCTCACTTCTGGTTTTGTTTTGAAATTTTTCTATTTTAGCTGTACGGAACTGGCAAAGACATTACAATGTATAGTGAACAAGGTGCAGAACATCTATTCCTTGCTATATACTCACTAGTCTGTCATCTCATATGCATTTATAAGTCTTTGTAAGTGTACTTGCTCTCATTATATGCTCTAAATCAAAAATACACCTAGAAAAAATAAGTGGCTGTCTTAATATCTTCTTCATAGCCATTGTCTACCCTAATAGCATGTTGTGGGTTTAATTTTTTTTAATAGACTAGATGGGACTCAGAAGAGCTGAGCTCCTTTAAAAGAGGAAGGTCAGATGTAGTTCAAAGGTACTAATGATTAGCAGGTGTAACCATTCAGCTTCTCTTTAAAATAAAAATAGGGCGTTTTTGTATTAAGAAAATATGGAAGGAGTATTAAGAAGAATGTTTTCAGTGAAGGTTAAGATGTGTGAGAGAGGCAGTGGAGGCCTGGGAGATAGACTGTAAGTAAACAATGTATGCCTGGGAGGTGTATACTTGCAGAAGAAATAGCCTAAGAATCTAGGAGTTCTTTCAATCTGGTGTTAGATTAGTTCAACAGAGCTGTAATGATCTCCAAGTGGAATTAATAGCATAGTGATTTGGGTATACTAGATTTCAACAGCAGAGCTTTTAAAAGCTCTATGCAATGTTTTAAAATATAGAATCAAAGATTCCAGCTCTGAAATTCAGCATACTGCAATATCACTGCAGGCTTGAGCAGAGCGAGGGAGCTTAAGCCTGAAGTACCTACCCTTTTTCTGTCACTGACTCTAGGTTTTACTGCAAAAATGTCGCCTAGAACCTAAAAATATTGTGGACAGATGTCTGGTTTGTGTTCCTGGATTCTTTGCAGGATCTCAAAGAAATGTAGGCACCTCAGAGAATAGTCTGGGTGATAGAGCATAGTCCAGAGTGAATAACTAGGAAACACTAAATATAAGGGTGTATCTGAAAGGTGAGGAATGGCTATCTGGGTTTCTGCTTGGTAATTCTTACTATACTATTCAAAAACAAAACATAGTTTTAATTTCATGTGCTTGCCTTTTCACTGAACTAATCTAGTGGAGGGAATGTGGGGATAGAGGCTACTCCAGGAGGCAGCAATGTGGGAAGACACACCAGATGCTTCTGACTGTTGGTGGGAAGAGAAAAGAAGACATGATTTGCTGGGCCACAGAGGGTGGGATGGTGACATTTTTGTAGCTTCACAGTTAGAGATCTGATCCACTGTTGTGAAAGGCAGACACTGAGTTAAATGTGGAAACGACTTTATTTTGCTATGTGGGCGTGCTGTGCCTTCAATTATCTGACCGAACATGACTCTTACGAATAATAGTAAGTGGGTGAGATTGAAGACTAATTTTAATTTCTTTTAGCTTGAGTTTTGAATTTGTGTGTTTTAAGGTGTGTTTCAGGAGTTGCAAGTACTTGTAGAGTTAACAGAAACATAATTTTAGGTGTTATAATTTTTTTACTTTTGGTGAAGAGATGGAGGTGTTTTGAGACTGTTTAAGCCTTTGCATTTACATTCTCTTTTAAGCTAAGATGTATTATCAGACTCAGCATACAAAACATATTGCTAATGTCATGTTCTCCAGTGTAAGGATCAGCCTTTTGCAATCCACTGAAAAAACCTAAAAGCTTTAAATAACATTACCCCATCCCCTACCTCCAGTAGTGTTATTAGGCATTGCCAGAAGTCCAGGTAGAATATAAAGTGGGATTCTTTTGCTCTCCTAATAGAAATAAGTAAAAAACTGGTTTTACCTATACTACTGTTTTTGCTATTAAGCAGAAAACACATCTGAAAGGAAATTTATTGGAGCAAATCTGAAAATGAGTGACTACAGAGAAACTCTGTTAGGTTTGATAATAGTCACAGACCATCTTGAATCAAGAGAAGAAACAAGGCTTAATGTGACTTGAAAACAGAGGCATGTGAGTGTTGCCCCTGGGTAGCTGCCTCCTTCAGTAAATTTTTCTTATCTTGGCTTTGTCCATGCTGCTTGTTTAGATGTCGGGCTCTGGCTGTGGATTGGGCTCTGGGTATGTCTACCACAATGGAAATGGAGACCAAATCTGGGCAGTGAACTATCTCTGTTGTGATTAATAAACACCACGATTGCTTGGAGTCCATGTTATGTGATAAAACTGCTTTGAATGTCTTCCTTTTCCTGCATGGGGCAGCCATTTCTTTTCTGCTTTCCTACACCTCCCAGCATGTTGCCTGCATTCACACGTGTGGAATGTGTGTACAGAATATTATTTTTCTCTCTGGAGGCTGCTCCTCTATTTATTCAAGAGGGGGAGGCATAAACTGAGCCATTAGTGGGAGAAATAGAGCCTGAGCACACAGCAGCAACCATTTTTTAATGAGTCTATTTGTACTGGGCCAGCAGGCAGCCCTGACATTGAGTCAAACCTGAGAGTGGATCTGGCAGCCAGCCAGCGTTCTGCTGAGAAGAAGCTAAATTATGCATCTTATTTGGTACATTTATTAAAAGATCTTCTAACATTTCCAGGCAAAAGTCCCAAAACAAATGCTACTATCATTTAAGAGCCTTGCAGTTGTGAGCTACATTTAATACATTACAGTTCCCCCATAATAGCTTTCTGGTGTTGGCTGAGCTTCAGCTCTCAGTGGTGTTTCATAAATTGTTATGGTAGAGAGACATTAAGGGGAAGGAATTCTCCCTGAGCTAGGGGATGTGGAGGAAGATAATTGGGCACTGGGGGTGCCCAGCTCTGTCCTGACTTGGAGCAAAACCTGGCATTGCAGCCATGGCTGCTCTGCAGAAAGGCAGCTGCTGTTTATGTCAAACAGTGCAGAGACTTCTGCTGACAAATTTGACACACACATGCTGATTGACCTCAGGCAAACACTGTGGGGTTGTGCATGCTCACTTTGAAACTCTTCTCCCTTTTAACTTCTCAGGTTTGAGTGGATAAAAAATACCTCCTGGAAAACAGGTTACTCTGCAGGTTTTCTAGCACTGCATGGAGATTCTGCTTAGGGAACAAGCTTTTTTCCAAGCCGGGCCCTAGCAGGATTGGTTACAGAGTTTATGTTGGACTTCATTGGCAGCTGACTGGCACTACAGCTACTAGGGTCCTGTTACACTGTGCTGAACCTTTTTTACAGTATAAAACCATCAGAGCTGAAGATCTGAGCTTACTAATAGAGTTTAGCAGTACTGTATTGTTCTGACCAGCTCTTCCTCTTTCATTGTCCCCTACAGCCATATTTTGCTTCTCAGCAACTGTGTTCCTCCCTTAGCAGGTGAGCAGTTCTCACAGGTGTTACTGGCTGGCCTTTCATCACAGGAACTGCTTTATGCATCTCTGACTGAGCAATACTCAGTGAATCTGGATCTTGACAGGGCCTGTTTATAAGCCCTGATTTGAATTTCCAGCCCTTTGAAAAATGTTTTCTAGCCAATCTGTATCTAATTTTTTTATCCAAATGATCCCTCTAGAAGGTTATATTAAGGTAATGTTCCCTTGAGATGGAAAGAAGTCAGCAGAGAAAAAATAAATTGCCTCAGAACTCATCCTGGATGTAGTGGAAAGTACTCCAGGAAAACTGTCTTCCTCTATGTAATTGTTAAAAAGTGGGATAAAAAGTATGGCATCACCTTCTGGAGTGGGAAGAATATGCAGACAACAGCATGTTACTGCTCATCAAGTCATCAGACTTCTTACATAAAGGCTGATACAGGTAGCCTGGAGATAAATTGGCCTTTTGTAGTAGTGTACATGGGACATATGGGCTTCATGTCTCTGATTCCTATTTCACTTCCTTCCTAATGTATAATGTTCAGGTTTGCTTATTTTTTTAATTCAATGCTCTGTTCAGGTGATAAGAGTTTAAAGGCATATAGAGAAAGAATTAACATTTTTCCTGAGCAATCCAGGTATTGTAGGTGGGTCTGATTGGGCTGCCAATTGTAGCAACTGCAAGGTTGAGGATCATGCATTATTTAAAGATCAGTTCCTTTAAAAGACAATGTTTTCAGTTGTCAGACTTAACAATGTTGCCTGAACTGTTTCCATGCTGAATGTCAGCTTGATGCAGTTGTGAATACACGGTCCTAAATGTCTTTGTGTTTCTTGAGAATGACAATAGGGAAAATGCAGTTTAGTTGTTTTAAATGCCATCCGGCTTTGAACTCAGAAGTTAATGTTTGGCTTCCTGAAAAATCTTTGGTATCATTTACATATCTTGTACAAATTCTGCATAGAAATTTGCATCTAAATTCTGTGTCTGCAGTTAGAGTATACCTGTGAGAGATGAACAGAACTTCATCTATGACTGTAACTTTGAAATGCTGCAGTCAATGTCCTTTCTAGATGCAAGCACTTGATGCAAACACTTGAAGTGACTTTAAAACATTAATTCGTGGGCAGCCTAGCAGTAGTAAGCAACTGGGAAGTAAGGCAATGAAAGCTGTCCATGCAATTAATTTCATTTGGTTAGATACATTGTCAGTACCAGACACAAGTTTCTAAACACTTTTTCTGGTAGTAAGGTTTTCTGACTCATTTGGAACACAGCAGTTTATGCTAGGAGTTTTCTTTGTAAAATTTTGAAAATACTGGGAGGTTGTGGGCAGAAGAGAGAGGAGACAGCAGGAAAAACAGTGCATGGTTTCTTGGTTGTGGCAGCTAAATCCTACCTGAGGAAGTGATTCTGTCTTTCTGGGTGATTCAAAGCAAATAATTTTGTCTGAATAATGAAAATTTGGTTTATTTTACTTTCAGAATGCCTTGATTGAAGACTCTCAGTGATTTCACAGAAGAGTTGTTAAATGACAGGTTGCAGGGAAGGACTGTGGAAATTGTGCTAGGAGAGTAGTCACACTGAATAGCACTGAATACTGAATGAGGACTCTAGCAAATCAGAGGCAAGAGCAATGAAATGCCTTGGACACCTGAATGCCACTTGGAGGTGTCCATACTCACCTTCTAGTTACTAACTTCATCAGCCACAGGACTATCCTAAACTCAAGAATTTAGTCTATACTTTATATCTCAGCCTGTCTTCCTTGTGCTACCTCTTTAAATGTTGAAGTTGTTTATTCATTTGAAGTAGGGCTGCATAGTTAATTAGGCAGTTCATAATTTTGGGAACCTAAATGATTAGCTATGAATTATTCTGGATGGTACTCTCACTGCTTATTTTTAGCAATTATAAAAGTAAGTGTCAGAATGTTTTTAATTGTTGCCTAATTTAGGTTCCCTGGAGGCTAAATATAACTTCTAATAATGCAAAAAACAAACAAGACGTGTCTGAAAGTCCCCTAAAAGAAAGTTACTGGGAGTATGGGCTAAGGACTGGTAAGTTTCAATGGGGATATTATTTTCTCTTTTCAAGGCTCCGTGTTTAACCAACTTGATTGTTCATAGAAGCAAGCAGGGAAGATGAAGGGCTTGCTTACTGGCCTTCTCTGGTGTACCACTTGCTGTGTGCACCATCAGGGCTGTGAATATGATGTTACAGGATGAAAGTATCTTTTTAGATGTGGGCATTTTTTTCATAATGGGTATTAAGGACTTTCAAGATTAATTTATCAATAAAGCAAAAAAATTAATATACTCTAGCAAACATACCATATATATGTTATGAGTCCTAGGAGAATTGCTGTTTGTATATTTGCAGCTCTTTGAATTATTATAACTTAGTTATACATATATAACTACATATAGTTATAGATATACACATATATATAACTCTACAGTTATATATTAATACTTAGTTATTAACAGTATTAATATAAATTACCCAAAAACCTTAATGATTATTTAACTTAGTTTCCACAGGTATCATCGAAGTTATTAGCATGTTATTTGAATTCTACAAGTAGCTTTTTCACAAGCCTTGTCTGACTTTTATCTTTTTTTGTGTGATTACACACTTTGTAGACGGGAGTGATGATCCAGACAAAATGGTGGATAACACAAAGTCAGTTAAATACTGATTTCAGAAGTTATGTGTGATAGTATATAAATCACAAGATGAAGCTATCCACATTCATCACTTTTAGGAGCACTTTTCATTGCTTCTTATGATTCTAAGGCTGTTGTGGACTGCTGGTGCTTGCATTCCCAGCATTTTTTTTCTCTTATGTGAGTCAGAGAGACATTTCACATGCTAAAGATGGAATCCTTGTGACAGCATGATCATCTGCCTCCTCAAAGTGCTGCAGTGTGGCTGTGCCATGCATTAAATAAATGACTAGATCTTTGTAATGCCAATGTAACTTTATGGGTGAGGATTATTTGTATTTATAGCATCCATAAAGCAATTTATAGTCCTTCTGCTGCCTGTTATTTTGTGCTTTTAAGCAGAAAGAGTGGACTGCAATGGCTTAAAATGCAACTCAAGTGTGCTTCAAAGGTTGAAAGGCTTTCCAGGTCAAAGGCAGTGAATGTAAATAGCAATAATATCTACTCTTTTTTTTGTTATCTTGTATTTAGATCATTGCCTTTGGGATGTTGATCTCCTTGGGGAGAGCAGATGTTAAGCATGCCTTGGAGCATCCATGTTTTGTAAATCTGGAAATCAAGAAATAGAGATGCTGAAGGTGGTATGCTGTATCACCTACCAGACTGGGGTGCTGAAAGCAGAATGTAAGTTCCCAAGTCTGTCTGAAGGTGCTGCTTAAATAGTTCTGATTTAATCTTTGTAAATCTTGATGAACTAGAAGACTGCTACTCAAAACTAAATTTGAATTTTAGTGGATAATCACACTGGGGAGTCTGACAACGAAGGCACCATGTGTTGAAAAAGGGGACAGAATTGTTCTCGGTGTTTGATCCTTCCTCTACCAAAGGAGATGGTGCCTTAACCTTGTAGAGGGTTAAAATATCGTCTACCTGTGGTTGGATGCATAGGTTTTCATATAGATACAAGAAAAGAATGAGGGGAAAAAAGGCTGAAGGACCACTTTCTACTAGTGCAGCCTCATCTTGTGTCCTGCATACAGTTTTGGGCACCACAGTATGAAAAAGACATTAAGCTATTAGACAGTGTCCAAAGGAGGGCAATGAGGATGGTGAGGGACCTTGAGAGGAAGCTGTATGAGGAGCAGCTAAGGCCACTTGGAGGAGACTGAAGGGAGACCTCATTGCAGATACAGCTTCCTCCTGAGAGGAAGAGAGGAGGACACTGATCTCTTCTCTATGGTGACCAGTGACAGGATGTGAGAGAATGGCTGAAGCTGAGTCAGGGGAGGTTTAGCTTGGATATCAGGAAAAAGATTTTCACCCAGAGGTTGGGCACTGGAACGGGCTCCCCAGGGAAGTGGTCACAGCACCAAGCTTAAAAGAATTCAAGAAGCATCACAACAATGCTCTTGAGTGCATGGTGTGACTGTTGGGGTGTCCTGCACAGGACTAGGAGTTGGACTTGGTGATCCTGATTGGTCCCTTCCAACTTAGTATGTTCTGTGATTCTGTGAAACTGGGGAATGGTAACTTACCACAAAATGATTGTGTGTTGTTTTAACAACAACCTCTCCAGTTCTGCATATTAATGTTGGCTAAAAATATACTGGGCCTCTGTAAACATGCAGACAATAGCACCTGACACCAAGAAGTTAAATACTTGTCTCATCTTGGCATTGATGTTGTCTCCAGAGGACACATTAATCAAAGGGAGTGGGAGGTATAAGAATAAGACTATAACATCATTAAAACTTAAATGTCTTATACCCATCTATTTTTTCTCCAGACAGTAGTACTATTCCATTCACATAGCTATATTACTGAGTCACACTTCAGCTTATTTTCTGAAGTGTAAGAAATTTTGAGAAGACAATGTACACTGCAGTGGTAATACAAGAACTGAAAGACTGCTACGAAAAATGAAATTGAGGCAAGTTTCTCTGGTTAAAAAAACCAAAAACCCATCCTAAAGCCCTCTGAGACACAACAAGAATGTCTTTTGGTATACTCTATTTTGTTGACCAGAGACGTTTCATTATGGGAAACACTCTTACATATTCTCTGAGGAAGTATACATACTCTGAAATCCCATGGGCTATTTAGGCATAACTTTTTTCTTCTTCTTCTGAGTAGTGAGTAGAGAGCAAAATTTGTATCTGCTGCCTGTGTCTGCTACAGCTAATTTTTCAATTTATATAAATAAATAACTTGCCAAAACTAATTACTTTTCTTCAAATTCTAAATATGTTATTTCTCCTTTTCCTTTCCCCCCATCTGTCTTGCTTTAATTATTTTTGCATCAGTTGTCATTTTAGGAGCTGGTCTTGTCTAAAAAGGGATGGTTGTATATGTCTTACTATTTTAATTTAACTAATTATGATTGCTGCTTTTTTTTTTTCTTGGTATCTGGAGGCAGATACGGAGTGGATGCTCATATAACAGTGCTCTTGATTTGATGGATAAGAAGTTGTTCTGATCCAACATTACTTAGTAAAAAATTCCAGCAGAAACAGTCAGCCCAGAGTTTGCAAAACTGGTGGATTGATTTACAAGAATTAGCCTCTCAAATTCCATTTCAGTCCATGGGACTATAATCTCTGGTGCACAATTTGTCTGCAGAAAGGCTGATTCAGGAATGCGTTGTCTGGCACTATTGGTTAACAATGCAAAATTTAAGTATCAGAGATATCAGTGAACTACATAATCTTGAGTATTATTAACTTTGTGGATTTCATGAAAATATTTATGCTTTTACAGAATTTATATCATGAAGCATCCCAGTGATGATGTGATCTTAAACTTTTCTTTATATCTGGGCCTTCTTTGGGTTTCTTTAGGTTTAGGATTGTACTTCTGTTTTACAACATTGCTGATAAAGGCATATATAATCTGAAATACTGGACTCTGCACAGGGTATTTGAGAACAAAGTTTACCCAGCAGTTCTGCTGCAAAGGTACTAGCAGTAGTTCAGCTCAGGGAAATCTAATTTTGTCTCACTTTTGCTTAAGTAAACTTGAACTTATCTTTCTTATACTTAAGGCAAGCAGCTGATGAGCTGTGAGGGATTTTGTGGTGGTAGAAAGGGCACGTTGTTATTCTCATCCATTTCAAGCTATATCTCTCTAAATGAAGTAATTAAATGAGCAGAGAATTTGAATTCAGCATATATATGCCATACTTCCAAGTTGAGTGCAAAGGTCGCAGGTCCACAGCTGCTGCAACTGCAAGGATACATTATGTTTGCAATTCTACACTTGTGTGCAGAGCAAGTTGATATCAGTGCCATTTAACCTGCTTCCCTCCTGGAGAGGAGAGAGCCAGGCTTGTGTGTCTTAGTCCAGGTACTGGTGACAGCAGTTTTCTACAGAGACCTTCTAAAATAAAGTGATGAGGATTATCCTGTTCTTGTCTCCTGTAACAGGAGACATTCAGGGAACTAGATGATATTTAAAGTCCTGTCCAGCACAGCCTATTCAATGATTCTCTTCAACTCACATCTGTCTGCTTTCCTTGCACATCTTTGCCCACCTCACTTCTTACTCATCCTACCTTCTCTTCAAGGATGTTCCTAGGCTGAGAGTAACCCATCCTATGTTAGACTTGCTAGTCTTTGTTTTTTAACACAGCACTGAGATCTATTTGATTTGGTAATGTTAGATGGACGTTTGTCTTGTGTTGTAATTTGCCATACAATCCTTATATTCTTCGTTTCTCATTTCAAAAAGAGCTCTTCCAGTCTCGTTTTGCTTCACCAAGGTCAGTGTCTGTCCTGCAACCCCAAGACACTCAGGGACGTGAAATCTAATTCAACCACAAGTCAATTGAAGTTCTGAAGACAAGACTTCACCTGAACATTTTGACACTAAATAACATTCTTCCTCTTTACGTGACTGAAAAGAAAACAAGTGTCATTATTTGCTCTATAAAGTGTTAGCTTCTAATATCAAAGAATATATTCTTTCATATGTCCTGTGGGAACATTCTAACTGTAACATCTGAGCCCCCCATTTCTTAATGCATTCTGAGAAGATCCTTAAAATACATCTTTATTATAATCCAGTTTGTCTTTGAAGAGTGTTTGCTAAGGCACCTTGTAGATTGCAAAATTTGTTTCAAACAATGATTTGTGTTATTTCTTTTCATACAAACAGGCATACCTAATTTATCTTTCACATATATATTGTAAACAAACACATTAATAATTTTATCACGTGCTGTTAGTATTTCCCACATGAAGAGAAGCGATTTGCTATAGCCCCAGTTAGCCACAAAGTTAAAATCTTGTACATTTAATTTTTTTTTGCCTTTGGTTACATATAGTCACTTAGACTATTATTTTTAACTTCTAATAATCTAATTTGGATTTTTGCCAGTAGAAAGTGCCTTTTTAATTTTTAGATATTACTCCATTTGATCAGCTGAAGAAGTTCCACTTTTCCTTAGGATTTCCTGGTTTTTTAATACCTTTTGTTGTTGACATTTAGTTGGGGTCTATGATAAGCTGGGGACACTGACCATAATTATGTGGCACAAGGTACTGGACACAGGCAACCTTCAAGTCTTCAGTTATCAATCTATTGCTGCAACATTTTGGTTGATAAGACAACATTGAGAAAACAGATACCCATCTCCATTAATTATTTTAAAAGAAATATTTTCCATGTATTCTTTAAAAAAAAAAAAAATTAGTAATGTGCTAACTGTTGGAAAAACTTGCAGTTTAGTCTTTTCATCATGGATTTAATCATGGACAGATTCACAACAGCAAGGAGAGTTTTGAGAACCTTGTGACTGAAATTATCTTCATTTTCTTGGCAGCTCTTATGGGCATGAAGCATACAAAATCAACATTAAAAGTGGCCTTCATTATGAGCTTAAGTGGATTTGAGACTATGCCAGGAACTCTGCCCCACTAATAGCTTGTTCCAGCAATGGAATAAACAGCTTTGTAGCAAGTCCTTCAGATAGATTGCTTCTCCAGATTGGATACTCAGGTTTGTCCTTGCTGATTTTGTTGTCTGTATCAGTTCACTGCTGCATTAGCATGACAGAAGGACTTGCTGTTTTGGGACTTAGAAGACAGTGAACAGAGTAATCACAAGAATCAGTTCATAACCCTAACAACTTCCTTAATATGATTATGGAAGCAGTGGAAGTAAATTGACAAAAAGGAAAAAATCTGAAGGATATTGGAAGCTGGGAATATAGTCTGCAATGAATGGCATGATCGAAATGCAGAGAGACCAGTGATGAGAGTGAACTGTTGGCTTACTCTGTCCTAGTATGGAGAAACTCTGCTTCTCTGCTTCTCAGAACATGTGTTTCAAATTGTTCTTTATCACTCAACCGTCGTTGAGACAGGAATTAAGAATGAAGTTTAAAATTTGGCCCTTGATTGATATGAAGGCTTGGCTGGGATGTGAATTACCATATCTCTTTGCCAGTCCCAAATAGACCCAAAATATGTTCCAAGGAAAAATGATCCTCCTGTTACCTCATTCTGAAGCTCAGTTCTACTTTTTTTTCCCTAGCCATTCAAAAAATATGCTTGGGTTTTCTTTAAGGTCTACTCCATAATTTCCTGAAGCGTGAATTCTAGAATCCATTTACTTCTACTGTGCTTATCCTTATATGTCCTGCATGTGATGGGAGCCTGGTGTCTGAGCATTTCTGAAGTAAACAGAAATTTATAGTACTTGTGTCTTTACACACATATGGAAGATTTTGCAGAATCAGGTCCTGTGATACTTGTTTATGTACTCCTTGTGCTCTCATACTGCATTCCAACCAGATGGATAGATAAAATCCATATTTGGATCCTGGAGGTAGTCTTAGTATCCCACAGGAAGAGTGCAGACACATGATCAGCATCAAGCTGAGGGCTACACATCCAGGAAGGATGCAAATCCCACAAGAAGATGATCGTTCCCTATCTATAAAAATTCTTTAATACACGATACATGATTCCAAAGGGCTTTGCAAGGGGAGGTGTATGCAACACTAAGAATCATAATGGCCTCAGATATTCTCACAATATTTCACGATAGGCATCTGATGTATTTGAAACCTGACAGCTGTCAGAGTCTCATTACTAGAACCAGAACAGATCATTAATGACTGTGGGTTTATTACTGGACCCGTCAGGCTCATATTATATATTCTACCACTTTTATTGTTCCAGTCAACAACAAAAAGAAAAGCAACAAAACCTGAGTGACTGAATCCAAGGGAAAAAACGTATTATGGGACAGTTATCCACTATTTTATCCATATATATTGCATTGTCTCACTTTTGCTGTCCTTGGAAGAAAGAGCACATGCTGTCTTCACTCTTTTCTTCAGATTTAGGGTGCAATGACAACACTTTAATTTTTATCAGCTTGCCAGGCAATAACATAATATCTGTTACTTCTGACTCAGCAATGAGGGCCATAGGCCAAGGAATTGTTCTTTCTCCTGAATAAACTTTTTTTATTTGACAGCCCAGGAAGGAGAAATGTGATGGCCATCTTGAGGTATGTCTATGTTACACTGACCTGAGTGGATACTTCCTCTGGCAAAGGCCAATACATCAATATGTTCCAGTCTTTGTAATTTCATATTGAAGGACTAAGAATTAAAAAAAAAAAGTCATTTGATGCTTATTAATACTTGTAATGTTTGTTAGTGTAAAAACTTGAATATCTATTAAAGTTTCAGTTGAAAAATTAAAAATACTGCTAATTTTTACAATAAATTGAGGGAGTCTTTGAGGTAATTAATCAGATTATTTACCCATGTCCAGATTCACGGTGTTTAAGAGATAAAAGTAGAGAGAGGAGGTCTGTGGTGGTGCCCCCGGGACACTTGCAGGTTGGCTATGCTGACACATGCTGCACAGCTGGTGTATTTATCATTTATGAGGCCAGAAGTGGATCTTCTTCCTACCAGTGTGTATCAGGTGGTGTGAGCTTTGAATGTCCCCACCATGCTTCATGCCAGGTAACCAGTGTGGTCCTAAATTATGTGGCTGTTGCCCAGTGACTGTGCTGCTCCTTGTAGTTCCTGCAGCCCTGAAGGGTCTGAGAGGGCACTCAGCAGCCTGGCTTCAGGGGGAAATAACTGTGAGGGACTGACTGGATATTGTGATAATCAGTTCTGAATTTTTGTGTAATTTAGGTGCATGATGCCATTGTCAGAGTATCCATAGTTTCCCCTGGTCTGAAAATATGTCTGTGTGCCCACTCTCCTTCCTATTTCTTTAAGTCAAATTCAGCAGTCACTAGAGTTCATTGCAGTTGCCTTTTGCTCAGGAATCTACCACAGACCTGGTGACAAAAGTAGTAAGAGGGCAGCACTGGATAATGACCTCTGTTAGTGATTCTGCTTCCTTGGGCTAGATACAGTCAAATAGGAAGAAGAGACACAAATTAAAGACCCAGAATATCTCAACTGAATCATGGGTAATGAATGTCAGTTTGCCATGAGAAAGATGACTGTACTGAACAGTACTGGACCAGTATTTGAAATCCTGTGTCTAGACATGTCCTTGCTATCACTTCATTTATGTTAAGAGGTTCACTGGTCCTGAACTACTTTATTTTAGATGTTCATGAAAATTATCTTTCATTTCTTTTTGGCTTTCTTTGTTCCACAAGGTTTTCCTCTTACCCCCAGTGCTTCCAAAGAAGTGTCAGGATCCAGAGTGCACCACTATGTCTTCATAGCCCTGACAGCCTCACCAGGGACAGCTCCCTCTCCTACCCAGACATGCTTTCTGATCCTTGCACGAGGGACTCAGGCCCTGGCACCTAATCTTCATTGGACAGGTGTGTCTATCTTTGATCATGTTCCCTGCTGTTCCCAAATTGTTGTTCTGATTTTCTGGATCGATCCTGGCTTTGACTCACTATCTTGTCTTATGGTTGTTGGACTCGTGATGCTGGAGTTGGATGCTGCTGCAGTTACCAGCCCTGCTCTGTTCACCCTCTTTAGGACTTGGGGGCTGTGCCCTTCTGGTTGTGTTGCTGCACTGTCTGAGGTGTGGTCACCTTCAAACACAGCAGTGCTGGTTTGTCATAGATGTTCTGCTCTTTCTTTGCAGTTTCTGAGTTTATGGACTGCAGAGTGTGTTAAGATGTGCTTATGCATGTGTACAGAGGCTGAGACCCCTCCCCAGAACTGCTGCAGTACCATGGCACTGCCAGCTTATGAAAAGGGTGAGGTTTCATCTGAACCAGTTAATATGAAACTTGGCCTGTGATAGCTCCCAAGCTGTGCTCCAAGTCACTATAACAATACACGTGATTTCTGTATTCCTGATTTGTTCCTTGCCATAATTCTTATTTGTCAGTCTGGAATTAATCAGATCGTGCAGAAGTCTGTTTATCTTGCTGAGCATCAGCTGATTGTATTTAAGATGACTTTTCACCACATAGTCCCTCGTATAGATTTCCCTGCATAATTTGCTCAACAATCCTCTTACAGAATAGGGATGTTCCTTCAGACTTTAGATTATGTGGATAAAGTCCAGTAATTACTGTGAGGGTTGCTGAGACATAACTGTATGCAATGTGATTTTTGGTTTTTCTTTTACACTTTGTCCTCCTTTCTGTGAGGAAACACCTGCTATTTTTCAATTTGTCTTTCATTGCTTCATATTGAAGTCATGGTAACTCAAGTAATAAGAAGCAGCCATGAAAAGATAGGAAAGAAAACATGAATTCTGACATATGTATTTTAAAATTTGTTTTTCAGTTAGTATATTGTATCTGTTTTTCAGTTGCTGATTCACACCAAGCCATGCCATCACCTCTGTATCCTGTTGCTTCTCATTTGATGTTTGACTCAACACTTTGCTGTCTTCTTTCAATGTGTGCTGGCATTTGTAGTGAAAATCAGTTCATGAAGTGAAATGAAGAATGATTCTGCTAGCCCCAAAGGAGCAGTCAGCTCTTCAAATTTGAGTTTAAGGAATTTCATACAAATTTGTCATTTTGCCTCAGAGACACTTGAGAGAGCTTTCAAGGCCATTCTTGAAAAGTGTGAAAACAAAAGCAAATGTGAATATCATAAGAGAGAGAGGTTTGCTTAAGAAAAATATGTTCTTCCTGATATTATCTGGCTTTTGGGCTTCTAATAGTTAATCAACTTGAAGTGTGCTTAGATACAAAGCTCCTAGCCTTTGTAAAAGGGAGAAAAACTCATCAAGCTACCCTTTTAATGCAAAAATAGACTTCAGCTGTCCCAGGGCCAAATATTTACATATTTAACTTACTGAGGCCTATAAAGCCAGAATATTGCATGCATTTCTCATTTGATGGGAACTTTGCCAGAGATTAAGGAACATGAAGTTTGTCCCTTGGTTTATCTTTAATATGTGTTAGTTTAGAATGTGTGAAAAAGACTGATGGTTTCACAAACCCTGAAGTAGTAGGTTTAATGTCATATACTAACGTGTCTTGTTTCACTTAATAAATCTATTGAAATTTCTTAATGTTTCCTGAAACCTGATTGTAAGGAACAGTTTTCTAACTTTCCTTACTGTTACACTGTGTTAGGTGAGCTCTTCTGTGTGTGGTTTATCTACATTTCCAATTGCTAAACAGAGCTCAACGGTGATATCTTCAGGCAATGTGTTCTATTAGAAATGGGATCACAAAATTCCTTTTCTCTCATGTTGCCTGCCATAATTCGCCCAGAGTCACAAAGATGAAAAGACAAAGTAGTCTGTAAAATTACCTTATTGAAGTAGTTTTTAAGGACTGAAATGTAGTCTCATTAAATTTGTCACAGAGAGCTTCTTTCCCATTTCCAGCTTTGATAAAACAGTCGGGTTTATTAAAAGTGGCACTTCTGTGTTTTTGCTAAGATTCCTCAGTTGCTGCTTTTGTTTTTTTTTCTTGGCTTTCTGCTGTATTATATACCTGCCATTTGTGAAATATACTGTGTCCCATTGAGCCCACTAGTTTGGAAATGGGATATGAAGTTCTTCAGACCTTGACTCTCCATGTCTGTGAATCCACTTTTTAATCACATGTTGCTACATGACAGCCCTTCAGTGACCTGTATGAAAGAGGTGGTTTAAGTCAGGACTAACAACCAGTTGGCTGGTAACAGTATTGCATCAACCATTAGAATGCCTTTTAGCAGAATGCCCAGCTGAGAACTTAATGCCAAACAGAAAGGTCAACTTCTGCTTCACTCTTTATACTCTTTATAAGCAAAATGCCAATTGCAATGAAAGGTCACTGAGCCATTTCCAACCTTGTGTTTCTTTGAGCTGAGAGTGGCTGCTAATTAAGCATATTTCATTGGTTCTAAATCACTCAGAAAATGGTTATAAAGCAGTTTGGATTTACACGGGTGTACTGTCAAATCTAGATCTGTAAACAGTTTTCAACAGCTTCTGAAGCTTTCAACTACTTAAATCTGTGACAAAGATGCATTAAATTTGTACTGATAGTTTAGGGTTGCTTTACAGAGAGCAATACAGTTTGCTGTTGCATCAAGACTGGCATGACCAATATCTTCTAGTGAGCAGTTTTGAGTTACTTATGCTTGGAAACAAAACAAAGAAGGAGATTGCCTGTTTCAAGGGCCATTTTTTTTTTCAGAGCAGTGAAGAGTGAGTGTGTCATTATATCAGTAAGAGAAGTGTGTGAGTATTTCACAAATTTGTTCAATACTGTCAAGGTGAATTTCTTATCTCTATGGTAAAAGATTATTCCCAATGAGTGACAATGTTCACTCCAAAGTGCTGTTGTCCTTCACACTTCTTTATATGGCAGATTTTGTTTACTTTCTTGTTTAGCATAGCAAGTTTTCTTTAACAAGCCTTCAAAACTGCTCAGAGTTGTCAAAGGAGACTGATGATAGTAAATAATACTGAATTGATAGAAGTATGTAAAAATTAAATACAGCATACTTAAGGAGTGGAAAGGTCATGTTAGTGAGTAAACCTTCGTTTGTTCTTCCCTAGCCTAAATAAGGAATTTTACTGAATTCTTCTCTTCATAAACCTTGGGCTTGCTCCCAAGTCCAATAACAAATAAAAGCACAACTAGCTTGCCCTGGACTGAGTACAAACAATTCTGTGTTGGATTCAGGAATACAGAGAGCTCCTGAAAATAAAAGGGATATAATTTTTTTTGTCTGTGTGTGTTTGTTCATTAGGAGAAGAAAGGCACTGTTGTTGCATATATACCCCAGCAAACCCAGGCTGCCTGAAGAAGGGACATGTCAACTTCCCTGCTTAATTTGGAAAAAGGTTGGGAAGAGATTCTGCAAGAATCATCTACCCTGTTTAGTAATACAGGCTGCTGTATCATGTGAGTGAGTACCTTGCTAGGCACGTAATTGCTGCTGCTTTTTCATTGTTTTCCTCTCAAGAATGGCCTTGAACATGGGAAAGTGGAAATGGATGACTGCTTGCTTTTTTCTGGAATAGGAAGAAAATGTTTTCTGATGTTTAAAATACATATAGGAACACATTGCTAGACAGCTCTAGCCTTACAAGCTACAACTAGCTCAGTTTTCTGAGGTTTTCAAATGCTGTACTGTTTTTGATTACAGGCTGTACATGTGCAAGTAGAATGTGCAGTGGATAAAAACATATACTTCTAATATGAATTGTGTGCATTGACTAGATAATGCCATTGAATCAGTGACAGTACAGGGGAAAATGAACAGAAGAAGATTGGCAAAGCAACAGTACATCTTGCAGCACCACAGCTCTGCTACAGCCTTTCTGTCTTGCTTATCAATGAATGGCATGTGTCTTACTCCTTGTACATTGATGCTAAAAATACACTTTCTCCCTCTTGTTCTTAAATGCTGTAATCATTCACCGAAGCTCACAGGTGAGAAATATTTCCTAAGAAGCAAATTTTGCATGCTGAATAGTTCAAATAGTCTGGACTTTTCTGCTAATCTTCGTTCCTTTAAGGTAGGCTCCTAGAGTTAAGCTAGAGAAAGCTTGCAGGGTGGATTTTAAGGAGGGGGATAAAGAAGAGGATGCAGTGTAGTAAGACAGCTTCCCTACTGTGGATAACCAGGCATGTAACAAGATGTATCCTATTTTCTATGCCTTGTTTTTGATGTCCTGTTTTCTCTATTCACACACCACTTATAAGTGCAGCATTTCTTCCTTAAAAACTGGTGTAGCTACAGCTTGTGAGGATCCTCTGCCTGGGATATTAAACTGCCTGGACATTTTATTTTTGTGCAGAGTGATTTGATTACTGAAATTCCATTATTGTCAAAATGTCTCAGCGTGACATGAACCTCTGTTAGCTCCTTGTCTCCTAATGTATGTAACAACCTTTATTAGTGTTGTAATGTCTTTGGTTCCTGTCTCAAATGTAATGGAATTGCCTGCCAGATGCTTGATAGGGCTGCAGAATGTCTTGGTGTGTTCACTAGGTGCTGCTGTCTTTAGTAAATTGAAAGTCTTTTCTGGTTGTTTAGAAATGACCAGTTCTCTTTTGTATTATTGTTTCCCCCTGCTGCTTGCAGGCACCTGACTTTGTTTTCTGACAAATCTCTTTTCCCTTTCCTCATTTATACATTAATCTTTCCATTCTTCTTCATTTCATTTTATCCTTCTTTTCTGCATTCCAGTCCTGCAATGTGTGCTAAATGTATATACTTCAAAATCCTCAGCACTCCATGAAAAGGTCTGAACAGCTTCATATTTTGTTTCTAGTTTTTAGTTTTTGTTTTGCTTTCAATTTAAAAAAAAATATGGTTAACGAAAATCCATCTACTGAAGTTTTTAATACCTTTTAAATTATTTCTTTTATGTTTAGAACATAATTTAGAGAATTTACTAGGGTTGGATTTCTCTTTTATCTTTTTTCTTTCCTTTCACAGTTTCAGAAGCAGTGACCACTGCTGCACATAGGTCTGTGGACTACCTTTGTTTCTCACAAAATTTTTATTCTGAGGGCTTTTACCTACAACATAACCACAGTTTCTCTATCAGCAATCCAGATCATTAATAATACTGATAATGATGAAATTCACAGAGCTTGGTGGAGTTATTGCTTGTTATGAGCTCCTTTTCTGTAATTTCTGTCTTTGTCTACATGTTGCTGAAAAATGTCATCAGTGTAAGGTTATAGATCCTGAGGAGTATATTCTTTCTTCTAAAATGTCAGATTCAGCAAGAACTACACCTGTGAAAATCAGGAAACAAACTAAAGTTAAAATACTTTCAGACACAAACTCTTGACAACCAGGAGATAGAATGAAAATATTCTAAGTGAATCTTAACTCTCTTCCTGTAGATAGCAACAGCTACTGGGAGTACCTAGGTAACATCTCATTTGTCCATAGCAGGGTACCTCTGGTAAGTGAAGATGTAATGAATGATGCAAATTTTAGCTGGAGAAGGCAGTCAGAGCCGTGGCTGTGACACATGATGGTGTGTGAGTCCTGTATGTCTTGATTAAGGACACACATTCACATTACCATTGCTGTCTTCCAGATTACCAGTAGCATTCCTACTGCTCTGAGTGGGAAATCACACCTTGTCCTACAGTAAGGGCCTAGGAACATAATAGCTGGGATTTGGAGAGTCATATACGCTTCTATAATTTGTGCTGTATTTTGCCTCATGATACGAACAATCATCCTCATGTTTTCAAAGACTTTGTGCAAATTGCTACATTTTAAGACAAATCAATCCCTTTTCCATTGATTGAAAAACCAAGTAGGGCTTCATTTCAAGGGAATGTGATATTTGCCCAACTGAAGAAATAAAAATCAAGGAAAACAACTGAACATGCTTGGGAAAACACGATGCTTGCAGGCCATACTCAGAGGTCAATACACTGCATGCACACAACAGGCATTCAGGAACAGCAGGACCTTTCCTGCTCCCTTAAACCTGCTTAATCCTTCTGGCTAAGGGATTAAGTACAAAACAATGCAGAGGTATAAACTATGCCTTTAATAGTGGTCTCACCACTGCTTCCTACAAGGGACAGGGCATTTACAAAGAGAAGCAATTGTGGAAGTCTCGCAGGGCTCTTTTATCATGGCACACCACATTCATGGCTTTTTGATGCTGAGACTAAGCTTGGCATTCAAAGAGGGTAGGGAGTGGGCGGATATTTCCTTACACTGGTAGTTGCTATGTGGCTTTGGGGTAATTGCTTCCAGAAACATGAAAGCCCTTGCCATCACTCTGCTTTCTGACATATAGCACTTCCCTGCATTTTGGAGCACAATACTATTATTTTAAAAGATACCCCAATCATCCTTCTTTCTCTATCCCAGCCTGGACTAAACGTGAACAGAAAGTCAGTGCTGCTTTTCCATCCAGCTTGTTTGGTATTGGGAGCTGTTAAAGGTGCTCCGGGGGCAGATTGGGTGGGGTAAAGTAGCACCCTGGGCTGCATCCTTGCAAGTGGTTTTTTGGGGGCACAAAGATGGGAAGTGCTGGTGGCTCATTGTTGGTGCTGGTGTCATGGGGTCAGATGTGACAGCAGAGAACAGTAAATCCAGTGGAAGTGCAGTTTCAGCACCAAGCTCCCAACAAATGGGCACACATTTTGCCACTTTCAAATACGTTGCATCTCTGTTTGCCTTCTCTTTTTATGTTATCCAAATGTGAGTGAATACTGAACACCATCTATCTCAGCAATCAACAGGAGGCTGACATCATGTAATGCTAACTTCTAAGGAAATCTTCCCAGTCTTCAAGCAAATTTTGTATTTCCTTTGTTTTTCAAATTGCAACATTTTTGATTTTCTGCTGGTAGAGATGACTAGGTGACAACATGCTAAGAAAATTTTAAAAAACAGAAAAGCAGGGGAGAAGGGGAGTAAAATAAAGATTCAGAGACCAGATAAGAGATAGGCAAAATTGTAAAATGTGTCTTCATCTTCAGGAATAGCTGATAGATCAGTTGGAATAGTCAGTGGAGTGCTGGCAGTTGGTGCCAGATGGAAGCACTGAATTAGGTCCTTTGTAAAATGCAACAGATTGTCACAGGATCTTTTAAGGGTTCAAGTGGTTCAATGGTAGATGGGTGCTATGTAACCCTGAGGGAAAACTTGCAGTTGTTTGGCCTATAGGGTCATTCACAGGTCTGTGTGCCCAATTAAATGATGAAGCACATCTGTGGAGCACAGATGTTCATTTGGTTTCCTTTGACAGGAATTTAACATGCAAGCACCAAAACCACTCAGAAACTAAGATCAGTGACAGCAAATGGTCGCAGATGGCAGGAAGGTGGCAGAGCTGAATCAAAGCTATTCCTGAGCTGAAGCTGAAACACTAATGTAGGTGCATCTTAAGAAAGCATGCAGATTTTTTGAGTTCTTTGAAGAACAAATTTTTAATAGAAAAAGCTTCACAACTAACCCATGACGGGTGCTCCAGTATCCCCTTTGTAGCCACTAAAGGTGATCACTACTTTTTACTAATGCTGAAAAATTTCAGATTGCTGCCTTTCTGTTCTCTCATGCTTTTCTGTGGTATTCATTGTACCTCATTTTTACAGCACTCCAGACTGCAAACCGTAGTCTGAGATGTCTTTGTCCTGACCAAATGCAGGAGAGGGGAAGCACAAAATTTGATGTCTGATCTGCAGCATGAGAGCACAATGGTAATCTCAGTCCTGCTGGTTTGTGACATATTCAGCTGAATTGATACAGACTCCCTCTGATTTATCACCAAAGTAGCAATGAAAATTCAGCTGACAACACATACTTTGAATTTCTCTCTGGGTGTTACAAGGCTACTTCTGCAGTAGTTACTTTCACACCAAATTAAAGTAACTTTGTGAAGACATAGGTTTAACCAGTGAAGCTTTTTGAGTGGTTTATCATTTATGTCTGCTTGAAATCACTCTAGTTCATTTCTTCTCTGGAAAGAGATGGCCAGGTGTCCAGACCTGTGACTTGCTCCCATGAGTCTTTCTTGTGCTTCCAGCCCATTCCTGGGCTTTAGTGAGATGCTGAACAATGTGCACGGCTTCTATTTTCCCTGGAAACACGTAGACTTTTTTGGCAGCGGATGGGTGAAGCTGTCCTGCTAAAACTGTGGGACTTTCATATGACAGCTGGGATCATCTTCTACAGCTAAGGAATGATGGAAAAACATAATGTAGTCCTTCCATCAAGTAATATCACTCACACATGCTTTCTGCAGAAGTTCACCTCTGTAACATGACTCTAGCTATGTGTTTCATATATTGGCTGTCTTAGCATAAGGAATCTGTGAATTTTGATCTCTGTGTCAACATTTCTGTTTGTTTTATTTGAAAATAGCCTTTAAAATTTGGAATAATGTAGAAATCTTTGTTAGAAAGCTTCCTTGTTTAGAAATTCATGGAGGGGGAAAACAGAATAAAGTTGTCTTGAATAAACCCAAGTGTTCAGGGTTGTAAATTGTCTAACTTAAAAAAAATATATTTAAATTTTTAATATGTATTAACGCTGGAAGAGGATGTATTAGCAAAAGGAAAGTATTCCCTCATGTATACACAGAATATTATACAATTATATCTCTGCCTAGGCTATGTTTCTGCAAAAAGTTTGAAACAATTGGCAAAGTCATCTCCCTATCTCTTCCCAGCAGACTCTCTTGCCACAAATGTCTAGAACACACTGGCTTTTAAAGCTGTGTTCTCATGTGGTATGATCAGTCGGTTGAGTTGTATGTTTATTTTGAGAATATACAGTAGTGCTGTGTTTACATTAGGATTATTGGGGAAGTTTCCCAGGAATATCAGTGAAAATCCTTAGCTTTCCTTTGTTGATAGGTCACATGATGACATGAAACCATTGAGAATTAGAACTTTTCTTTGGACAGCTTGAACACTTAAAATTGCTGCCAGCAGAATACATTTTTTTACTTCAAAGCATTTTCTCTCTGACTTTTTGAAATTCTAGATTCAGCTGTGGTTTTGCTTCGTGTTCAGCCACAAATTGAATCAAAGGATTCCAGTAATGCTTGTCCTCATTATGCTGGGTAGGTCTCTTCTTGTTGCATTTACAAAACCCTGGAGACATCTATGTTGTGATTCCTCCTAGACAAAGATACACACGAAAAGCCTAGGAGATGTTCTGTTCATAATAGTCTGTTCATCATAAAGACATATATAGCCAATGCTTTCAGAAGTAGGCCTTTAAATTAGATGGGGTGAATCCTTAAACTGGGGATTCTTCCCTCTGCTGATACTATTGCTGATCTAGAAGATAGTATTGAGTTGTACAGGCAGCAGGCAGGTTGATTTGATTTGTCTTTTTTTTTTTTCCCTTGAGCTCTACCACTGTCCTCTTGGCACAACCATGGGAGACTTCTATATCCCTAAAATTCCTTCCCATTTTCTTTAGGCTGTAGTATCTTCAGGGCTGAAATTGTTTCTAATACTGAACAGCAGTTTGCATACTTAGGTCTTGTCTTCTGTGTGGTCCTCCAGTCACCTACATTATCAACAGAGCAATCTGGGCAGTGTTGCTTGCAAATAAGTTTTACTCAGCAAGCACCTTCAGTCTTGCAGCATGTCTGGCAAGGATTGTTTGCTGAACATCCTAAAGCTTCTTACAACCTACTATTTCCTCATCTGTCTGTTAAGGAATCCATTCAGTGCAGGTGGCTCAGTGTGGAGCTGCAGTGTGAGCTTTAGGCTGAGCTCTGGGTGGAGGGAGCCTGAGGCCATGAAGTGGTGCTGACCCCTCTGCAGAACAAGGGGCACAGGGACCCGTGGCCCAGCCAGGTGACTGGACACTCCCTGGAGCTGATGGTCCCAGATTTTTGTGTGCATGGACTCTGAGGGTATAAAAAGCCAAAGTTTCCTTTGTTTGGGGTCCCTCCTTGGAGTTACCCACCTTGAGCTGTCACTTTGTGGTTGTGCCATGATTAAGTTATTTTAAGGACTGAGATATCTGAGACTGGTCTTGGAAATCTAAGGTCAAGCTAGTAAGGAAAGCTGACCTGACTCATTGCATGAGCATGGGGTGCTGTGGCTGTTGCTGGGGTTTTAGTCCCAGCTCAGGTGTTGAATGTGACTGCCAGAGTGGCTCCCAGATGGTCAGACAGGGAGGTTTCTTGAACACAGTCTTTTCCAGCTCTTTCTCTTGCTATAGGCAATCTGGGGTTTCCTGTTGGTCTCTCTTGGACTCACTGGAAAAAACAAAGTTTCAGGATAACCACCTTTTAAAAATTAGCTTTGAAACCATTTCCAAATTCCTGCTCAAATGGTATTGCTTCCTATAAGGGGCAAACTCCCAAACCAGATAAATAAGTATGCAGTTTGTAAAAGGGCTCTGTTTCAGCAAATTATTTATGAAAGCATTAATAAAGCCCAGCTAACATCTTCATCTGGGCTTACAGCTTGCTTTCTGACTGCATAATAATATACATTTTTTCTTTTGACAAATCAAATATCCCTGGTTCTTTCCCCTTAGGTTGCATTTTCCTTAATAATGGTTTCAGATGTCAGCTTAGCCAAGTTTTCAGGTAGGTACAATGACGCAGTGGTGTACTACAGTAAATTCCCCAAGCTTGCACTCTGTGTCTTTAGTACATTGGATGCAATGAACCTTGGGGGCCTTTATTTTTATGACAGCAATAAATTCACCTAGTGAGATGAAGACTTATTTTACAACTCTTCCTTTTGATGATAGTAGCACTGTATACTGCTAAGCCAGTGAAACTAGACATGCTTAAATAGTACAAAGTTTGAAAAAGGAGAAAAAAATAATGTGATTGCTGTGGAAAGAAACCAAGCTACTCACCTGTCCAAAAGTGTCAGAGGAAAAGGGTTTTTACCATATGACCATTCTTTGGACTCAGAATGTGGACTCTCTGAAAAGGAGAGTACCAAAGGACAGGACTCAAAGCCCTCATAAGCTAAAAGTGTATCTTGTATGAGCTCCAGTATAGCATTAGGGTCCTTTTGAGCACTCTCTGTCAAGGATCAAGGCCCATGGTTTAAGAAAATGACAGATAAGCAAAAGTGTCTCCCAACCTTCTTAGCAAAATGTGACATGCTGAGATGAGACCTGAGGTCAGGTTTATGTTAGTTATCCATTATAGAATTTCTTTGGGCCAGGGCAGATCAAAACTAAACCACTTTATTGGCTTAGGTCTTTACAAGAATCTCATTCTGTGCTCTCTTTTTTAGCCATAGAGTTAGGTTTCAACCAAAAAAAATTAAAAATAAATTAAGAGATTAATTCTCTTGTAAGGATTTTCTTTTCTGGTAGAAAAAACCACACATCTAATGAGAAACATTTCTATGCTGATTATTAGTTGAACACATTTTTTGACAGCTAGGTTTTATGCCACGTCCATAGTGAATGTGTGAGAGTGTCACCTTTATCTAAATATGGGACTGTCAGTTTGCCTCTGGAAAAAATAGAAAATATGGAAAACAGCAGAGATTCATTAATAACTACTTTTAAAGCTCATGGACAGGGTAAGACATTTGCAGAAATCTAAGATCAAAAAGTAATTGGGTTTCAGTCAGAGTTTCTGTTACAGACAGGATTTCCTCACACATTTCTTCATCAGAAATAATGATTTGAAATATTCTTCTTGCAAATTGTCTAAATTACACCTAGCAGATTTCATGGAAATATGGCTGCTTTTGCATCAGGTCTGTGGATGTTAAATATCAGAACACTTCAGATTGCAGAATCTTTTGTGTCACTAGGTGCATTTAGAGGATTTATTGAAAGAGCAGATGGAGTCTGGGAAAGGCAGGGAGCTTACATAACTGGTTGCCATACTGTCCTAAGCCTATCTCTCCATAGCTTTGACTCTTGGAAAATATACTTAATTCTTTTGTCCTTCATTCTCTGTCTACAGTCAGGTGTGATTTATGTAATGGATGCATGGTACAATATGAATGTTGGCAGTGTTTATAACTGAAGAATTACTTCAAGAACTGCAAGCTCTACTCTTTCAGGTCTGTGGAGAATGAACATAATTGTGGATGTAAATAAGGCATTTATAGAGGTTTTAACTTGGAATACATCTGTAACTGAGGTACCAGGATACATACTGTCTTGTATCATTAGCATGTTACAAGAATACAGTTTTTAAAGGATTAATTCGCTAGTTTAAACAATGCAGAAGCTAAGTCTTTACCACAACAAATGGCAAATTCATTACAGAAAGAGCCTGAAGAGTAAGGTCTGTTTAGCTGAACCAAAAATAGACTGAGAAGAGACTTGATTGCAAGACATCAGTACTTTCAAAAGTCAAAATTACTAAATAGTAATGTCCTCATTAATCTAGCAGGGAAGGACATGAAGAAAATGAATTGCTGAATTTTTCATCCAAAGAAATTAAAATTAAGAATCAGTGCCTCTTTTCTAAGAGTGAGATTGATTAACCATTGGAACAAATATTAAGGGCTATGGAGTCCTTATTTCTTGAGGTCTCCAAATAAAGATAGAGCAATACAAAACATATTTTTAGAAGATATATTTCCTTAAAAAAAAAAGCCAGCTCAATACACAGGTGATGGTAAAATTTTAGGGCATGTATTACACAGAAGGTCAGACAAGGGGATCTGATAGCCATTTCTGGTGTTAAGCGTCTGAATAAAAGCAGACCAAGGGAGAGAGCTGATTCTCAGTGTTTTCAAACCCTGAATAAATTGTTAACATTTATCACTCTGCCTGTGATTTCAGCTTTATGCTTGTGCAACACAAAAACATGAAAACCAGAAGACTCAAACTGCAGTTGCATTATATGGATGGCAGGCAGTTTTATCATCTAGCTCTAGGCTGCTGTTATACCTTGGAAAAAATATGTCTGCTCTGGCAAACATTGGATCTCATCCTCTTTATGCAAAAAATAACAAGGAGGAAGAAAATATATACATATAACTGCATTCCTTATCTGATAAGAAACATACTTGTGTTACACAAAAAACAGAGCTGCTTGTATATTCATGAGGTAGGTAAATTCAGGCCCCTATAGACATGGAATTTGATTAACATGCAGTTTGTGTATCACTTGATGGAAATTGACATTCCCTAGAAATTAAATGTGAAAAATCATTATCTGGAGACCCCACACATTCATATACATTGTTGAGTAAATGTACAGGTGGACAGGTCATTTAGGGAAAGGCTTTGTTTGAAGTTGTCCGAAGGTACATAAAGGAGAGGAATGACATAGTGCTTTTGGCACTGAGCATTGAAAGATTAGGCTAAGGGAAGTTTTATCAAGTTGTTTCCTTCCAAGAAGTGCAATGGGATGGTAGAACAACAGCACCTTCACTGATTGATCAGTTATACCTGAGCTAGACTTTGGTAAAGTTCATTACAACATTACAGGGTGAATTCCTTGAAAAAGGGCTAGTCATGTACAGTAGGCAGTTTTTAGGAGAAGATACTGATGAGTTTGTAGCAATGAATCATAAATAGACCTGGTGCAAGGAGGCGAAGAATGGGGAGATCAGCAGAAGTGAGGCACTGGTTTATACTAGGACTGAATTTCTAGAAAATCTCATATTTATGTGTGAGCTGACCTTTGTGTAATACCTGGAAATCTGTGTGTGAACACATGCTTAAAAAAAAGGATAGGTTTTTGAATGTGTTTTAAATACTGAGAAAAGCTATTGTCTGACGAGTGAAAGATTTAAATACTGGGCTGTTTGTTTGAGCTGGTGATGGTCATGTCTCCTTTATAAAGTAAACCTTATATAAAAATTGAGCTCCTTTGGAGACTAAAATAATGCCAGTTACATTTCTTATACTTTGCTTATCGAGTTTCAGTATTTTCTGGAGGAATACAGTGAATTTTGTCCATTTGATGACCAATGAGGGATGCCAATAATTTTATACACTTATCACTTCTATAGCAGTATAACTTTTGCAATTCATGTCCTCCTTAGTGCTCAGATATTTGTGTGAATGGTTGAGTTTCAAGAACTTGTGTGAAAATTCCCTTATTTTATCTTTCTTTCTGGTGACATTTTGTTAAAGTCTTTGGTGGTGTAAAGAGCTCTATAAGAACTTAGAAGATGAGGGTATTTTTGCCACTGCTTTTCTCAGGATAAATTTCACCCTGTTAACCTAGTTTTGATTTCATTTAGCTCTGTTTATTTTGCACTGAAATGTTTCTGACTCAAAAAAAGAGCTGTCTCAAATGCACTGGTACAAATATATATTTCTTTTCATGGCCTGCTCTAAAGCGCATTTTAAAGAAAATGTCATAGCAGGTAGCACTATGTCTTTTAAAATTCAGGTTAGGTTAGAGGGAGTGTTTTGTCTTTATTCAATTTTATAAGGTTTTTCCAATAAGGTCCTTTTTATCTGGGAATAGTACAAGAGGGCTGGAGGGAACCTGGCAGAAAGCTGGAAAATATTCATTCAGTGATTTCAAATGTATTTATAGAAGCAAGTAAAAATACCTCAAAGGGAAATGTACCCCACTGTTAGAAATGCTGTGAGCAAAGTGCAACAGAGGGATCACCATCCAAGGCAAGCAAGACTCTCATGAATGTAGGCGGCAGGAAACTGTTCAGCATGATTGAAAAAATTGGTTTAATAGAGGCAAGATATACAAAACAAAAAAATTAACAGCTCATATACTTCTAGATTTACTCAGCATGCAGCAACAGAATGGGGTTTAATTCCCTGTATTTACAGAGGGACCACAATTCTTGTCTTAAATTGTTAAGAACACATTGATGTTTTAATGTAGGTGAAAATGTACAGCTGCCTGAGATGAAATCCCCAGTACATAGGGTAAAAAAATTTTAATCCCTTACAAAAAAAAAAAAAAACCAGAACAAAAGCTAGTAAGATTTTTTTTTTCCCTCTCTCTCCCCTCCCCTCTTTTTTTTTCTTACTAAGCAGGGAGCACACAGTGAATAACAAGAATTGTTTAAATAATGCATATTGTTTTCTGTGTTGTCTCAAGCATCAATTTTATGGATGCATATGGCATGAATGTCAAAAAGTGCAACTGCATGTTTTTTCCCTGAGATTTTGACCATGCCATGTTGAAGGCACTCTATTAATATGTACACTGTGACTTCTGGATTGCAACCTTTCAAGCAAGAGAGCAGTCTAGTAAACTGCTTTTCAGCCACAGTTCTGCCTTGAGTAGTTATTAATCTGCTGTGTGCTACTGGCCCTGTGCTGGTTCTGCATATGGGTTTGTGCAGCCATTCTGTGAACTGAGCTGGAAAACTGGTTCACTTGCAAAAGAGTAATACTAGTAACAGTATAATCATTATTTTTACCTAGGTTATCTGTCAGCTGGACCAGACTTCCTGTTTCCTTGCAACTTGATAACATAAATGTTTTTACCACCATTACCTAAAGGATAATTCAGGGACAAGAAGAAAATCAGAGGTACTGGAGCCAGCTTAAGCAACACCTCTTTTTGGTTGGCCAACCCAATCTAGAAAAGAAAACCTGCTCTTACCATTAATCCTTTGTGAAAATATACATCTGTCCACTGGAAAACATTTAAACTCAAATATCTAGTATGAAAAAAATTGATAACTTTGAGTGCTGAGGAAGCTTCATGCTAATACTGCTATATATTTATATGTATTTATAGCAGCTGAGAGGCAGCTGAGCTGTGATGGATCATCACTCATGGTAGCAGTGTTGGCCAGCATTTGCAGATTCAAGAGGGAGTGACAGGTCTGTACAGTGATGTCTTCTCATTGCAGTCATTGTTGGTAACCTTTCCAGCTGAAGGCACCTGCTGTAACAGAACCAGGCAGGTCTTAGCCATCAACCATTTAAAATAATATCTCCAATGGCTGAATGTGCCACCTGAGTCACCCCTAGTAAAATTGTAGTTCACCCTGTTAATAGAGCAAATGTAAATATGTTGGAAATAACATACAGATGCAACAGTAGAAGATTGTGTGTCAGTTGTGAGTGGTAGATGTGTTAATGGGACGTGGTATTCCTGAGCCATTGATTCAGTGTTCTTTTCCTTCCATGTGGCTTAATGGGAACACAGAACCATCACTCTGAAAATTTGGTCTTGCATGCAGAGCTGCTGCACAGCTTGCCACAGGAGTCAGATCTTTAAAACACAGCTGATGTTGCAGGGACTTGAACCACAGACAGTTTGGCAAAGGGCTCTGGTTTTAGGGCATCATTAATAACTTTGTTCTGAATCTGCCCAGAGATAGAAACAATAAATGTAGGAGAAAATGTTTTTTCAGACCATTGTTTCTAACCCTTGCAGGGCCATGAGAAACCAATCAATATATTTATAAAATCTTTGTGGGGATTTCTTTTTCTTCTAAATATTCACTGATGATTTGGAGTGCTGCTTAATGAAGCTCCCATGGGTCTAAGGCCACTGTCCAAGTTGCTTGTCTCATTGCAGTCCACTGAAGTGTAAGCCATTGAGAATTGGTGCAGAGACTAAGGAGTGTCCTTGGCTTTCTGTAGTTCTAGAGAAAGTGCTTTTATGTGCATTTTTCTTGCTTTTAAATGCATGAGTCTCTCTCCCCTCTCTCCCCTCTCTCCCCTCTCCATAGAAATATATCCTTCAAGTGTTTTTTTTTTCCTTTTAAACTTGAAAATGCACATGCAATTACAGACTTACCAGGTGCTTCAGCTTAACATGAAATCCTACTAAAGACTGGTAAAACCTCAAGCTTTGGTAATATTGAAAATCTTGATTTCTTCTAAAGTGACATGTTTGGGGTCAGGCTTTTCAAATAAACCTTGAAGTAGCAGGGTAAGATGAGAACTAGAAGAAAGGGTAGCAGTTTGCTCTTGAAGACACAAAATTAATCGAACAGGCTCGGATTCTTGAAACTTTGTATCCAAATCCTGCATTGTTGAGAAAATTTTCACAGCTTGAAAATATTCAACTTTTGTGTGGCACTTTTGCACAGCTGAGAAAGCAGCAGGTTCCATTTCCATGGAGGAGGGGATCAGGTCATATTGTATTGCAACTTTAATATACAGCCTATATTAATTTTCTCATTTTATTTGTATGAATAATTAATGCTTTAATTTTCATATATTCACGTAAGTAAATTAGAATCTCTTATTCCAATATAATAATTTCCAGCAAAATAAGTATTCTGCAGGGATTTACATAGCATTAATTTCCTCCTTGTGTTGTTATAAATATTTAGAAATTGTGTGTTGGTGGATCTCTTATGGTTAAAGATGTCACCTAAACCTCTCGGTGGAATTATTTTCTAGTAATTCTTTGAATAATTTGTTATACCATTGGCTTTGTCTCTCTTAGCCAATTGCATTAGTAGCTTAACTGTAAAAATAGCAAAACCTCTTTCTTAAAACAGCAATTTTTGTTAGATTGCATTAATAGTAATACAGCTCGTAGTCGGTATTAGTGCTGGAAACTTTCATTTGAATATCTCAAAGCACTTACAGAATGTCAACTGATTCAGACTATCCACTTTCACAGCAAAATATCTTTTCTATTAATGTCAGTTCTCATCTTGAGTTTTGAGCTAACTTTTTTTGCAATTGAAGCATGAGAATTAAGCAGTTTAGCCTAAGGAAGTGGAGCCCAGAATATAACATAGGAGATTTGATTTGACACAGGGAACAAAAGGTCTTTAATGCCTCCTCTGATGTGAAATATTGCAGTACAGAACAGGAGTTTGGATGGTCACAGGAGGTCAGATTGTTATCCTATGAAAGGGGAAACCCTTTTGTTTTACAGATTTCTCAAACACAAAATATGTAATTGAAACCTTAAACCTAACAGAGCATTGCTTTTCTTTTTCTATAGGAGCTACTGTAACATAGCTAGCTCTGAAGTTCGATTGTGTTTTGAGAATTAGTTCCATTAAAAAATGTCATTTGTAGGTCATTCAATGCTAATGCTGTACATTTAACTGCTATATAAATTCTTGTGTTTAATCTAGGCTAGTTTTGAATACCACAAAGGAAGCAATCATATAAATAAACCCATATTAATAGAATAATTGGGTGACATTAAAAACAGTGACCTTCAAAAGGTGTTTAAGGATTTGCCAGGATTAGCTGTGTTTGTGCTTGGAGAAGGAATTTCAGATCAGGATTCCTGGCTTCTTTCATGGCTTAGGCACTGATACTTCACTGCCTGCCAACTTGACAGTGTCCATTGGACAGTTTGCACATGTGCATCTGTGTATTCCATGGGGGCTCAGTTGCTGGTACTCTTTGTTAAATGACTGTAGATACGTAGGTCCTTTTGACATAGCAAATATTCATCCTATTCAAGGTTTTGGTAAAAAACACAAAGAAATATTACCATTAAAAGCTTAGCAAAATGCCATGTGAAAACTCAGAAGTTTTAGCTTGCCTAGAACATTTTGAAAGTATTTGTCATATTAATAATTTACAAGTAACTATAGATCATTTTGGGGAGCTTTTAATCTAATAATATGTAATTGAAAAGAATGATTTTGTTCATAATGAAGTAATAGCTGAAATGCTCATTAACTTGCTGGAGCAAAGTCGTATCAGTTTTAGGTGAAATAGACACAATGGTGATAGTTCCAGGAGGCTTTCCATTTCTTCCAGATCTCACCTGACCTAATTACTATGGACTAAACCCTTGCTCACATTTGACGTCTCATTTATTCCATAATAAAAGAATAAAATCATTGAGATGCTCTGTGACTCCATATTTGTGAGATCAAATATTTTTGTTCAGAACAACTGAAATTTCAACATAGTTTTTTTTTCTTCCTTGGTGCTGTTGTCGTTTTCTTAAATACTTAGCATGATAACATCACTTAGACAAAAGGGAGTATTGTATGTATTAAAATTCTTGTAAAAATTCATAAACTCCTTAAAGTTTTCTATAGTTCTAGAATATATCTACAGGTATCTGTGAATATTTAATGCAGAAAACATTTTTTAAATCAAAATATACAGCATAAAAGAATTATTACAGGTTTAAATCTCTGATTCTTCAGTGAATAGAACTGCAGCCTGCCATTGTGGTACTACATAGTTTATGACCTAATTTTATGTACTTTAATATTCTTAGTTCTTCTAAGTTTGTTTACTACCCTGAGTAAAATTATATGATCCATGGAAAAGATTAGGGAAGAGAAAGCACAGTAATGGAAGTTTTGTGTATCTGCTATCTGAAGACATTATGATAGGGCTGAGATGATTTGAGGAAACCTATGAACCTCTTACAAATTGTGGTAGATTTTGTGCAGTTATTCATAAAGATATGCCATGGAGGTTTGTAAGGACACAAAATCTTTGATGGGCAGTAAAGTCTTTCTCTGGTGGACAGTCCAGAGCATCACTATTGGTCAGAGACAAAATCCCTATTAACTCAGTGACTGAAAAACAAGTATTGGGGGCGGGGGGGAGGAGGTAGAAGATCACCAGCAATGACATAAGGAAACATCTAAACATGGGGAGAGAATCATGAAAGTTGGGCAAGAAGTCAGACCATCTTACTCACAGAATCATCGCAGAATGGCTTGGGTTGGAAGGAACCTTAAAGATCATCTAGTTCCTGGCAGTCACTGTTTTTTATTATTATTTTTAGTCCCTTCCAATGTCTGAGTGGTACATGCTGCAGCAGTCCATCTCCACACTCTGAAACACAACTGAATTCAAAGCATCCTTCTTTCTGAAAAAGCTGCCCTTAAACAGTAAACCCTCTTGGTGTTAGCACCTCTCTAGGTGATCTAGACAGTTTCCTGGGAGAATGCCTTGAGATGTGGCAATAGTAGCCCCCTGACTCCATTCAGACTCAAGTACTAGGGGATTTTATGTGCAGGGAGGATCTGTGAGAGCAAGCTGGGGAGCCAAGTATGAGGAGAATTTCCAGAGCTGAGACAGGGGTCTGAAAAAGTGTGAATTAGTCTTGCAGTCATAAATTTCCCTATAATAATTCTGCCTAACCAGATTCTAAAATACATGGAAAATATATTTTGAAAATGGCTTTCTGGTGCTATTCAGAATTAATAAACATGACAAGCAATCACAGTACCTCAGTATACACTGTCTTTCACATTAAGAACTTTCACATGAAGTGCCTCACAGTCACTAATTAATTAAGCCTTACAACACACTTGGGATGGAAAAACTTCAGGGGCGTTTATAATATCAGTTCATTTTACATTTAGATTAAACACAGCACAGAAAGGTTAAAAGATTACTCCCCAGTGACACAGCAAGTCAGAGCTAGAGCAAAGAGCACAACCCCGAGGCCTTGCTTGGATGTTGCTCTGCTGGAACAGTGGAAAATATGTATTGCAATCATACAGTTTATAGCAAGATAAATTAGCTGAGTAAATATTTATTTACACTGCAAATTTGGGATAACAGAATGTTGTTGTGATTTAGTGAATTTCACATTGTACAGATTGAGAAATAAATACAGGGTAGTGCATGAAAGAACTATTCCACGTTAGCAGCACAGAAGCATGCTACTAATCCTCTGCTGTCCATTTCTGCAAATGTGTTGTAGATGCTGCAGCAGGACTAATCTGGCTTTAATAAAAATGCCTGCAGCTAGAGGGAACTGGCTCCTCTGAAGTCCAAGGAAGGGTAAAAGTTTTTTGATGATCTTACTTTCCATGCTCTTTTCATGTGTCTACCATTTCATTTTATTAGCCTGAGTCTCCCAGATGAAATTTCCAAAGGAATAGCAATTGTGATTAAGATCTCTTTTTACCCAAACCTAATACAAGCATGTCTTGAAATACAGTATATGGACTCTAAATATTTGGGGACTTAATTCCTTTTGAGTCGGTGAGATTTTCCTTGAAATGTTCAAGAAGTGACTGTAGGTGGCACTTCATGTTATGGACTTATTGACAAAGGGATGATTGGTCAAAGATTGGACTCCATGATCTTGAAGGTGTTTTCCAACCTAAGTGATTGTGATTTTTTCTGACAGTAGAGGTCTAATGAAAAGACTGGAACCTTCCAAGAAGTAGAGGTCTCTACTGGAATAAATTTTAGTTCAGTTGGTTAGAGCATGGTGCTAATAACAGCAGGTTCATGGTTTTGATCTCCTTGTGGGCCATTCAGTTAAGAGTTGGATAGATGATCATTGTGGTTCTCCTCCAGCTCAGAATATTTTGTGTTTCTGTGAAATTCAAACAAATACTTCAGCTTTTATTTGCAAACACGGCAGAGCAGGAGACTTGCACGTTAAGGGCTTTTAATCCTGTTAAATTAACATATATTCCAATAAGTAATTCCATCATCTTAGAAAGCACTTTCTACTTCTTTGAGACCTACATTCCAAAGTCTAGAGGAAATGGATTTCTCTCTTGTTGTTAAAATAAAATCCCTTTAAAAAGCCTCTGAGTAATTTCTTCTTCTTTTTGAAAAGATAGGGGGTCTGGGGCTTCTTTTCATAGTGTTATGTTACTGGAACCCACATTGTGCCTGGCTTTCCTGTGGAGTTTCAACTAATGACATCAGCACCCCAAAGCACTGATTTCTTAAGTACTCATCTTGTTAAAGTTTGAGCTGCCTGCATTGATGGGAGAAGGTGAGGACCTAAACTCCTAATTAAAAAGGTAACAGGTTTTGAGCTACATCCTGATTTCTGTTGCATGTGTGCTGTAGATAGTTGATACCATACTTCCTGGGGGCATTTGTAGGATTGGTTAATGATAGGACAGAGGTTTGGGGTGAGAATACAAACCCATTGTTTTTAAAAACTGATTTATTAGGCATTCATTACTGTGAAACACATTGTAAGCCCATAAATTTGCATTCATTTTTACTGATGTGACCCAATTACAGAATGAATTGAATTTCATTAAAGTGTATACGGTGGCTCTCCTTCCAGTGAATTTCTTACTGTTGTCTGCCTTTTTTACCTTACTGAGGAAGAGGCTTGTTTCAATGAAGTCTGTAGGCTAAAGCATTTTATGTTTAGATTCAGATCTTACCTCTCAGCTCTGTCAATGTTTTTTTTTCTTCCTCTTTGTAGTCAGCCTAGCTGTATTGCTTTCAAGTAATAAGAGTAATCCCTCCAGCTTTCACAGACGTTGTCAGCTGCTTTGATGCATGATCCACTATAACATGTAAGTGGATCCTCATTTCAGAGTAAGAAGTTCTATAGTATACACCTTATTCTTTAGCTTTAAGATGGTGCTGGGGGATGCACTCACTAACTTTCAGCTCCTCCACATTGTTCCCAAATCTATGGGGTATAGTCCATTGTTTTTAATGAAGGATATGTATCTTTTGATGGTGGTGAGTATGAAATGGGCAAATGAGAATGATGTAAACAGACATTCATACAGTGATGAAAGGTTTATTATAAAACTCTGAGGTAAATGGATAGAGGCAGAATACGTATTTAAAATATGTAGTATTGTTTCAATCTGAAGTTGCATTAAGGTATGACTTAAAACAAGCTTTTCCTTCTTCATTGCTGCATACTAGCAACATCACAATGTCCCCATTTATTAACCTCAAGAGATATACCTCTGCTCCAATTTGTAAGTGGTTTCAGTTTTAAATCCTTTGATGTCAATGAGGGCAGCCCAAAAGAGGGGAGTCCTTGGTTTACAACCAGAGTAGACTCAGTACAGAAAGTAGCAGGGCAGGTTGTTTCTGTATGCTCAGTATCTGTTGTTCATAACTAAACCTTAGCAGGCAGCTGTATTTAGGAAGTTCAGAATTCATTCTTGCTCATTAGTTGTTGTCTTTACTAAAAGAGTCAACAAGGGAGCCAATGGGGGCTGGCTGTGCCTGTGGTCTGTCTTTTTATGGATTCACCCGTTCAGGACTCAGGAAGGCCAAGACCTACCTGCTCATTTCACCCACAGAATTGGACTACTAGCAGATGATGTTAATGATGATTGGCCTCCATTGTCCTGCTATGTATTTACAGCGGTGTGAAAGGCATAATAGTTATTACCATCTCTACACAGCCTTCAGAATTTATTGCTGCTGCACAAGTGCCCCTCAGGGCTATGAACATGTTTATTTATTAACCCTAAAAGAAAGAGAGTGAGCAAAGCCTATATTACCACCATCCAAGTTATCAGAAGCCTAAATCCTGTACTGAAGGGCTGAAAGTGACAATGCTTTGATTTGAGGTCGTGCCTCATGCATTTATTTCTGAGATTCTTTAAAAGAGAACTAATTAGCAGTCCTGGCATTTCTTTTCTGGTGGACACCTGTCCAAAGAAAATGAGCCGTGAACAAGGAACTGCTTCTGCAAGGGCCATTGAAATTATTTCAGTTATTTTTTAAAAATAGCCTAAGATAGATTCGTTTGTGACAACTAAATATGAAAGGCAAACATTCCTACTGTATTTCTATGTATATTGTCATGCCCTTATATTTCAGACTTCATGGTTAGATAGAATTTATGCCTCCCCAGAGAGGTGACTGCACTTTTGCTATCTTACTCTTGTATCAAAAGCAGCAACCCAATATTTTGTGCCTGTGACCCTTCTTCTACACACAAACTTCTCAAGTCATTAGATTTTAGTTGCTAATCATTTCTGCCTTTGGATAGTGTTACATTTACTGAGGATGCCAAAATACCTAGAAAACTTGGAGTGAGAGCACTTTTTTTCCCTCAGTTTTTTCTCTCTCAATATCTCACACACCTAAAAAGAGAGTAGCAGTTCCAGATTGTAGAGAAAAATTATGTTTGAACTGCAATTCTTGCAAATAAATCTGAAGTAAACCATATGAACTGATCAAAGTTGGATAAGGGTTCATTGAAACTTCTTTCCGTCATTTATAGGTCATGTTGTATCTGATACACTTTAGAAATTATTCTCAGTATTCTTAAATCTCACAACCAACATTTAAAAAATGCAGCAATATAGAATTCTCTTGGATGGAAGATGAGAAAAAATGACAAATGCTCAGCAGCAATACAAAACATGTTTTGCATAGGGATTGACGATTTTGAGAATACAAGAAAAGCTAAGAAAGTAGTTTAGAGGTTTTATGTAAGCTGTAGTTCACTAGGATGCTTTAGACAACATCATTCTTCACACAAATTAGTGTATGATCCAGACTACATAATCTTTCAAGCGTTTTAAAATCCCAATTTCACAACTCTTGATAAGGAATGCTTCCAAAAATCCAGTGCCACTATGCCAGTAACTATGCAAGGCAATATAAAGGACACCTCAGATCTCTGTTTACATTGCAAATTTAACATTTCCAAAGTACTGGAAAAAATGCCCACACAATGTAACCAGGTGGGCAGAAGAGGTCATCATCCTTGCAGCACTAGTGCAGTGTCACCTCAAGTACTCTGTGCAGTTCTGCACTCCACACTTTAAGAAGGATATGGAGGTCCTTGAATATGTTCAGAGAAGGGCAACACAGCTGGTGACAGGGAGGAATGCCCTATAAGGTGCAGCTGGCTACACTAGGCTTGTCTACTTTGGAGGAAAGTAGGCTGAGGGACAACTTCACTGTGTTCTGGGGAGGTGATGAGCTCTTCATCCTTCAGCAACATGTGTGGGAATGGTTCAAAGCTGTGAAAGGGTAGGTTCAGACAACACATTGGGGATCATTTATGTAATGGGAGAGTAAAGGCTCTTGTAGGGCCCTTACAATTGAGCTGTTGTATTCTATATATTTCTCTTTTTTGTTGGGTTTTGGGGTTTTTCTGAAAGAAAATCCACAGGAAGGACCATGGTATTTTTGGCTTCATCCATCATATTTACATTGTGCCAAAACCAGATCCTTAGTGAAAATAGGAAACATCTCAGTGAAATGGTCCCCTCTGCCTCCTGGGGGCCAATCTCTGCACCACTGCTGCAGCACCAGGTTGCTGCAAGCACAGCACAGATCTTGCCTCAGACTGGCTATTGGTGGGCTGTACTCTGACATGCCAGCCTTCACAACAGTCTTGATAAGCAGACAGGTTTTCAGGGTAGGTAGTATTATTTCTGCACAAAAGAGGGTTTCTGGTTACTTGTGCTGTCCTCCATGTTGTTGTTGCTTTTTTTTGGTCGTTGTTTTTTTTTTTGTTGGTTTTGTTTGTTTGTTTTTGTTTTGCTGTAATTTTGTTTTTATTACTGTTGGTTATGGGGTTTTGGTTTTTTTCACTTGGCTGCTCACATAAATTTTGATCTGGAGGGAAATATCAATGTTTAAGCTTTACTTTCAGGCCCAGAGGGTTGCAATTCAAGTCTGTTGCCTAATTGTAGTATTGTAATGACATCAGCAAGTGACCTGCCTGATATAGCTAGGAGAAACCACTGTTTAGCAATGTGTAGCTGAGTAGCAGAAAATGATGCCTGGATCAAGGCCTGTATTGCAGAGATTTCCTGTGAGAAAGCAGAGTCAAAGCTTATGACTGAGCTGCCCTCTCCCTGGAACATGAAAGAGATATTGCCTATTAGCAATGACCTCACAAGCCCCACCATCAATTGCAATCAGCCAAAGCAGGATGTTACAGGTTAACTCCAAGCCCACTCTATCCTTTGCTCCTCTCTCATATAGGTGTTATTATTTTTTCATGACATACTAAGCTAAATAAGGCATAAGAATTTTCCTGCTGTAGAATGTAAAAGGAGAGAAAAGCAGAAGACAAGAAAAAGCCCCTAAGAAGAAGCTCACTTACTACTTAATTTTTTCATTAAATCTTGGCATCTACTTTAAGAATTAAAATATTTCTCATTTTCAAATTTTACAACTGGCTAGCCTGTGAATTTAGAAGTGCTTGAGGAAGGGTGAATAGTTCATTATCTTGTTCCCTCAATGGCACTTTCAAATGCTTTCCTTATGGTGATGTCTATTTTAAATTTATGGGAATCACTTAAGTGTCAAACAAGCTAAGTGGTGCATTTCATTAATGAAAAATTAATGGTTAAGACCTTGGGCTAGTTTTCGTTACTTATTTACAATACATATAATTCATTAGAAGAACATCAGTCAAGCAAGGATTCTGCATGGCTGCAGTGGTGTTGTAAATGGGACTTTATTCTCTTTTTTTCCAGTTAATGAAAGTATGAGGCACGGAAAAATACACATAAAAGAGATTTAATGAGTCTTTGGAAAAGTGGTAAAATAAAGTCATAAATTCCAATTACTAACTCTAACTGTTTTTATTAGTGTAGGAATGAGATAGCAATCCATGAAAGGATGAAAGTCTTTGTGACAGACAAGGACCAACTGACTCGCAGAAATTTGGGACTATGGTCCACTGGTTGGAATGAGGGAGTGGGGAGAAAGTCTTAGTGCTCCCATGTTGTCTCTGCTGATGTGGTGACACATGGCCTTAAAGCAAGTTCCTTCTCGTCAAAATCTCACTTTCTTCAGAGCCTTCTTAGGGACTGCCTTTGGAGAGAATCTTGCTCTACTCTTCTATATAATGAGATGCAAAATGAAAGTCACACTTTCATATGCTGCAAAAGGCATAGTTTATTATCTCAAATGTAAAGCTGTGCAAAATGGTACAGTTTAAACATATTTTCAGCTTAAATCAGGCTATAGTTGCCCATAGGTTTTGGATCAGAAATGACACAAGTCTTTTCTTTAAAACTTTTTTCATCATATAATGATGAGGCATCTTTTAAAGACATTTCCTTCCAAGCACACTAATGTGAAAATACCATCCCAAATTAAATGTAGACAGTAATCATACAAGAAACTTTAATTCTATTTATATGACACAATTCTTGCCAGTATTATAGATGTGTTTATCAGACAAGTGATTAATACAGCTCTAGGCAGTGACTCCCAAATTCTCAGTGGTATAGTATAGAACCATTCAGGCATGTGGATTCATAAAAATTACGAATCTTTGGGCACAGAAGAATATGATAATAACAAAATTTCTTTTTAATAATGTCCTGGTATTCAAATCTGCATATCAGCTGGACACACAGCTTCTGTTTTTAAGTGTAGAAAGATCCTATTGTAGTTCAGACTTGCTAAAAATACAAGACCAAAAATGTAAGAAGCCGTGCCTTACTTCGTCTGCCTATAAAATGAGAATAATGATATCTATGAAATTGTTTTACCACCTTATTGTTTATTCATGGTACTCTTTGCACCCAATCATTGAACTGTCATCCCCATTCTCATTGCAGAGTTATAAATGTCTTTTTGGGATAATGCTCTCAAGTGCTCTGACTGGCTTCAAAGTGATCCTCCAGGTCTGGTGGTGCTCACCCATTGCCAGTTTATTCAGATCAGTCTTCATGAATGAGTAAATGAGGAACAACACTTACGAATTTTCTGGCTATCTGTCAGCAGTGGATTAATAATGTAAAGTACTCTGCATGACAAATTATTTGTTTTTGCTGAGATTAAATGGAATCACTTCGAAAACTGTGTGGGTTTATTGCTATAATAATTTTCATACAGTGATAACAAATATTAGCACCATAATATCACCCAGATCAGTTCTTAATGGACACAAGTACCATCTGATGTTCTTAAATAAGTTTTTGAATATGAGCTCTGAGGATTATATAGTTTAATAATACTAATAAAAGCACAAGAAAATATTCAGATGCTGATTATATTTATTGCAAGGGGAGGAGAACAGACTGCATTTATACAGCACATTGAGGAAAAACTGAGATTATATTTGCAAGGTTTTTCCCAAAACAAATCAGTTGACTTCAGAATTTTTGAAAGAAGCTTTTTATTGTGTCTCTTGCACAACGCTTCAAAAATTTGTTAAGAATGAACCGATATTTAGAAATGGATCAGCACAAACTGTGCAAGTTGCTAGAGAGCAGTTCCTCTGTATTGTAAAGAAATTTATTGAACTGTGGCTGCATGTATGAAAGACTAAAGCCTGTACTGTTCAGAAAATTTGGATCAAAACTGTAAAAAATTCCATTAATTATGATATCATCACCCTTCTAGCCTATTATTTCCTGGTTGCTCATAGCTTGACTTAGGACATGTGCGCCAACAAAGATGATGGTAAAACTTTTTCTTTCTTTTAATTTTTTAATAAGTTCTTCCACAGAAGAAGAAAATTGAATGTGACTGAACTTCTTATTAATGGAGAATGTTTTCCACATTCTAGGGGAAAAAATATCTAATCCAAGTTGGTATTTCCTATATCTATTATTTCCCGTAGCTATTTTTCTTCTCGAAATTTAAGATTATGATACACTGTGAAAAATCTCCAGCCTTAGGAACATGGGGTATTGTAGTGGTTGATCCTAGTTGGATACCAGGCACCCTTCAAAGCTGCTCTCTCACTCTCCTCCCCAAGACCAGAGAGAGTAAATATAACAAAGGAATCATGAGTTGTCTGGGAGATGTCACTTACCAAATACTGACGTGGGCAGAAAATATTCAAATTTGGGATATTAATTGAATTTATTAGTAATAAAAATAAAGCAGGATAATGAGAAGTAAAATAAATGTTAAATATACCTCTTTCCCTCCTTCCCAAGCTCTACTGTTTTCCCTGAAGTGGCACAGGAGAACAGGGAGTGGCAGTCATGGTCAGTGCATCATCTGTTGTTTCTGCTGCTGATCAGGGAGAGGAGTCCTTTGCTTCAGGGTAGGGTCCCAGGAGACACTCCTCCATGAACTGCTGGTCAGTCTTTCCCAGGGTACAGTCCTTCAGGGCACAGCCTGCTTTGCTGTGGGTCCCCCACAGGGTCACAAGTCCTGCCAGCAAGCCTGCTCTGGCATGGGCTCCTCTCTGCACAGGTCTGTGGCTCCTGCACAGGACTCCATGGGTTCACAGCCTCCTCTCAGGCATCCTCCTGCTGCTGGCCTGCCTGGTTTGTGTTCAGTCCTTTCTGCTGCTACCAGGATAAAGCATTAAATCAAGGTGCCCCCTTTTCTTGTACTGCATGTGGGCTTGCAGGTGCCTTGCAGAACAGCATACTAGTGTTGCTCACTACTCATTTTGAATGCTTGAAGGTAAAACAGGAACCAAGGCAGATCTAACTGGTTTCTTCTGATCCCAAGTGGGAAATGTGTCCTTGTGGCATTCGAGCTTACAGTATCTGAGTCCATAGCTTAATATGTAAAGAATCACTCAAAAAGACCTTCTGTTTCCAGGGTCCAAAATGCACCTTCATCAAAGGATTTTAGTATATATATGATGATAACATGACTCCTGTCTGTTTTCCATGTGGCATATCTTCCTTCAGTGTTTTCATTTTATTCATGAAGCTATGACTTGAAAAACTGCTTCATTCAATAATAAATCTCACAGTTATTTATCTAAATTTCTAGATTTCTCTAAACTTATAGGTTACTCTAAACTTACCACTTTTACTTCTTTCCATTTCCTCTTTTGCTTTTCATATTTGTGTGAGTGTCAGGCTGGGATGATGAAAAGTTCAGATATTGGTCCAAATGTCTTCAAGTTTGAGATTTTAGAGTCAGGTGATAGTAGACTGTATCTTTGAGCACGGCAGTGGAAACTGCTTCCTCAAAATGTCTCAATATCGTAAGTGAAAAAACTCTAAAAAATATAGTCTTTGTAAAGATGTTATTCATTTTAGTGAAAGACTAAGTTTCCAGAAATGAGGTAGTTGGTGAGTTTGACCCATTAATTCAGTTATCAAGTTGTAATACTCTCAACAAAATACCAATTAGTGACAGCATGGAATTTTTTCACTTTGATGGAGCCACCAGAAAATGAACAGATATTATGTTAAGAAAAGCTGTTAGTTTTGTGGTCTGGGGAAAAAAGTTCCAGAGTTTAAAGGCCCCAGAGCTTAAAGAGCATTCATCCATGTGTGATTTCATAGCTATCATACAAGCTGGGCAGGTAATAAAACCTAGAAGCTGACATAATCACTGTTGAAGAAGCTGCATCTCTTTTTGATATAACTGCCACTTATTCCATCAAGTACTAAAAAGAAGCAGTGCTGTCTGAGTTTTTTAAAAAATGCATTGGAAAGAGATTAGAAACATAGAACCATAGAATATCCTGAGTTGGAAGGGACCCACAAGGCTCACTGTGTCCAATTATGTGACTGGTCTGTGTCTGACTGACTAGTTCACTTAATAGCTTATGTCTTGTCCTATTTCTAGGCTTTCTGACTTTTGGCAGAATGTCAAAGTCAATTTAGAATCATCTCATTAGTCTCTTAACTAAACACGAGATGAAGAACAAAATATTTTAAGACATTATTGTCATTTATATTGATCAAAGACAGGTGCCTCTTGAATCAAAGTCATATCAATCTGTTAAATCAAATTAACCCCTAAAATTTACATCCTTTGCCTATGATAATTAAAGAACGTTTTACAGAAACCAAGTTCCCAGTTCAACATCTAAATAAAAAGCTGTCATGTGAATGCAGTGTCAAAGTTCAGAGTCTATTATAAAACGAAAGAACAAAGTATTTTGCAGTCTCTCAGAATGAGGATCCTTATATAGTAAGATAAATTTCTGGTAAACTTCAGAATTTTTCACTCAGTAAAGGTCTAAGTGCATGGCACAAAAAAATCTGGAAAAGGCTTCTAGAATGAATAAAACTTATTGGAACTAATCTTCTCTTATCTGACTTCTGGAAAATATTTTGTGGGGGATGTTTTTTTCCCTAGAATTTTCATTATCTATAGAAAATATATTTTTAAAAAATGCAGAGTACACCATAGAGAACTACAGGTGGTCTGTGGACATATTTATTGTTTATTATTGCATTCTGGACTGTTCTGTGGAACAGAATCATAGTCTTCTTAAGTGAAAAGCATTTATTAAAGAAATCAACAGCTGTAAACACAAATATGCTACACAGGATTTATTCTAATGTAGTGCACCTTGTTAAGTGGGAACCATATTATATTCAGAGCTGTAGGCCAGACTGAAAATATCTGATGTGAACAAATGAGAATATGAAACTGAAAGGAATATTGTGGAGGGAGGGTACCTACAGCTGGCCACTGCCATTTCAAGTGTTTATCAGCTGCTTCTTAGAAGTAGATTTCTGGGGGTTTTATGGTACTTCTGTGTTTAATATTGTTCCAGAACCTCACAGTTTTCTCTGATAATTAGTATCTGTATGCCAGCCTACACTTTTGTTCATTAAAGAGAGAGAAATGATGGGACAAGGACAATTTGTGTAAAGCATAAAGGTCAAGTTTGAAGTTTTGCACAATTGCCGTACTTGATTCTAATGATTCAGCTGACAAACTTTCCTCATAAAATGTATTTAACCAAGGAAGTTTTTCTATAGCTGTTTTTCTTCGGTGTGCGTCACACAGTCTTCAAGAAAAAAATTATAAAAGCACAAAAGGAAAGTTTTATAGCTTTTAGATAAGGAAGCAGTAATTGTTCCTTTCTTTCACTTCCTCTGGTCTCCTGAGATTAATAACAATTTCACTCTAATTTAAACATGTTTTGATCAGTCAGGTTTGAGAGAATTAACCTTCACTCATAGAAGGTTTCTACTTATGATCTCTTTATCCTCCTTGTGATGTATTAAGGAATATATAAAATAGCTCAAATTTGATATGAAAATTTTCTTTTGAAATTATGAGTTATCATGAGTTATTATTTTCTGCCTAGTGGAGATAAATTCCTGGCATTATTTACTGGATATAAGCAATAATATATTTTATGTACCTCATTGTCCCCTTGTAGCATTTTTTATACCTCTATTAAAATAAATGTTAGAAATGAAAGCAAGGATGTACCAAAAAGCTTCATACTCTTCATACTCATTCTAATTGATTATTTTTTCTGTTCTGTTTTTTACACAGTGTGACTCACCTGAGTGGTAGTGCAACTACAGAAAAGCCAGCAGGACAAAGGGAAGGGCTTTAAGCTGAAGGAGAGTAGGTTTAGATTAAATATGAGGAAAATATTGTTTACTGTGGGGTTGGTGAGGCACTGGAACAGGTTGCCCCAAGAGTTGTGGATACCCCATCCCTGGAAGTGTTCAAGGCCAAGTTGGATGGGGCTTTAAGCAACCTGCTCCTATGGCAGGGGAGTTGAACCTAGATGATTTTTAAGGTCTCTTCCAAACCATTCAGTGACTCTTTGATTCTGTGATTTCCATTTTACATTCAAATGTGAGGGACATGAATGACAACTTGGTATAAACAATAGTGCTGCCTTGGCAGCTCTACCTTGTATCAGTAAATGACAAGTCTCTATAAACTAATCAAAAGGATACTATTGCTTAAATATATTGAATACTTTGGCTCCATTCCCTTCTTAAAGGAATGCATTTCAACTTTCCTTTACCCAGCTCTGGACTACACTCTGCTTGGTCTGTTACATATAGATGCCTTTACATATGAATCTGAATGATTGCTGAGAAATGCTTATGCTGTTGGAAAAGATTCTTCTTAAACTGAATTATCTTTTATTGCTCTGCAGGATTTCCACAGTACTTATGCATTAATTCCAGATGGCAAATAAGACCAGTTTTTATTGTATTTGCAGAAACAGCCAAACTTGGCAGTAAGATACAGACTAGAGCAGTTCAGACACTTTTGCTAGTTCTCCTGTAGTAAGGTTTGAGATGCTTTAGAATCTGAGAATGTAGTTAACATTTACTTTTATTCTTCAGGGAAGTGCTGCACTGATAACCTGCTTTGCTGCCCTATCAATAGGTTGCTTCAGGAAGGAAGAGCTATAAAAGGCAAGGTTTCTGTTGATCAGAGTACAAAGAGTTTGCATATTTTGAGGTTTAAAATTATAGATCAATTGATGCTTTCATATGGATGCTTTCATATCTTTTGGTTTTGCTCATCTCCTCACCTCCAGTAATGCTCTCTGTAACATATGATCATCAGGAGTTCTTTTCGTGGAAGTTTCTAACGGGTCTTCAGGCAGAAAGAGACTTTCAGAATTATTGAATCAGAAGAAAAAGTAAAATAGAAACATTTTCATGCCTGAACCGAATGATCCTACAGTTAGCCCACACATCTGCTTAGGTTTTTTTTTCTACAACACATAGCGTTCACTTTGCATTTCTCAAGAACTAGGAAAAGAGATAAGTGTTCAGTCTGACCTATGACATAGTAAAGAAGAACTCAACTCTGCTTTCTTTTGTTTCTGTGATGTATGTTTTAGATGAATCTGTGTAAGTTCTCTGCAGTCAATTTGTCTGTGTTTTTTAGAGACCTTTTCCTCCAGATAAGAAATCTCAAATTTTACCCCAGGTGAACAGTGTTATCAATGTTACTTAGTACAGGATAGCATAAGATTGTGCAGCTACAGTAGGAAGAAATTGCTCCTGCAGGGAATTGAAAATAGGAGGGTTTGAGAATGACAGCAAATCACAAAGACATGAGTAATGTGGAAGAGGTGTGATCAGCTCTAGACTCCCTTCCAACTGAAACAATGAGAATGTTGAGGTGACCCCTGCATGAACTAACTTAAGTTATGAAGTGCATACTCTAGTATAATGTAAGGAAGACAATTTTCTGTTACTGACAAAAAGCATGATAAAAATCACCTGAAAATGAGCAACTTGGGAATAGACTGATTCAGAGAATGTGATTCCATATAAAAGAATAATAAACACATGAAAAAAGGTTGAGAAGGAAGATGACTGGACTAGAATATGTTAAAACCAGAAATAGAATGTCTTTCCAGACATTCAAGGAAAGAAAAAAAAAATTAGAAAATGGAAATGTGAAAATGAGGGACATAAAAAAAAATAGAAAGGCTCCTGGTTTGTCAGTGATTTTTTTTTTCTCACGTAATGATTTTATTGTTCTTCTGTTGTGACAGAAGTCTGCATTGAAAGAAGGTGCATTGATGTCAAGCAGCTAATATTTTCAATAGAAGATTAGAAATAGGAAGAATGTTAAATAGATTTCTTAGATCTTTATTTAGATTCTGACTGCAGAGAGAAAGACATGGGGGAAATGACAGCAGGAGTTTTAGAAAATAGAACTTGGAGACAGACTATGAAGTAACTATATAGTATTTATTTGGTACCTATATAGTTTCACTTGCCTCTATCTTAGAAGACACAGACTCTCATTGAAAAACATGAAAGGGATCCCAGTTTATTCTTTTTTTACAGATTAACCATTCTGACTCAGATTACAGCAAGCTCCTACTGCAGGGACCAGCTGCAGACTCTGACTGTAAGCATTGGTTTGCAGACTCTGAGCACTGGCCTTTACCCAGCTCAGCTGTGACTGCAGGCTCCAACTCCATCAAACCTAGACTGACCTCATAGTAGAACTTTTACTCACTAACTTTCTCACTTGTTTTGTTCATGTGTCTCTCTGGATTGTTCCTTTTTCCTTAGGACTCCTGTACCTCCTCCAGGCTCTCTTCCTCTAAGAGCCCTCCTACCCAGCCACCCCACCCTTTTTATCACACTTATCTTTATTAGTCACAGCTGTGACCCATTAAGGGCAAGGCTGTTCCTCTTCTTTAGTAATTAGTACAACTGTGACTTACCAAGTGCAAGGTCACCTGTAATCTCTTTCTCTACACCTACAATTTTCATATTTCATTAGGTGACAGAGGCCAAATTAGGAGTAGAAAGTGCTTGGTTCTTCTCCCAGTTTAGTTACTGACTTATAATACTTGTTTTTCTCACTATCCCAACTCTATGCCTTATTTTTGCTCTCTAGAGGTTGAGGTGGATGATACTTAACCACTTCACAGGGTTGTAAGTGAACACTGATCCCTCTCAGAGAGATACAAGCAAGTACAATATATCATCAAGGATAATTGTCTTCTCCACATAGCTGATGCCGCTATGGATCTGGAAATAAATAAATCTGGCCTTTAGAATCCTTCTGGGAAAATATAATTGCATCATTTCTACAATAGTGTTATCTTCCTGGTGACTTTGAAGAATCTGCACCAGATTCCAGCTGTATTGAATGATCTTGCTGCAATACCTTACATTTGTAAAAGATGTTTATTCAAATGTTTCATTTGACTTGCCAAGTCCAGCAGCAGATATTTGAAGCTTCCATGTCATGGCAACCACGCCTAATCCAAAATGAAGAAACAAATACATAGAAAGTGATTTTTTGAGAAATACATTTTTGTAATTATTTCTGTGACTATTGTGATTATTGTAACTGTTTTTCAGAAATTAGCTGTTATGAACATTTTTTTTATTTTCCCACAGGCATCCTCAGTGATTTCCTTAAGCAAAGGAAGCAAGTCAGTCCTTAAGATTGACTTAAGCAAACAGGTAGGAATGGGCTAAACCTGTCACTGTTAGTGCAGTCCTCTGAGTTCAACTGCCAGCTAGAACTTCCCAAACCTTGATTTTTCCTTTACATTATTTTGTGTCGTGGGTACAGAATTTCTGCCTATCACTTGTTAACATAAACAAACCTTGACTAAATGTGAAATCCCTATTATTTTCAAAAGACATAAGTTTTAACAGGACTTCTTATGCAGAAAAAAAAAAACAAGACTGAAATGTTTATAGTAATTAGTAATGATTAAGACTACTTAGTTGCCTGTATTGGGAGGAGTTATTTAATCGGATGATTTTCAGTTTTGCTTATTTTTATGTCTGCTTTTTTTTCTCCAGCCAACGCATTAAAATCTAGTCAGTGAAATTTCTGCCTTACTGGTTACTGGACTGAAGCTGATTAATGAAGTACCCATTTTTCTTCATATCTGTAAAGCAAAGTGAAGAGGACTGAAACCGATTAATAATATAGAAGAATATGCTAGCTAACATGTCCAATGAAGGGCCTATAAAAAAAAGTGAAATATTGCAAAATTGTAGATTTCCTCTAGAAGCCTAAATTGTGCTTTAGCTTGAGTTCATTTGTCAGATGAATCTTTTACTTTGATTCCTGTAGAAACTGTTCTCCTGTTTGTATTCCAGATAGAATAAATCCCAGATGATTAATCTCTTATATTTACCTATTCAAGCCTGAAATTTAAAAATTTAAAACTAAAAAAAAAAAAAAAAAGTGTGAAAAGCTCTCTAGAATAATTTATTTTTCTGCCCTTGTCTGGCCTCCAGTAGCTGATAAAAGGGGTGGGACTATATATAGGTGGGAAAGTGGTGGGAAAATGCTAGTGGAAGCTTTAGAATTGGCTCAATTCTGAGTTAAACAAGTTTTTTATTCTTTATGTGAGTGGTGTTGTGGACTTTTGTAGCAGCCAACAACTGAGATGCTTCAAATAACTGACTGCTAGAAGACCCAAAAGCAGATGAGGCTGCATGTCAAATCTTTTCTCTCTTACATCAAAGACTTAAGTTATCTTCTTCAATTCTTTGATTAGGTTGATTTAACCATGGATAACAAGGCTGTGCCTAGATAAAGTATTCTCATTCTGATATGGCTTAAACTGTTCAAAAGATAGAAGCATATATTAATTCTTGCTCTGTTGTGGGTCTTGCCATATTACCCATGAATGTGGCACATTTTCTTCTAACGTCACTAAATCTGAGAGACTACGTGTAACATAAGAAAAAAGACAGTAAGGAGTTTGGGGAAAAGGTTGCATGTGGGAAGGCTCGACATTTTGGACTGATAAATGATGCTGTTTTTTATCATTCCCTTTTTTTTTAAAAATTATAGTTTAAAATCAATATAATTGCCTTACTTGTTTTATGGTATATGAGGCCCAATTTCTTGACTGGGATTCAATGCTATGGAAGCACCATTGGAAACTTCTCATGTAATCATGGTTTTGTTCAGACAGGGGTTCAGAAAGGTTACAATGAAGCAGCAAAGCCAGAGGCTGTAATAAATCGTTCAAGAGTGAATTAACAGGGAACACAGCTTAGTGAGGCACTTGTTTAGTAAGGGTGGATTGCATCATTTTACAGCCAAAGAGTTGTTTCAGTAAGAGAACCCTTCATTGCAGGAGCTCTGTTCATGTACCACTGACTTCTACTGTTCTTCCCCAGACTCCTTGTTTGCACTTTTTCTTGTTCCCTACTACTTACTGCAACATGCAAGAGTATGGAATGGTGACAGATAAAAATGGCCCCATAAAGAGTTACAAATTAATAGCCCGAATATAAGCAAATTTAAATTTTTCTCATTTGTGTTGTCTAAAAGAGAAATAATTATCTCATGTTTATGCCAACAGAAAGATGATGTAACATTTTGATAATCTCTTTTGCAATTTAACAACACTAAGTATTTTTAATTTGGTCATCCAGCCCTTGTCCATATACCCAAGATTGGGCCATTTACAGAATCTTGGCCTTTCAGCATTCATAATATCACTAAATTTTATACAGACCCACAGGTGTTCCCAGAAATCATTCCAAACAAGAAACAGACTTTCTAGACTGTGATAGTGCATTTGGATATGAGAAAGTGGATTTAGAAGTGGTGCTTTTCCAGCCATTACCAATTGGTAATAACCTACAGTCGTCCCTCTCTCAACCAAAACAAGTGCTGGCTCATTTCTGGGGTCCAGAAGACATGCCAAGTATGAGGCAATCCAGGCATTGGTTCCTAAAGACCTTTGGAAAAGTGTGTCAAGAGTAAAAGCATCACTCTTCAAAATTGCAGAAACCCTTAGGAGGGGTACTGGCTCAAAACAAGAAACTACTTGCTCTATAATATTTATTTTCTTCTGTGCTTTTAAAATGGCCTATAATGGCAATAACTCTGGCATTAGAATACGGGCTTAATGATGGCTCAACTTTCTTCAAGCCATCATCTTTCCACTTGGCCATTAATCCTCAACTGGTGCCAAAGTCTTTTGACTGTAGTATGTTTAATTCATAGAGGTTACACAGATTGCTTCCAGTGAAGACTTGCAGATGTAAATTCAGGAACAAATAAACCTTTTTGCATTTTTGGCTAGAAATCTCCAGCCTTTTTGATATATTTGTCCATGGAGAAAAAGGACTCAAACTCCAGAATCTTTGAACACATCTTACTGCAGAAGAAAAGAGAGAAGGGAGTGGAAGGAAGAGGAGGGGAAGGGAAAAAAATCTCTTTGGCAGCCCAGTTCCCCTTATTTGCTCACACCGATATGGGGTAGCTATGGTTTTTGTACCCCTGTAAGAGCTTTACTTTCTCTGTAACTGCAGGTTTCGTAATAGTTTGAGTGTTTGTTGATTTGTCCTCTCCCCTGTAGCTCCACTGTCTTTGCTGACTGGGCTGTGTGAAAAGAATTGGTGCAGGTGCCATTCTGTCCATAGCAGGTATCATTTTAAATCAGGGATGAAGTCAATATTGGATTCCACGATATTAAGTAATAAAAAAAAAGGGTGGGGGTGTTGGCTTTTTATCCATAGATTGCTTCATAAAGAATAGCATAACCCTCTAGTATCAAGGTTAAGAGCTTATCTTTAGCACAGCTGTAACATATAGGAGCATGATCCAAAGCTATTTATCAGTGCAGAGCAACACCAGACAAAATTCAGGATGCAATTTCTTAGCACTTCATTGCTGTTTATTTAACAAGCACTGTCAAATTTCTTGCTAAACCCTCCCTCTTTTGATCTCTTTTGATTTATCTATTGCCTGCTTTTCTCCTAAGGTTACAAAGCATATTTAGTGTGTGTAATTAATAAAACATTTCATCCTCTTTATTTTTAAAGCATTAACCTGTAAATAGAAAATATGAAGTATGTGACTTTATGTTGTTTCAGAGCTGGAGGTCTTCTGTCTAAACTTTGCTTTTTCTGGTTACTGTAAAATGAAAATTAAAAAGCCTACATTTTTCACCCCCCTCCTTGTGGCTCCTACACAAGAATATCAAGACTATGTACATCAAAACTGTCTCATGTTCAACTCACCATCTGACAATACCTGTCTGGGCCCTTCAGAAGAAGAAATGTCATCGTACTGCATTTTCTTTCATGTTTCATCTGCAGTTGAATCTGATTTCATCTTAAGCATTTGGGTGCTGTGCTAATGATGAAATACAAATTGAGAGGTGGAGAGAGATTCTGTATACCTGAAATATAATTTCACAGTTACATTTGTACCCACAGAACTGCAGATGTTGCAAAAACAGTGTTGATTAAAATAATCAGTCTAGCACTTAATAGCACTTTAGGTTTTCAAATACAACACATTAATAGATTAATCTTTACCACACCCCATGGGGTATTTTCCTATATACATAAACTGAGAAACTGCACACAGAGGAGATAGACTTGAATTTAATTTGTTATTATACAGCTTTTGATCTCACTGAGTACTGCTCTGTGACAGAACTAACTGAATTCTAGTGATTATAATTTCTTTCTGAATTTAGTCAGCCCTGTGAGCCCTCGTTCACTTCATCAGCAGGCTGGATAAAGTAAGAAGGTAAAGAAGTTGTCACTGTTAGGAAATTTTTCTAGCCTCCTTCCTCCTCAGATTGTTCTCCAGTCAGCAGAGAAGAGAAATGAGTGTAACATGGGCCACTTCAATAAGGCCTAACCAGTTTTTGCTCCTACAAGTTGGCCACAGGCTTTACAAGTTACCCTCCTTTCTCATGTTACCTTTTGCTAGGATGGTTTGGAGGGAACAAGAAAGCAGCTGTGATGGTTGAGGCTGTTTATGAGGAGCAAAATAAGTGGATGTTCTTTTGCTTAGGTACCAGAAGAATTTATTTTACTGTGGCAAGTGCCTTGTGGGGGGGTGGGAATGAAACAGTAAGCCAGGCCTCTACGGTTGATGAAGGTGGCTTTTGGACTGCAAAGTGTGTTTTTATTACATCATTTATCTCAAATAAATAATTGAGGTCCAGCAGCTCCTGACAGGAAATGACATGAAGGCCAGCCTTGCTTTAGGCTGAAGTAGAAGCATCTATCATGTAAATGAACTCTGAACCATGCCAGCAGGATGCATACATTGAAGGGATAATGGGTGGATGATGTATTTTGTTATCCTAGGCCTTATTTTTCTACTTCAATATTTTTCTTCTTTTAAACAAGCAGCTATAGTAATAATTGCCAAATGTCTATTCAATAGCAGAACATGCTTATCTAAAGGGCTTCAGGACATCTGAAACCATAATCAGGTACTGAAGGATTAGCTGGGGGATGGTCTCAAGTTTGCTTATAATGTTTTATAACATTATAAATGTTATGAATTATCTGTTTTCTTCCCCATTTTTCTACTCAGCTGTGTTTTACTTTTCTCTATAAGAAGCCAACACCAAATTAAACATGTCCAAAACTGTATTGGATTTGTGTGCCCAGATTTTGGTAGCATGGGAGCTACAGGGATGGCTTCTGTGAGAAGCTGCTGAAGCTTCCTCTGTGTCCAGCACAGCCAATGCCAGCTGATTCCAAGACAGATGTGCTGCTGGCCAAGGCTGGACCAGCTAGAAATGGTGGTAATGGCTCTGTGTTAACATATTTAAGAAGAAGAAAAGACAAAGGAAAAAAAAAAAAAAAGATTGCATGGTTGTAATTGTATCCAGAGAAGAACAGAGTGAGAATATGTGAGAGGAACAACCCTGCAGACACCAGGGTCAGTGCAGAGGGAGGGGAGGAGGTGCTCCAGGCACCGGAGCTGGCGTTCCCCTGCAGTCTGTGGTGCAGACCGTGGTGAAGCAGCTGTGTCCCTGCAGCGCATGGAGGATGGTGCAAGGCAGAGATCCACCCACAGCCCATGGCAGAGACTCATGCCAGAGGAGGCCAATGGCTGAGAGGAGGCTGTGAACCCGTGGGAGGCCTGTGCTGGGACAGGCTCCTGGCAGGGACCTGCAGACACATGGAGAGAGGAGCCCATGCTGGAGCAGGTTTCCTGATAGAGCAGCCTGTCCTTGAAGGACTGCACCACATGGAAGGGTGAACCGTGCTGCAGCAGTTCATGGAGAGCTGTTGCCTGTGAGATGGACTCAGGCTGGAGAAGTTAATGGAGAAATGTTTGCCATGGGAGGGACCCCATGGTGGAAGAGGGGAAGGACTCCTTTCCTTGAGCAGCAGCAGAAACAATATGTGATGAACTGACCATAGCCCCCATTCCCTGTCTCCTTGTGCCACTGGGTGAGTAGGTAGAGCTAGGAAGGAGGAAGGAGTATGGAGAAGGTTTTTTTAAAGTCCTATTTTACTTCTCATTATCCTGCTCTGATTTCGTTAGTAATAAATTCAATTAGTATCCCCAATTTTAGCCTAATTTGCCCATGATGGTATTTGGTGAGTGATCTCTCCCTGCCCTTAACTCATGAATTACTTTTTCTCTCCCCTGTCAATTACACCTTTAAGCTGAAATTATCTTCTAGATTTCTCATCAAATTTCATCAAGACAAGGTGTTTTCTATTGCCTTATAGAACATGTTCTCTAAACGCTGAGATGGACTCTTCTACAAGGACTCCTTAGAGATGATAGACAGGAGCTAGTTAAACAGAATGAGGAAGGAGTAAGAAAATGTGCTGCTGAGTCCATCTCATCTCCTTCTACTGCAGAGTAGATAAGTGTTTGTGGCTTGAAGTGCTGAGAGATCCCAAATGAGTCCTTTATCCACATACACTTTGAGTTTTAACATAGTATATATTACACAAAAAATGCAGTGAACTGTGATTTGAAAATCTTTGGGCTTGGCAGTAAGAAAATGCAACTGGTCTGTATCCCATTTAAAATTAGGCTTCTACGGTTCCTCATTGCTCATTAAGAATGCAGAATTGTTTCAATCCACAGTCTTATGCAGCAACTGTTGCACATCTCACTTTATAGAGAACAGATCTGCTTAAGCAAACACAGCTTTGTTTTTTGACAAGATAGGCTGATTAGAGGAGTGTGTTGACATCTACCTGCACTTCTCAAAAGCATTTGACTTCATACCACATGACATTCCAATTAAAAAATTAGAACTATGCAAAATTTATGTAGCACATAATAAATAGATTATAAATGTCTGATGGATTTCAAAAAAGGAATTGTAAATGAGGAATCATCATCCACAGAGGGTATTTCCAGCAGGGTTCCATGGGAATCTTTTTCCATCTAATACAATTCAGAGGTTTTATTAATGGTTTAGAAGTGAGGAAATCAGTGCCTGTAAAATTGGCAGAGGACGCAGCATTGGTAGGAGTAAACAGTGGTGAAGTTGGATCAGTTTAACAGATCAGTCTAGTTAATTTGGAAAGTGGGTCTTATTTAACCAGCACAAGTGCAAGGTTGTATGTTTGGGAACAAGAGAAATAGACTTCACATGCAGACCTTGCTTCCAGAGAAACAGTGACCCTGAAAGGAGTTAAGTCAGGATGGAAAATTGACTGAACAAAAGCTCTCAGTGTGATGCTGTTGCTGAAAACTAATGTGACCTCAGATGAATAAGAAGAAAATTTCTGAATAGGAACAGGAAAGCAGAGATTTTGACCCTACACAATGATGGGGTATTTTGGAGTCTGGATGAAACAATTAAATGCATACCTGGTTTGGGAGATGAGCCTAAATCATGGAGGTGAAAACACTGCACAACACAGCACTGTGAACATGGCATGCTGAAGTGAAGACACCTGAGAAGGTTCTCTGGCACCAGAGAACAGTTTGATCTGAAGCCTTCCTTGATACAGAATCACAGATTCACAAAGTAAGCTGAATTGCAAGGAACCCTTCCTTCCTTCCTTCCTTCCTTCCTTCCTTCCTTCCTTCCTTCCTTCCTTCCTTCCTTCCTTCCTTCCTTCCTTCCTTCCTTCCTTCCTTCCTTCCTTCCTTCCTTCCTTCCTTCCTTCCTTCCTTCCTTCCTTCCTTCCTTCCTTCCTTCCTTCCTTCCTTCCTTCCTTCCTTCCTTCCTTCCTTCCTTCCTTCCTTCCTTCCTTCCTTCCTTCCTTCCTTCCTTCCTTCCTTCCTTCCTTCCTTCCTTCCTTCCTTCCTCCCTCCCTCCCTCCCTCCCTCCCTCCCTCTGCATCTTCTATATTAAGTAATTATTGCTTTTAAATTCTCTTAAATATTTAAAGAACCTCCATTTGATGTTTGGATTCAGGGTGATGCTGTTGAAGCCCACCCCCATGTGGAGAGACTGACAGTGAGATGGCTGTGTTCTTATGTGTTGCAGAGACCTGGAGAATTTATTTCTCTCCCGTTGAACAGAAGATTTGAATAACCATAGCAACAGTAAAACTTGCTGTGAATCTTATAGCATGAAGCATTGCTGATATCTACTTCTGAGGACCAAGGTCCTTGTCCCAGCTCTACCAGGTTGATTCTGGAGAGATCAATGTAAAAACAAGTGAAGAGTTTTTGACAGATATCTTTTAACACAATTTCTTCTGTTCTCCTTTTCTCTGATTGTTCATGTCTGGCTGTGGATTTTTTTTAATGACTTGTTTAAAAGAAATCAGTGTGAAATGTTTAATTTTTAATATTGGGTATTCCAAGCAAACCACACAAATCTTGAAGAAGTATCTGTATTTTGTGGAGAGTGAAAAAGGACATCCAGCTAATGTAAAACAGCTTGCCTGGCTTAATTAGATCCACTTCAGGGAGTTCAGAGGAAATATTACTGACCTGGTGAGGGAAAAAAATCACATGTATGCTAAAGTTAGCGTTAAGTATTCTTTAGCCTACAAGAAGCACAAAAAGTTTTGGTATAGCATCAATCTTTTTGTGAGATAAGTTGAGGTCTCCTCATTTGCTATGAGCTGTGAGCCTGTACCTGAACAGCCAGTGGGACTCAGGTGCCATGTGGTAGCTTAAGTCTGAACTGACTCCGTATATTTAGATTATTATTCTTATTATTCTAGCTTTCCAGTCACCTTGTTTCAGTCTCACCCTCATAGGTGAGAGTAAGGTCTGCATTGAGTTACAGGCTTGTGAATTCAAATGATGCCTATTGCTTGTCTTTTGGCTTCAGCTGAGTTTCGTGTAAAATGTACATGACTGAATTCAAGAATTGTTAGTTGGTTGTGTTCTAGCAGATTTTTTTACTTGTAAAATGTCTAATTCTATATTCTATATAGACTGAAGTCTTGTGACAGGTGCTGCCTGCCTGTCCTCCAAACCAGCAATACCATGTCATCACATTCCTTTTGCAGTATTCTGTTTGCTGAGGTTGTGTTGAGCATAGATATGTGCAGCCTCTGCTTCTGGCCCCACTTGCCCTTGCTTGGTTCAGTACATAGTCAGTGCAAGCTCAGGTCTGCCAGAAAGCCCTGGCAGAGGTGCCAGAGCAAACTCTGAGAACTGAAAAGACATAGCTACAATTATTAATGTCTTAGAAAATATCCCACTGGCAAAGAAAACATTCACAGCAGCATTTCATTAAGTTGTTGAAAAATCTTCTTGTTTGCCTGACTCCCATTTAAACAAAATAAAACATACTCGTGAAGGATAGGTACTCCCTCTAACAGCCTGTTGGTCAAGTCCTTCTGCACACAGAAATAGGTTAAAGCATCCAAATGGCCAGTACAGATGGTTTTGGATATAGAAAAGGACTGTGTGTCATGAAATGTGGAATATTGATGTACATTACAACATGGAAGGACATGCCTGGCAGGACAATAGGCAATGGGCACAAACAGGAAACACAGAAGGTTCCATCTGAACATCAGTAAATACTTTTTTACAGTAAGGTGATGAAGCATAAACAGAGAATGCACAGTCCTGGGCAACCAACTCTAAACGGCCCTGCTTGAGCAGCAGTGGGGTTGAACCAAATGACCTCAAGAAATCCCTTCCCTTCCGACATAGGATCACTATTCCATGATCCTGTGTTGATAAAACCTTTGTGACCTGTAGTTGATGACACTGTTAAAAGAAAATCTGTATCTGGCATGTGGCTTCTGGTATTTGCAAATCTGTCATTTCTGTAGGAGGCAGAGACAAAAGTCAATATTCCTTGCTATATTTCAACTTAGAAACCTCTTGACCTTCTGCAGCTGACCTATCTATATGAGTATTTCCTTTACTATGATACTCTAAACCTCATCAGAGGGCTGGATTAAGTGTCTGGAGATCTGCAGATTCCAGCCATTATGGGAGTTCCTGTTCTGTATTTTGCTGTACCAAGAGTTTTCATGCTGGTGAGACTGGTAGGTGGGCATTAACTTAGAGCCAGGAAAACATTTCTTTTTATCTGTGGCATCCATTTCCATATAAAATAAACAAACAAACAAAAAGTGCCAGTATGACAGAGCAAAAAAGCATTTTCCACAAAGCTTTTGAAAATAAGCACTGTTCCTGTGCTGAGACTTTTAATTGGAGTTTTATCTGCCCAACTTCCATAGGTTTTAAAATACATATCTTTGCTTGCCTATATACTTGCTTATGCTCCTGGGCGTCATCACCTCGTAGTGACACAGAGAAGAGTGGCTGGGATAGCAGCACATCTGTGCTTTCTGCAGGCGCTGGGTGGGGATTGCAGCTGCCGCCAGAGAGCACTGTCACTGTGCATTTGCAGGACAGCTGCTGCTGCTGCTGCTGCTGCTGCTGCTGCTGCTGCTGCTGCTGCTGCCACCCGCTTTCCCTCCGGGCTGGCAGCGGCAGGAAGGCTCTTAAAGGAGACCGGAGTAGGAAAACTCTGTCATCTTGGCCGCTGTTCTGCCCCGTGAATCCACGCTGACAGGGCTTTCAGGAGAGGAGCAGCTCTGCGCTGGCTGGGACAGCCCTGTGCGCTGGGCTTGAGCCCAGCGTGTATGGCCCCACACCAGGGAGTTCTGATATCCTGCTCCCGCTTGTCTACAAGGTGTTTTTTGCTCAAACCAACTTCATTTACACTTGAAAAAAATCTTCCTTATCTGTCATTAACTCAAAATCTTACTGTTTCTGTTTCAAACCTGAAGAAGGACTTGTATGTTCCTACAAACTTATTCGTGTTTCTTTTGCCTTTATTTTGCACGCAAATATAGTCACACTTGCATTCTGCAGCAAAGCTACTGATGCTTCGAGTCCTTGAACAGCTCAGGAGCACAGCACTACTGGGGTTTTCAGTGATCATTCATGTGGTTTGCACACACCTTATCTGCCTGAAGCCAATGCACCATGCAAGCCTAATAATTACTTTGAAATTGGATGTGTCCTTTTTTAAGAATAGCAAAGAACTCTGTAGATGGTTCAGCTACCTGCCCCTGAAGTAAAAATACCTGCAAGTGTGAAGACAGCATTTATTTCTCCTTCTGGGGAGGCTGCCAGACCAAATTATAGTCAGAGTTATCCCAGTTATTGTGAGATATTCACATCTAAATGAAAGTAGTTAGAGGTTCCAAGAACATTGCATCAGAACATTGTTCTTTTGTCCATTTTCTGACTGAGTCTTTCTAGTTACAGACAGTGTCAAAGGGCTTCCTCCACCTCCTCAGGAGTGGCTACCAAGGGGCTGCAGTGCAAGGATTCCTCAGTTCTCCTCCCTGGGTAAAAATGTACATGGTAATGTGATAGAGGGGTGATCTGGCTCACTGTATTCTCCTTTTTCTGCAGTAACTCGGGTGCTATTGCTTTCTGAGCAATGATGTCTCAGCTTCTCAAAGCAATGACCTACTGCTTTGTAGAGACGAGCTGCAGTGAGGGCTGTTGTTTCAGATCTGGTGCATACTCGGAGAGCATCTCTCTCTTTTAGCTTGGATAGCATAGCATCACAATAGGAGATGCAGTTCCTGTAGATGGAGACACTCAAGACGCAGTCGTCAGGGAATAGCATGAAGTGGTATCCTAATGCTGCTGCTCATTGTGTCATGTATAGGTTAAAATAGGCAACCTGTGGTGAAATGATAGCCCTGGGGCAGATGGAAGAGATTTTTTCTTTAAATAAGTCCCGTGAGTTGAGGCAGCATCCTCTTGTTTCCTACAGCCCTCCTTTTTCATATAACTCCAGAGCCAAATTCCACTTAACTTATAGGCTCTGACAAGATCTTAGAGCAAGAATGATAGCATGGTTGTAGAGCACAGGCTATCATTTAGTATATAAAGTGCCACTTTTCTGACAAAGTGTAAAATCTAATATAATGTTGTATAGTGTCTATGTTTGATAGGAAACCTCTGTAAGTCACCTTAGATTAAGAAGGGAAGAGTTTAAACTGTTATATGGGTAATGACAAGGAGGAAAGCAAACAATTCAGGCATAATTCTCCGTTCTCTCCCCCAACAGAGATTTAATAAGACAGGAAAATACAATCTGCCTGAAATTGGACATATGTTTTGTATGCTGTTTGATATCAATGCATAGTTCCTGTTTGCTTCCCCTTCCCCAGGGCTGAGAGAGCTTTACAAGCAGGCACAGATTTACATATCCCCACAACGTGTTTTGAGAGAAATTCTTTCCATTTTGCAGTGTCCCTTGATGGCAAGATTGAAAATAGCTTTATTCAAATCAGTAAAAGTCTTAAGATTTTTCTGTGAAGGCATAATGAGGTGGATTTCTCCTACTGGCCAGGCCAGGGATCTGTCTCATCAGGACTTGCCAGGCTCTGAAGACAAAAAGGCATATTAGAAAAAAACATGAAAAATTATTACAGATTGATTGCAGGCTGAGTCCCAAACCTGAAAAACGGCTTAAAATCCCACAGCAGGATTTGAGGACTTTCAAAAAATTAGGGTGACCAGAGCATGGAGGAGAGATTGAGATTTTCTCTGATTAATTTACTCATTTGAGGGTCTGAATCAGTGGCACTGGTGGCCTGTCACTAGTCGTGTCCCCCAAGGTTCAGTACTGAGCCCTGTATTGTTTAACTTGTTCATTAATGACTAAAACGAGGCAAGCAAGTTTGCTGATGGCACGAAGCTGGGAGGAGTGGCTGATGTCCCTGGAGGGCTGTGCAGCCCTTCGGAAGGACCTCAACAGGTTGAAGCAATGAGCAGAGAAGAACGGTCTGAAATTCAACGAAGGCAAATGCAGGGTCCTGCACCTGGGGAGGAATAACCCCATGCCCCAGTACCTGCTGGAGGCCAACCTGCTGGGAAGCAGCTCTGTGGAGAAGGAGCTGTGGGTACCAGTGGACAAGCTGTCCATGAGCCAGCAGTGTGTCCTTTCTTATGGTCTATTGCATGGGTGACCACTGGAACAGATTGCCTGTAGAAACTGAGGAGTCTCCCTCCCTGGAGCTACCCAAGCCCTCTGGATAAAATCCTGTGCAATGTGCTCTAGGATGATGCTGCTTGAGCAGAGAGGCTGGACCAGATGACCCACTAGAGTCTCTTTGAACCTGACCCATTCTGTGTTTCTGTGATATATATTGCAAGTTTAAATTAGGAGCCTTAGCTTTCTGTATAGCCATTGGAGCACAGAGCACCTTCTGAAGAAGGCAGAAAGCCCAAGAAAGACCAGGATTGAATTAAGTGGAGCTGATGTAGACTAGAAACTGGAACAGGCACTAACTAAAGTGCTCAAAGTAAATTTGATGGTTAGGTGGGCATAAAGCTCCTTTCCATTGTGATATTTATGTCTAGTATCATGGAGTTAAGCCTGGAGAATGTCTAGAAATGTGATCCTTCCACAGGTATTTGCCAGCTTTGGTAGGGCATGCATTAAATTGCTATGCCATTACATATAGCAAGCAATATGTATAACTTCAAAGGAAAATGACCATCTATTTCCCCAAGGAGGCAAGCTAATTATGTTTTGGTATCAGTATATTTCTCTGAGATCTCAAACTAAAATAACTTCCTCCCTCTAATGATAAGTTAGCCAAACTGGGGAAGCTGAGTGTAAAGTAGGACATGGACAGTCTGAGTACCTTGTTTTGCAGCTGGAGAACAAAAAACACAGGTAAACTTAAGAGGTTCAAATACCGACACTAAAATTTTATGGTTCGGTTTTGGGTGCTCATCTTCACAGAATTCAGTGCTAGATTTTCAGGACTATTGATCATGCCCACTACAGCAGAAGTTAAAGATATTGTCTCCAGAAGTGCAGTGGTCATTTAACTAGAATTGACCTGTGTAAAACAAGCCCACAGGCTTCTATTTTAAAGTGAGATGCCAAGACAGAGCAATCAAAATCATGGAAAAAAATATCTTTTAATTAGTGGCAGAGCTGTTTTCTCTAGTAATACTAAAGATAAATGTTTGAACAAGGAATTCCACAGTAAACCAGACTAAGATCTCCTGGATTTCCATCCCTTGTGACTTCATGTAAGTATCTTTAATTTACTCTTCAAATGAGAAAACCCTCTCAAGATAGTCTAGGAAATTGAATCTTGCATCTGTATTTTCCAAATTCAGACTTTCAATAGTTCTACATTAAGCTGCCAAAATATCAACATATGTGATAAGTCTCCATTGAAAAAGGATGTTTTAATCTTCCTCACAAAGCCAATGAAAATATTCCCTATGTTATTCTATAATGATAGATAATTTAGAATAAAATCAGATGAGCTAACTATGGAAGATACTCTTTAGGAAAGAACAGGAGCTGACTCTTAGGGGAGTATACCAGTGCCAATTTCAAAAGTTGCATGTAGAATGCCAACTGAAGGAGTCTTAGCTTTCACTTTTTGACTTATCATTAGGACTTGAAGATGAATGATGAATCTTAAGACCAGGACACCACATTTTATGCAATGGAGTTACCAGGCAAGAGATGATTTTGTTTTCTCTCTTTTGGAAGCAAAACCATATTGAAAATTCCCCCTTGATATGCAGTTAACAAACCAAAATATTTTTTTTTTTACAATTATTACAATAGAAGAAGTTACAAAATCTCTACCATGAACTGAGACCTTTTTCAAAACCATTAAAATTTTCATAAAAAATTATCTTAAGATCATGCCAGTTCCATTAAGAATCAGCTTGGAGTTGCAGAGTCTCACGATTGATGGAAGATATACACTTTGTCATTCTGAAGGTAAATTTATTTCCTTCAGTTATTGTCTGTCTAATTTGTATTTCACTTTATTCTGTCACAGACAGCCTTTCTTTGCCACTGAGTGCAAAATCCAGATCCAGATTTCTGGTACCTCAAAAGGAGAGGACAAATGAGATACAGATTCAGCTTTTGAGGAAAACATGCAAAGTGTGAGATACTGAAATAAATTTTTGAACCCTCCACTAATTCAGAAGCACTGTGATGGAGAAGAAACTTCATGAGAAAATGTTTTTTGAGGTAATGAGAGACACAAGAAGAAACACAGTTCCCTGTTTCCTCTGCTTCTTTCTACTTGGGCTGTGAAATAATTTGACAGTTAGGAGTCAATTCCTATGGATTAAAGTAAATTCTGCTTCTGCCTTGCCTTCACTTCAAGGTTAAAGGGATAATAGGACACTATTTTTCACTATACCATCTGCAGCCTACATCTACAGATGATATCCTGTGGGAATTTGTGAGGATCAGTACTAGATGGAAGCCACTTGCATTTTTTTGCAATCTTCTAGCAGTAAATATTAAATCCTTGACAATTTTAAATTTAAAGATTTAAAAGATAGAAGTTCAACTAAGCTAAATCATAGGCTTCTGTCTAGAAAGCTGAATACATGCAGCAGTTACAGAATCAGGCTCTGTTCCCAGGAAAGTAGTGACACAGGAGAAGACATGGATTTAGACCTGAAATGCAATGTGACATGGGACTACCAGAACACTCATACAGGGAAAATAAAACCAAACAGCAAAAATGCTTCAGCCCCAGAAATTTAAGAAAGAGTAACAAGTAGGATTAGAGAGGGATTTACTCTGTACACAGTGTAGTGAGAGCCAGTACTAGAATATTGAGTCTAGCCAAAGTGTCTACATTTTAAGAAGAGCATTGAAAGCATAATTGAAGTGCTACAGAAAAATGTTATACCATGGGCTTTAAGAGGTTTTCCTAAAGGAGTGACTTGATTGCAGCATGTAAGTGCCTTCCTGAGAAGAAAATGCCTGGTAGTAAATAGTTCTTTAATCTAGTGGAAAAAAAGCGTAGTGAGTCAGAAAGTATAAACTAAAGCTAGGAGGAAAAAAAAAATCGAATCAAATAATATATAAACAAAAGATCTAAGCAGTAAGAAAATTTAACCAAGAACAGTGGTAGATTCTCTGTTCCTTGATGCCTCAGAAGCAAGACTATATTCCTTCCTGGATGATTCTTTAGCAAAATGTTAGTGTAATTAATTTAATTTAGTTAAAAGAGACTCTGTTGGGATCCACTCAAGCCCAGCTCAGTATAAAACCAGAAGAAACAAGGTATATTTGCTTAACTGGAAACTAAACACCCTAGGAACACCAGAACAACCAGGCCTCAGTTAAAGGTTCTATTTTGGTAAAAACACAAAACAGTTGTCACATGTTTTATTTCAAAATCCCTTTTTGTTTTCTTAACTAGTAACAAAAAAGAATAAATCCCTAAAGGGTTAAATAATCTAGAGATTTCCAGTTTCCATATTCAAAGCTTTCTGGTTGTAGCAAACATGATGAAACACGACTGGTTTGAATTTGTTGATTTCAGATTCTACCCAGCTGCATCCACTGCAATTAAGCAAACTCATTTGAATGAGTGGTCCAGCACTGTTTCTGACTTGTGATTGGGGTAAATCACTGGTATCCAGTGCATAGTAATTCTTAACAAGATGCCCTCTGTTGAGTAATGGACATAGATCTGGTTGCTCCAAAAACATTCACTGCACTTCCCATTCTCTATATTTATTCAGATTCTCGTGCTCCAGTGGATCATGAAACCATTTTCTTGAGAGATTTGCAATACTTCCCTTTTTTTTTTAAGGTTTATCTCTAACATTTAACTTCTCTAACAAGTGGTAATAACTTCCTTCTAGTTTCAGCTTGTATCATGAAGAAAAAATAGAGATGTGTACTAAAGAAAACAAACAAATTGAATAAGGAAGATACTCTAAAATGTTCTCATTTATCACATTCTAAAGAAAAGTGAGCTGTCTGCTAGGGGATGTGGTGTTTTACCCTGAGGAATATCCAGCTATACCTATTGCAATTTATATATTCCCTGATCTGATTACTGAGCTAAGGACAGAACTCATGCGTTTGACTTCGAACAAGACATGCTGGACTTTTCATGGAAAACACTGGAGTTTTGTAACTGAATTTTCAGCTTGCCTCTACTTGTATGAAACTGTAGCAGCACTGTGCCTGTTTTCCCTAGTCACAGACAGAACTGGAAGTTCAGGCACTCAGCACACCTTCAAGATGTGCCTGTGCTGTTCTTGTGCTCCTGACAAAGCAGGACAGCTGGCTAATTAATTAAGGATGAGACACTTGGTGATGTGCACCTGGAAATCATTAGATGCCTGGAGGTTACACGTTCATGAGTCCTCCCTTGGAATTTGGACGTTATCTTTGTGTGTTTGTTTCCTTTGGTATCTGCTGGTAAAGTTCAAAGAAAGTGATCTAAGAGGCAGAAAAATATTTCTTTGCTTCTGGCCAGGTGCAATTAGTTGTATTTATTGGCAATAGGAATGCAGATTAAAAGTTGACTGGAAATGAAAGTGAATAGAGCAGCCTGGGCCATTGTGTGGTGGTTACATTTATTCTGCAAAATACATTCTCCTATGGAAATTAAAAAATAATAATAAAAATGAATTAATTATTGAGGTTTTTATCTTGTAGTTCACTCAAAAAATGGAGAGAAAAGGTATGTGTGCCATGACACTTCATACCATTCTCTTATGGCTTCATAACAGAGAGTGAACTGCTCCCAGGCTGTCAGCTTTCAACTTTATTTTCTACTCTCTCTCTGATGCACAGCAACCATATCTTTTTTTCCACAATGGAAGGTAAGATATGTTGCTTCATCACATTTTGTGGCTATGATGCTAACACACAGTTAATCCAGTAAAACACTTCTGCTTGTCAGAAAGTGCTTAATCTTTGAAATAAGCATTCTTATTTAAAATTATTATCTGAAATTATCTGATTTGATGAAAATTGTATTGAGAAGTTTTTCAGGTCTCAAGTGATATTTGTAACCAGCTATAAGGATAACAAGAAGGAACTTTAGGATAATATGGCAGTCTGGTATACAAAGGAAGAATGATCATCTTACATGTAGTGCAAATGTAATTTAATTTTTTTTTAAGAGAGCAGTTTTTTTAAATTTACTAATAATATTTTCCTGCTGCACTTAACTAATAGGAATCTGCCTTGGAGTCAGAGATTTCTGAGCTGCATTCCACAGAGCAAGAAATTAGGCAGAAAATTTAAAAGATATTAGTGAATAGTCAGTTATGGAGGTCAACATGGCTCCTTCCCTTCTGCTCTGCTATAGTCCAGCACAGTTCAACGCACTGAAACAGTTCAATGCACTGAAACATTTTGTGGGATTAACTAATCTGTGTTGGCTCTTAAATATATGATTTAGTGCAGCTGAACAAACTCCTAAAAGACAGCTGAACCATGGTAAATCTTGCTTTTAGCCTATGTCAGATTTGAGATAATTTAGCTTTTCCCACCATGAAATTACTGGTAATACAGTACAAACGTATGCTTCTATGGAGAAGAGCTTATTTTAGAGACAGATTATAGTAACTTTTTTCTTTGTTTCTTTCTTTTTCTGTCAATACTGGTGGTTTAAACAAAATTTTTTGCCCTTTTTTTCAGAACTATCTGCAGAGGTCTCCTGTTAGCTTCTGCTACCATCTGTTCTTCTGTTTCAACAGCATAAAACATCAAATAGACTTTTTTTTAAGCCATTGCCAATTTCACTGAAAGGAGTACATAAAAAATATGAACAGAATAACTGGGAAATTTACAAGAGGAAGAGTTGCAAAATTATGGAAAAGCTGTTATGCTTGTTGACAACTTTAAATTAAAGCTCATATATGCCTTTTCAAGTAGGAGGTGGTCAATCCTATTCCCCCACTTCAGCTGACACTCTGGGTCTAACTTGATTAGTCAACAAAACACATTCCCTGGGAGAAGAGGAAGACTGAAAGATAGGAAGTAATTGAACATATATAAAATCAGATTATTTTGGGTTCCAGTTCAATATTCAGCAAGAAAAATGATATTGCCTTCTATATTTTTAATAAGCCAAGAGAAGAAAGGCATGCATCACAAAATGCAAAGGCTTTAGTACCAGACACAACCAGATTATCTGGGTTTTTTTTTTACTGCTGTTTACTTTTGCCCTTCTGGAATAAAGAAGGAATGAGATAAGCATGTAACACCGAGACAAATATAAATTGCAGCCACAACAATTTGGTTGTGTTAATTTTCTTTAAAAGTGTCTTGTCTGCTCTAATGTTATTGTTGAAAAAAAAAAAAATTCACCTCTGAGAAGGCACAAATAATGAGAGGCTGTACCCAAGGAAGATATTTAAAATCAATGCATTCAAAGAGGAAAACTACATGGGAGGTCACTGGGGAGGTCTTAACTTGGGATGCTGTCTGTCTGTATTGTATTGGATTATGTACATGACATACACTGAGGGACATTAAGTTTTATGATCTTACAAGGAAATAACTCTATAAGAAAAAGAAATAAATTGTGCTATTCAAAGGGCCAGAGAATTTGAAATTAAAAAAAGAGAAAAATTTAATATAAAAACCAAGCTGTGTTGGTAATAATGGGATAAAGAAGTAAAAGGCCAATGACAGTGACATCATTCAGAAAATGAGAATAAAATGTGACAGCTTTGATGGACTTTAAAGGCAAAAATGTTGGAGTGAGGGTGGTCAAAAAGACACAATTTCTCCATTTTTGTGGGATTAAAGAGACAAAAAATGCCAACTCCAGACCCCTTCCTATAAGAATTTTGCAACCTCTGCTTGTATTTCAGTGATTTGTATAAGAGAAGAATGGAAAAAGGCTAAGTGAACTTGCTTGTGTGCATGAAGATCAAGGCCAGTGAAAAGTCACTGTGCTGGTCAGAAAGCAGTCTTTAATGGCAAGATTTACTGGAATTGTGAAATAATTTCCCTGAAGGAAGCTGCTGCAGCAGGCCCCTTGCTTGCCCCATTTAAAACAGGGCTTTCAATGTGCTAGGGAGTCTTGTCTAGAGAGCAATCCTGCTGGGGCCAACGTAGCCATGATGTGCTGGCAGCCCTAACACACCTTCCTTGTTCCTGGTGTCTGCTAACCTGCTACAGCCCTTTCTGTAGCCCAGTTGGTTGGGGAAAAAGTTCTGAGTACATTTTCTTTTGTCCTAACTAGTCTGGCCACTTTTCATGATCTTCCATTTCATTGCCTAAAGGCAGCTTCATTTTGACAATTGTGATTCATGAATTTCTTTAGTATCCTCATGTTCCATTGTTAATGCATCAAGAGAATATACAGGCTTCCAGCACAGCTGGAAAAGAATAATCCAATACATTTCAGTCTCTTAACATTCCTTTGACATTGTGAGAAATTATGTAAAGAGACCTAGGATTCTTATTTCTGTTGCCAACAGCCTACAAGACAGTTTAGACTGGGATTGGGAAAGTTATGATTTGTGATGCCACACTATGCCAAAAGAGGTGGGAAACAGCATTCACTGGCACCTGCACTTGGTCCAAAAATTGAAAAACAAGAGACTGGGTTATTATGTGGAAACCATTTGTATTACAGGCCTCAAGTAGCTACTTGTGCTTCAACTTAGGTTTGGAAGAAATAAGTGAATCCCCAGAAAGCTGAATGCTGTTGGAGGAGACAGATTTCCTCTCTTCTTATGTCCTGAAAGGGATGTGTTTAATAATGCACCTGCTTATTCCACTCACTGCAAAACCATAAATGTCATCAGGGCTTTCATACAAGGGATGTATCCCCTGCACAATAATTGAGGAAGCAAAAAATGTGCTGTGTGTCACAGTGATGTGTATATTAGAAAATGCTGGGGTAGAGAGCCTCAATGCAGGGTCACAAATTCATGGTGGTGGGTTAGCTCACTCACACTGCTTCCTGCCATTCAGGAATATTCAGCTGGATGTCTGAAGAAAGACTGCTTCTAAGATGATGGCTGATATTGGGCTGTGAACCAGCCCAAGCCCAGCAGCAAGGAGCCAAGCCGAGTACTGCTGAGCACAGCCAAGCCCAGAGCTCTGGAAAGTGAGAGATGCAACATGGATGATCTGGCCTTTTGAGGGTATACCCATCATTTTTTTTTTTCATTGTCTTAGGCCTGGGGTTGGGGAATGCAAGCTCTGGAGAGCACTCACTCTTGTCTTTGTCTCAGGAGAACACGTGGCACTAGCTGTGGAGAGCACCTCTGTCTTGTCTTTTGCCTCGGGAATAACTGTGTCACTGCCGGGCTGCAGGAACGTTGCCATCTTGTTTTTGTCCCAGTGGTCAGGCAGAACTAAGCTGAGGTGATGAACACCTTTTGTGTGTAAAGCTTCTTGTCTTTCACATGCTTTTGTTATTAATATTGTTGCTGTAACTGTTCCTTATTGCTGTTTGCTTTCAGTAAACTTTTATCTCAATCTATAGTCTCTGCCTTTGTCCCTCTCACCAGAGAGGGGTGGAGGGGAAGGGAGTGTCTTACCTGGGGCTTACTTCCCAGCTAGTTTTATACAACCATAAGATCACTAGCTGAAGTACATGGAGTGTGTCAAGGGTGTTCTTCTGTGCTTTAATGATCCTAGGGTTTATTGTGTTGGCATTTTCTCCTCAGTTTGTATTAGCAGTTTGAAGATAAATTTTAGTAATTTTTATTGGTAGGGTATTGAGTCTTGGCTGCAAGAATGAGGGTCACTATAGCCAGAAGCTGTGAAAGTCAATTTTGACTTAACATCAACCCTGCTGCTTTAGCTCTGGGACTCTGCTGTTCCAGACACATATTTGTAGCAGATTGACTGGAGAGTTGTGAGGCAATTACAAGAACACTTAAATACTTGGCCAAAGCTGCCAAACTCTCATTACTTTCCATCAAACCCAGAAACCCCAGGTGGGATGCCATGAGCTTGCAGGCAGGTGCCTTGTCTCACATATATCTCCATGCACACTATCTGCAGTACTGTACTTTTGCACAAGACAAAAACTTGTTAAATACAATGTTGATTTTCTGTCTTTTATTGCTGGAATTACTAATAACACTTACTTTCAAGCTTGTGGAGAGGCTAGCATTCAGTGTTTCTGTGGATTTTCTCTCTTGACTATACACAGTGATTATCCAGGGGTGTCGTCATGAATCATTTTTGTACAATTACATGAAAGAAAGCTGGCAGATATGATAATGAATTGGAAAATGGTTTTATGCCTATCCTACATGGCACATGCCCTCCATGGCTAACAGCTGGTTGAGATCCTTCCTGGACATGGGGACATCTGAAGCATATGCATATGCATATTTGTTTAAAGTTTAAAGTTTACTGCTACAAAAGAATTTGGGTAGACACGATGTACAAGAGGAATAAAGGGGAAATTTCTGAGTAAGCATGAACTCTTCAGTGAGTGGTATATTTTCTCTTGTGAGACAAGAACGTTTGTGTTTAGATAATTAATTATTAACTGGAAGAGACTTTTATGGCAACATTTACCACATTCGTGAGGCATACATGACTAAATAATTCCCCTGCTGACATATGAAACAGTGCCTTCCCTTCTCTCTGCCATCAAGCCCCATATGTATCTGTCTCCCACAGACACTTCACTAGGACTTTCACCATGAAATGAACTCTAAATGTTTTTTGTGAGCCAAGGGATAATGAGAATGGACTAAGGCATTAATGTATTCAAGACAGATGATAATTTTCTACTGCTATATAAAAGGCAAAGTATCTATCATTCTAGTAGGAAACCCTGATCCTCTGACAGTGCTGTTTTACCTCAAATAACTGAGATGTTTCTGTCTGATGATGTGGGTACGTTAGAGTGACAGTTTCTTGTGTCTTACATCTATTTTACTTTCTTGAGAAAGTAGTGATCATTCTTTTGTATTTGCTTCCATAATGGTATTGGTTCCCTGCAAACAGAGTTTGACCTTAAAATTTGTATGTGTTGTTCATCCCTCTTATCAGGCATGGTAGTGGCCCAAGAATACAGTTCTTATTTGTGCACAGTGTCTGTAAAAACAAACAAAAAAGAAATACTGGGTAAAAATTGTGGATTAGGAAGACATATTGGCTTTATTAATTTAGAAGTCTTAAGTTCTAAAGACTGCATCATGCACATGCATCTGCTAATGTGCTGCATGTATCTCTGAATGCCTTACTTATACTTTGAACCGTGCAAACCTCCCTCGTTGAGACACTTTATTTTGGCACCTTAGTTGTCTGCAAAAAGACTCTGCCAGCAGACCTAAAAGTATGAAGTAAATATTTATTAGCTAATACACTTGAGAGAGAGAGGATTTAGACAACTCCAAGGCAAAATGCTGGCAGGCTCACCACCTGATAAAGTACCCCAAGAGTCTTTCCTGACAAAGCAGGCGTGAGTCAGGTGAGGAAGGACTGATTTCTGCTGCTCCCTCAAGCCAAACCTCTAGAATGATGAGGTGCCATTTTCCTGGTTTTTCCCTTAGGATTCTATACCTTTCCACTTTGGTGGTTTTTTTTTTTTTACTTGAATCTCTGAGCTACCCACCGTCCCTGGCCCAGGGGTAATTTGTAATTTTCCTTTTCTTATCTTTAAGGTTTCTTTTCTGAAGACTTTCTCACAGCATTTTGCAGAGGTGATTTCCTGAGGACTTCATGCCAAGATGACAAAACTGTGTCAGATCAGAGTTAGGTCTTAAATCCTTGGAGAACAAAGCTCCTTGCCACAGGCTGAAAGTTTGTATATGTTTGATGTAAGATGGGATAAGTTCTTGCAAGAGGAGTCCATTGAGAATCATCATATTCACAAAAATGCTATTTGGCTTCAGAGGTCTCAGTCTCACATTACAAAAAGCTTGCAAGAGGCACTGAGGAAATCACATTTACTGCATTCTTATACTTCTCCCTAGGTATTAGCAGAGAGTGACCTTTCATCTGATGTAGCATGACTGCTCTTATAAATCTGTGTACAGTTGTGATTTCTCTGGGATAGAAAAGGGTCTGGTTTTGAATGAAAATCAGTCCTTATTTGCTATTGATCAACATGAGAATACTGTGGTTTAGGGGGACAGCAGTTATGGCCTCTCTTTCCTTCTGTTTTCACTCCATTGCTCAGGAGTTCACCAATTCAGGTTTCCTTCTTCATGTTCATGGATGTTTGGGAGGTGAGAGGGTGATCCTTAACATGTGGTTTCTCTAAACTCACCATGAGCACAGTCTGGACCCATCTCCTTTCCACTGCACACCTTGGCACTCTCATTCACTCTTCCAGATGAACATGGGAGGGAAAATCCAAATTGAAAGGGATAATGTGGGAGACTATTTTGTGGAAAGCAGCTGGTTATCAGTGGGGTGTAACCTTCATATGGAATGAAATAATTCTGAAAGCATGTATGATCCCGATCTTGATTTTGTAATCCATAAAAAGCTGTTCTAGGATTTCCCTATCTCCCTTCCTTCCCTTAGTAAGACCTCCATTTTCTGACCACTGTTACAAGTGTTTCCCACACAAAAATACAAATCTCTTTGTAGAGATCCCTTGAGATCCTAGAGTAAACCTTTAAAACAATGACAAAATATGCCACAAACAGAACTGTGAACTCTGTTGCTTATAATATCCTGCTCTTTAGTTATCTGCACCCTGGTTACAATTCAGTAGAAAGACAAGAAATAACTCCAAAAAGTACTAAGAGATTTCATGTTCCATGGACTTTAAAAGCTTCACATTTCCATTCTCAGTAAAAGTGTTAACACTGCCCAGTCTCTTTTCTGAGATTCACTGCACTAGTGACAATCTTAACTATTGCCAATAGAGTAGGTTTTCCAAAGTCTACACAATGTGAACAGAAGAAGGGAATGGAGAAAAATGAGGTAGGGTTTGACTCTGTAAGTAAAACACCTAGAGACCACAGGTAAGCATGAAAAGAAAGTTCATCAGCACTTACAGTGTTTGCCACTATTTTCTCTTTGATGGCAATTTAGCAATCCTACTCTTTAGTTAAACTTCAGTGAAGACACAAGGTACCCCCAGGCTAGTAGCTGTAGCACACATCTACTGGTCCTCCACTGCCCTCCCAGTGTCTTATGGTGAGTTTAAACTGCATAGGAATTATGTCATCAAGGATGGATCTCCCCACCACAATGCCTCTGTTGCTTCTCAGAGAATCTGTGAATTCTCATGAGCTGTGTCAGCAGGGGCAGAAAATTCAGGGGAAAATGGGAGTCTTTGCTGAGACTTTTGCCATGCCATTAATAGTTCCTTGTGACAGAGGAAAACGACTTGTGAGTGTAGAGGAGTTTATGTTATCTTGAAGTTATGGGCCCAAGTCTGGAACTCTGAAATGCCATGAGAGAGAAGCATGCTCTCCTGGTGACCAGAGCACAGCCTTGGTTCTCACCACAAAAAACATCTGGCTGCCAATGGAGACAGTAGCTGTTGTTACCAGGGTTCTTGTGAGTGCTTCCAGATGGGCTCTGATGCTCTAGTATGTACAATGGGGCAGCTGACAGGGCCTGTGTTTGATGGTGCATTGTTTTCCTCTCATTAGGCTAAGTCCCAGGGTGACATTTCTTTATATCACCAGAAAAATGTGAGGATATGTTCTTTAATCAGTTTGTGAGCTGCTCAGCTTCTCTGGTGAAGCAAATCTGAAATGGCTTAGTCAGGGCCTTTTGTGGCTAACATGGTAACATGTATCAGAATCGGTATTCCTACATCAGCAGAGAAAAATCTTAGAGGCTAGTGTTGCATATATGCACATTTTGTGGCTGTGGGAAACCCCTGGAAAGATGGGCTGCTGAGATAAAGCTGAAAGTCTTGTGCTTCCCAGAGCCTTGTAGCAAGAGGACTCTATGTTACCTCCCATCGTTTGACCAGATGACTTGGGGAAAAATAGAATAGAATAGAGTAGAATAGAATAGAACAGATCAGAACAGGATATTTCAGTTGTAAGGGATCCTCCATAAGGCTTTTGATACCATGTCATTACTGTTAGTGGGTGACAGAGTTTATGTGCAAGCCAAGTGTGACGCTACTACTCCATGTAGGAGACCACCTACCAATTTCACAACTAAGCTAAAAATTTAACAGAAAGCAGGCTTTTGCTCTGACACCTTTTGCAGACGACTGTTGCTAGAACACCTGGAAAGCAACATTCTTTCAAGTACTTATGCTCATCTTTTTCAGATGGAAACCAGAAGGGTTGAAAATCACATCTGAGCTTTGCACTTGAAAGTGACTGGGAAGTTTAAAGTCACCTGTCTTGGATGGAGCTCATTAGCATTTCACTTGAATAACAGTTACTGTTATTTAAGGAGCCTTATTGGTTCTCCATGGTGCATGGGTCCAAAGAGAGTTAAGCTCCCTCTTCTAGAGCTGTGTTGTTTCTGACATGCTTTTCTGCCTCTTCACTGGACTGGATGTTGTGCAATTAAAAGGCATACACTAAGCAGATGTGTTGAAAAGGATGACCATTTCTTCCTTGCTTAGAGCCACATTCTTGTTGTTTAAAATAAGAAAACCAGTGGCCTTAGTTTAGAAATGAAAGACTGAATACATGGGTTTGAAGATGTCTGTGTCTTAGATTCATACACTGAGCACTTAACTGTTGTTGACACAATCAAGCCTCTTCATTTCCAGCGTGGACTTGTTGAGCTTGGTGTAATGTGGGACTTTGGAGTATGAGGTGGTTTGCAGATGCATGTTGTGTATGACATCTGAGGTCAGTGTGTGTAATTGTATCCACTGGTATGTTTGGCCCAGGATACACTTTCCTGCTTCCCACTGCTGTGTTGATATTACATTTTATAACCTGATTTGTCTGTCCTAGATTTCCACCTTCCATTACGGGACTTTTTCTCTCCCTTTATAGTATTTCAAACTTTTTTCAGTTCAGCAAACAGTTTGTTCCCCCCTCTGTCCTTCAAATAAAGTTTTCTTTGGCAATCTCTGTTAGGATAAATTCAATAACTATTTAACTCAGAAGGATCCCCGAGGAGGAAGCCAAGAGTCAAAAGCTACAATTATTCACATTTTGGTGAGAGGAATCAGACTTCTCAGGACTCATTTCAAACAAAGCGCTAACAGTTTGTTCCTGCTGGGTGGAAGCAGGAAGTGTGCTGGAGGGAACCTGGCAGCCTCCTGAGCACCATCAGGAAGCATAAAATGGATGGGCAAGCAGAGGAAGAGAGAGAGGCATTAACAAAGAAAAATGTCTCATTTCCTCCCTGAAACTAATTGGAAAAATATGTTACTGGTTGTGGCAGTGGTAATCTCTCAAGGTGGCAATATCTGAAGCTTGTCCAGGTGTGGGGCTGGCCACAGGTTGAACCTCTACCTGAAATGTCTGTGATTAGTGCAAACTACAGTTGTTTGTTTATAGTATAAATAGACACATACATGTATATTCATATAAACATACCAATATATACATATGTAAGGGTTGGGTTTTTTTTCTGAGAGTCTCTGCTTCATTTCTAGTCATTCTTGACTATACACATATTTACAGAATACAACATAGCAGAAAACAATTAAAAAAATTATTAAACTGTACTTCTATTCTTTGCCCGTTCTCTTTTCTCATCCCCACTTGAGGGTAGATTATTTCATGAAAATGTAGGGAGAGATGGAGAAAGAACAGAAGTGATGTAATTATGTTGGTCACGATATTTTAGAATAAAAATGGAATCACTTATAAATACTGACGCAAGTTGTGGGCAAAAAATGGAAAGAGAAAGATTTCCTTTAACACATGAAGGAATGCTGACATCACCCACCCTCTGTAATCTTAATGCAATTTTGATAAACCCATTTACATTTTCTTTATGAGCAGGGCCAGCCCAAACTCAGATGTTGCTCAGCTGTGCTACTCTAATTCCACTGCTTGGTTGACATCCTTTAATAGCCTCTGTGCCATCAAAAATGCGTAGTGTAACTCCTCTCTGTCACAGCCATTGGCCCTGAGATACCACCTGTCCCAGCCAGGGAAATGCACAAGGCAAGAGTCAGCTTGTGATTGCTGAAAGGGCATTTCCTATGAATTGGAAAATTTTCTGCTCGTGGATGTTTCATACAGCCCCTTTATGCTACCTCAGCATCACAGGTCTCTTGCACAGGGAGGGAGGGAGAGTTGAAGAGATGCAGAGCATGCACGTTCTTGACCATGTGGTATCTGGAGAAAACAATGTTCAAATTCTTAGGTCTAATTTCTTATAAAAGCTTCATTCAAAAATATTTGGTTTCACATCTCTTCAATTATATTTTCTGTGCAGCTGATGCTAAAAGCAAAATGTATAGCCCAAATGTAATGCAGAGGTTCTCTTCTGAATAAAGGGGTTGGCACCTGTGTCTCAGCAATCTGATTCAAAATATTCAGCCTCTCTGGATATATTGAGTTATATTCTGTCATAATTTTCTTGACTCTTCACCCTCCTGAGACAGACAAATGCAACTGTCTGTAGTGGGCTGTGTATAGATGTCTTTTAGGCAAAATATTTTAATAAGGATATAGAGTGAAATTGTTAAATGAAAACATGAGTAGTGGGCCATGCCATATACCTAGGAATGTTAATATGTGGAGAGAATCTAAAATTACAGGTCTGGAGCTTTAATCTGTAGAGGTTTTACAGAGGCAGCAGTGTACTGAAAATTCACAAAGCACCTACCTGTATTCATAGCGTGATTTTGCTTTTATTAAAAAAGGAAAAGAGATTTCAAGAAGAGATCAAAAACGCAAGTCTTTGTTGCAAACTTCCAAACTGCCCTTAGAAGCCAGCACCCTTTTAACACGTCTACCCACAGCCCCTTTCAAAATTCAACATATGTGCAAATTGGAGAATACCTTGCAATAATGAATCACCTCCCACTTTCCTCACTCTACTAAATGTGAGGACATGACACTCAGTGTAGAGCATGCAAATACACAAAAAGATGAATTAATTCTACAAGTATTCATATACAAGCCTTATTGTATAATATTCTATAAAGTCAATATGGAAGAAAACCCAGAAAGAAATTATGGATATCTCAGCAGCTGGGGAATTAACAAACTGAAACAATGAGATTTCACTTCTACACCCCAGTGGCTATTTCACACCATCTAGAACAGATTTGAACATGGAGATAAAGCCATTGATTAGGATATTGTCTTGAAAGAGTGTAGAAACTGTGCTCAAATCTTCACTTGAAACCAGCAGATCACTGCCAGCTATGGCTTCTACTTTGAATCTGAATACCAGTGGTTAATAATTTGTAAGCCATAGAACAATTTGTCTCTATTGTGCTCATTTTAAGGGCAAACTTCAAGGCTCTAAATCAGATGAATTGTCTTAGTGGTTCCAGTCTCCTTCCATCTGATATCTGTTTCCCCTTCTTTCTCTGAATGGATGATGTCCTTTCTGTTCTCAGTTTTGCATATCATTTACACAACTGTGTATTTTATATTTGCCCAGACATGAAGACGTTGATTCAGTGTCTTTCATTCCCTAGGATTCACTAGCCATGTCTTTGCTTCTACAGATGGCAGCCCTGAAGTCACTGTGCTGTGACCCTGGTTTAGCCACCCAGCAAACAGCCAGTTTGGGTGTGATGTGGGAAAGCTATCATGGACGTTTGGAAGAGCTTGACCTCTACAGATTCTTGGGCAAGCTGTACACTTATTCTCTGTAGGCTGCAGAATTATTCTTTGCTCACCAAAGCAGTTGCCTGGATGGTAAATGCTGGGATTAAGATGGACAGAGAGATGTAGAGACATCTTTGAGAGGGTCAGAGATATTTGCCTTCACATTTTCTTCTTCCTGTTTCTTTCTGTTACATGGTGAATCATCCCCCTGAACCATGCTCTTTCACATTGCCTCTGCTCTGTGCTGATCCATGCTGATCCTCTTGTTTAATGCACTGTTAGTCCAAAAACATTTTGTATATGAAAGAATATATTAAAAAAGAAAAAAAGTAAATAGAAATAAAAAAAGACACTATAGCACAGATAAGAAAGGAGGGGGTACATCTGTACTATTTTGTTTGTTTTTTTAATCTCTCATAAAATTTTTTCAGTTACTTGGTTATGTATTTCAGTGTTAATTCTAGCAGATAGTTCCTACAAGCCCAGGATTCCTGGGCAGCCTCCACTCTGGGGGATTCTGTCTGGGTATCCTGTATAACACATGCTAGTGTCCCTGCCTGCTACAGGCAACATACATGCACAGAATGACTGCTTCTGTTTAAGGGCAACATTTAAATTGTGAAAGGTATGGAGAATGGACATTATTCAAGCATATGCAACATTTGTTGTTTATTTGATTTTCTGTCAACTATTACACAGTAAAACAGTGGAAAATATGAACCTCTTCCCTGGGGTGGCTGTTGTTCTGATGTAAATGAAATATAATATATAAATAAAACCATGGCTCTTTTACCTCTAGTCTCAGTTATTTCTTGTTCTGAAAAAAAAAAAGAAGGGAGGACAGTGACTATGGTGGTGAAGACAGTTGTTTTATTTTTGCTAATGAAGGTTAGGGTGGATAAAATAAGATTTTTTTTTCTCAGATTACTCATAACTTTTTTCTTTTCTTTCCTTATGCAACTAAAACCCAGCACATCTAGAAGATGTTTCTGTCTTGTGCAAAACTGAATTCAGATGTAGCTGGCAAGACATCAGTGCATCACTTAGCTGGCTGTGAAAAGTAGCAGGGGCTCTGAGATCCTGTCAGTGTTTAAGAGGGCAATGTGCTAAAAGAAAAATCAGTCAAATTCTCAGATTCACTATGACCCATAAACTTCCTGCCAGGAATTAAATGCCCAGGGAAGTCAGTGCTTGTGTTGTGAGTGTGTGTGATGGAAGTCAGAAATACCGCACACAGAGCTGGGGGACGTTTTCCTCTCAGAAGCAGTCACTGACTGCAGAAGGGAAGGTCAGAGCTTTGCTGCAGCCCTCCAGCGTGTCCTTGCTGCACAGCTGGCACAGGCAGGCACCCCCATGAGAGGCAAAGAGAGCACTCATACCTTTATGTGTACCTTTGTGTGTATCTCTGGATAGCACTCAGAGACACTGTCCTGCACCCAGGGGTTACTGCATGATCACAGTGGGAACTGAACAAGGAGGACCTGCACAGCACTGAAATCTGGTCCCAGTATCAAACCCCTGAGGTTCACTGCTCCTGCTTAGTCAGATGTATGTTACAATAGCATGCTGTGCAGAGCCTGTGCATAAAATATTTTCCACACCCTCTTATTCTCTGTCCAGAGTTTCTTAGAGCAAAGGGAGGGATGGGAGATCCCATCACTGCTACTGATAGGGCGGCTCAGCAGTCAGCAAATGAAATACTTTCCCTGGCCCCTGTATAATTATCTCTATCTTGAGTCCTGGCCCGCATGACTCATCTACATTTCAGTAAGGGGACAGGCTGGAACTGGGAATGGCAGAATTAATTTATCACATTTTAATAGAGAAGCAGTTCAAGAAGAGAGGGACTAATGAGATACTTTACAAAGAAATTGGTAGGGTTCTGTTACAGGGTAGTCTTCCATGAGGCAGCTGCAGTAATGACAGATGGCATCAGGCATGGCCTCCTGATACCTCCCTGCTTCTTCCCTTCTCCCTTGGGAGGCTGCCCTCCAGTGCCTCGTCTCCTCTGATTATTTCCCTGTTACTGGAGTGATGAAGGTGTCCAGCTCATGTATCTTCCTGAGATCGAGGTATAAAGCAACTGGGGGTGTGTTGCAAATCTTTAGCAATGATGAGTTCAAAGGTGAGACTGGTGAGATACCTCCCACCTCTGAGGGCATAGGGAGAAGAGCTCATTTTTGCTTGTTTTTGCTTTGATTATGAAGAAGCAGGCTGAGGAATCCCAGCAGCTCTGCTGACTCGACATTTGCTTGGGACTCATTTGTAACGACTCAAAGGTCGTTGTTGAATATTTGGTTCAGCAATGCACTTAGAGAGGTAGGATTTTTCCCCCTGCATTCAGGAAAGCATGTAAGAACGTGCTTAGATTGATTTAGGTTATTAAATTAGGTTATTAAAGCTTGTTACCTTTAAAAGTACAAGTAGATTCTCCTGTTCTGTATTGAATCAGGTCAAAAAACTGGATTTCTTACAGGTGTGTTAGTCTTTACCACCTCATTTAGGTATATTCAGACATTTTCACCTAGAAATGTTTTTTGTGATTTTGCTTGCACGTTTTTGTCTCCAATCATTTGCTTAACTTTGCTTCAAATGAAAAAAAATGGAATGAAAACAGAGTTCTTGTAACTTTTGAAAACAGTAAATTCAGTTCAAACCTCAGGTTTCAGATGTAGCATTCAAGTCTGATGCAGAAATTCCTGAAAGACATCAAACTCATCTTCAGTTGTGCTGCAGCTTGCTTATCTAGACAAATGCCAAGTTTTCTCTTTGGTTTCAACATTTATCTCTCAATGCTCAGCTTATATCATAGTGCATTACAGTGTCACATTTTATACTCTCTTTCCTACCCATCAGGCATCATATAGAGCTCTGCAGTGGTTAAGGTAAAGAGATTTTTGTGTCTATAGACAACTGGTGACAAAATGACCTAATCATCTCTAAAGTCATTAGCTTCAACTCTGTATCAATCATTTCATATTGCTGGATAATAATCCCTAATTATGAGCTGCTCCTGACCTTCTGCTTCCTGAGGAAAGGGAGAGCACTCCTTCTTTTAAAAATAAAAGGAGGGGGACAGCCTGTTTTTGTAAGCACTTTGGGGCCATTTTCACCCCAGCAAAAGGTCTCCTTGGGAATAGCAGATATTTTGACAAGGCTGGACAATGTTCTGATCTGGTTAGTCAGATTCCTACAGTAAATTGGCATTGCAGACACATCCTGCACAGTGATGATGCTGCAGTAACTTGCTGGCTGTCTGCCAGTAGAAGCCAGAGGCTGGGCAGTCAGCATGTAGAGGGGTTCCATTGTGGTGGAGTGGAGGAAAGGCCAAAAATCTTTTGCCTCAAGTCTTGAAGTGGATGGGACTCAGCTTGAGTTTTAAATGCAATCAGGCATTTCTTAAATACAGAACTTGGTACAATCCAGTGACAGTGTATTTGGGATTATCAGGTTTGCATTTTTCTAAATTCTCATCTTTTTGTCTTTTGTCTCATTCCTACATTATCCTTGCTCATAGTTTTCTCCCATTCACGAAGGGGATGAAATATACATGACTTTTATTATCTCGACATATGTGTGTGTGTGTGTATATATATATATATATATATGTGCTTTTTAAAAAAATATGTCCCATGAAAGAAAAGACTACTGTCTCTATCTCACTTTGATTACTGTGTTTTAATTTTTTTCCCCAAAAGTACACAAAACCGTATTTATACCAAAGACATAACTTTTCTTTCTAGAGATGCTGAAAGCAATGAGGCATTGTCACATAAGGTGCTGATTTCTTCCTCTTCAAACTTAAATACTTTTGAAATCAACTTTGTTATAAGGAAAAAGTACAATAGAAAATATTTTTTTGCTAATGCTTTTTTGTCAAGGTAGGAGGAAGAGTAGGAAAGGTATTTCAGTTGCCAGGGCTGCTTCACAGACTAGGAGATCTTGTCACCAGGATGTGACTGTGGCCATGCCTTACTATGACATAACAGCTGCCTGTTTAGTGGGAATGGTACTGGGACTGTATGACATGCTGCAAGTGTTTCACCACCGAATCATTCTGGCAATGAGAACTGTGGTTACCATGTGCCACATTCATCGCTGATGTGGTGATGGTGGAGTTTCTGCTTTTGCGGACATTGAGTTTGCCCACAGAAGGTCCAAAGATAGGAATTTGAATTTTAGACACCATTATTTCTTCAGTGAAGCATCCAAAAACTTCTGATTTTTGTATTAAAAAAAAAAAAAAGAGTTTATGTGTATATTTTTATAGAATTTATATTCTTGTCTATGCGTAATGTGAGCTTCAGAAAATCTATGCTCCTTTACAAATACTGTCCCATGAAAAAGAAATCTTTAGAGAGTGTGTAAAAAATCACTTCAGAAAGAAATAATTTGGGTCAAAGAGGGGACTTATAGATGAATGGAAACAAGTTATTACTATAGTTAATTACTATAGTTAATTTTGTTTTATTTGCATTTAAGTTCGACTTGCAATACTGTTAAATCAGGAGAATTAAAAATAATTTCAGTTAGCTTCTTGACAACAATAATTTGACTTTTCATTTTGTTTTAATAAGGAAATGAGAAAACTTTTGATAAAGTACACTGTTTCTTTTTTTCTTCATGAGCATTTGCTAGCTCTAGACTCAACATAGAAATATATTAGCATCTCCTAAGTAGTAACCTGAAACATAGGAATGGGTAGGTTAATGAAAGAAATACATTTCTTCGCTGTCTTTTCTTTGAAAAAGTAAATATACCTGATTGTTTACACATTTTCTGAAAGTGATTCCATCAGTAAATTTACATTATTTCTTTGCCATGTTTTTCTTTGTCAGTTTAATTTCTGTTATTACAATCTTGTGAGTTATAAGGAAATAGCATACTTTTGGAAAAAATTACCACGTTCCTCAATTGCTATCATTACTTCGGTTGAAAAGGGAATAAAGGATTTTCAACTTTACCACTTATCTTTAACTTAAAAGTCGATAAAATCCATTTGAAGTAGTGGTTTACTCTAAAAAAACCTGCAGATAAGTGGATAAAATGTTACAGAATTCCTGCTTAGCAATTTATTCAGCTATATAGATGATTTTAGCAAGGCTTTTTTTTTTAAATTTCATTGTTAGATTAGAAACTGTGATTTGTATTATATTTTCAGTAATTATGTGCAAGTTCCATAATACTATGTTTATTTTCTTAGAAAACATCTGATACTTACTGTCTTCAAATGGACTGAAAGACTCCTAAGACACTTTTAAAAAATATATTTTTCTAAATAAACAGGTTGTGAAAGCCCAATCAATTACTATAACTCAGAAAACAGATTATAACCATTTTTTAAAACTTGAAGTAGGGTTTCAATCAGCTTCTATATAGACTGGCCTTACATATCAGATGAGTTCTTGTTTTATCCAGTTCTTGTGGAGTCTACAAAAACAGTAACTTTCTTTTATAATGGGAATCTTTGCTCCAATGTACATTGCTGCTTTGTGAGTAACACTTCATTTTAACTGTGAAGCTATATATGTGTGTGAGAGATGAAGTTTTGTGCACCTAAGCACAGCTGGCATCTCAGAAAGTTTGGCATTGAGCTGGAAGACATTTTCCATTGGCTATTGAAAGTGGTGTAAACCCTGATGTTAAACAGAAAAACAAACTTGCTTAATGATGCAAAAACAAAGGCCAAAATAATCTCTAGTTTAAGGAAATTCAATACATTCCACTCAATAAATGGATTCAAGAAAATTCAATTTCTGCATGAAAACACCTGAGAAGATTATTAGGCTTAAAAACCCATCTTCTCCTCTATCATCCTTGTTTGCTTTCAGTGCTGCACAAGATGTGAAGAGTTGCACAGTTCATGAAAATGGTTCTAGTGTCTTCAGCGGACTGTTCAAACACTGCTTGGAGGTTAAAGAACTGGTAGAGAAAAAGCTCCCTTTTCTGGTTTAATTTTTAAAAGATGTAGTTCAGATGAGTTTTTCTGAGACAGTTGTGCGGTTTTGCACAGGTTTAAAAGGTTTAAAAAATTTTCCCTAGATTAGTTAAATGCTTGTAAATAATATTCATTCTTGGAATGCAGCAATTGTCCCTGAAATTACTTTAATGAATGTTGAATTGTATCTATTCTTACTTCATTGTTCAAAGCTTTTTCAGCACTCTTCAATACTTTTTCTTCTTATAGTGGCCTTTTGAATTAATGAGATTTTGTATGTCACACCACGGCACAGGGTTGAACAGTATAATTATTACATAGGGTTTAAGTTTGTATACTGACATGCTCAGCAGAGAGCACACCTACACTTTTACACCTGCCTGTCACCAATGGTAATTACTTCTTTTCTCTGTTGGACCAATCTGTTGTTCCATAACACTGGCTATTTTAATATGAAAAAAAAAATGCTAATTTTAATTTTTTTGCATGGTAGGAGCGGAATTTTATTTTCAATAAAAAAGTTTAAGTTTTCTAGTTTCTTCATCCAGAGCCTGAGCTTCAAGCATCTTCCATTCTGAAACAAATTTACCACTTCAGACTGGCTCAAGAGATCAGGCTTGCCCGATTCCTGCTGCAGAGGTGAACATGAAAATCCCTGACTTCCAAGCTTGGTGTCTATCTCTGGATGCTCTTCCCAGAGTTTGTACCCACGTGGTTCCCAGTCTGTTCCTTAGGTCCAGCAGCAATGGAAATGGAGGTGAACTTAAACTATGTCCCAGTGAGAGTCTGTGACTTCCTGGAAAATTCCAACACCGATTTTCTCAGGCAATTACTTATGGATTTTACTTCCCATTCTCTCATTTTGGAAGCTAGCGATTCTGAAATGGGTAAATTATTTTCACAAGTTCAAATGTTCCCAAGTGGCACTTCTGACTTTCAGTTACCTCCAGTCCTTGTCATATGTTTATTTAGGTACATATGCTAGGTAATAGCTCTAATCTGTCATTCCTTCTGATCATTCCAAGCTGTTTCAATATCTGGTATGCAGTATTCCATAAAGCTGCTAGGCATGATTACCTGTTGTGAGCCAGCTCCTTGGTTTTAATGGTGACAGCAAAATACCTTCATGAGTAGGTTGCACCACTTCTGCTTTTGCAAGTTACCTTACTAAGAAGTTTCCTCAGCAGGTCAACCAGATTCTTATGATTCATTGTAGTTTGACCCATCAGATTGATAACATATTTTCTTTTCCAACAGCTCAGGAAAGGGTCTGAAGTAAACATTTCCCTGATGCCTTTGCCTGTGAAGATTAAATGCATTTTTTTCTGCAATGTCTTTATTTTCTGTGAAATATCCCTCAAAATTCTCTCATTCTAAAAAGACTGAATAATAAGAACTGAAAGTGCTGTTGTTTAAGTTTTCCTTCTTGTTTAATTGCTTTTTAATTTCCCTTTCCCTTTTATTTCAGTCTTCCATACATTAGTGTACCTCTTGGTAAACAAAATAGCACATTTGCACTTCAGGCTGCCTCTCAAAGGTGGGAAAAATTAGCAGAGAAATTTTTAACTAATAAAAAACCCCAAGCAAAAATCAAGATTGATTTTCTCTGGTTTTTGGTTTTTTTTTTAATATAGGACTGTAAACATCTTTTAATAATGCCAAGTGAACTCTCCAGTCATTTTGAATTCTTACATAGATATATTTATCTAGAAGCGTTGGCAATTTTCTTGCAAGAGAAATTTTTTTCCTTCTTGTGCTTGCATACAGTTAGGAAAATTGTCAGGCTAGCTGTAATGTGAATAAGGGGAATAAACCTAAGAACATATATGACTCTAAGAACAAAAGCCAGCAACCAGGAGAAACCAGCTTTTGCCCTCTACCTTCACCAGGATAAATAAGAAGAATTCAGAGTAGGAAGACACAAATACCAGGTATCAAAATCATTAATAATGCAGTTGCCATACAATATATTACTTGTAAATTCCATTTAAAGGGCATGTCACACCATTTAGTACAATCCATTAATCAATAGCTTACAGAGAAAGAAACCATCTGTCTTGGTCTGTTCCTCAAATCTAAACTTCCAAACAAGCAAAGATTTCTTCAAGTTAAGTATTAACTGTTCCAGGAAGAAGCAAGACCATCCAAAAGAGAGCAAAGGTGGTTGTTTACTTTCAGCACAGCTTGATTTCAGCATGAAATTAATAATCTGATTTAACTCTTCACTGCTTACTACCATGAATATGTTACAGATCCCTGTTAAAATACAATCTTTTCACTCACAAAATGAAATTAAAATATATCTCAAAGATGCTTGCTACGAGTGAGCAGTGTTAAACGGTTATCTTGGAAACATATTGTAACAGACATCAGCGTGGAATGATCTGACAGTGTGCTTGGCTTTCATCAGATTCTAATGACAGTTTTATTAGAGACTGGGATAAATTTCTGGCAGTGCACCTAATAAGATAAAGCTAATTTTTCTTAACCTAATTGGCTAAGTTGTCTCAGTGCTGAAGTGAATCTGTCATAATCTTTACATTTTTGAACTTGTGCTCTGGAATTTGAACTTGGTTATCTTCGTGCTTGTTTGTGGACCCCTGAGAAACTGATCTACAGAAAATTGGAGACTGACTGCAAAACACTTGCTGGAGTTGCAGATTTGTAGGATGTCATGTCTGAGGCAAGGTGACCCTATGCAGAACTAGTGCTGTAAGGAGCCATGTGGACAGCCTGCTGTTTAGGACAGAGCTCCTCTCATTTAACAAGATGCTAAAAGACATATATTTGTCCTCTCCTCAATTGGTTATGGGATGCTGTGGACATGGTGACTTCAGGATTTAGTTCCTCTGATGGTCCTGAATCTTCAGAGGCACCATTGGTTCTCTTTATCTCATACTGTGATCATGAGTCCATTCGTGAGTCCAATGTGAGAAGATAGCTGAACCTGCAGAATACTTACATTAGCATGTGATGAACCTGAGCCTCCACTTTAAACCCAAAACTGGGGTTTCACATAGCTACTGAAGTAGGAAGACATTTACAAGGGACTTGTCTTGTTCTTCTGCTTCTCTGTATCCCCTTGGTCACAAGTTGGGACAAAGGTCAGATATGTGTGCTACTCCTGGTATGGATGTAGTCCCTTTGGTTGAAGCCAATCCCAAAAAGAATATATCTCCAAATCCCTGATGAAACTCCCACTGATCCAGTCTCCCAAATAGCTCTGAAGTGAACATGAACTTAGTAATCTGAAGAAAGAACGGCCTAAGGATTTAGCTAGATCTTGGACTTTGGTCTGGAAGCAGACAGAGATATAGAAATCTGGGTCATGGTATGTGCTGTCATTTGCTATACACCTTTCACAAGAAAAAGGCTTGCATTTGGATGATCTTGTGTCTTTTCTTTCATCTACTTTCAGTCCTCTTCTAGCCCAAGAGTAGAATTGGCTGAGTCATAGAGGGTCAAGGGTTTGCTCCTTTACTCTTGCCCTTTCCCACTTCATTGGATGACTCCTGGCATTTTATTGAGAAAGCTGCATGGCATTTTAACTTCTTATTGATTAAAAAGGGAGAAAAAAAGAAAAAGGAAAAGCAAGAATCCATACAGTGAGGTCTATGTATAGATATTACTGTGCATCAGCACAGGGAGTACAATTAACCTTAGAGAGCAGTAGCAGTAAAAAGGAGCAGAACAAACTGAAATAATAAAGCTGGCTCTGCACTCTAGCATGGTGTCATGGACAGATTGTGCTGAAAAGCATTAGCACTGCAGAGCTTTCGGGTGAGGAGGGCTAATTATCTCTCTGTGAAACATTCATTACAGCACCTGAAAGTACATGGAACTCACTGGGCTGCAAGTTCGTTGAGAGGTTCATGATCCTTTGTAGCAAACCCAGAGACATTCTGGCATGAAACCTTTTCACTTCGCTCCCTGTGCATCCAAGCTCTGCCTCCTACATGTTGCTGTGCTGATGCTGTTTCTTTGCTTATTCCTGTGATTACGACTTTGGCCTTTTGCTGTTTGTGCAATATGTAGCACGATGGGACCCTGATATTTATGTGCAGCCTCTGGGTGGGAGTGTGATACAAATAATGATGTTCCTGAGCAGCCAGGACATTTTCACTGTGCTGTCTTTCAGTTTGTGTCATTTTTTCACACTCATCTGGCCATGCTCAAGTGTGAGCTTAAGCTTCTTTTCTTAACCTTTACACTCTAATTTCCTTTTACCATTTCATCCCAGTCCTTTCTCTTACTGGTTTGCATTGCTCCATAAAGCTGGCATAATTATCTGGGGTTTTTTTGGTCACAAATACTCTCTGTGCATTCATTTGTTCATCTACACTTTCACAGAGTAGTTCAAACCATCAGCAGAGACTTTGCCATTACAGCCTTCTCTGTTCCATGTTCACTCTGATGCCTATAGGAATTCCCATTTACAAAGATGGTCAGGGAACTGGGCAATATATATATATATATAATAGCTTAAAGACAGACTGGCGTTGTACAAGTAAAGCCATAGTTATAGGGTATTTCTCACTTTTCCTCCAACACTTTCATTTTATCTCTGTAGCAGAAGGGGCTGCCTTGCTCTGCTGGATGCTCTAAACATGTGTGGGACTGCACTGCATAAAGGGCCATTATTAAAAATAACCTCTATCTTTGCTTTCTTTGTCTTTGTTCAGACAAGGTTTTCATCCTTCCTAAATTATATACAGCAGATTGACTTCTGAGGGCAAGCGTTCATGTCTTCATGACAGGCAAATTCTCTTAGAGCAGCCTCTGAGGGTTGGGAAATGTAGCTTTGTATTCTTTGAGATAGTGGACAAAATTTAATGTATTTATTCCACCTGCTGGTATTATTTAAAACAAACCAATGGCCCTCCCCAGAGCAAACATAAAAATGAGAAACCAGTATTTCTTTATTTAAAATGAATCCTTGAAACCTGGAATTTGTGATCTGGCCAGATGCTTCTCAGTCAACTAGACCAAAGTTGCTTGAGCAGGAGAGGCAAAAGAAATATCCCATATGTGACTCTTCCCATAGTTAGTGGCAAACCCACTCATCTAAGTGGCATAAAGCTTTTAACACTTGGGAAGCCCCACATTTTAGTTCAGGGATACTCAAGGAATTTGTTTTCTTCCAATTTAAGTCTCAACTGGCTGGGTATTTTGACAAGCATGTCTGAACTTAGACATGTAAATCCCAGTTAATCTTTCTCTTCATGTGAGGTCCCTGCACTTCCCCCCTGAAGTCAAGAGAGAGAAAATTGAGACACAACAGGGAGAGGACTGGAAACTGTGTGAGGACAAAGATGAGATCCGCTGTGTCAGTGGGAACTAGATTAGACAGGATTTAAAGTTGTAACTACTGAGGAGAGAGAGGACAGTTTTTTGTCAAAATCTGGGAGGCTGTATAAAAAGCTAGATGTGAAAAATTGTGAGTAAGAAGAGACTAAGGACCAACAGGTTGAGTGAACAGTGGTAAGGAACAAAAAAACAGTCAGATGAGAGATGAGGTACAGAAAGGGTCATAACTGAGCTGTGACTTGAGGTAGCAGGAAAAGTAGAAACACATTAAATATGGAGAAAGACATTCACTGATGGCATTGCAAGTGAATTGCTTAATATGAAAGGCCACGTTGTATGCCATTACCTCGTAAACAGGGCCAGTAATCCAGCCTGAGATTGCAGACAGTGGTCCATGTAAGGGAAAATTGTGAGCAAAGGTGAACAGCTTCAGAAAAGCCAGTAGTCACTGCTAACAGTTCAATGGGCATAGGAGAGATGTTTGAAAGGATTCATCTATGGAGTGGGAAAGACAAATGCAATGGGGAAGTGAAAAAGATGGAGGAAAGTGGACTGAAAAGAAACAAGTATTTTTCTCTCAATTTTCTGGATCAGGTAAATATGATTGCTGCTGTTGATGTCTTCCCTCAGAGCTGAGGGCCAGCCATATAGCAGCTGCTGATGGCATGCATCTGTGGTTGTGAAGCAGGCCCAGTGGTTGTTAAGAAGGCCCAGTGATGCCCAAAATTTAAATTTTTCCCCTAATTCCCCTAATTTTTTTCTTCTGTAAAAATAATAGAGTCTGATCCCCATTGCAATTTTACTCATAATGGTGAAAGTAAATTAGATCTCAATCTATTTGTTTCCAGCTTGTCATTCAAAGGTCCTATACATAACCCAGAAAATGGAAGAGATGCCTAGCACAACAAAAACTTGGCTTCTGTTTTTTATTTTTAATAGAGTAATGGCAGTGTCTTCTTCTTCTTCAGCTAACAATTGTTCTAGTTTCCTCTCCAATCCAAAACTTTATGTAGCTGGAAAGAGTCAATAAGTAGGTCAAAAAGTGTGCTACAAACCCCAAAAGATTTTCAGAAATGCTTGTAACCTAGCAAATTTCCTGAACTTTTAGCAATTTTAGCACCTAGTCCCCTTTGCTGAATGGTTGATTCAAAATGGAATGTTAAATCTTTATCAGAAAGCTCCAACAGTAAATGCAGAATTTATGCTTTGATGCAAAAATTATCAGTTAGATATTAAGTGTTAACGATGGTTTAATATATTATTGCTGTTACCTGACATAGTTTGATTGTATAAATGATCTCAGAATACCTTCCAATGCAGCTTGATTTTGGAGGATTTTCATGTGGACATGAGGGAGGCAAGCTATCAAAAAGGAAGGCAGAAGTATTAGTAGCATGGCTGGATTACTTCAGATTATGATGATGAAGTTTTTGTTATTGGCCTTCAAAATCCAGACTAAATATTTTTCCTTCTATTGTTTCATCACATCCCTTTTTAAAATGTTTCTACATACCCAAATTTGAGGATGTGATTGTATTAACACTTGTAACCCTGTCACAATGGCTTCAAAACAAGAGGAACCACCACGAATGAGGAGGAGTTATGGACTATGCCAACATTTGCATTGCAATACTTAAACCTAAATCAACCAAATAAAAACATCCTCCCCTCCACCCCCAACACCAATTTGCATTTCAAGGCCATGTTGAATGGAGCTCTGAGCAATGTGGTCTAGTGAGAGGTGTCCCTCCCCCTGACAGAGGAATTGGAACTAGATGATCTTTAAAGTTCTTTCTAACCCAAGCTGTTCTTTGATCCTGTGATTCAATGAACCCATCAATTAACCAGTTCTGCTCTGTGTTGCAGTAGACTACAAGTCTATGCCTAGGCAACAGGTGCATTCTGTTGAGGAAAATCACAACTTTTTATGTAATATCTAGCTAGGCTCATATATTCAACTTGTGTCAAAAAGGTACCTTAAAAGTGCACAAAAAGTAAGAGAATTAATAAGTTGCAGATAAAGTTTCTGCCTTTGAACTGAAGTCTGACTTGGCTAGTGACTTTATGTCTACTTTTCAGAAAAACACCGTTATGCTAGTTCTCAAATTTTTATTTGTAATGTAGAGTTAATGTAACATTCTTAGCCCATTGCCAAGTTGTGAAAAAAATTTTTGATTGCTTTCACGATGATGATGGTGATGATGATGATGGTGATGATAGCAGGGAGAAATCAATGAAGTCTTTATAGCATTTGAATTTGAATTTGAATGTTATTTTGCAGGCAAAAACATGCCACTTTCGTTATTTGGAATGACTTTGTTTCAATTGGCATGAAATTTCAGCAGAAAAATAAGAAAGGGAGGTTCAATGCTCTTCTCCTGCTCCAACTGAAATGACATCACAAGGATGCACCAAGTGAATGTAGGTAGTGCAGCTAGAAATTTCCAGAGGCAATATACTGATTTCAATATTTTTTTCTGTACAGTCTAAACAGTGACTAAATGTGTGTGTAAGATCTACTTTGCTTTTTCAAGAAATGTGAAAATCGCATACTTAATGATTTTTAAATAACAGTATTTAGATCAGTTGAATGGCTTTTCCTTCATTTGCCACAACCATAGTTTGTTTATTGACTAAAATAATGCCACTGGTGAATGCCCTATAATTTCTTTTAATTAGAAGAAAACCTTTTTGTTAGTAATGAAAATAATTAATCTCCTTTAAAGAAAAGACTAGAAAGGAATAAGTTGCTTGATCATGAATTGTGAACAGTTAGAAAAAAGTAACAACAGGCTCTAAAGTGAAAGTGAGTATTATCTTCCTCCTCAGTTTTCAAGATTACTTTATTTTGTCTACAAATAATTTATGCCAACTTTGTGGGAATAACGTCATTAAGACAACTTGCATTTCGGGTAAGAAACATACTGAAAGCATTCATTCAGCCTGATCTGTGAAATCAATAGGAGTAGAAGGTGCTTAGGAAATAAGCTGCACCTCTTATCTGTCAGTTTGGCATCTGAAACTCCATCAGTGTAGCAAATTGGTTAAAAGCTAAAGTTCTGCTTCAAAGCTATTTTAAAAGTTGCCACAGATTCAAAAGGATTTTGGATTGGGCTTTGAGACCAGTACCCATATTTATGCTGTACAGTGGTGTTTCCCTCTTGGATAACTACAGTGATGCTGAGGATTAGGAGTGATTCAAGCTGCAGAACATGTCTGGGGTCACAAGGCTGTACTGGAGTGGGACTAGTTGGTTGTGAGTAAAAGAAAAACTGACTCAGAAATTTCCATGTTCTGTTCTGGTTTGAAATTCTTTCTCTTCTTCTTTTCTAGTTTCATAGATAAAATTACTACTTGAGTTGAGATGTAAGATACCTGGTCTGTCACAAGGTCAGATCTGATTGAATTAGTTCTAGTCCAGCTGTAGTGAGTGTTAGAAATTTCATTATCAGACTTTTGTTCAAAAGGCAAATTGGGTCAGTTTGTGCAGACTAGGTGTCAAGTTTGTAAGCACAGAAATTCTGAAGAGATTTGATGGAATCAGAAAGTCCTATCTCATAAAAAGTTTTAAATTTCAGATATTGAGAAGCACTGAGGACTCATGAATCTGCTAGAAACTTTGCTGCTCTAAAGGAGTTAGGTTATGTGCAGAAGGGGCTTATGTAGCTATGTCAGTATAAACCCTCAAAATTAAAGATGAGTTCAGATTGGTTGCTCTTCACAGTACTGAAGATGCAGAAATTTTTCCTTCTGTAGATCACACAGAAATACAAGTGGATCCTTTCCCCATATTCAGAAGTTGGGTGGGGGTCGTTTTATTTACTTTTTTTCTTCACAAGCTTTTTCTTTGGTTAGACTAGCTAAAAGTTTGAAAAAAAGACACTCTTATATGGCAATACTCACAGGTATCACATCCCTACGTCCCTGAGCCTTTTTTCACGATGAAAGTCAGTTGGGTTTCCATGTTTGGGCCAAGTTTTTTTTTTTCTGTACTCACAGTGATAACATGAACCATTCTGACCTCAATTCATCAGTTAATGGGGCTTTACAATGAAGTGAAATTCTCCAACAGAGAATAATGCTACTACCACTGTTAGTGATGTGCAGTGCTATGGTTTATTCTCTGTTGTCAAGCAGAGAAAGGGATGAACTCTTCATCTCATCTGTAGGAAGCAGGGTGCTTGGAAGCCTCTGCTAAATCGTTTATTTTGATGAGGTCGTTTTGATTTGAGCCTGCAGCATTTGATATCCTTCAGTTACTCCCCTACTGAACACTGTTGAGGCTGGGAGTAAATTGCCATTTGTATCTATCAAGATATGTTTCTGTACTTGTGTAGCATCTGCCATCAAGGATCTCAAAATACTATACCAACTTTAATATGTAAGCTTTCACAACACTCCTGGGATATGTAGAAGTACTGTTAACCCAATTTAATAGCTAAAGAAAGCAAGATGCAGAGAAATCAGTACACATATATTCAGACTCCTGCCTCTACCTGCTTATATATTTTGCAAACTTTTGTTCATACATAAAGAAAAAATTCAATACCCCTAGAAATGAAAATTGAAAGTAGTGCTTACAGGTTCCCTTTGGGATAAAAGGATATGGTTGAGTGTACTTTTCAGTATTACGGCATCTAGAAATGTTCCAAATTTATGAGTAGTCATACAGGTATTTGCAAGACAAAACAAAACAAAAAAATTCCAAGTACACTCAAAGATTCATTTTTTCTATGAACACCTGGAAGCCAATTTGGGGCTGACAGCTGTCACATAACTAAGAGAAACATGGGCATATGTTCTGTGAGGGAATAGGACTCACTGGGAGAAACCACAACAGCTCAAGCCAGTCTGTTTTAAATTAGCAAGTGTCTCTTGTGGTCAAGGTTCCTTAGAAAATTGCTACTCCAGTCATTGATATTTTTATGGTAGTGAAATATGCACTATTTTGAATTATTTGGGCCATAGCTTTCCCTTAAAGAGTCACCTGTGAGTCCCGTGGGGACACTAAGTCTTTCCATTTCCTCACTGCTGCCCCTCAGGTCTGCTGTGAGCGCTGGGAGCTGCCCTGTCCTGCCCTCCCGTCTGGGCACTGCCGGGACGTGCCTTGGAATGGAAGCATTTCCATTCCGAAAAGCAGCAGTAGGGGATGCTGCCGGGTTAAAAAATCAATCCTCCTCACTTCCCCACTCCTAAGGCTTTTCCAGGAGAGCCCACAGCAACTGCCAGTTTTAGGAACAGCAACCCAGCAAAAAATCAAATCAGCTGTGTTTTAGGCAAGCACAGATCACTAATTAAGGGTCTGTCCAGGTCACTGTTGAATAATTATTTTCCACTTTTATTTTCAAAACGGAAACTATAATTTTATATAATTCCACTGCAAAAAGTGATGTGAAGGTGGTAAGAAGTTTATTTGGATTGTTTCTGATCTCTTAAATGAAAAGCTCTGAAAAGTTCAACACTATAGCAAAATAGATATTTTCCATGTTTGTAACAATTAGTTCAGAGTGAGGGAGACACATCATGTAAAAAAGACATTCCTCCATTTACCAGGCGTCTGGAAACTATGAACTGTGTCTGAGAAGTTAGGACCACATCTAAAATAAAATTGTTATTGACAGCTTCCCAGAAAAATAATCTCATGAAAATCTAAGATAATTACTTATTAGAATCTACATATTTATGAGTGATTTGGGCTAGGAGAGCATGTTCCTTTATCAAGCTCTTATTACTGAAATCTAATTCATCTGGATTACCACAGAGGTTTGCAAATGCTATACTGTTCCTTATCATAATCAGAGATGTGAAAAGGCTGTTGTAATCCTGAAAGAATCTCTGATAATGGTGTTTGTGGCTATGCCTGGCAGATAACCTTAATCAAGTGCCAGGTTTTAGGGCATTAACTAATTGTCCACAGAGGTCAGAAGAAATCTTTCCTCTCGTGCTATACTGCAACAATTATCAAGGTACATAATGTATGTTGGAGTGAGTTGGTGTATGAGAATTCCATTTTTCTTTGAAATTTTATTTATTTGTCATTTATTTATTGCCATCTGGCAGGGTACCAGACCCACTGGACCATGTAACTAACTTGGTATAGCAAGTCTTATGGGAAAGTAATTCTATTCAGACATGCAGTACAATGTTAATCCTTAGATCTTGACAACAGACAATATGTTCTGAGAAAAACTGTCTTATTAACTCTGTTAATAAATGTGGCTGTGCTGGAAATGAAAAATAGATTACCTCAATACTTGAACTACTGCTAGAGAAGAAATACTCATTGCATACATGAAGAGGAGCTGCCATGTCCTTTTTTAACTGATTTCATATTGTGTACCATGCATGGATGCCACAAAATCATGATGACTGGCAAAAATGAAACTCTTTCCCAGATGTCTTCCCTGTAAAAATTATTCAGTCACATTTGCATGTTTAAAAATGTCATACCCCAGCATTTAAATGAATAATACATCCCTTGAAAAAAATTTGCTCCTGATATAGGTCTGGTGATAGCAGTGCAGTTTAATCAGTCGTGCATTTGGATAGCTGACTCGTTTCAGAAGATAAGAAGCTAGAGAGGGAAATTAGCATTCTAACTCCTTTTAGACTAGTTAAATCATGTCACCTTAGAAAACCCCAATACCCTGATCCCAGTGATAGTAGAAAGGCAAGGATTTCTGTTTTGCCGTGCTTTTCTCAAACAGTGTTTGATTTATATGTTGATCAAACTTTAGTGCTCCTTTTGCTGCAGACATCAATTTATCTTACCAATTGGCTATAAATCTCTCCATATTTTATGAAATAGTGACCACAGACTACCATACTCACTGTCTTTAATTTTTGTAGTGCTGATGCCTAGCTGAAGCAATTGCACTGGAAAGAAAATGAGAGCATTTGCTGACTGTCACTTAAGTAAACACTGGTCTTTTTTATAATAGACATGGCAGCAGGAATGAGGCCAACAGAAAAAAAAGTGATAGCATGTAAAAATGTACTATTTTATATCCAATGTAGAACTCATTGCCATATATAATATATAACAGGCCTTTGGATAGGCTTATTGGTGATTTTTAAATCTGAAAGCCCAATGTGGTCCGTGGTGAAGGAATCGTTTTCCATAGCTGAGGGAGTGCTCAGGAGGACACCTGAATTGCTGCCCTTTCTGCCCAGCTGGGGAGAGAGGCTGCTGGGAAGAAAGGGGTGGAAAAGGAGGAAGAACTGGAAGAACTTCTAAGGTTGGTGTTTGCTATCATTACTTAATCAGTAATGAAACAAATGCAGGAAAAGTGAGAAAAGGAAAAATATAAATTATCAAAAAGGAAGCTTCTAATGGACAATAGTCAGGCTTGAAGCAGAATTCAAACAATGTCATATCAAATATGCATTTGTTCCAATTAACTTTGTGACAGGCCCATTCATGCAGATTTAAATGTAGCTCTTAATTGGTGTATTTTCCAGGGCATGGTAGGTGTTTGATCTTTTTCGATAATAGAACAGCAGAAGGGAAAATTAAACTGACAGAGTGTAGAGAGAGAAGATGAAATCTACATGTGGCATGGAACAATAAACTATTATTACAAATGTTAGTAATCAGATCAGATCTATTCATTATAGATTTTTTTCTGTCTGACAATATTTATTTATTATAATTGGCTTTTGCAGCAGTATTTCCCAGAGTGATACAGATTAAAGGCTGATCGTAAGGCCTTGGCTGTACAAATTTTATTTTTTTTTGTACTGGATGGAAGACTAGATGAGGTGCTGTCCCTTAAGGACTGTAGCAAGGGGGTCATTCCTCATGGAGGAATGAAAGACCCCAGTGCAGCAGAGACCTTTGTAGATGCATGCCTACCCTGGCAATCAAAAAGTATGCAGTTGCTTTAGGTGCATACTTATGTGCTATTGACTTTGAGCAATTCAAGGTTAAACATGTGCTAAATGCTTTGCTTTGCATGCTGTGTCTGAAGAAGAGGGAGGGAGCAGTGACAGGTTCGTTAGCTCTGCTACCAGGTGCCCAGCTCCCCCTTCATTGCTGTTATTATTTAGGCCAGCAATGATCAGAACAGCCACGCTTTCAAGAAGCAATGTGAAGTTCCCTAAGACAGCTCATTACAAACAAGACATGCTCTCACGTGCCTGGAAAATAAAGCCTCTGCATTTGCATTTTCCAGAAGACTGTTTGCTGCAAAAATTTGAAGCAATCCATGGACCTTGCCTGTTGATACCTACTGAGAACATTAATTGTCTCCAGTCATTGTTAGAACATCTGTTTCCCATTTTGACAAGTACTTATCTCCTTCTTCACTCCCACCCCTCCCTTTCACATCCCTTGTCTAAAGATAATGAATAAATTACAGAGAGATGACAAACGTGTTGATAATCAAGATGAAAAACAAATGAACTAGAAGCGGCTATGTTGCTACATGAAGCTGTAAATTGCTTTCTTTGCTTGTGCAGTGAAACTTCTGGCTTGCCATCTAAAAATACCAGAACGTGAGAAAATTGTTGGAAGTGTTCTCAGAGAGAAGGGTCGCTCTTAAGAGAGGCAACAAACCTTTGGGGTCTCTCACCCTTTTGGGGAGAAAATGGAGATGACAGGAGGATCCATTAAGGGTTGAAAGCTAAGGGTTGAAAGCAACATGAGAACCTGGGTAGATGGGGAGTCAGGATAGTGAAGATGGAGTTAAAGAGTTTAATTTTACTTAAGATGTAATAAGTGGATATTTTGCTTATGAAAGTAAAGTGCTGGACTGAGGCGGAAGACAAGGTACAGAGCAGCAGGACACTGAGCAGTGGGACAGGGACACCAGGCAGTGTGACATTGGACCGTAGGACACTGGGAAGTGTGACATTGAGCAGTGGGCTGGCCAGCACCGTGTTGGTCCCTCGGCATCTTTACTGCAGGTGGCCTTCCAGCACCTGTCACACTTCCCTCGTTTGCTCGTTTGTAAGCCCACATTTGCTACTAGCTTAGGGCACATCAAGGTATTTTAACTTTCATGCTCCTAAGGTGTTTAATGGACTAGAACCCCCCTCGTCTTCTGTGTTCTCTGCTCTTCCAGCCATAGGGTCTGCCCACAGCCCAGCCAGTGCAATCCTCCACCCCCCGCCCCCAGAGTTTTATTCTTCCTATCAGCAATTGAATCTGCTCACAGTTCCTCTGAACTTACAAAAGTTGTTGTATTAGCTTAGTGTCATACCTAGTAGGACAGGAGTATGACAGCACTGAAGAAGAAGGAACTACCTATATGTTGGAAGATCATCTTTGGCACCTATAAATTAGAATAATTTCAGACTTTTTGGGAAAATTATGGTAGTTTACATGATTGCTTAAGAATATGTTGAAAATTTGCATAGTGATATCAAAATTCCCAGCCTCTTGCATTTTAATCATCTCTCTCTCGAGCTGAAATGAATGCACTATATAGCTAAATAATTAAATTAAATTAAACATTATTTACCTAAAAGTCTGCACAATACCTCTTTCTAGAACATGAGGGGCTGTGAAGTGGATTAATCTAATTCATCTTTTGGTTTTAAAAATTTCATGGACGTATGGCATTCTTGTTCATTAAAATTCAAAACTGGATAAATATGAAATAACTTCACCTCACTGAATTTTTATATTTGGAGAAGACTGAGGCATATGCAGAAAACAATCCTTTCATAAATAAATTGTGCTATTATTCTAATACAAGCACTTTTTTGCTTCAGTGTGAAATCATTTAGGGTGGGCATAGTAATAAGAATTATAATTATCATTTTTCAGCATTGTGCTATTTTAAAAGAGCATTGCCAAGTTGCTGTGGGATATACTTCTGAGAATTATCAACCTTGTGATAAGGTGAAGTAACTGCTCCCTTTCAGCAGGAAGAGTCACTGAGAGAATTAATCTGGGGCATTTACAACTTAAAATGTAACATTGTCTTCTGTATTTAGAATATGCTAATTAACTTTTACGTTCATTAGTAACTCAAGTCCATAGTTTGGAGGCTGTTCTGTTGGCTGTCTGGCGTGACTGGATGTCTCTGTCTCCCACTGAACTCATACCTGCAGCTCAGAGGGGCAGCCTCACAGCTGGCAGGTGCAGCCCTTCTTGAGGCATCTGCACACCTCTTCTTATCTGGACTGTAAATGTTGTCATTCTGGGGCCACAGATTACTGCCCTGGGCTGAGGTCAGATTCTAACAGGTTAGATGTAGGAGCTAAAAGATCCCACCAGTTTATGCCAGTTCAGGATTCTTTTTGCCCCACACCATCCCTCCTCCACAGCATGTTTCAGACTTGGCAGCCTATTTTGTTTGACTCCTCTCAGATTTTAATAGAGAGCTCCTCATTTGGAGGTTTTTGGCGGGGACAAGGCTCTCAGTAATAGCCCTCATTCATTATATGAACAGATACGAAGTGTAGGCATTGTTGTAATCCCATGGTGGCTCCCTGGGAGAGCCGTATGTTGCTCTTTTACCTAGTGGCATTGCTTGAGAATATTCCTGATGGGGCTAAAGACAGTGCATCACTACACAGGGTCTTGGAAGATGTTAGGTGGGATATTTAGCAGGGGCAGAGATCAATATGGACAAGAGATATTGCTCTAGAAATGAATATAAGAAAACCAATTGGTTGAATGATCATAAAACACCTTATCCTCCAGTATCACCTAGTTCTGCAGCAATGCTCTGAGTCTGGTGCTTGTTCTACAGAGATGAGCAATAGAATCTGCCAAAGCACAACCAGCATGATAGATGCTGCCCTTTGAATTCTCATTTTTTACTTTTTCGTTTTCTATGCAGAGCTGTGAGCCACGATAACATAGTGCCAATTACACATACAGTGAAGAATCTGCAGAAGAAGCCTCTAATCACTCTTGAATTCTGACTAGGACCAGAAGTTTCAGATAAAACTAAACACTTTTCCTTTGAGATTATCCCCTTGATAACCAGATCAAGGAGGTTTCCTAGAAAAACAGGAACTTCAGAGTCCTCATTTGAATGCAGTATTTTATGTTTTTTTTAAGATTCATAAATACTACTATAATTCCCCTGCTACTCAAATATTTTTATTCTATACCTCTTAGGAACATGTAAAAAGCACAAAATCCACTGAAATTGGTTAACCAAATATGATTAGATCAAAAGTTGTTTTCACGTGAAGAAAGTACTGAGGATTTCCTCCTCCCTTCCTCTTGAAACAAGAGTTCAAAGAAACTGTACTTTCAGACACTATAATTAGGTTTGATTGAAAAAAATAAAAGAACTTTTTCTTCTTAATTAATATAAGGCTTCCTTGAGAAAATTTCAAATGCACAAAAGAGTGATTTTCATTTGAGAAAGCTTCTAATTTAAAAGTTAAAAGGCCTTTGAGGCCAATAGTTGCAATGGGAGCACAGCTGAACTTTTTTGGGGGAGAATAATGCTATTATAAGAACCTTATTAGCAAAGAAGAATAGTTCAGTGGGGAAGAAGCTGTCTTCGGACTCATGTAATAGTGAAGTTTGTTTAGGGAGCACCAGGTTAATGAGAAGCAGTTTTCAGAAAATAAGAGCTTTAGTAGGTATAGCTTCAAGAAAAATTTTTTGTCATTTTGAAATTATATTTTTGAGTTTTAAAATTAGCAGAAATCATAAAACATGGTAAATAGCATTTAATTTGACTTAAAAGAAAGATTTTCCATTGAAAGAAATGTTTGGGTCAGCAAAAGATGTGCTCTCTCTCAACACACATCCATCTGCATTCCTGCAAGCCTTTAACAATTATTTTCACTATCAGGACAGACTGAAAAATGTGTTCAGTTTTACATAACTTCTTCTTATTTTTTTTTTTTTTTTTCAGAGCTTGGGATTTAGTTTCTGGCTCTGCAACAGAATTCCTGGATAACCTTGTGGACTTGGATGAAGGTTTATAAGAGGAATCACAAGAAATTTGTATCAGATTTAGGCCAGGAAGTTTCAAATTGGATCAACTCTGTCTAACTTTAGCGGTGCTAAGTCTCCAGGAGTGCCTTAGTTTTTAAGTACTGTTTGCCTAGGTGTTTGATGAAGTGCTGCACTGTTGGTTAGTCTGAAGGTCTGGCTTCTCTCTCAGTGCAGAGTTGCCTCCGGGCTCTGTCTCTCAGCTCTCTGGCCAGTTGGATTTGCTCTGGAAGGCATTCTTAATACAAGCTTACAGACAAAATGTAGTGCAGCTCCTGTTTGCCTTGAAAACACAGATGAAGTTTCCTGAGGGACTTTCTCTCCTTTTCCACTGAAGTGTGGGTGTTCTGAGTCTCAAGGAACAGAGGGTCAGGGGGGTGCCTCTCTGTTCTCTGTCCAGAGAAATGTAACTTGGAACAGGATTGTGTTCACAGCAAGGTTTCACAGAGAATTCTTTTGAGATTTATTATAGTGACACAAGGAAGGGAAAAAATTAAATCCTCGATTATATCAACAGATTGTTCCCATTCCACAGAGATGAAGTGACATGCTTTGAGTTTTCAAATCTAGTTATTTTCAGACTGCAATGCAGGACCCATGGTCAGGATTTTTTTTTTTTAATTTTTTTTTTTTTTTTTTTGCCATGGATGTGAGAGATCCGGGCTCAGTTGTTTCTCTTAAAGGGCTCCTATCCACATTAAGCTTCCATCTCCATGGCAGTGTCTAAAATCCCAGACTGTGTTCTGGCAGGACTCTGCTCTTCAGGACACCCTGTGCTAGGTGTCCTGTGGACCATGGCCATCAGCTCTGGGCCACTGAGTGCACAAGGCTGTACTGCACTGAGGAGGCAGCTGATGGGATTGTCAAGAAAGCTGGATTGCTGAGAAATTGAGGGATCCATGGGTTTCCAGTGGTTCACTAGTCTTCTACTCTCTTGGCACTGTGGGGCTTTTGAAGGTCAGGACTGGTTCACTGTTCATGCAGATGTACTACCAAATCAGATTTGTCTCCGATTTTTTTGCAGTGGATATTGTATTTCACCTACAGGGAAAAAGGAAGTCTGATTCTGTGGAGAAAGGTAAAGAATGGCACTATATCCTTTGCCCTGCCAATAAAATTAGAATGCATTCTCTGTGTCCCTAATAGTGCACTTTCCTTTAGTTTTCTGCTATAGGAAAGTCAAAGAATTCAGATATGACCAATCATCCTGAGTGATAGAATAAAATTAATAACTTTTTCTCTTCAGGCTTAATTTAGATACTGTAAGACTACTGTAAAACATTGACTGAACTTACTAAAAAGTGGCTAAAATTCTTAGTATTCCTTAGCATTCAGATTCTTCAGTAGTGATTGTATTTTTCAAATTTTATTCTTCCAGAATATGGCTTAATTTTACAAAAAATTTATTATCTCACAGATTTATTTCATATATTTTCCTGTTAATCTGGATAATGTAGCAATATACTATCCCAGGAAAGTAAAAAGAAGAATGTAAAGAAAGGGTAATACAAAAAATGAGTAGTCACTGTTATTAAAAGTTCAATGATTGCCATGAAAGACTATATAGCTATTTCATACATGAAAGGAAAGAAGATGCTGAAATAATCATTGTGGTAAGAGTCCTTAAAGCCATTTTGACATTTTTAGGTGATAAGTATATGAATGAAACAGTCATATTTGTGTGAAGGATCTGTCTCCGGTACACACCTGAGGAAATCTTTATATTTTCATTTAGAGAGAGTTGCAAACACCCCTGTCACTACTGACTGTGGAATGTAAGTCTCATGCTTGAGCCAGCTTCTTTCCTGTTGTGTGGGATGACTGCTTGAGTCTTGTTCTCCATGAAAGTTTCACTTCTAACCTCAGCTTTTACGTAGGGACATAAAAATGTATGCTTTGGCAGGTATAAATATTTTTATATGTTGGTTCTAGGAAACTCAGCTATAATCTGCCATGAATTGGTAACTCTTCAATATATAAACATGTTTAGAATAATTAAGAAAAAAAAGGCAACAAAAAATGAGGCCAAAAAGATTTTCAGGAATCAGGATCAGCAAATGAGGATTTGTCCCTAATAATGTACTTGAAGAATTTCTTCTAAGTCAGCACTTCTCCTTAGACAATTACTGCATAGATAATTTCACTCATCCGGGGATCCATCCCTAGGTATCTGCCTGGGTATTCTAATAAAGAAAGGTGCATTTTTCTTTCAAATTATTTTCCAATTCAAGGTAGCTTTTGTATCATTGTGGAGGAACACCTTCACTTAGATGCTGGGCTAACAGGGTTTGTGTGGCTTCTAGACCATCATTCTCTGCCAGAAGAAAATTCAGATTCGTTTCTCACCAATGGTGCCTAATGCTGCAAATTATATTTTTCCATGTGCAGCTGGGGCTATTCATGATTCAAGCAGGAAGATCTGAGTGCTGCTGAGTTGTACTCACCCATGTCAGAACATGCCTCAGTGGCCTCCAGAAGAGGAAGGCTGTAGAGTCCTCACAGTGTTGTTAAAGCTTTGTGTCTTGTCTACTGGACAGGTAATCAAGTCCATTCTTTCACATTCATACTCACCTGTTAGGTAATTACTATTAGGCAGATACCCCATTATTCAGCTAAATAATAAGCAAGACACATACTCTTAGACAAGATATAGTCCTATCAAAACATTTACTTAAATTAATTTGCTTAAATTAAAATTTTAAAATTAAGTGGGATCAAAACAGGCTAGATAACCTGGAAAGTGAATAAATTTTTTTTTAAGTCTTTTGTTTGAAAAGGATTTGGAAGAGGAGGGAACCTGAGGCACATTAATGTGAAAAGATCTAGGAATGAGTGAACTTGATATGAACTGGAAAGAGGAGACCCCACCTGTACACAACTTACAGCAGGCAACCCTTTATTACAGGAAAAATTAACATGAAGATTAATCAAGACTAGAAGACAAAACTTCTCACTCAGAAGTGGTCCTACTGGGAAACATGATGATGTGGAAAATGTTTATATGGCATTTTATATCTTTTATGTGTGTTCTGGGAAAAGAGAGACGCTTTCCCTCTGCAGGGCTGCCCATAAAGCATGGCTCACCTGTGTACTGATCGCTTGAAATTAAAACAAAATGCCTCATCAGTTAGGATAACACCATACTGCATTGTTAGTGACTAAATTCCTGTTGTTAGGTCTCAGTTTGAAGTATATTATGTTTTAATTACATTCAGTGTATGATCTAGGTTTAGTAGGGCAAAAAACCCATAAAATCCTAGGACGAAACTATTTAAACAGAATAATCTCTGAAGCTAATTATGCATAATACCCACTAAGGGGAGATGGTTTTCCATTTCTTAATATTAATATATTAATACATATTATTATATGTATAAGGCATATTAATATATCTTCTGGCATGATTTTTCTGTTTAAAGTATAAAATATTTGAAAGGGTGAGATTTAGAAGAGACTACATTATTAAAGCAGACATAATAATTAACATTTATATAATGCTTCATCATGCACTAAAAATTTATATTAACTTTACTATGTAATATATATTTATTGAAATGTTCAAGCACACACATACTTTTTTGCCAGCATTGTCTTTGCTAATATTACATGTTAGCTCTACCAGCTAACAGTACTTAAATGAGATACTAACAGCACTTTCATATATTTTTTTTAAAACAAAACTTTTCACTGTTTTAAAAAAATTTAAGGCTTGTCAGCTCTCCTTTCTTACTTGGTGAATTCTACTTTAACTCTTTTTCTAGTGGGAAAAAAGTATTGCAAATAACTAAAAAAAGAGAAATATAAGACGATGAGAAAATCTCTATCAAACTTTCCTCCACTTCTTTTCCCTTTCTTAGTATTTTCTGAAAGTTTTGTTATTTAAATGCCATAAGCATTTTTGAAATTGAGGTTTGAAATATTGTTTGATTTTTTTAGTGCTTTTTAGTCAATGTGGAATTTATAGTCTGAGGGAGATTGTTGAATCCCTTACTAAAACTAGGCTGCAAAAAAGGCTGGATAATGTATTTGTATTTTCAAAGTGAAAACTTTTGGGTATTCAATTCAAAGTAATGTCTTAAGACTAAATGTAGTTTTGTTTTATTTTTAAATAAACGCGTGTGAAAACAGTGTGTCAAAATTGCTGTCTTTATATAAAAATTATTTCCTTCCACTGGCAAATCTGGATCACAATCAAAATTCGTAATTCAATTCTGTTCCCAAGTAGAATATTTCTGTCAGGAGTAATCTAAGTTTACTGTCACCAGCAGATTTCAGCCTGCTTCCAAGACCTGGCACGTTCAGAGCTGTTTGTGGGGAAGCTGTGAAAGATAAAAGAAGAGTAAGTCCATGTAGCCAACTGATCATTTATTGAAATTATGAAGGAATTTTTGACCTCAAGCTACACAGTGGAATCCAGAAATGTCTTTTATTCTGCAAAGTAGAGTCTTTCATACATACATACATATATATATATATATATACACATATATATATTTATAAAAATAAATATATTCACTTTCAGAGGCTTAGTTTGTGGAAGCAGGATTCCAGAGTTGTTGAGTAGATGGTCCAAATTCTGACTACATCTTTAAAGTAAAACCAACAATGCATCCCCTTATCTCACCAGAATTATTCTGGAAATGTTTAAACATTGATAAAAGCTCTGCTTTCCTCTGCTTTATTCTCTTTGAAACAAATAATTTTGCTACTTTTTTTGATAAATGAGGAAAAGTGACATATTCTCAGATAAAATTTTCACCCAGAAACATCATATATTGAGTAACTGGCCTCGTGCCACTGCCATTGCCAAAGATATTCATATAAAATTTTTATCTTAGATCAAAAAAACCCACAAACCCAAACAGGCCCAGGATTGACATCCTCTGGAACAAGACATTTCCTGAAGGAAATAAGGATTGGAGGAGGTTACTGAGGCAGATCTTTTGGCATTCTGATTTCCCAGTCAGTCATCAGCTTCCAGGAAAATCTTTTTGCTTTGACCAGTATTTGTTAGTTCTTACTCTGAATATTGCACTCATGTCTTCAGTACGTTTTTTTCTTTAGAGAAGCTATTTGTTTTGCATTCTAGCTGTCAGATAGGAGGAAATATATGGCTGTGAGACTTATGATACTTAGGCTATAATATTAATTATATGGACTTTTCAGTTTTTTATTTCTGCTTGTCCTAAGCACTGGTATCCCTGGTATCTTAAACTGCAATGCATTAATATCCAAAGTCTGAATTGAACTCAGTTGTCTTTTGCTAGATGTTCTACAAAATGTTAGGAAAAACCTACAAGTTCTTCTTTTCTTAGAGCTGACAGTTAAGGAAAAAATTTACCCTTGGAACAACACTTGTAAATATGATTAAATTTAAATCATATGCTTAAGGTCTGCTGAGAACATGAGGAGGCTATCTACTTAAGACAATTTCATCTTCAGAATTTTGGTCTTAGATGAGTAAATGCCTGTCAATTATCTGTGAAATGTTATTGAAAACCACTTCTTTGGGAAATGATGAATATTTATTTAAAGGCTTTGTGAGGGTTGGTTGGTGACTACTTTCAATTTCACTGCACATACTTTTTCTAGAAGTTGTTGAATATATTTTAATTATTAAAAAGTCTTGCAGGCAAAATAAAACAACCCCAAACCCTAGGATAATGTATTACCTAAAAGGCTGCTTAATAATATAATTTTGTATTAACGTGTATTCATAGGTATCCAAACATCTGAATTTGATTTTTTTATGTTAATTTCTCAGTTTCACATACAATGAATAGAAAGGTCTTGATTTTAAAAATCAACTACCATACAGTATATTAAGAATATTATTTTCATTAACGGACAGAATTCTGGCTTATGTTGGTAAGAAAATAAGAAAAAATAAAGAACCATAAATAACTATCTTTTTGTAACATCTGGATAAGAGAACTTTCTTACCTTTCTGATTGGTTTGGTTGTCTGTCAGATTCAGTACACAACGATGATGATTAGATTAATTTCATATATAATGGCCTTTTTGTACCAGAACAATTTTAGATTACAATTCTCTTCACCTCAGTTGCATTGCTGTAATGCAGACCAACTCTTCTGACAGTCAGAGTCAAGGTCAATATGCTTCTTAAGAAAAAACCAGCAATGAATATTTTGATTTTAGGTCAGGGTGACAAAATGCAATTCCTGAAAAAAGAAAACAGGGAGTAAAGATTGCTAGTGGAATTTTTCTCATCTTTGAATTACCTAGCAAATCTGTCAATGACCGCAGCAGGGTTTTTATCCCTCATTTTTCCTGAGGGCATTGATTATGTGTAGCACCATCTGACCACTGTTGAAAAGAATTTTCTTGAAATGAATCTTCGCTTCACAATACCAGTCAATCCTTCTCAATGAGTTGCTTTGCATACATTTCTTCATCTTGTTTTCAGGGCACATTAACTATTTGTAAAAGACTAACACAAAAATGCCATCATCATGGTATCAGTCAAGGATAATTATAGAACGGCACAAAAAATAGTTTTCTTATCTGTTAAACTTACTTATAGAATTTAGCTTTCTATATTTTGTAAGTGTGGTTATTTATGAATAAAAATATAGGTCAGTTTCACAAGAAGTTAATTAAAACTACACAGACAAACCATTGTATTCACTAACAGAGTATTGTGTCAAAATGACTGTTATGGAGTCCTTTGAAATATATTCTCAGACGTCTGGACTTTTTTTAGAAATAGATAAGAATTTACACATGAAACAGAAGGGAAGATGTGAGCACAAACAACAAAGTGCCTGTTCATCAGAAAAAAAGCAAATTTGCTGAAGCATTTATGAGAGCCAGAATAATCCATGTTAGCTTTCTTTCACAAAATGACAGGAGAAATTCATATTGCTCTTTCAAAGATTAATAAATCCCAGTGAAGTTCTCACTTCGCTTCTGGATTGCTCATCTCACTTTATGACTATAGACAGAGCACATACCTAAATTCAGTTATTTCTTTAAATGATGAATTTCAGCTAAAATTGCAAACAACTGTTTGTAAGTCTTTTCAGTCAAGTATTTGTCTTTTCCGAAAAAAAAAAAAGAAAACCATATACATTTCATCTCAATGTATTAACCAACAATTTTTATAAAAGGATAGGATGTACTGACGCTTAAAAAAAAAAAGTATATAAATCAACAGGATCTCATTCCTTAACAATTCAGTTCTGTCAGGGTATGAGAACAGGCACTTTGACATGATGAAGATGCTGACTTCCCTAAGGTCCTTCTGATCTTCTCTGCCCTCTAAAAGTGCTGCATGAGAAAACCCACCTTCAATTAATCAGTGAGGAGATTGATTTGTTCCCACTGCCCCCATACGAGAAATGATCTTTTCAGAAAGTTGTAATTGAATAACTGGATTAATTTCATCCTTTCCTTATCCAAGAAGGGTGGCAAAATACCACTGCTATAAGGCAAAACAGAAACTGTTAAGAAATAAAACTAGAACTGTGTAGTACAAAGTATTAATGAGTAACAATTTAAACAGTGTCAGTGCATCCTTTGTAAAGCTGGGATCTAATTAATTCTTTGAAATCTTGCCCAAGTCAACAGATACTGAAAATAAATTTCCAAGGTACACAGCAATGAAAAAGCCTCAGCATATCTCATTTTCCTTCTTAGCTTATCCATAGCCATACTGCTAGAGAAATGTATGAAATTGTATTGTATGATGATGCTGTGACAAAAAAATCCATAACATCTCCCCACTCATTTTTTTTTATATTTAAAAAAAATCTGTTATATTTCCTTTCACTGTAATTTTGAACTCCAAAATTGTTATTCTTCTGGGGTGAGTCTTGTTGCTTGTGCAAGAAATTCGTGTGCTGGCTTGCATTACAAAGGGTTATACAGGATTGCTCCCTCCCTGCTGTTTCCATGCACACAACCTCTCTGCCTTTTAAAAACTTCTCTGATCGTGGATCAAAGTGGAATGGTTTAGTGGAATGGTTTAGTGAAGTCCCTTCATGGTCTGTGTCTGCAGAGGAGAGGGAGGTGTGTCTCCTCCCTCTCACGGGATGTTCAGTTGCACGCAGACAGGACAGGTTAACCAGGAAAAGCTTATAGAAATTGATGTTTTGTTTCTCAATTACAAGACGAGAAATAGGAAAAGGAAAAAAGGAGGGAAGGAAGAATAGAGTGAAGTAGAAATTAGGAAGTTACCCTGTGTCCTTTTCAGAATTCTCTCCGATATGCATGTACTACATTTGGTTCTGAAGTCAACCCATCTCTACATTAAAAAAAAAAAAAAAATTTGGTTACTTTTTGCTATATGCTTTTTAATATAAAAACATCTCATACAGGAGCGAATGTTTTTCCTTAAATTGAGACAAAGTTCATAATAAAATTGTAATAAATTACATTTAACTTCTTCTTATCTAAAGTTGGTTTATTTGAATTTACAATAAACTGTCAGAAGTCACAGGCTCCTCTACTATATTGTATCAGAGGACAGCCCAACTAATGCTTTAGCTACAGAGTTAGTGGATATAGGCCTTAGAAAAAGACTTGAAACACAGTTTCTGGCTCTTTGTTTCAACCCTGCTACATGCAGAATGTGATATTTAAGAATATGGGCTGGGCATGTAATAAAAACAAGGCCAAAATTTTGGCTTTGAATACAGCATGAATCATAAAATAGCCTTTTTTCCTGCAAATATGGTGATTTTGCCTTGGGCCTACCTCTATAATTTTTTCCCGAGACTTAGAATACCACAAGTAGTGGACTGCTTGGCAAGTGTTTCATGAGCTGAAGTAGGAACCTGAAAAGAAGGGCAGCAGAGAAGTTGAAGATTAAATCCTAGAAGGGGGAGCAGATATCCTTAGTGGCAGGTATGATAGGACAGGCAGAGCTGAAAATCATGACCAAGACACAGAAAATCTGAGAATAAAATCCCAAGTGGCATTTTTATATTTTTTAAACTGTGTTTGGGGAAATAAAAGCTTGTGTTCTTCCTTCATAAATAAATGTCCTTCTCTTAAAGGCTATCTTGTATCATTCATTTCCCCTCATATAAATGGCCCCAGGTTTTGGCTAACTGCTTGAACCAAAATGTTTACGAGACTGTAGACATAATTTGGAAAAATTAAACTGCATGGGTTATCTACTTTCTTGATGTTATTATAGAGTAGAAAAATGTTTATTTTAGGCATAGTATGTCTCAGGCAGAGAAAGCTTGCTGTAGAAGAACTGCAACTCAGCAGTAAGCACTTGGAGGTACCAAGGAAAACAATCATTATTGCAATTTTAAATCATGTTAAACAAAAGCATCAGTAGTTAGGGTTTTATTTGTGGGAATCCAGACATATGGTTATGAAGAAAAATGAGAGAGAGATTGTGTGGTTCACAATGGATGACACTGAAATTATAATATATGTATAAAGAAAATGCTTGCTACACCTCATTGTCATTGCAGCCATTCTGTACCAAGCCAGAACTAAAGATACAGGTAAACACAACATCTGCCCAGATGTGCACAGTTGTAAAGAGCTATCAAAACCCAGCTGCAGCTTTGTGGTTCTCTCCAAAATCTTTCAGGAAGCAATTGCTAAAGCCTATATTGACATGTATTTTGACACGTGCATAATCTCTCACAAGTGGATGGTAAATGCTGCTTTACATCATCTTGTTCACAGGTTGGTGGTGAAGAGGGAAATAGGCATGTATTTCAATGTCTAGTTCAGGTTTGGTTTATCCCTGAAGTCTCCTATGCAGATTTGCTCTTCTCTCTTAGATAAAAAAATATCTGGCAATGGCAAGACCTTACTGTTTCAAATCCAGAGGTTTAATATTTTCTAATATTTTCTAAGTAATGTAATTTACAATTCCACTTGGTCCTTTACTTGACATTTAGACACCAAGAAAAATTTTAATGTTCATTTAGATACTTACCTTTCTTCTTTCATTTTTGGTACAGACATAAGGAGTCACAAAATATGGATATATGAACAGGATCCTGAGTGATCCAAAAGGAGATTTGGATTATAGTCCGTTCTAGATCATGAGGTTGAGGTAAGTTGCTGAATAAAATTCTGAATTTTTAACTGCTTAAGTGTGAAGCTTTTCATATCCAGGGCTTTGCTTTTAACAACTGCATATTTCCTAATTCTTGCATGCAGTAGCTTCCTTCCCTAAGCAATGTGCTCCTCTTATCAGTAGGTACCAGACAACTTTTTGTGTCAGCCCCTTTCTTTAAATAATGTAACCAGGTAGGAAGCTGTTCTCAACTGTGCTTTTCTTCACTACTTTTATATCTTCATTGTTTTAGACCTGAAAAGTGGTTTTGTGTCCAAGAAAATGTCTGTCTTTTCTTCATTGTGACAATCTAATAACAGCTCTCCTTAAAAAATTCTCATCTTGTGTGTGTGCATATAGGTATAGTCCAATACTCAAAAGAATATCCAGTTTAAGATATGCTATCACATTTGTCAAAAAGCTTTGGGGATTTTTCTTACCTGTCCTGACTTGCTAATTTCTCATCTCACTGTTGTTTCACTGCAGGAATTAAGTACAGGGTTACTTACCCTGTTCCAGTCTGTGCTGTTTCTAACATGCACTAGAATGGTGGAATCCTGCAAACAGTTTGTTTGCAGTGGGATTCTGTGGAAACAAACAAAACAAACTAACAAAAAAGAGAAAGAATATCATCCCCCCAAAAAACCTCCCAACCAACCAAAACCAAACAAACCAGCAAACACCTCCTGTGATCTACTTAGACCAGTTTGCAAAGTGAAAAAACATCCTTAGAAAAAACCCCTACTCATACTATTAGCTAATAGTTTACTAACTCTGGCACATTGCTCATGGTGTACCAGAAGCTGGTGGTAGAAAAGGCCTTTTCCTGTCTCTGATCACATCACTGAACTAGTGGTATGCTGGTGATATATATGATTTCCCCAGCTATTACTTATTGTAGAGGATCAGCACAAACAACTCATTGATACCATTATGGCTGTAGCCAGAAGACTTCTGATTCTTTCACATTAGTGGAGGTTTGTAACAACAGAGAAGCAATGACAGGACTGCAGACTTATATGTAACCCAGGAGACTACCTGGAGCCAGCATTTTATTTGCTTCTACTGTTACTCTACATTTTAATACAGTAAGCAGATTCAGCCCTAATTCAGACATGCTGACAGACATGGGAGTGGCTGAAGTCAGAAACAGAAACGTGTCCTCTACACCCTTGTAGTTAATCCAGTCAGTGTTTTGATTTTTAAGAGTTTTAAAATGAAGTTGTTAATAACCCTTCTGGCCTGAAAATGTCATTTAAAGTATTGGAAGGAGAACAGAACAACTCTCCAAACCCCAAATATTATGAATCTGTTCTTTTAATGTGCTGTTTCTCATGTGTCTGTCAGTTTGTTTGTTTTTACAGTTTCTTAATGATACAGTACATTGAAAAAAAACCCCAAAATTGGTCAGGTTTTAGTAAGTGAGACCATTAATAAAATCCCTTTGTAGGAAGCAAAAGTTTATAAGAAGGAGCTGAACCCATTCAAGTCAAGCAGGAAACTGGCACTGTCCTTTTGATTCTCAGTGGGATAGTTTTTCTCACTGGAGAAAGATCCAAACCAGAGCTCCAGCCCTTGCTTTCTTCAGTCTGTGGAACCATTGAGTGTAAAATCACGTCATGGTACAGACTCATGTGCTTTATGCAGAGAATTTTGTAAATGCAGAGCAAAATTTGCTGTTACTTAAAGCTAGTAAGTATGTTTGCAAAATTTGTTAAGAAATATCTTGTGTTAGTCTGAGCACAGTAAAAATTATATTAAGAGCAGGAGAAGTAATATTCTTTTTAAAACACTGACTTATACGCATTTTAATTTTAAAAACCATAATTTTATGAAAAGATAGGGAGGACAATGGAAAAGTTCTATAAAGCTGTCTGAAAGTACGTTGGGGTTTGTTTTCTGTAATTCCACACCTTAGAAAAAGGAAAATTAATTGGAAAAGTGTTAGAGCAAATTCTATTTTTATATAGTAATTGGTGCATCTATATCACAAAAAAAAAAAAAAAAGCAATTATCCCTGGAACTGCAGTAATGCAGTTCAATTCCCTGTCTTAAGGATCTAACACAAATATATACCCTTTCTATAAAAAAAAAAAAGATCAGAATACCTTAGAGAGTTTTCCTAATCAAAGATGTTCAAATAAAGTCCTTTTTTGACTTGGAATCTTTCTCTGCAGAAACAAGAAGTTTATTTCTTTTTCAGACATCTGAATATAAGAATGCTTTACAGCTTCTGACAAACCAGGGAGAGAAACAAACTCAATAGCTCTGGGCATATTCTCTTTCCCTGACATGAAATGCTGTCTAAAATAATTTGGTGATTCTTTTTACATTGGTCTACATAGTATTTCTAGATGTGTACTTACCACACAGTAGTTCTAGACCTGATGTCACACCTGAAGATCTCAGATGTCTGCATAGATCATATATCTCTCAGCTTACTGGTGAATGGTATGCTTATGTGGGAAACAACTTCTTTATGTCCCAAAACCATTGAATTTATTGGATAAGAAGAGATCATAAAAGTAATCTAAGCACAGTAGGTCCAAACCTTCCCCAGTATAGGACACTCCACCTAGTTGGGATGTGTCTTTGGTGATCTTTCTTAAGCTGAAGTGGGCTTTCACATTTTTGTGGGTTTTTCTTATTCCATGCCCTTATCAAGATTGTGTTAAAAAAATAGAAAAAGGAAGACAAATCAGGATATATTTCAGTATTATAATCCATTGAAGGTTTTTAGAGGTCTTCAGTTACTTACTGAGTTCCTTAAGGCTTGTGAGTCCAAAGACTATGCAGAGAAACAAGAAAGCATCTGTTTCTTTGCCATAGGATCCTCCAGGAATCTGTTTCAGTTTTCAACACTTCTATCTTCTAATTTTAGAAAAAAATAATAAAAAAAAATAAAAATAAAAAAATAAAAATTCCCAAACCAAACCAACAAAAAACCCCAACAACAATAACAACCCCCAAAAAACAAACAAACAAAGAAACAACAAAAAAAAAGGCTGGTGTGGTCCATCCTTTCTCATCCTATCAGTTCCCATTTTGGCCTAATTTCTCCTGTATCTAATTTTATTCCTTTTACTCCTTTGATTTTTTCTACTTCCGTTGTAGTTCCATTCCAGCCTTTAAAAATCATCTTTGGATTGTTTAAAAATATTGCTGGGCTCATTTCACTCTTTGAAGTTTTTATATCCAGATTAAAAAGCAGGATGTGTGTAGTAATGAAAAAACACTATTACATTTCTTTACAAAATGAAGCCCTTTTAGAGTAGACTTTTAATCCCCAATTTTGCAGCACTATGCCAACATTTTCTAAATCTTAAAACACCTCAAGCAGAACTTGAGGTTTAAGGTTTGTTCTTACCTGTTCTGGGCCATCCTTCCCATTTCCTTTTGGTATCCATCAAACATTAGGAACAAAACGGAGTATCCATGAAAAACACAAACCAATGGCCTACTGTGCATTTCTTTCTATTTCTTATGAATGGCTAATATCTTGACTTATTCAAAGTTCTTGCTTTATTGCAATGACAGTATATTTTATTATCTGGGTTATAAATTCACCAGGAGAATAAATTGGAAGACAATAAACCTAAACTTCCTATATTTTGCTTTTGTATGTTCAATTATTTAAAAAAAAATCCATTTGTTTTTGAAAGTGTTTCCACATCTGACTATAGCAACTCCCATCGACAAAAACATAAACTGTTGCTGTTACTGAGGAATAGCAGGTGACCTGGGAAGTCTCTGTGGCTCTCGCATCATCTCACACACCTTTCCTTCTTCCATTTTAATCCATAGGCAATAGTTACAAAGCATTATTCTGTCAGGAGGGCTTGTACTCAGTGTCTCCTTTCGCTCATCCCAGGAGTGGACTTAAAAAAGAGACTGCACAAAAAGGAGATGGGTTTTATGATGATTTTTATCTGAATAAATGTTTTTCAGCAACTGACTGAAATTATGACTCCATTGACAGGCTTGTGCAACTCCATCTATCCTCTTGTCTGAAAATGCTTGTTGCCTGATTGCAAAATAAATTTTTCATTCTGAAAAATGCAGGGGTATGTCCTGACATCCCTGAGCCTGGAGATGACCCTCTTGGTAAGGCAGGGATAGAGGATAGATAAGATCAGGTACCAGTTTCCTATTTTCCAATGACAATTACCATAAGCATGATTTAGGATTTTTGGAAGTTAATATTTTAAACCATGTATTTTAGCATGTTTCTTAGGCATCTGAAATCTTAAAATGTAGTTACCTAAAATCTTTATATAATCATGCTTAAAATTTACCAGCCATGCAATATTAAGCCTGGTAGGGCCAGGTAATTGAACAACAGCAATGCAGAAATTATGGAACAAAGAGAATTTTCTGATTCCAACTTCATGAATGTTTTGTTTATCATACTGAAGACCAGGGGAAAATTATATTTACAAATTAGGAAACATAATTTAAACATATTCATTTAACATCTGCTCTGCTAATCGTCCAAACACCAAGTCTCTAAAGTGTCCTGTCTGAATGCATTATGCCATGTATAGGCCTCTCCTGGTTTCCATAACTTGAGCAATATACCTCCACAATTAGGCACTGGCAGATTGTTTCTGCAAACTGAAATGCTTTTTGACTAATCATGTCAGCGTAAAACTTTGTGTGGAATCGCACATTTTAGTCAAAATGGACAGGATATTTCTGGGATATACAATTAGGCTAAAGGAAACAAAAATAGTACGTGAATCACTATACCTGGAGTGTTTTAAATGCAGCAGTGATTTTTAATAGTAGGGATAAATGCATCAAAAACTCAAATGGGAATCCATCTTTAACTAATAGTAGTAAAATAATCTGTTACAAGACACTGATTTTGCAATTGCTTCTAGGTGGTTTACTAGTGCCAGTTAAGATCTGCTCTGGCTATCAAGGCTATTAATTTGATGTAATTAAGAAATGAAAATGCCATTTTTGTATTTCATCTAGATCTTATTTCAGATTGTGAATTCCTTCCTTCTCCCTTCATCTGATTCAGTCATCTAACATTTTAGTTTAAACTGAAGTCTCAACTTTTACAGACTTAAGGAAAAACAAAAGGTCCATTACACCATTGATTTCCATCAATATTCCTGGGCTAGCAGACAGACAAAAGCAGAGACTACACGTAAGATTCCACATGAGCACAAATGAATACTGTACTTAACAAATTGAATAAAATATTGATCCATAGTAGAGAAATTGTGATGGAGTTATTGTGAAATCATATGAACTGTAGTCAATAGAAATTGATACAAAATTTCAAAGGTCTAGTTAAATATTAATAAATTGAGAATTTCATATTACATTTAGAAAAGAGAAGCATTTTTCCTGTAGATGGCATTTTTGTTTTACCAGGGATTAGACACTGTGCTTCCCCTTGCACTATTGTATAATGTATTCTCCAACTCAGGTTTACATCTCCAGGAGGTTAATACCTCCTCTATAAGGTTTCTCAGGGTGAAAGGTCCTACTGCTTTGGCACTCTTATTGATGCTGACAGGCAGCTAAAGAGATATCACATCAGTATTTGGAAAAATAACTATTTTATTATTGGCGTGGATTGCACTAAATCAAGCTGAGTGGTCAGTAAACTGGGCAGTGAAAGCCTACTCCTCTTAGTAACTTCATAAGAAATGCATAATCTCTTTTCTCAGCTATAACACTCTGTGCTGAAAATAAAATGTAGCATCTGATACAGACAGACAGCTACTGCTCTGAAAGTCTTGTGTGCCTGTAGGCAGGAGTCATGATAGAACAGGGTTGCTGATTAAGCATCACCATGGGTAGCTTGGGCAAACACTGCTCAAGAGAAAGCCTGGAGAGGGTGAATGTGGGCTGAAAAAGATACTGGAAAATGTTTTGATTCATCTGACATTCATATGAATGAGTTCTATATATCTTTGTGCTTATGCTTGAGCCTCTAAATTCCTTGATAGAATTTTCATTTAGTATCTTGCTGTATTCAGAACTCACTGACAGTGATATATCTTTATCAAGGAAAATAATCCAGCTTCTTCAAACTTGTTCTGATCCTGAATCTGAAAGCCATCATGCTAATGAGGAAAGATAAAACTGGAGAAATCAGAGAAAATGGAGAAATGCATTAGCTGGTCATACTCACCTGGCCTGCAGTTCTTTGTGAAGTGTAACCTTTTTACATAATATGGAGTGAGCTCTGACCTGCACCAGCTAATATTGGCTTCTATAATTAGGGTAAACTATGGTGCATTCTTAGACATCACATTCTGTAAATAGTGGCCAACAGGCACCATTAGAGGCAGCATTAATTGGATAAGCTCTGGTGTGCAGGTTACCAAATCTGACCCTTTCTCTGACCCAGAATCCCCAAGATCAATAAATATATTGACAGGATACATTTGTAGAGAAATTTCTTTCGATAATCATATGTAAGGGAACAGAAATATGCTAAACTTCTTTCAGGATCAATGTTTTTCTGTCCCAAGATCAGCCTTCTTATGTTTTAAAATCTTTAGATATAGTTTTACCTAAAAATTATGTCAACAGTACTTTACACCAGCACAGCAGCCATGAGAATTTATAATCTACTTAAGGAGTGTTATAGACAATATTAATATCTGTGAATCTGGTATTTCATGTACCTTCTGGACAATTCTAAATATGAAAGAGCTTGTAATTTTAAAATGGTCTATAAAAGTTTTTACTACAATGATTTTGCTATGTTAATTCTCCTCTCCTCCTTAATGACATAACTTTAATATTCATGTGGGCTCTTTATTCATATTTAATGAATATACACAGTGTATTTTGAAAAAAATCCAGCCACAGCAAGTCATAACAGAGCTGAATTAATTTGGTTAGTCTGATAACAAGGGTGTTTTTTGGTGTGCTACAATGGTGAACAGAGTCACCAGATTGCTACTGGGGGATAATCTGGCATCTGTTAGAATCTGACAAAGTGGTGGTTGTTCAAAATTCTTACAATGAACTCCCTTTGCCCTCTTATTTTATCTTTTTTTTTTTTTTTTTTCTTAATGAATGTATTAATAGGAAAACCAGCCTAGCCACAGTACTGCAAAATTAAATATAAAACACATGCCTGATGCATAGACAGGAAAGAATCTGCTCTTTTTAGTGGGTTAACCTGGACTGTTTTTAAAATCTGCAAGAAAGACACTGAGGGCCTATGATGGCAGCCCATGGGATCTCTGCAGCAGCCAGATGTTAAATCCTGTGCTATGCATAAAATCCCAGGGCAGCAGCTACCTAGCCTGGCCCTCTGGCTTGTGTGTTTTATCTTCTGTTCTAGACTCCAGTACTCTCCTGGGTCTTTTAAGTACTTGCTGCATTTTATCTTTGAGGCTGCTGCTCGAAGGGAGCAACCTGAAGATCTAGATCAAACTCACTGAGTACTTCCAGGAAATCCGTGATGAAAAGTTCTAAGAAGTTGCTCTTCTGGTTTTTTGCTGCATATTAGCTGCATTTGTATAATTGAAACAATCCTGCCAAATACAGAATCTGCATGAAAATGAGTTGATGCTTAAAGTACAGTTCTTTAGTAATGGAACATCACCACAAATATAATAATCTTTTTCATTTCAAGCTGCATAGCTCTGTCCCACCCAGAATACATCTTACTTTAAGTGATGTATTTGCCAAGTGATGGACCTAACAGAACCATCGTTTAACAGTCTTTGAAAAGCTCTTCAGTTGAACTGTGCTTATGTAGGCCGTCTTATTTCAATATTTAATTCTTAATTGCTCCCAGGACAAGCATGAGAAATTCCTCTGTTCCTTTTTTAGGCCTCCATAGACTTTGATTTACAGAAACTAAAACCAGAAGGTAGAATATTACAAAGCTTCTCTTTTTATTTTTAGAAAATAAAAATGGAAATAAAGAGAGAATAAACTAGTAGAAATGAATTTTCATAGTTAAAATCTGATATGGTTTTTCTCAGATGTTACTCCCAATCCCATGGTTAATTAAAGCCAAGGATACTCTGAGGTATGTAAAAGCAATGACCTCAAATGCCTAAATTTCTTTTTGGTTGTAAGCCATTTTTCATCTTTGGAAATATATTTGTGCCAAATATTTCAGAGACCAGTTTATAGTCTATACTATAAACACCCTCATATGCTATAAATCTAGGGTGGCCTTTTAGCACAGGAAAATGTTGACTAGCACACAAGAAGCATTGCAATTCGGTGCTCTAAGCCCAGACTTCCTTTATTTCACCCAGGTGTCTCACATTTTCCCCTTTCCCCTTTCTGTTTTTGTGAAATCACTTCAGCTTGCAAGCTTGACATTTCTGGTACTGCGTGTGTGTTACAAAGGTATCTGAGCCTGAAGGTTATGCATTCACCCATACACTTGGCTGTGCTTTTAGGCCCATACACTGTAGGTAAAAAACTTTGCAGAAATGTAATTATTTGTCATAAAGAATTACATAAGTTTTCTTTTTCATTGTCAGGTTGGCCCTTTGTGATGTAAGAAGCCATTCACACATTTCTTTGAGCAAGAAGAGCACGGTGTTGGTCTGGAGATCTCTACCTCTTCAGGAGTGATATGATTGTTAAAAATTGGGTGGTTCTTCCATACTAAAACCAGGTCACACTGTAGTCAAACCAAATCCTGTGCAGGTGAGATGAATTTTTGTTTTTCAGGCTTGAATTGTAGATTCATCAGCATTAATATGCTATCCTTCCTTTTAGTTCTTCTACACAATTGTATCTTAATTCCTGATTCCAGCCTGCAACACTAAGCCCCATTTGCAGGAATGTTAAAAGCAAGAAGTGCATTTATTTGTGTCTGTGATGATCCAAATATGAGACAAGCTACCTGCTACAGATTAAGACGAATTTTTTTTTTGTACAACATAAAGATGTAATTTTTTTTTGTTCATTTATTTTCCTTTTATTTATTTTATTTTTAATTATGCACCTAACAGAATATTAGATCAGTACTAAGTCAGAACAACACCAGTGTTTAGTACATACCAGGAAAAAGCTGTGTAATCATGTTAGCTGGTGACAATGTGGATCCTTAGACCTCAGCAATAAGAGATGATGGGAATATATGTATGAGAAATATATTTGGTGCCTCAAAGAGCAGAGAATCAGATCATATGTGGCCACCACACCAGTAAACTCCATCTCTGAATATTGGTGTTTTGCTTCGATTGTGCAGTCTTGCTCTACTGCTGAAGTAACTGTGAACTCAAATGGAATACAGGCACGGATGAACTACAAGCTATGGGTAAATTGGACATATTATGAGAACAGCATGACCATCTTATTTACCTGTGAAGACATAAACCAGGATTAAAAAGTCCTCTTCTGAATTCCCTTCTTTCCAAGCAAAATATCAAATCAGTCTCATCCAAAACAGAGTTTGGGTAGGTTTCTATTACTATAGATAAATCAGGAGAATAATTATTTTTTTCACTTTGAACTTGAGACTATGGGTCTGAATGTCATCTTGTCAAAGTCTCTATTGACTTGAGAACTGAGAGAGCAGTTAGTGTCTTTTTACTAACCTGATCCCAAGGGAAGATATTTCTGTGTAGAGAATAAATAAATTTATCCCATGGTTTTTTTTTTTAAAGCTCTGTAGGAATATCTTCTAATTCTAGAAATACACACATTTTTTTCTCTGAGTCTGCTTTGACTTTTGCACCATTTTTAGCTTCCTATTTTAGCACTTTAGATGTGTTTTTTCAAGTGCCAAAACGACTAATTAATGCCTGACAGATGGCCCATAACTGACTACCTGCAATTTTGTTGTAGTCAAAGGAAGTGACAGTAGCTCTTTAGACAGCACAAGAAGAGGAGCAAGAGCAGTCTTTTCCCTCCCAGCCTCTAAGTGGGTACTACAAGTTCTGGAAAAATGTATTTTATTATATATATAGCATTTTATATACAAGCATTGACTTGTAAATTAAGTTGAAGCCATGTTCAATGTCAAAATGATAAAACAAACAGCTCTAATCTCCTTGCAGGTTTTCAATTCTTTTTGCTTGTTTGTTTGTTCTTGTTCATTTGTTTTTCTGCCTGGACAAGAGATTATTGAAAAGCAAGGAATGTTATTAATCCCTTCCAGTGACAGAAAATTAAAGCATAGAGGAGGTGAATAACTTATGCCATGACTATGGATTTCACACCTCCCAACAATAATCACCTGAATGTCCTCTATAGTTAATAGTTATCTTCAGAGGGCAGTTCATTCTATTTTAGGAAGGGATGAATCAGCTGCCACAACTATCTTCTTTGTTTTGAGTATTGGGAGGTTTGGCAGATAGCTCAGAGGAGCCATGGGCTTTAGGATAGGGACAATGAGGTGACCTGGGATATATTTCAGTCTTCAACAAGGTTGGGAGTAGACTCTAGAAATATTGGCAGTACAGTATGAGCCACTAAAATATTTTTCCATCTAAAACATCATATTTGATTTCTTTTTCATGGCCTCCACATATTTTTGATTAATCTAAATTAATTTTTGATCTCTAGTCTGGATGTTTCAGAAGGCTAGTTTTTTTTTGTAGCTATAGAATTTGTCTAGTTTTAACAGTTATAGAATTGAATTAACCACACAAAAATATAGGAAGAAGGAAGCCTTTAGAATTTATGAATCAGTGCTATTCAAATGTTCAGTTGTCCCTTCTAAAACCAAAATGCTTGTTTCCTTTCTTATTAAAGCAGCTTTGTGACTGAGAAATAATGATGATGTAAATAAAAGGTTTTTTCTTTTTCTACAGAACTAATTAATAGCAAAAAATCTGAATGTAATATCAGTAATAATATGAAGTCATCTGTCCTTTGCATGACCTAACTGTATCAAATAATGCTTTTAAAAACAAGGTAAAATGATACAATTTTTGTAATTTTTGTGTTCACGCTTCTGAGTAGAACACCAATGTCTCCTACTTCATTGGTCATTTATTTAGTTCTGTTCCAGTCTATATACAGCTTATGTTCCAGTTTTGGTTCTGATACATCATTCATTAAATTATGATAGTTTTAATCAGTCTGAGATTTTTTATTTTTTGGTTTGTTGGATAGACCACCTTTCAGAGACAATTAATTGAATATACACAGACATTTATTTTGACATTCTAAATCGTTTATTATTTTGAGTTTTCTATTCATAGAAAAATCCTGCTGTTACAATCTGTCTCCTATGGCACTTTGTCTTTTTTTTTTTAATTTTATTTTTTTAGTTAATATGGTAAGTTTTACCTGCTACTTTTGCCTTCAATTTTAACAACAAATTCTTTCTAAAAGTTATAGCAAAATCTGCCTAGAATGGTCATGATAGCAGTGTGTTATTCGTAAAGTAGATATTGTTACTTCAAAGAATATCTCCCTTATGTCATTCTTCCAGGTCTTTTAACAAGACATATGTGAAAATATGTAATTACATGGGTTTTCCCAGTAAACTATAGTCCCAATGTTTACATTCCACTTCACCATGTCTTCTTTTTTTATCCATTTTCTCAGTCAGGCAAATAAACAAGCCTTTTAAAATGCAAATATTGATATTTAAAATAATAGTCTTCTGTGTAAAAGAAATGTGAGGCTTGAAAGAAAACTGCGTTTCACAACTTTGAAACCTCTAGGAGTCTGTTGTTAATATAAGCCAGAGTTACATGGAGAAACAGTAATGGGAGCAGGAAAAGAGCAAAGATGTTCCATTTATTTCCAGCTGTTGCTTTCTGGACTGATGAAGATAAGTATTACCTAGGTTCAGCTCACTGTATCTGTGTTCAATATTATTCAGCTCCGTGTTAATTCTCTAAGCATCATGCACCTGATATTTTAATTTAGTGGATAAAGTGACAATCACAGATTAAAAAATTTGAAAGTCCTTTGAGATCTTTTATGAGCAAGAACATCTTGGACATGTAAACCAGCTTGTTTCTGGTGTGTGCACACAGTGTTTTAATGAGGTCACCTGTGGCAGTGCATATTGCAGCTTTTCTAAAAGATGCAATCTGGAAGCCCAGACAGTCTGTACCTGAGTGAGAATCCCAGCCCATCTATTGGACCCTAAGTGCTGATGTATCACTGATTGAGGAAACGAGTGACTGAAATTGTAACCAATTACCTGTGTGTGCCTGGGAAAACTCAATCACTCTATTTAAGGCATGCTCACAAAGAATAAAGTTCTTAAGTCTTGTTACATGAATCAAGAGTGCTGGTGGCTCTTTCTAGGACCTGGCACACCCCCGGCCACCCAGCTGATGAAACAGTTGCCTGTTTGAAAATTTTACTTCATTTTGTCCAGCCTTCTTGTCAAAATAAATTTTGAGTTGTGTGGCAGGACCTCAAGTTAGTAAGAGCTCTGAATTGAATGTTTTCCTTAACATGAGAACAACAGAAAAAAATTTAAAAAAAGATCAGACTTTCAGTCTCTAAACCTACATTTTGATAGAACAAAAAGCAATGAACTAGAACAAGTGATTCTTGGAAGACTCAGAAAAAAAATCTCAGGTCTATCTAGGAAATGAGACAGACTTAATTTGAGACTGAGGTTCAGTCTTTCCCCTCCTGTCTCTGTCTTTGCCATTTGGACCCTTTCTTTTTGGTCTTGATGTACTTCACATATTTTCAGTAGCTTCCTAGTTGTGATAAGTCCTGAGCTGTGAGAGAGTTCTCTTTTCCAGGTTACTTTCCCTGCCTCCTGGCCTTAGGAGGCTACTAGTCCCACTGAGCCTCCTGGGCCTCCTGTTTGATTAGTTCATCATCTGTCACCCCAGCTGGCCACTTGGCCCCAGGGAGCATCTTATGCAATGTACAGCACCCCAAGACAGGAGAAACTCTTGCCTGGAACTTCACAAAAAAGCCCTGATTGCAAACACACAGTAGGCTGGGAACAAAAGAGCAAGACACAAAATACTCTTCAATTTCTGGTAATTTCTTCTCAGGCCAAGTTCCAAAAATCCCTCTTTAGGTTGTTTTTTTTTTTTTTTTTTTTTTTTTTTGGCAAACAAACAGGTATAAAATAATTTTTTTGGTCAGGAAAAATTACTTTCTTTATATGATATTTAATATTAATCTTTTCATGATGTTGATGCTAGAGTGGCATAAAGATTGTACATTTTCTTTGACTTTATTATGATGGATGTGTTATTAAGTCTTTGTACATGACGTAAATTTCCCAACCACATAAAGAAATAGAGCTTGGAAGGTTTATTGCCAAAGACTCATATTGTGTCTAGACCAAAGAAAACCACAGTGAACAAAAATTATCCTGAGTGGAGTCCAACTTGCAGTAAACACAAATTAAATTGGGACAAATCACCATAGTTAAAAGTATTGAAGGAAAGAACATAAAGTGCAGTCTTCAATTACTTTTTCTGCAGTCTACAGTTGAAGTTATTACAGCTGAAGTCCACTTTACAGTAGGAAAATGAAGCACAGCTGGTGATGGCTTTGGTGTGGAAAAATAAGGAATGCAAAAAGACTGAAACGGTAACATGGGCTTATATTGCCTGCCAGAGGCAAGGAAGGAACTCCTTTGCTTCCCAGGATATTTAACTAAGCTCTAGATTTGTTTTAAGGCACTAGACATTGGACACATTTAGCAATAATCTGAAGTGAGAGACCCTGATAATCTCTTCAGCATAATTAATCTGCTGATTGGCTGATAAATTTTATTTGTATGTTCAGGGTTAAAACACCACTGAGGACTGTTTTCATACAGGCAATATTTCTATTTTCTCCTCATGGCATCGTTGTAGTTTTGAACTTTTGCCATAATCTTATATTTTGTTACAGGAAGAATGGAAGAATGTTCTGGGGTTATGGACAGCAGATACTTATGAACCCTCCAAGACTGCTGTCCTTTTAGCTGGGGCTTGCTTCAATAGTTTCATCCTACCTGGCACACTTACAAGCTTTTTGTTCATCATACTTTCTAGTGATTCATATTTTGTATTTCTTCTGTAAATGAAGAACTGTCTGACAGCCATCAAGCTTTGTGAAGGTTTAATTTCAAAGGGTTTCTGAACTTCAGTTGGCCCAGACATATGTGGGTGGCTTCAACAGCAAATTATATGGGATTTGTTAATATAACAGAAAAACACAATTTTCCCATTTTAAACTCTAAGACTTGTAAACAGTTTTCTAAAAACTTGATAAATGTAATTCTCTGTCCTTTTCTGAGTCTGTTTCTTCTTATTTATATTGACTCTTAGACTGCACTATCACAATATTTGAAATATTATTCATTGCCTAACTTGCTTTCATTTCAGTTGGAATTAAACACTTCAGGGCACAAAAAATAAGACTCTGACCTTAACTGAATACAGATGTGAATCTCTTGTTAAGTCTCTACGGACAAACATTTTCCCCTATTTGCCCAAGCCAGATCTGAGTGAGCTGTCACACTTGCATGTTTGCCGGGAGAGACTGAGTCCTGTCAACAAAAGTGTTGCTTTACTTGCCAGAGTTAGCTGACACCACTACCTCTGTGTTCTCCTGATGCAGCTGAGTTCTGGGGCCAGGCTGCTGACCATGTAGGACCCAGCCTGGACCATGTACGTGCTTTGATTTTTCAGTGGGCAGTGAATTTCTCAGGAGACTTTTTAAGTGGAACCAACAACAACTCTTTCCAACCCTCAAACTCCTTTTCAGACATCATTGTGTTCTCATTTATTAGCTGTTTATTATTGTTCTTAAAGGAGTTTGTAGATAAACAAAACCCCCTCATTTGATGATTTTGGTTATCCATTAATAAAGTCCTTGTGCCTCAGATTGGTCTGATCACTGAATTATGTAACCAATTAATGCAAAGATTGTTCTTGTAGCAGCACTCACATTTAATGGAACAGAGTCAAGACACTAAAAGCTAATGTGCATAAGAAGATTATTTGCTTAAGCATTATACACTTGGAAAGGGTAGAGTTCATGCTATATTCACCATGGGTAGAAATGTGCTTCCTCACTTAAAAAAAAGAAAAACAAAGTCCTTCAACCACGTAGAAAAGCAAAGGGTTTTTTGCAAATGGCTTTCTTGACTGCCTCCCTACAGCTAATTCACTGCAAAAACCAGAGGAGATGGCCCTTCTTCTCCACACTAAACAACAGTGTGAGAAATTTGTACTTACAAAGAGCATCTTTAAATATCTGCTAAGAATACTTCCCTTTAGGGCTCAATGACGACTTTCAAGGAGCATGGGGATGCAAAGAAAGGAAGTTTGAGTGGTATTTAGGCAGACACTCCTGAAAGCAATTGGATGTAAGTCAGAATGATCATTTGAGTATTTAGACACAACTGCCTTTGCCCACCAAATAATTTGGATATGTGTCACTTAGAGTGAAACTGAAGTCGTCCATCAAAGCTGTACAGCCTGCAGTCCTCACTATGCCAGCTTGAACCTGCCAGTCATGGTTTCTCAGCTCCTTTAGGAAAGTGCTGGGACTTTCACCGACTTTGATTTTTCTAAGCCAAATTGTCATCTGGTAAATATCAGCATAGCTTCATTACAGTCATTGGCACAATATGAAGTTACTTCAGCTGAAAAATCTTCCCAGAGCCCAGTGTTTAAAGGCTGGTACTGTAGCTGTCCTTCACACAGTTGTGAGAAGGAGCGGAGGAAAATTCTGCTTAATGCTTTCTACTTTTGAACTGCAACTAGAACCAGCCACTAGCTATTCCTTGTATACAAAGGCTAGAAATGTAGAAATCAAAAATTCATTTAAATGAATTAAATTATTTCAGGCTCAGATTGCATTTAGCTGTCTTTGGTGGCACTGAAGTTATTTGAGATGCTTCTGCTCTGCAGTTATTCTAATGATCTCTGATTTCTATAATGTATAAACATTCTCTTACTGCTTATAGTACCTTCTCTTCTTTTTAACCCTGATTTCTCCATTTTTCTTTCTTATCTCTTTAACAGTAATCTGTTATAAGCTGAAGAAAGACTCTCACTTTCTGCTTTTCACAGAAAGTTGTATATATCAATTATATATTTAATACATCTGTATTTATTAATGTTTGATGATATATTTGACAGTCATATACTAATTTTTCAGTAACTGAAAGTGTGCAAACAGCATGAATTAATATCTTCTATGATTACAAAGATGGCCCTTGCTGATATCACAAGATCATCTGGAAATTGGCTCCAGAAGGCAGAGTTATTTTTACATTATATGAGACTGTTTTAATCTCTACATCTGTAATATCCAAATGACCCTGGACTACTCATGATAGATTAAACCAGTAATGATCCGTTTTCTATGCAGCAACAACATTTCATCCTTCATCACAGTGTGCATCACAGCCATAAAGGGGGCATAATAAGTAGTTAAAAGAAATTTGTTAAAAGAAGCTGGCATTACAAAATAAACACATTCAGTGAAGTGAGATTAGTGTTGACATGAAACCTCTCATCAATTGCAAGACTAGGTATAGAGAACCAGATTTCATCTGTGGTGTCACCTGCCAACGACCCCTGATTCCAGCTGGAGACATGGTGTGCAGAATTCAGCATGTGTTCAGTAGTCAAACTGCTGGCACCACATTGTCAAAAATGCCATCTGAAACCTGACAAGTGAGAACATAAAAAGATGTATTCCTGTGTGAAATATACTGAAGCTCCTTGAGCTACCACCTGAAAGATGTGGAAACAGCATTACTCCTGTGTAGGCTGAGACAGTTTGCCCACTGTGCCCAGAGCCAAGTCCAAGGTGTGGACACTGAGGACTGTGGTATTGCTGCAGCTGATGGTCAGTCTCAAATGGACCTTCTCTCTGGTGTGCTTGTCAGCCCACCTGACCTCCAAACATGTCTGTCTGTGAACATGTTGGGACATACTAAAACTCTCGCCATGGCTGGGCTTGGAATAGGAGCCACATAAACATTCAGTTTTGATATAATGAGCACAACCTGAGATTGGCTCAGTTGATTAAAGAATGGTGCTAATAACAAGCTTGTGGGTATAATCCATGCTCGGGTCATTCATTTAAGAGTTGGATTTGATGATCCTTGTGGGTCTCATCTCAGAACAGTCTGTGATTCTATGTAACTTAATTAATTAAGTAGCGTCATTTTTTTCAAGAAGGAATAAAACTCCAAGGATTTTGAGGAGTTTCAGATCAATTTCTCCTGCTGGAGAGAAAAAACTAAATAAATTAAATAAAAAGAAGAAAAACTATGAGTATATTAGAATAGTTATCCCTCTAGTGAACAACTGTCAACTGTGTATCTGATGCTAATACCAGTTATCCCCCTGCCTATCTTTTGGCACAAGAGGAAAGCAGGCATGTTGTTCTTGATGGAGTAAAGGTAGAGACTACAGAAATGCAGCAAAAAGGAAACACTGAACTTAGCTGATATTCACATGCATGAAATGTATCTTATTAGGGTAATTATTCACCATGGTATCTAAAGAATTTAAAAATGTACACAATGAAAAATAGTCTGAATTCAGCAAATGAATTATTTAATGAGTTCTTGTATCACTAGCTCTCTATTGCCTCATTTTCACTTGTGTTGTGGATTTCTTAGAGCCCTTTTAGGATCTGCAATAGAAAGCATGAGACTCAGCTGTTACAAGTCCAAAAGTTTCCCCTGAGGTTAAGTTGTCTGGGATATTCATGGCCTCCTGATACACTGATCTCTCTAAGCTTGTAGACAAGTGATAGGATGCGAGGCTAAAATTAATTTAGCAGCTATTATCTTAATCTTTAGGGTTCCCTCTCTTTGAAGGATTCTGTGTTTTCTCTAGGAAGCTATGTCAGCTATGAATGAACAAACCTTCATCTTCTGTTATTTTTTACATGACAGAATTCTGTTAGCTGAAAGACATCAAATTTTCCATCATCTGAAACAGTAATTTTCCTTCCCTTCCTAATCCTTAACAGTGTTAAAGTCTCACACAGGAGTAAACAACTTAAAATCATCTCAGAATTATTATGGGGCAGAAGCATGTTGCCATTAGCTGAGGAATAGCCTTTCTCCAAGGGACAAGACTGCATAAATCACCTAGCACTACAGCACTTCAACAGTAAGAACAAAAAGCTTCTGTGTATGGTAAATGCAACGTGATTTAAGGCAGTTTTCCTTGTACACCTTGTGCTGTGGTTCTGTAACGCAGAACGAATCAACAGCTGAAAAAATTTCCGTCTTTCAAACCTTTCTAATCTAACGTTTAGTAGTCCTGATTCTTGATCCAAATTGGTATTTTTTGCATGTTTCACAAGGAAATTAATGCACTTACTTTCATTAGGATCTGCACTGGGGGTCTGTAACGCTTATTCCAGGTGTGTTCCTAGGACACTGTAGCTGGTTTTGATGGAATGCTGTAGCCTGGGTGTACTGAAAGCATGTGTGCATTTTAGTGACAGCTCTATGAAATTTGTGTGCTTATTCTGCATTGAAACTGAAACTTAGATACCTCTGCAGCAATTTATAACAACACAAATGTGTGCAACAGTTTATGACAGATTGCAAAATAGCAGTTTGAACTGTATGGATGATTTGGGACAAGAGGACATTATACTACTCTAGCTGGGCATTCACTGAGGGGCTGAATTAATGTCCTGGTTCTTCTCAAAAGTGCTATTGACATTTAGGTGAGCAAAAGTTATTTAAGCCACCTTTGTTTTTGTTTTTCTTTCTTTTTCATTTTTTTTTTTTTTTTTTTTTTTTTGTTTTTGTCTTTTTTTTTTTTTTTTCTTTTAACCTATGTTAAGTCTGTGAATTTATGAGATTTCAGATTCAAGAAGCTGGGTAAATGAAAGTCCCACAGGCTTTGTAGTGGAACAACTGACAGTTGCTCTGCTATCAACACTTTTTAGATTTCTCTGAATCAATTCATTGCCAGGTGTTTGTCACACTGGAACTAGGTGCTTCATATTCAGGAAGAAAATTTTCCAGTGCAGACTGAGGTAATGAGCATCATTTGTAAATTCCAGATACTATTTCTTGCCTTCTGTCCAGAGTATCCTGCTTTGGCTCCTTATTTTGTATCTCATGTCTTGTGACTGCACTGCCTTGCCTTTCTCATTACTGCCAGGTCCCAAGCCTTCATGATGTTTTTTGTTTGTTTGTTTTGTTTGTTTGCTTTGTTTTGATTTGGCTTGGGTTTCCTTTCCTCTGATCTTGGTCTCTTTGTCTTTCACAAAACCCTTCTTTGTATCACGCTGTGAACTGGCAATGACAGGTCTCTTGCACATTACTTGTAGGTGCAAGATGCAGGAGGGGAAATAACTTGATGCCCGTTCTGCACAGCAGCTCCAAGTGCAGTCAACTTCTCCCAAGGTATACATTTTCAGTGTAATGATGGAGAAGAGATTTACAGAAGAGATTATGTATAAATTATTCTTTGCACACATGCCTCTGCTCTGCCCACCTGTCCCTCAGTGCCTTTCCTCAGCATACTGAAAATACTTTAGCAACCAATCAGAACTGCAGACATGTTTATGAGACTGTGCTCCAGACACAGTATTAATGGAGCTATGAAATGAAGGGTTATTAAAGGTTAACCATATGATTCCTGCTGCAGAATCTTGTAAATCTGATCTTTTCTTGTATCTAGGGAAAAAGAAATGTTGAAGTTGTGATTCCTGCTGCTCCATGGTAAAATAACCACCCCACCATATAACAAACCAAAATCCTGTAAGCCAACTGTTCAAAACCATCAAGTACAGGCATTGGTTTGTTTCAATAAGAAGCAATGTATTTTCCTAGAGATTTTTCTCTCTCATCTGCAGTAAGTTTACTGGGCCTTTTGTTTTATGTATATATGTATATGTTTATGTATATATATATATATATATGTGTGTTTATATCTATATGGAGAAGCAGAATAAATTCCACAGTACAAGAGATCTGACCACAGGGAAGCTCCAGCCCAGTGGGGTATTTGATTATAATAAGATCCGCTAAGAACACGACTTTATGTTTACATTGGAGTGGACACAGATATTTTTCGGTCCTGTAATTCAAGTAATTCAGATAAAGACATTAATGTACCATTAATGTACAGTATGTTATTAGTTGCTAACACAAGCAAACAGGCAAGCCCAGTAAGCTTTGCACTTTTCACACTTTTCCTTTGATGGCCTTGAGAGAGACTTTGTTGAGCATATGATTTTAAGAAGAATTTCTCCTGAAGAGCTCCTCTCCTTTGAAAAAAACATATTTTAAAGCTACTTTAAAGGTATAATGATTATTGATGTGCTACTTCCCTGCAGTGAAATACTAAAGAGACCTACAGATGCACCTGTGTTTGCCTCAAGGCTCTAGTTTGATGTGATTTCTCCAAGTTATTTCCAATTCTCTCAGGAATTAATTACAACCTGTTGATCACACACTCTGCAAGCTGCCACAGACAGTTTCTCTTTCCTCCTCTGACAACCAGTTATTTTTAACATAGATAGATCTTTTGGTCATCCGCCCCTTAGATTTGGCACCAGGATAGACAAGGCAGATCCAACATTTCACACGGCTACCTTTCATTCTGACCTGGTTCTTTTTTCTTGCCATGAAAATATTTTAAAGATCTCAGTCTTGTTCTAAAACAGGAGAAAAAGAAATATAGTTGCTCCTTTATTTTATTGTATTTTATTGTATTTTACTGCATTTGATAGTATTTGTTAGATAAAAGTTTGTATTTACATAAGGTTACAAGAGCCTCTAGATGACCTAAGAGTGATTATTTTTCAGTGGTGTTGAGTATAGGATGTGATGCAAACTATTATTTCTTTATGGTTGTGTGAGGCCTGAGAACATTGTGGATCAACTCCTCAGCATAATAAGCACGGTCTAGTCGTGAACTACAGAGTTTATTGGTATGGGATTTGCACAAATATATTATATGGTCGATTTAGATAAATGGTAACAGTTTAATATAAGGCCCATAGTTAATGAAAATCTTTAACATATGAGAGCATGGATAATGTAACAAATTCTAAATGTTATCAATGTTTTATCAATGTTCTAAATGTTATTATGTTTTCTTGTTTATTTGAACTTGCAATAAATCACTAAACACAAAGATAATACTATGGCTTGTTTCTTCTATCAGTTTACAGAAATTTCTGTTAAAATAAGAATGTATGAGAAATGCACAACTCAAATTTTAATTGTAAGCCTTCATTCAACATATGGCACACTAACTTATTTCCAAGTTTATGTTTATATTCCTGCAAATGATACTGCTAGGCAAAATCTTCCATTGCTGTTTTAAAAGCCCTGGCTTGGGTTTTTTGAATTATTCTTCTGAGTATATTAGAAAAACCACAATAACCTTCATTGGCTTCGTGGTTATAAAGCAACTACATTTATATTACATGATGCCCTGTTATACTTTGGTAATAGGTTCAATGACTTCTGGAAAATATTATTGTGTTTCACTTGAACTGAAATATTTCTGGATGCAAAACACAAAAACCAAGATATTCTTCACTGATACTTAAAAGGAGAAAAAAGAGGACTTTTAGTATAAAGAAGCCCAATAGTGGGGCTGCTTTGTTCTTCTTAGCCACACACATTCACAGACTGAATGAAGCACATAAAGAAACCAAGAATGAGATAAATACAAGAAATCTCTGATAGCGTGCTATAATCTTATCTATTTTTAGTGCCAAATTTGTCTGACAAATTGAAAAAGACAGTAATGTTTGTGCTATATTAATGGGTGACTCCCATTGCAGGTATGTAAAGGGACTTTTAATATTAAAGAATCCTGAAATCTAAAATCCATAGAAAGAAATGTTGGAAAAATTTCTAAAGAGTCACCTGTTTTATTCCTATGCACCTGGGAGGGTAAAATTATACCTTGGCAGCCTAACTGAAACAGATGGTCAGGCTGGATTTTACCTTTTGGGCAGCACTTTTCCTAAAGGGGAAAGAAAAGACCTCACCTGAGAATGCTAAATTTCCACATTTCAGATAAGCTTTGGGACATATGTACAGAGAAATCCTTCTCTAAACATATTTCCCTTTCCATGCCTTGCCCTGCTGTCCAGCCTCATTCCTCTCCTCTCCTCTCCTCTCCTCTCCTCTCCTCTCCTCTCCTCTCCTCTCCTCTCCTCTCCTCTCCTCTCCTCTCCTCTCCTCTCCTCTCCTCTCCTCTCCTCTCCTCTCCTCTCCTCTCCTCTCCTCTCCTCTCCTCTCCTCTCCTCTCCTCTCCTCTCCTCTCCTCTCCTCTCCTCTCCTCTCCTCTCCTCTCCTCTCCTCTCCTCTCCTCTCCTCTCCTCTCCTCTCCTCTCCTCTCCTCTCCTCTCCTCTCCTCTCCTCTCCTCTCCTCTCCTCTCCTCTCCTCTCCTCTCCTCTCCTTTGTTTATCTTCCCCTCTTCCTCTTGTTCATTTTAGGCATAAGTTATCCAACTGCAATTTAGCAAAAGAGAACATTTTAATTGGAAAAAAACACTTGAATGAATGGAAAATCCACAATGAGTTACACCACTTTGTCTTTTTAGATGACTTCACATTTCTCATGGTCTACTCTTTGTTCTGTATCCTTTATTTTTCTGTTGCCTCATAAACTCCTATTCCATGGTTGATCCCAGTCACAGCCAAGAGCTTTTGCAGTTGGCTGTCTGACACCACTGAATATTACTTAAGAGACCCATTAAAAGAATCCTGTGCTCTCCCTTGCAAGATCTGGTCCATGTATGTCAACGTTAATCAAGCAAAGACTGCACCTTTACCATCTGTCTGTCTGATATTGAATCTGCTTGAGGCATTCAGTGAACCTGTAAGAGTGTGTTTAACTTACCAAAGCTTCTGGTCTCTCAAGTTAGCATCCTGTGCAGTTCTGTACACAAAATGAAGGTGCTTGAACTTGCTTTGAAACAAAATCTTTTCTGTAGTGGAATTTGTCATGTAGGAAATAGGACTTATCGACTTATATAACAGTTGAGAAAAATATGAAGCATGCCCATGATGATCTTTCATTTAGTGTGAATCAACAGAGATAAGACTAATAATTTTTCTTTCTCTGTATTATGTTTTCCAGTGGATTCTAGTGAGTTGTTGCTAAAAAAGGGTGACTGTTTTGATTTTTGATACTTTTGAAACTTTTTCATGAGTTTCTTAATTAATCTTAGCAATAGATTTGCTCATCTCATTAACCTGCTGAGAAAAGATAATGAAGTATATTTTGCTTTAGCAAGGCAATACAAAATTGAAGAGAAAATGGAAGATGTTTCTGTTGCAGAAATTCTTTTAGTGTAAGGGACAGGTTCTGAGGTCTCTGTGATTAATAGACATAATTAGTTTACAAAGGCTGGAAAACAAGGTTATCTGATTTTGTGATTTACTCTATACCATCGCTGGCCAGAATCAATAGGATAATGATCAGCTTTTGCCTCAGCGTGGGGCTGGAGAAGAGGGGAAGAGAATAAATTTATGGCTTTTTGTTTTGGTCACCATCCATGTGATAACTGAGAATTGTTAATATTGGCTTTAGGTGCTGTGGAGTGTCTTACTTACTGTTCCTATGACTCATTGATTTTTGAAAAGTAGCTGAAAGTCCATCTTCCAAGGCAAACTTTATCACCTGCAGTATGATGATGTATCACTATCAGCCTTCAGGGTCACTTTTGTGATATGTACAGTAGATGTTCAAGCACAAGCAAAGACTGAGTGGCTCTTCAGGAGTTTTTGCAGTATAGCTGTATGTATTTGAAGGGATTGTTGAAATAGAAGTCTGCTCTGTCCCTGTAAAATAGCTGTTGAAATAGGAGTCTACAGTATCTATCAGGACAGTCCTCCTGGAATACCTGCTCTGAGATTCTGAACAGGTATTACTGAAGGAAATCAAATATAAAGCCCAGGCTTATAGTGCTAAGCACTGGATATAGTGGAAAAACTTAATGTATGTCAAGTTCAATGCCTCAAACATGACTGTCTCAGGAAATGAAGACTAGAATAATGTTTAATTGTTGATGGAGCTGACCTTAGTGGAGTTTTATTTGTTTTTACTAAGTTTTTATTAAGTTTCGTCTTTCATTTGAGGGAAATGGCAGCAGAAATTACAGATCCTGAATGTTGGCCTATTTGATACAGAAGTGGTATCTGAAAAGACTAGATAAAAGACAAAATTTTTCTGTTAAAAAGAAGGCCCCTAAGTTTTAAGAAAGAATTCTCAAATAAAATAAAACCTCTGCAACTTGCTGAGTGCAAAGATCTGAGGATTGTGTTTGGGTCAGTCGGCAAAAAGAAAGGAAAAACTTGTTACATTTGCCTCTCAAACCAAATTCCAAGCATTCAAAAACTGTGTGGGCTACATGGTATCTGTTACCTATCCCCATTTACACAGAAAACACCATGCTTTTCTGCTGAATCAGGAGACTTTGGGTGCCTTGGGATTGAATATATCTGAGGTATTTCAGTTGTTAAAACAAGTTATTATATAAACCATGTGATGTCTATGGGAGATGTATCATACAGGTCTACTGCACACAGTACTGCTGCAGAACCATGCTCTAAGCTCCAAATAAGTTCAAAGGGAAACCTTTTAGCTACTGAACACTGACAGCTGGCTCCCTGTGATTAGACAGCCATGGTCAGCTGTAATACATTATCTAAAGAACTCTCTTTAATTACATTAATTTACATTGCATCACGGTATGTGGTGCTGGATGGTATGTTTTGAAAATCTCATTGAAGGTCAAAAGAGTGACAAATCTCCTTTGGAAAGAAGGCTTTGAAAACCTAAGTCCTCAAGGGCAGGATCTTTGTCAGCAGTGGTAAGTATGCCTGCAAGAAATTTCTTGCTCAAAGTAAAGCAAAGGTTAAGCACACATTGCAAAGAGCTGTATTGTCCACTAATAAAGCCCTCTGTGCATGCAGCTGTCATGTGAAGCTTTTTCTGACAAACGTGAAGACTGTTTAAAATATTTTGTGGAACAATTCTTGAAATGGTGAGAAATTTCCCCTGAATTATTCACTTGACAGCTGGAGATGCAGCTGTTAAAAACAGCTCTTTAGGAAGAAAAGAAATTAAAATGGGAAGAGAGAAAAATAATAATAAACCAAGGAAATAGGCAAAATGAAAAGAGTTTGTTTGAGTGAAAGAAGTGCGTACAGCGGAAATGTGCTAAGGAATGTGCCCAGGAAAAGCAACATTTTCAGCATTTTCTCTTCATTTTTTTTTCCTTCTGTAGATTGTACACATTCAGGGGAGGGGACGCAAAAAGCAATTTATGCAGCTCGATATCACATTGCACTTTTCTGACGAGGTCCATCACCCTCAGAGTCTGTGAGTGTTTGGGAAGGTGGTAATGCTTGCAAATCAGCCTGCAACAGAAAGAGCACTGAGCAATCTGACTTCTTTTTCATCAGAGAGGAAACAAAATAGCAGACTCCATTTAGAATGTTTTCATGTTGTGTTTTTTAAAGTACTGGATTACATTAACAACATTCTACCTGCTTATTATTTATATTTCAGATGATGCCATTCATTTATAGGCTGCATTATTAATATGGCAATACTTCAGAAATCCGTCAAGCATTGGCACCGTTACATCAGGAATTTTACTGTTAGGTAACAAATTCTCTATTCCAGAAAACCTGCTATGAGGCAGAATATCATAGGTGTATCAAATGTGCCAATGGATAAAAAAGAGGACTGGGGGAAAAAAGGACCCATAATTTATTAGGACAGCAAAGCTCCAACTTGATAGCCCAACAAACCTCATACCATGTTTCATATTCATAACAAGCTGCAACAAGGTAAAGGGCATTACTTGGAACATGTCTAACATATCAAAATACAGATTTTGGATCTCAGTTAAAAAAATGAGAAGCTATACATTGCTTAATTTTTTAAGTAAAAACAGCACATACAGGTTTTTGTAAGGAATTGTGGTGAAAATATATTGCTGCTGGGACAGATATGGAAGGGTGACAAGGCTTTAGATCAGAGATCTGCAGTTAACTTCTGATTCTGCCAAGTTCAGACACTTTAAAACGGCTCCTAAGATTTTAGCAAAGTTTGGAAAGAGGGTACATCTTAGTGATTTAAAATATTCTTGAGGCATTTTAGTTGTTGTTTGACTTCATCTTTCCACTTAATTGTAAAAATCACTCTGCTACAGTAACAGAGTGCACATACCTGGTGTAAAAAAGGAGGACAGAACTTGACAGCATCCAGATATGAAACTTGCATGCGCTCTGACTTTTTATATGAGCTGTTTGTATGGGACTGGTGAAGAACTTTCTCTTCTCAGCATGTAGATATGTTTTCTTTTCTGTAAAACAATATTTATTTGAAAACTGAGAAATTCCCACAACCTTTATTTATCCATCCTGGATCTGTGGGCAGCCTCACTACTCCTGTAGGGAGGAGCAGTGACATGTGAATGCAGCAGCAGCAAGGCAGTGAGCCTATGATTTAGAGAAACTTTTCACTAATCACTGGGTGGAACTGGGGCTAGTGTAACAGAGGAAATGAGGAGATAGCCAAAAGCCTGGCTGCTGATCCAGGGAAACCAAGATCCCCACATATCAGTATAATGCCCTGGATATTTTCACTAACATCAGTATATTCTCAGTGAAAAGGTGCCCATTGGCATTCACCAACTTTTCACAGCAGACAAAAGAGCTTCCTCTCACTGCAGGCTCACAATGATATTGCTATCTGCCATCTGTCTATCAGCCTTTGTGAAAAGCCTGAAGTGCTGAGAAAGGACACTATTTCTTCAGTCAAGGGATTGTTTGTAGTAGAGAGACTTAGTGGGAAAAAAATGGATAACCAGGCTCCACTGGTGAAACCTAGTCCTTTGATCCTGTAGTTTTAATTGATTCCATAGTTTCCATTGCAAGAACCAAGAAATCACACTGTTCAGGAGAAGAGTAAGAAAGATTTGGATGTGAGACTTTTAACTTCCCTAATAAGATGTAAAAACAAGGGCCTGCTTCATGAGAGATTTCTCTTGCAGTGAAGGTCCCAAAGGAGATCTTCAGTGAAGGACTGTGCACTCCCTTCACTGAGGCTCTGGGTGGAATCCAGTTTTGCCTCTCCTAGACTGTCTGTGTCTGTGAATTTTGATTGCCTTTTCCTAATGCAATGTCTAATTGGAGGAATATTGAGTCATTATTTTATGGCTCATTTAGTCAATATGTCTGCAGTCATAAATCCTGCTGTCTCTGCCTTTACTTTTTTAATCCTTACTTGTTGCTGTATTTTAATATTATCTTCTCTCAAACCAGACTGCTTGCTCCTTAAAAGAGTTGACCTCATGACCCCATTCCTGGTGTTGTGACCACAGGGATCATATGGCATTTACATATCCAGCTTTAGGTGGAAGAAGAACCCATGGTGCTCCTTGGTTATGCTCCACTGAAGACATCAACCAAGCTCTCATTATCTTTAGTGATGGAGCATGATATGCCAAGGTGATAGCTAAAATTTTCAGACCAAAAGAATGGTCATCAACCCAAACAATCTAGATCTGATCAGTCTCAAAATGTGGCATAGAACTACTTTGGAAGGAGAAGAAAATTAAACAGCTGTGCTTCAGGAGTAAGGCTTCTCCAAATCTATTACATAGATTTTTAAAACTGAACATTGGTACTAGTCTTCTGGAAAGGTAGCCTGGGATTCAATATAGAACTTCCCTAAAGAGCAATGAAAGCAGTTTTGTTTAAGAGATTTTTTTTCTCTCTTTCTTTTAAAATCCTTTTCCCTCTGAGTTAAATTATTCTTTTTTGAAGTTTCAGCATGGGCCTTGAGAGAATAAAATATCTTTTCTTGAACTTCAGATATCTTTGAAATACAATCACAGTTTAATTTTAAAGGTGAATGAATAGAAGGGAATTTGTAAAACACCCAACTAGCTAGGAATAATAGCTTCTACTTCTGACAAATATTTACTTGAGAGACTCCTATTGTGACCTCTGAAACTGGAGGATATCTTCTAGTTTCCTAAGTTTTAATTTCATTACAAAGCTTTTTACGAGAAATAGAGACAAATAGAAGTAGTGCCTTGGGAAATACATGGAGACTATAGTTTGTGATCCAGTGATGTCAGTGACAGTCAAAGCAATGCTACAGTCAAACTGGGGCCAAAAGCTCAGATGAGGAGCAGATGGGGGCCATTCTGGAAAACCAGAACAGAGGAGTGGGGAAACAAAGCAGTGGAAGTCCCTATCATCTCACACCCTGCCCTTCTTCAAAGGAGGTGTAAGGTGAATCTATCCCAGATGTATAGAGCAGACTAAGCAGTCTACCAGAATATTGAAGCAGGGTGTCTATCAGACAAAGGAGCAAACAGTTCCCACATGTTTCTCACCCTCTCTCTCAGTTTATCCCAGACCAGCTCCTCATTCTGAACAGATTAGCACCCAAGCCTCTTTTTCCTGTCTGGCAATTTGATGCTTGTTAAGACCGTTCCCTCTGTCTCACTTGTAGTTGGGCCAGCTGCAGACTGTGACCTTCTGGTTCTGCACAGGTTGCTGCATTTGGAAACAGCTCATGCCTTGGCATAAGTTCATCTTTCTCCCTTCTGGTTTGCTCAGAGGCTGAGGAGTCTGGCAAATCTCCTGCGTAGCTCACACCTCCAACTGCAGCAACAGTAACAGATGCAAGTTTTGCTTTCTCTGCTGCTCTCAGCTGCTGAATGGGGCTTAATTGGGGTTCTGTGGAAGCTGGGAGACATCATTTTCTTGTGTTTTGTGTGCATCTTGATTTGCTGCTGAGACACACAAGGCAGCAGGTATCAGTAACAGAAGGGAAAAAGCATAGCCTGTCCCTTTCCAGAGCTCTGAACTCCAGGCATAGGTGAATACATGCACAACCTCAACCTGGAATTGTTCTGTGTTGTTTGACTAGATACTTTAATTAGGTTCCTCTTTATGGCAATATTCTTAATAATGGGAAATGCAGAATACTTTTGCTTTATTTTTTTTTTTTTTGGTCCGGAAATGGTATGATTATCATTGCATTTGAATTTTGTATGCTTTCTAATTATGTATGCCTGGCATATTTTCATGTGGTCTGACATCAGATGATATGCTGGATAGTTATCACAAGAGATCTGTTGATTTTTTTTCCTAAAACAGAAATGTTAGATCTAATGTCCTGGATCTATTTCAACTTGGATAGCTGATCTTTATCCAATAAAATTGTCCTAATTCAAAATGTCCATAATATAATTTACCTTCCTGTCTTAATCTGTAGTTACGCTGTCTGTTGTTAGAGTCATCCCTGCAACAGCTTAGACATGATTACATTTCAGCAAAAGATAAGGCAATTCTTAGCTAAAGTCTGTAAATTTGATTGCTGTTATCTTGCAAGTAAATGAATATGAGGTGCTGTTATCCTTCACCCTCGTTTGAACCCACATGGCAGCAGGAGTGCAGGCAGTGACTGAAGGGCACAGCAGGTGCTGGTACAGAACATCTGGTGAGCTGCGTTGAGACAGGCTTCCAAATGTGTTTTCTGGTGGAATTGTTGGAGATACTTGCTCTGTTTAAGTTATTGTTAGCATTTATTTCTATATGCATAGATAATGAAGAGAAATTATCTTAGCAGAAAGACAATGCTTTCACAAAGGCAAACACTATCACCATGAATGTTGAGCCCCATCTTAAGATGCCTTCTCTGCTTTTCATGATATATCCTGGAAACTGAATTACTTTCGATTCTGGGTGCATGTTAAGGTGACTAGTGAATGGAATTGCCCAAAGAGGAAGATGGCTATTGATCATCTCAGAAATTGAGGGAAAGATAGAAGCAGGGAAATTCAGGACAAGAAAAGGAAAAGACAGAAAAGAGAAGAATAAAAATAGGAAAGGAATAATTTTGTTTCTGATCTCAAAAATATAAATTCAAGCTCTGGTTCTGTTGCTTTTATTCATGTTATTGACTGTAGGATTAGTATCCATGTAGGTTTTAAAACCAAAAATATTATTAGGTGTGCCATAGGGAATGTAGTGTGCCATAGGGAATGTAGGGAAGAATCTCATTAAAATCTATTCACATACATAAATTACATAAATGGTCAGCTTGAATACGGCTTGAAGAAAACTTTTGCTCTTGAAAGCTTTCATGCTTCCTTTTTTCCACTTTCCCCCCAGTTTTATGGGCTGGATTAACAGGAACTATTTCTGCCTACAGATTTTGCCTTCCTCAATTCACTCAAAACCTACAAGGTAATTAATTTGTGCTGTGAAGTCCTGAGCTCTGCTCTATTTTCAAGCAGTTGCAGTGAATTATACAACTGGCAGTACACTTCTGGGTGGCAAGCACTGGAAGATTGTCCTTGATCGTTTCCCAAGTGGTCTAAATCAGTATAGGACAAGTTAAAACAACAGAACTATATTGATTTTCACTGGCTACAATTTTAAATAGCCTGGGAAGTTCTTTGAGAAGAAAGGGTTTGGAAAAAGGTTTGGAAAAAAAACTTGATGCCCCTATTTGATAATATAACTTTTAAATTATCAAATAGGAGCATCAAGTCCTAAAATTCCCAGTGGAAAAGCTATATGATAGGGTTAAGGCCAAAAAAAGAAAAAAAACAATAGAAAGCTTTTTCTGTGGATGATGCTATATCTGTCTCAAGCCACTAAAAACCCTACACAAGTGTGTAATGAAAAGTACTCCATGGGATGTTCTGCAGTTGGATCAGAATTTCAAGAATCTAATATGGCTTCTATCTGTGTTGAAAAATGCAATTTGTTTAAGTAGTTAGTGGCAAAGGATGCCACCAATTAGCTCAATCTGACAGTAAGAGGCAATTGATGCTTCTTCTCTGTTGCCTCTTCCAACTTGTATCTTCAGAATAGCCTTTGAAAGAAAGCATGCATGCAATAAAATGTCACACTAGCATGAATTTGGTTGTTGCTCCTCAAAGCTGTTTGTGGTGACTGTTTCTGGGTTGTCATAAAGAACAAAACAACTTTCAAGATATATTTTTGAGCCTTGTATCCTGTTAGATATAGATTTGTTTGTTTGGGATTTTTGCAATAGGATCTGACAGCTAATGCTGTTAGGAAAATACAAATTTTATAACAGAAATAAAAAGAACCAGAAAGAAATCTCTACAAGCTGTCTTTCATTTTACAATGGTATTTGAAACCTTATCTATATTTAGGATGCCTACAAGCCCTTTCCTCCTCTCAGTGACTCTCTGCTGTAGTTTAATTTAAATACCTTCTCAAGGTTTTTAGATGCCTCTTGAAATATCCAATACTGCAGTTCATAAGCAGGTTAAGATGATAAATCCTTATATTGCTGCCCCAACTTTTACTTAAATCTGATGGCTTTACTTGCACAGTGTTGCCCCTACTGGAGATCCTTGTTTTGGCAGAAGCACTTGTTGCCATGCGAGGAACTAACTACAGCGAGTTAGGATCAACTTTTTTTCCTGAGGATAATTTCCTCAGTTCAGCTCACTCATGACTGTCTATATATTGCTGTGCTGGCACAAGGGAGGGAGGAGATATGGGAAATGAGCTTTTGGAAAAAGGCAGCCAAAAAGACCCTTTGCTTGCAGCAGCAGTGAGAGCTTACATCAGGTCAGGCTACACTTGAAATAACAGTCTGAATTCATCTCAGTAATTCACACGAGGCATAGCCCAATGCGTCATTGGCACTTTTGGGCAGAGATCCTACTTCACCCTGGTATTTCACTCCTCTCCCCTTTCCAAACACAGTCATGAATTCCTTGAGCTGGTGTTGGTGCTTGCCAGACTGAGCAATGACCTGATTCAAATTTCTAAACCAGCAGTCACCTGCTCCAGCAAGAGGAAACAGATGGATTTCTCCAGGTTACAAAGTTGAAGTGTCCCAGAAAAGTGCTTGACAAGCTCTAGAACTGATATAATGGAGTATATAAGAAGTAGTCAAGAGAAGGAACAAATCCTCTCCTTTTGATAGTGGTGAGCTGCTACATTGGCTCAAAAATACTGGGCACAATTAAACTGTTATATTAAACATTCCCAGAAACATTCCCAGACAATTAGGCCAACTGGCACACAATGGCCCATTGACCGTGCTGACAAATTCTCATAAACTCCAAAACACGCTGGCTGCATGCAAATTGCCTTTTGGGAAATGTCTCTGGAATGAACTGTCCTTGGGAGGAAGTTAGTTATGACCTGCCAAAATTGTAACAGGCAATGTTTTAATAGTTTTCTACTATGGATGGTTGAGTTCCAGTGCCTGGGAATGCTCCCACATGCTTAGCATGTAGCCAGTATGTTTAACTCTGTGGAAATCCAGGTCACTAAATACTAGAGATCTGCCCAATATCTTGCTGCCCCTAAATCTTGCTTTTTACTGTACTGTCTCGGGGTTCTGGAGTTGCTTGGATTTGAAGCCATGCATGAAAGGAGCACTTTAGGCACTGGTATCCTTGCAATTTTGCTAACTCTAATCCCGTTTTTCCTATGGATTTTGTTTATGATATTTATTGACATGCTTAAGCTTGTCTGTCTATTCCAAATATATTCTTCAATGCTGAAAGAAACATCCTTCTGAGTTCTGTATTTTCTTTTGAATTAATTTTCTATATAGTGCAGTCAATTTTCTGTTTTCTAAGCATCCTTTTCCTTAACTGGCTAAATATTCCAGTAGGTTAAATGTGTGGCTGTAGAGTCCCAGTAGACAATGATATCAGCCACCACAAGTGATTTGGAGTCTTGTGAAGGGTTGAAGTGGCATTTAGCCACACATAACTTGGCCTTGTGTGAAGCATGCATTCAGCCATTTTCCCACTGCTATTCCTGGGTGATTCTCTGGCTCCCCATCCTACTGCACAGCAAACAATATTGTAGGCAGATCTCTTCAAGAAGATGGTAACCTTCCATGTGTCTTTGCAATTAATTCTCCACTCTACTTTCAAGTGTAGAGAGCCAAAATCTCATCAGCCTCAGGCATAGATGTTTTCAGTATTTTCAAATGAAAGAGAAATTGTTTGATTAGAAAATAAGACAATGAAAAGTTGTTCTTTCCTATAAGTTGTCTTCCTTCATCTGGTACCTTTATATATTTATCTAAATTAATAATATTTAAAAAGCGGTAAAAATGCATTTTACCAAGTCCTGACTGAGCACCTTTTCTTCATCACCTGTATTTTCCCTCTTTAAGCTGCAAATTTACATAGGATGTAAGCTGTCCTAAGCTTGTGTGAACAGGATAACTTGTAAACTTCCAATATTTTGCATGCTGCTAGCTCTGGAAAAAAAACAAAAAGCAAAAAACAAACAAAAAAACCCCCAAACAAACAAACAAACAACCCCCCCAAAAAAACCCTAAAAACCAAACCAAACCAAACCAAAACACAAAAAAAAAAAAAACAACCAAAAAACCCTCCAAAAATCAGGAGCAAGAGAACAACAAGTGAGATGGCTTTGTTCACTGAATGTGTATCTGCTGTATCTGCCTCGTGTGAGAACGACACAGCATAACTGTCTGTTGCTGCTTCCTCTGACTAGAAGTCACAGAGCTGCCAGTTCTTCTCATATCAGCACTGGTCTCACAAAGGACTGTTCCCAGGAGTGGAAAGGAGACTACCAAAGATCAGCATGTTCAAAGTCCTTATTCAGTTGTGGATGGAAAGCTGTCTGTTGGGAGTGTAGCAAAGACCACCTCAACCAAACTGCAGGCTCTTGGGGAGCTCAGAGCACTCTTACACACTGTCCAGGGATCTCTCTTTCTACCCTCTGCTCTGTCAGCTTTAAAGGTAATTCAGATTTTTCTTCCTGATTAATTCTGTTATTAGGAACAGGAAACAGGAGTGGTCATACTTTCAATTTCAGTGACTGACATGGATGCTAAAATCCACTATGAGCTATGACCTCCTTTAATCCAGACTGTGGCTGTATACTTTCAGGGTCTAATGAGGAGCAGTTAGGTTGTACTGCTAAAGATTGGACCAATTTCACATTCAATCATGGTTTAAACTCACTGGTGATATGTGCTGAAAAACCTGTGATCTTGTTTTGCTGCCATGAATGATCTTATTATTTTACTTTTCAGATCTTTAAAGAAAAAAAAGTGATGTTAACTTCTGATAATTAAAAGGTCATACCAGCCCCTCTCTTCTGGTGCTCTATTGATTTTTCATTGACATTCTAGATTAATAAAACAAATTCAGCCACCTCCATCACTTTATCACTTTGTAGGTTTTTCACATATGTCTCTGCTCATGAGCAGCTTTCTGACAAAATTATATCTAAGAAAAATTTTGTTTTTAAGATCTGATATAGTAGGGAAAGCATGTAGGTGGGAAGAGTGGGATCCTTGGTACAAAAGCTGATTTCTTGAAAAAGAAAAACCCAACACAGCTTACAAAATGAAATGTTCATATTCCACATGGCCAAAGTGTATAACTCTTTATTTCTATTGTAGTTTGAAATGAATTTATGATATATTTTTCATTTGATTCAGGATGTCATCTAAGACATGCTGATGTCAACAGCAATTCCCTCTTCCCCCACAAAAGATAGGTCACAAGAAAATAATACTACCATTTCATTTTTCATTGGACACCTGCATTCTTCATGACAGTTTCATTTCCCTTTTTAAAAATCCTTTTTTGCTGAATTCTAGTCTCAGTATAAATCATTGCTCTTATACCTTTTGCAATATCCAGTCCCAGTGCATTGCTGTAATGGGGCAATCTGATTTTTGGTAATCCAGAATAATAGTCAGCACTAAGATCCCATGATAAAAACACTTGGCAAAAGAAAGATAGTTTGTATATTTCATGATGCTGCAAAAACTTGGGCATGCAGAATAGAGATAATATTTTGCATGCTGGGAATATAAGGCCAATTGACAGCCATAGGAAAATGGAGGAATAGTAAGGCTCAAGTCTGCACATACCACTTATTTGTGGGGATATTCAGAAGAATTCAAAGTTCAGTGCAGCCAGTTAGTCACCAGAATTGATCTCAAAATTGTAATGTGATCAAAAATCTTCTGTATAATGCAATCAGCTGTCTGTGAGAAATGATTCCAGGAAATACAACGGGCCAGACAATGTCTCTCTACCCCTCAGATTGCTTCTCAGTTCCTTCAATATGTACAGTACTGTATCCATTAGAGGAAAAATGTAATCAGGCAGCCATAAGAGGATCTAGAGACTGTCTTAACCATCCTGAAAGACTACAACAGTCATTCCTCAGCCATAATGCCATGCTTTGTCTCTGAGAATGGATGCATTTAGGTAATTATCTTTTAGATGTCATTTTGGTTTGATTTTCTCAGATCATTTGACCTCATGTGCCAGGCTAAATTCTTGCTAGACTTGCCAAAAGCCTGTCTGTCAGATTGCCTGTGCATCTGGTGAGAGATATGGCTTTATTTTTTTTTTTCCTTTGCATCCTTAAGTGATGCTCCAGGGAGCTGACAGGGCTGCTGTGTATATGTGTCTAAATGGCTGGATTCCAAACTTGGCAAGAACAATCAACATAAACTGATCCATCAGTTACCCACAGTTCTCTCTTTTGATTAATTTGTTTATTTCATAGTAATGGATGGAACCCTTATAAAGCTATTAAAATATGATTTTAAAAAATATATCTCCATAGAAAGTGCAATTAGAAATCATTGTTTAAAAAACATTCTCCACATTTATCTTGAAACCTTTTATGTCTCTTAGAACACAGTAGTAGTACCAAAAAATAAACTCCTAAAATAGCCCTGCTGTGACTTTTCATACTCTGTGGGCTGGATCTACAGTCCCCACTTTCACCTCCTGTCATGCAGGTTCTCAGATACCAGTTCACACAGTAGCTCTAAGGCATCTCACAGCTCTACCTTTTTCTTCAGGTAGGGAAGGGCAGAGGACGCAGCCTCCTGTGGATTAGCCTATATGACTCCTACAGTGTATTCTCCTTCCAGATGACCCTTGCCAAATCTAGCAGAGTTCTTCTCACACCTTTCCAAAATGTATTCGAAGCAGATTAAAAACACAATACTGAGCAGTTCTACAAATACAAATTTAACTTTGTGGCCAGAATAGAAACTCTTGGATACAGTGGAGAAATACTTTGAAATATTTTTAATGTGTCTGTAAATCAAATGAGCAGCTTGTAGAAATTCTCTATATTCTCTGGGAATGACTGTCTGAAGGCATCACCTTCATTTGAGCTGTCAAACACTCTTAGTCACGCTAGGCTTTACTTGACTGACTGAATGGCAGTGAGCAAGTCAGTCACCTCCTCTGAGCCTTTTCTTCTCCCAGCTGCACACTTACAGCTATCTCAGCCTTTCCCCACAGGAGTGATGCTATGGCTTTTTTATCATCAAGGCCCTTTTGCTGAACTCTGTCTGGTATGAAAAGCTGAGGGAACTGGGGTTGTTCAGCCTGGAGAGAAATCAACTGAGTGAAACCTTACCACTCTCTACAGCTACCTCGAAGGAAGTTATAGTGAGGTGCGACTTGGCCTCTTCTCCCAAGTAGGAAGCAATAGGATGAGGTGATATGCCCTCAACTTGCACAAGGGTAGGTTTAGGTTGGATATTAGGAAAAATATCTTCAGGGAAAAGCCGTTCAAACACTGAAACAAGCTTCCCAGGGACAGGGTGGAGTCGCTGTCTCTGGAGAATGTGTAGTTGTGAGGACGTAGTTTAGTGGTGGACGTGTCAGTGTTAGGTTAACAGTTGGACTCAATGTCCTAAAATATATTTTCCAAACCAACTGATCCTATGATTTTATGATTCTCTGATTCTATGTAGGTCCTTGTTTCTCTTGAATTGGGGATCCTAGAACTAGGTAGAATACTCCAGGTGTAATCTCATCCATCTTAAGCACAGCTGAAGAAGAATGAGCTCCCCCCTGACCTGCAGGCAGTATTCTTCCTAATACAGCGAAGGATACTATTTTATCCTTGATGGTGGAAAAGGTATACTGCTAGCTCAGCTTCAACTTGGTGTCCACCAGAACCATCAGTCCTATTCTACAAAGCTTAGTGATTAATTACTAAATGATATTATTTTATCAATATTCCTCAGAAACAGGTATCTGTATCAATAAATATAGGTAGACAACTCAGAGAATAAATAACACTGACTACATGCAGGCACACATGTACTGGTGAAGGGAGCATTAGGTATGAGTGGTGTCTATCCTAGCCTCCATGAGACAGCTTCCTAAGCTTTTCTGAATTGCAAAATTCTCCTAGGTCTGCAGCTGTGGAAGCAGGTTTCACTTCCCTCACAAAAAAGATGCGTCCCTGAGAACAGATTTATTATTTGGAGTTCCTTAGGATACTGAAGCCAGGAATATAAAATTTGTTGGTCTGCTGTTCCTATCAGTTTTAATATGATGGCTTTAATAGAAGGAAAAAAAAAAGGATACGTGGTAAATAACACCAGCCTGAGTAAAAATCCTGTTATAAGAGAGGGTTATTATAGACATAACCTCTGCTAGCTGACTTCTGAACTAGCAGCCATTGAAAATACAGGGGACAAAGTGCTAGTAGTGATGCAAGACTAGTACTAAACTTGTTCAGTTGTGATTGACCTTATCCTAGGTTTTCTTGTTCTTGGTTCATCAGCAAAGCTAGATTGAGATTTTTCATCCTATCCCTTCTGCCGGCTGCCCTGTTCTCAATTTGCTGTCCTACCAGCCAGACAGATCCTAATAAGTGGATAAGTGAAATGTTCTTAATAATTGCTTCTTATTCTTTTTATGTTATTTTGTTTCTAAATAATAAAGGAACAAAAGCAGTTTTGATGTACCACTGTTCTGAGGAAATGTAGATTGGTAAGAAGCCCTGGAAATGCTGGTCCTTAGATTTATGCCAAGATTATGGAGCTTGTTGGAAAGCAGGGCCAGGACTTTGGTAATCACACTGTGCTGGGAAAGGGAAGGCACAGAGGGGCAGGAGGCACATTAATATGTAGCATGTCTTGGGCTGCTGCCTTAGCTGTGCCTTTAGAATGGTGGCTGCTTTCCCAGTCATAAGGATCTGACGATTGCAATGAAATTAGTTTGATGAACTCTGAATTTGTGGGTCTCTTCCATAAATCAATAATTACAGGAGATTGTGGCCAATGCAGTGGCAACCAGTGGTTTCTCTCTACAGTTTGCTGATTTTTCAAATGTCTGGGTTATCCAAATGTAATTGAAGACCTTAGGGCAGGACTCTGGACCATCCCTACATGGCAGCAGAGAGGCAGAAAACATCTGTAAGGAACAGCAAAGTAGTTTCTTTGCAGTTGTTTCTAAACACAGACAAAACCATGTAGTGTCCTCTGGCTTTCACAGAATCAGGTTAAGTATTTTCATAGCCTATGACACTGAGTCCAGAACATATTCAAAGCAACACACTAATTCAAAGCAATATACAAACAAGCTCGAATCACAGTACAAGCTAGCTCAAAATAATCATTCAGTGTGCAAGTGAGCAGGGTTCTTACCCAACAGGTGTCCCTATGGGGCAGGAGACACATTCAACCCTTCAGCTGATACCAAGAGTTATAATGGGATCTTCCCTAACTTCTCCCTATTATTAACTCATTTTTATATTATTTCTTTATGTTTCAGCTTGAGTGACTTTAGTCATACATCTTAATGAAGAGTGGTCATACCTTGGGAGTGAGTGTGGTATCTGAGATAACCTTGGGATGGGAGCATGCCTTGCTCCAAGGAGAGTGATGACACCATGGCTGCTGATTCAACAGCAGAACATTTTTCTTTATCTGCCTTGATTTTCAGCTTCTATGTGGTTTATCAGCTAAAATGTACAACTGAGTTCCCTCCTTTGCAAAGGTTTCAACAGAGCCTGGCTATGTTGTCTCACTCTGCTCCGCCCTCTGTTTCATCTCCCCTGAGTGGGAAGCTGGGTGTTCTGACAACGTTCCATTCAGAGAGCAGCAACCATATTTTCCCCTATAATTTCGGTACTGTTATCTTTTTACCCCCTAGTCTTTTCACCCCAAGAATTCCTCAGCAGGATAACAAAGAGACAAAGTTTCAACTAAATTTGAAAATTTTGTTATGTTATGTAGTCCACAAGAGTGATTATCCTCTCACCTCCTGTTTATGAGTAGACTTCTTTATATGACCTTAATCATCTTAGGCTTTCTTTTCAGATGTTGAACTATATTGGTAGTGTTAAGGTACAAGAAATTTCATCTAAAGTTGGTCAAATAATAAGAGATGTGATTGTTCAGCGTTCCTATGCAATTCTCTGTGATTTGCATCTGACATATGAAAGATTTCTCTATTCTTTGGTATTTCCCAGAGTTGACATTCCCACTATGTTCCTTAATTCCACTCATTGAAAGTAACTGGTTTGTTGGTTACAGTATTTTTGAGAAATATTCAATAATCTAAAAATCATATTTAGGGAGATTTTCCTTATTATATCTACATTTTATGAAGCTTGAACCCTTTCTAACAGCAAGCCTTCATGGAAAACCCATGCAATATATGACACTCATTCTCTAAATGATAGGCTTATGACTTAGCATGTCTTTTTCTATATAACTTCCCTCTCCATCTTATCCAACTTTTGAAGGCTTATATTGTCATAGGTCTTATTGTTCTTGGCTTTATGGTGACAGATAGAGAGATAATTCGTGTAAGGAAACAGCAAAGCTTGGCACTGCAGAAAATTCCTGGGAAGCATGAGAGAAAGTAGATTACACACTATGTGAGAACAGGAAAGGCATCCTGTTTCTTTGGAAGCCTGCAAACCTTGAGGAACCTAACAGATTGATTACAGGCCTGCACCGGGTTGTGTGTGAAGGACTGAACAAAGATTCTCACACTAAGTGTATAAGTACTGTCTTAACTCTGCCGTAAACAGATTCATTTTGCTCTCAGCTTGTGAGTCTCGTTTTCACACACTACAGATTCCTGCCATTGCAGTCTGGATGACTGGAACATCTCCTACACTGGTAATAAAAGGACAGTGATGAAGAATTGTCTCTGTGTTTCTTGTATGTTTTGTGATTGTTTCAGTAATAATCTTGACTATTCTTTTTAACTGCAGGGTTTACAAAATATGAGTAGGACATAATGAGTGAATCAGAGAGATGGAATAGAAAGGAGGGGAGGATGTACAGTAATGATATGATAAATGATACAAATGCATAATTTGCCTGGAATTATGTTATGCATATGTGTGTGTGCATTGATGTATAAACCAAAAATGATGCTACTATTATTTCTTTTTTTCTCTTACCACTTAAAATTTCCTGAAGATGTTGATTAGTGAAAATTGAATTTATATATAAAGTTAAAATATTTATCAAATTCAGGTGAAGTGTTTGCCTCTGTGAATGATTACTAAAAGAATTTATTCCAAACATGATAGAGCTTAAGATCCTTAAGCTCTTCCTGGATGGGACTAAAAATGCTATAATTTGTGGACATACCAACACGCTGTACATGAAATTTGGTGCAGTCATCCATTTTAAATAGGTGTAATATCCCCATCCTTTGCAACAAAAAATATTTCTGATGGGAAAAGGCAGCTGTGTTAGTGGACCCTCCTTTTGTCTGCACTAGCAAGACTAGGCTGGCAGCAAATTTAGTTAACTCTGGAACAGTTTCACATTAATGTATTTGTTTTCAGGTGCAGAACTTGGACTGATGTTACTTAATATTGCTTTCTAGTGTAAAGAAAACCTTTAAACATGCAGGCATTTCCAGTATTCTCATTCAGCTGCTAAGAATTTTTTTGTGTTTTGTATGAAAGCAAGAAAAAGAACAATATAAAATATCTGACTTGCATTGCTTAATTATATTTGTACCTCACTCTCTTCCTCCTATTTTAACAGTTTCCATTATTTGTGAAGTCGTATGCCTCAGCCTTTTAACCTTCTCAAGTAGAGCTGTCACTGATACTCACTTTTCCTATGGAGGGAGTCATTGCTTAGTGCATAGCTTATTGTCTTTTTAGTGCCAGAGATAACACTTATCAGCAATTTAATTCGTAATAAGTTTCCTTAGTGGCTCTTGCCTGTAGTTCTCGCTCTTGCCTTTTTGTCACAAGAACCACTGATTGGCATATTTCTTCTTTTACCTTATGGATTTATTGATGGTACTATCAATCTTACTCAGGCAGGATGACAGCTCAGTATTACACTCACTTTCTTGGCAGCTTCTGCAGCTAGCCTTCAACAAAATGATAGCTCCAGACCTTTGTCAAATGCCCAGCAATCTGGATCCCAAAAGACAGCTATCAGGTTTTAGACCTGAAAGTCTTCATCATCAAGCTACTAGATAACTTTGTATGAGGATAATATGTTGGGAAGCCTTTTTCTAGCAAGGGAACTGCTATTTAAATTAAACTGCTATTTAGACTAAACAATGCTGCCCCTCTTTAACAAAAGTGTCAGCTGGCATTAGGTTTTACATCTCTTAGTTTTTATTAATAGTGTTGATTACCCATATTCCCAAGAGTTAGAAACAATCATTTAGGTAATGAGATATGTCTATCTGCCAATAGTAAAAACCAGAAAAAACCGAATAATACTTTTAAATATCATTGAATTTGTAGGATTATGATGATGCTAGGCAATTAATGAGATATTTAATGTTTGTTTGCTTTCTATTGCAATAATTAGATCACTACAAATCCTGCTGTGAATGTACCAGAGTAGAATCATAGAATAGTTTGGGTTGGATGGAAATTTTAAATGTCACCTAGTCCAAACCCTCTGCAATGAGCAGGGACATCTTCCACTAGACCAATTGCTCAGAGCACTGTCCAAACTGACCTTGAATATCACCAGCGTGGGGCGTCCTCCACCTCTCTGGGCAACTTCTGCCAGTGCTTCACCACTTTCATTATAAAAGTCTTCATACTTATTTCTGGTCTCAATCTATCCTCTTTCAGTTTAAAATCATTGCCCTTGTCCTACAGCTACAGACCTTGATGAAAATCTGTTCGCATCTTTCTTATAAACCACTTTTAAGTATTGAAAGGCTGCAATAAAGTACTCTCGGAGCTTTTACTTCTCCAGACTAAGTGATCTGGAGTTTCTTATGCTGCTGTAATATATCCTACTTATATATATATATATATATATATATATGTATGTATATATAATATATATATCATATATATATATATATATCTCCTACTTATTATATCATAGGGAAAGGCTATGATGAGTTAGCTATGTTTATATGATCACAGCTGTACCCACGCTGGGATCAAAGATATTGTCTTTTACCTGACTCCTGTAGTTAAAACAATGAGTGCATAAAGTTGAAGATCGCTTTTGTACTGCCTATGTTATGTAGAGGAGCTGTAGTAAGAGTTGGCCTAAGGGAAGATTATGTTTTCCCAATTCAGGGCACAGCTGAAAAGAAACATGTTTCCTATACCACAGGGGGGATAAAACTAATTCTACTTTTCAAGCAGCTCATTGAAAAATAGGTAGGGGCTATATTTTAGCTTAGCAGTAAAGATAGAAACTATTTATTGCACAGTTTTTAATAATAGTTGTTTAAAACTATTCTTCTGTTCATAGATTATTTTGCAAATAATCTACAAAAACTTTCTTTAAATGGTAGATAAAAGGCTGAGAATAAAATCTTCCAGCAGACTTAACCTTAACTATGGAAAAAACATACTCTACTTAAAAACAAAGATATACGATCATTGGAAAGAAAAGGAGAATAATACAGCTGCAAAAGATTCAGTGTAGAATTTGCCTTGAGAACAATCTTATTAGCAGATACATTTTAAAATAAAATTGTTTTGGCAAATGCATTTGATTCCGAATTGAAGTTGATATTGAATTACCAGAAGGAAGTATCTATCTTGGCTATATCTTAATTCTCACATACTTTGACTATGAATGGCAAACCAAAAGTCAGATGCTTTTGTTTTAACACAGTAAGCGAATATCTCATTTTCAATCCTTCCTGTTGAATGTTCATTCAAAATTCCTGCTGTATAGGCCAAAACCATATTGTTCCTTACTTTGTGTTATTCACATGTAACATAGTGTTTCCAAAGTATGGCTGAAGCTAAACTCCTACTGTGTTTAGTAAAGAACAGAAGAACTAGGGCCTACAAGGTTTACTACTTGGAGCCAAGCTGTGATGTTCAGAGCAAGAGACGGCACTGTGTGATGCCTGGTTCCTTTTACCAGGGTATTCTGCAGCTAAAGCCTGCAATGAAAAATCACCTTTGACTGCACTCAATGCAGAGGATCCAGTCTCTAGAAGTCTGTGTATCATAAAGAAAATCTAAATTTTTTTGTGTTCTGTACTAGATACAGCAGATATTTCAGTTTATTCTTGCTTAGGGAAAGGTATCATGGCATATAGGATCCATCTTTCCTGAGCAGATGGTGAAAACTCTTGATTTAACATTTTCTTTCACAAATCAAACAATAAGATGAGTTTAAGATGTTATAGAGACAAGAAGAGCTCTCATAATGCATGATATTGTGGTGAGTTTAGGCTGATAAGGAAGCTTTATGGGACATTTGTTGGAAACTCAGAAGGTAGGCCAAGTACTGGAACTGCTAATCCATCCCCACAGATTATAGAGTACCTAGGCTCTCTAGTGTGTATTTTAGCTAGGAAATGGAAATTAATGAGGATGAAACCAAGCCATTATGTTCAGCCAGGTAGGATTCAATGTGGCACAATTTGTTCTTAAATTATTTTTCCAATGATCATCATTTGTTGTAGTTCTTAAATACTATAGTGGTGAGTTTAGAATTAAAAAGTCTTATGTAGATAGATTATGTAGATAGATTATTTAGTTACTGATGGAAATGAGATGTGAGAGAATAATTTGAAGTGAATAATTTATTGGAGGATTTCTTTCTTTTTTTCTCTTGTGAATTATCCATGGAAGTAAGTATTCTGGATATTATTAATGACTATCATAAGCTGGGCCTTTGATTTATTCACAGTTACAGACCTGGTTAGAGCTGAAAAATGTGCAAGGCAGTTTTCTTTCAGGATCTTTGGAGGAGAAACGAATCTATTTATGTAATAAAATAGAGGAAGGCTCTTTAAAGTAACAAGCAAATACAGATTTTGGTGTTAAGTAAAGTTTGGCAACTACTATGGCAAAGGGGAATACCAGTAAGTCATGAATGGACCAGAAATTAAAGAGAAAGAAAAATATGTCCCTGTGAAGGAACAGAAGTAATTTCTGCCAAAACCTGTTAAAGAGCAGACTTAGCAATTGTGAGAAATTTAACTGTGTGGCCGTTCTCTTTAAGTTTTGAAGCATAGGAGTACACTAGTAAAACAAGTCTAGGGTAAACAATATCTCCTTTTTTTTGTTTGTTTTTGTTTTGTTGGGGTTTTTTTTGGTTGTTTGTTTTTTTGGTTTTTTTTGGTGTGTGTGTGTGAATAGGAAGACTTATCAGAACTCCAAAAGTCATTGTTTGGAACCAGTAGGACAATATTTTCTCAGATGTAATTTTCCAGTAATTATTGTTTATGGTTGGTTCAGGAAAACAAAACTGCTTAAATATTTAATTCTTTCCATTTAAACTATTTGCTAAATTATATGAAAAGCTGTATTTGGAGGTCAGGCTATTTTTATTTTGGACTGGATTAGCAGTGATTCTAGAACCACTTTCTTGGTGCAAATACCCAGGGTCTTTTATTGATTTGTATTCCGTAAGTATTTATCCTAATTTAAAATTCTTTATTTGAATGACGTAAACTTCTTCCAGTAAACTAATTCCTAAAATATTTGCAGGAGGCAAATGCAACAGGGTCATGAAAAGAGTCTAAATAAGTTAAGTTAAAAAGAAAACACATACAGCAAATTCCTGGCTTTCTTTTCCCTGTGCTGATGAAGTTGCTAAATGAGAACAGTAGTGATCGATACAGTAATTGCTAGACCTATCCAGCTCATTGTGATGAACTGTGTTTATCTGCATTTTCACTGACCTTTGTTTATGGCTATTCTGCCAGTTTCCAATTTTTATGGAAGTGCTTCAAATCCAGTGCTGTTGAAATTAATCTTTCTTGTAAGGTTTCGTGAGCCACTGTAATATATGCTGGTCTCTTTTGATCTTGGAGTATATAGCAATACATCTACTGCATTCCCTGCATCTATCAATTTGAGCTAATTTTGATAATTATCTGTTTCCTGTATAGTGATTTGAAAAATATGGAGGTCTACACAGAGTATTTTTTATTAGATTGGACCCACTGCACCTTTGCAGAGTGCCATAACACATTAAAAGAAATTTGTTCAAGAATAATTATAATAATTTTTTTCAGTGATTCTCCAGTGCAAAAGAGAAACCATCCATTGTATAAAGAGCCTCTTTGGGATTTATTTTCTTTTAGAGAACAAGCTGTAGTACTGACTATAATGTATTTTTACCAATGCAGAAAATCCTCTTGTGCCTTATTCTTTTGAAGAAAACAAGGTTCTTTTTGAGAATCCTTGTGAGGTGGTGGGGCCACTTTCATTTACTGTTTACCTTTCTCAAACATTTCTCAGCAAAATCCATAAGCACCTTCACAAGATTTTATTGGTTTGATTTTCTTTATTTTTGTTCTTTTTAGAAAGCAAGGTATGGGCATAATCATAGTCTCCAGATAGTTCTGTTTGCAGGTTTCTGGCTCTCTGTGTGCCTGGCCAGTTCCTAAATACTTTTCCCCACAGCTTATGATGAGATGGCTGGTTTTAAAGTGTCCAATACTCTGTATGTATTCCAAATGCACAAAATGTCTTGTCTCCATAGAGAACAGCTGTTCTTTAAAAGATCTTAGTGCAAACACTATTTCCCATTTTACAGCCTGGCTCATGAACCAATTTAAAAAAATTGTGATTTATTTTTGGTACTGAATCTCATAGAATTTGAATCATTTGACCTGTGGGCTGTCCATCTCCTTTAAGAGCAAATTCCCCATTTCCCAGTTGCCCCAACCTGTGCCCCATGAAGAAAGGTGTCCTGTCCTGTGTTGGTCTCACTCATTTAATGTCCAGAGCAGACTTCCTTTAGATCGACAAATGATTGTAATGTCTATTTTTACACCAGGCTGAATAAAAGAACCAGATATAATTATCAATATGGTTTGATTGAGAACATAAATTTGATACCAATCTTACACCACATTCTATTCTATTTCTCTGGTGCCTTTTAATTTTTGAATGTTAGTTATCTTTTTCTAACTGTAGAAACCTAGACCACCTAGACCATCTTGATCTAGTAAATTCCACAGAACAGTTTTACCCAGAGAGGTAAACAACAGGTTTTTATTTTTTCTCTTTGACCTGCAATACTGCAACCTTAAAATAGCTTTATGTATTTTGTTCTCAATTTAAATATTTTTGGAAGAGGACTTCACATAAGTGTTTTTCCACAGAAGAGTAAAAAAAAAAGTAAGAAAACAAATATTTCAAAATTAACAAAACCAGTACTGCATTAAGAAATCTGCCTGAAATTTTTTTAAGGCAACATAACTAATTTTTTTTTTTAAGTAGCCCTGTGCCAATTGCTACCCAGGAAGCCAAATTTATTTAGAATCAAAGAAAGAAACAGATCACTTCGAATTTACTGATACTCCCACTTTACTTAGCAAGACATTTGAATCAGTCTTCGAAGTAAGTCCCATCTGTACCTGTTTGACTTCTTTCCCTGCCTTCAGGACTCACAATAGCAGGGTTTAATTTCCAGCCTACATCTCACACTGATTGGACTTATGTTTATTCTCCAGTTTGATGGGAGACAAAGCATCATTAGTCACACGTCTGCTGAACTGGGGAAAAAGGGGAGAAGGAAGTGTGAATTTATTAAGTGTAAAGGCAATTAATTTGCCAATCTTGCTACTTTAATCACTTCCAGAGAATAGGTCCATTTAGGCTGATTTTGTTTTCCTTACTTTGAAAGAATGGATCATCCACGGCTCTTCCTCATCCTGTAGGTGCTAGCCCCTGATTTTCTTTATTATCTCTTATATTACAGTGAGTGGTTAATCCAGCCAAGCACAACTAAAATCCTTGCTCACTGACTTCCCAGCTTCAGCGTTTTGTGGAACAGTAATTAATGTTTATTGTGGGAAACAGGCCGGGAGTTCCTCATGTGAGCCTTTATTAGTATCATCACTCACACATTGTAATGAAGCAAAAATGATTCTTCTTCAAAATTGTTCCCAGGGAGATCACAATTATTAAATATCATCATTGCTTATAATAATTAAGCTTTTATTATCTAGGTTCCAACCCTGTCAATTTGGTTTCCCCTGAGAGCCTGTTTGTTAGGCAAAAGTTGTGGGGGAACATGTTATGAATAATGTCATTTTCAAACATACACTGTGATGTAGAAACAGCAGAGCTTCTAATTGGGGGTGATGAATTTTCTAGTGATAGATAGGCAGTGGAGGCACCAATGATTTGAATGATACAATGAAAATTGGTCCCTTTGTGATATGGCTATCTTTATTCAAACACTGACGAGTGTAATGAACTAGGCCAGCTGAAATGAAGTCCTGCATTAAGTATACCAAAGAAGAATAATGTGGACCTTAATCAGGGACAGGTTAAGAAGGGCCCTGGGATCAGGAGATTAAAGTTTTGAAGGGAACAGAGGCAAAGGGATTGGGCTAGTAACTAGATCAAAATCTATGTTTAGATTTTTCTTGGGCTAATAAAAAATAGGTAAAATTTTTATTTGCCATATTCAGAAAATAACCTTTTACAGATCCCCAATATTAGATCAGTAATGGATTCTGCCATCAAAGTGAAGTGTATATGGACTTATCAGAGGAAACTGTTTTATGAGGAAACAGAGGTAGTTGAGTCACTAACGCAGCATTTGTGACTGCAGGTAGGAGCATTTGGACCACGAGGAGTCCTGGGAGATGTGTAGATGGCACATCTGTAGGACATTGAACTGACTGTCAAGTCTATGGCAAATGTACAGAGTCTGCTTACAGGAGAGTAAAATCCAGGTTCATGGAAACCAATAAATGACTGATGTTCACTGATTTCAGTCTTTCTTTAACATACACTGCTGAGTTCAAACAGCAGAGAAAGTCTTACAGTTTCTAAAATACAACATGATGAGGTTGATAACATTAAAATGGCCACATTCAAATAATATTGAAAACATGTCAGGATGGATATATGAAATCTTTTATTTTTGTTCTGAGTATTAAAATGTAATGCTAAACTTATAAATATCTAAGAATTAATTTATTGGAGAGAAAAGCAAGCACTTATTTAATCAGTTGTCATGGCTAAGCTGCAAAATATGAATTCCTAGCCAACATCAATCATCAAAGGAGGATTTTAACGTATGTTCCTTTTCTTATTATTACTCATTATTTACATTACTGTAAAATGCATGTCCTCTATTTCGCTGCATGACCTTTTACACGAATTTATCTCCAAGCAGTTAAAAATACCAGACCTTGTCTCTTCATTTTATAGAAGTGAAATCATTAATTTCAGTGAAATTCTTTGCAGAGCTCTGTTTGCAGGGGACAAAATGAAGAATCATTATCTGATTAAGACAAAACATGAGGAGTGGATATGAAAACCAATGAGAGGTAAAAGAGTCACTAATGAAAGTAATATAGTTTTAATCTTGCCTATCATAGCTGTGTTAGCTGTGCACAGTGGAAAAATTTAAGTTCTGCTGAAGCACAAAAGATTATCACCACAAAATTCTTAAAGATCATATAATTAATGTTATATATTTTCCTCTCAGAACTTCTCATACAGTTCTCTCCTACATATGTAGGATGATTATGTCAGGAACTTCTTTCTAAGGCTTATTAAATTGTTCTTCCAGGAAAAGTAAGGCACCTCTAAAGCACTGATATGACTCTGGCCTAGGTGTGAAAGAGCCCTTATGGGTATCTTGCACCCAAATTGATCAAGGTGATGTGAGGTGGATGCACATACAAGGTTTTCACAAGATTTTTAGTTAGACACAAGGGAAGAATGGAGTGCTACTTGAGCTTTGGGATTTGAGGATAAAAAGCAAGTAGTGATATTTGTAGTGCCTCTGCACTTCTGATCATAGAACTGCTTCTGGGTGTCAGCAATTTTCAGCTGACTGTTCTTCCTGCCACATTCTCTGATCACTTACCCACACAGTGAAGCAACTCCTTATATCAAGAGCTTCCATTTTCCAAAAGAGAAAGAAGACCCTGAAACTGAGTAAAGCCTGGATTTGTAGTTTGTTAGAACAAGAGTGTTGAAGAAGGAACTCCCACTTCGATTGTGTGGCATCCTGATTGCTGAACTTTCCTCTATTCTCTCTGCCTTCATACACATCTTGAAGAAAGAAGAGAAATATTTCAGATCCCTGCCAGTGCAGTTCTATCTTTTGTGGGATAGGTTCCACAATTTTGTCTTGCCCAGTTTGAAGTTAGTACTTTCTTGGAAATTGTTCCCCAATGGAACAGAAATTGCTTTTGGGAACTTTAGCCTAAAACCTAAATGAATTTGTCTCCCTTCAGTGCATTTGATGAAAGACATGGTCACTGCTTTACCCTATAAAGGCACCCTATCCCAAATTAGGTACCCAATCCCAAATTTGGGGTTTCAGAGCTCTATCTCCCCCAGAATATCCTTATATATTCTGAACACTGCAGATGGTGCTTAAAAAAATCCTATGCCACTTGAAAGTCTTGCTTCTTCAGTTTAACAAACAAACCAACTGGTATATAGTTGCATACCTGAGCCTAACTGGGATTCTGAAACCAATCTCTGTTTTAGGCTTCATCTAGATTTTGGAACTTTTCTGTCTGAAGAATCAGGTTCTTAGGCAGTTCTTTCTTAATGACAAGTATTGTTACTGCCGACAGAACTAAATAACTATGGAATGTGGTCCAGAACCCTCCCAGAGCATATTTCCTACAAGCAAGTATGTCTCTCACATCTCTCACCATCAACTTTAGTCTACTTTGGATACACATATGCTTCACCTTTACTACTGATGTCATGTTAAATCATATAAAAAATTTAAAATTTTAAGTGTGATAAAATTCTAGTCATGGATTCTGTGCGTAGAGAGACACTTTTCTGGAGTACTGAAAAATCAGCTGAGTAAGGATGAGAAGAGCAAAGGATGTTATTTCTGTCTTCTGTGGTGTATTAAAATTAGACTGCTTTTTATTCAGGAGGGTGAATATTCTGAATTTTAACCTTGGGTATTTAGCTCTTCCTTTTTACTGTGCAGAATTGAAATAACAATGCATAGAACCTTTTTTAAAGGCAATACAATCTTTCACCTGACTTCCATGACCTATCAATTTAAAACAATAGAAGTCAATCTTCAACGAGTCTTGAGATAACTAAAAATATGTATATTGTGTATTATGTTATATATAACATAATTTTACAGATTACATATTAATTTGCAAGAATTTAATTTTTATATATTAGCTGATTATCTAAAAATTAAATTATGAATAGCAGCAGAAAAGGAAGTTTTTTGTCATTCAGGTTACTGTATTAGAGCTGGTCTTAAATTCAAATATTTGTATACTTTGACAAGTCTGAATATAATGCTGCTTAAAAAGCTTCTCCATCACCAGCCACAGTGACTTTAAACTGTTCTTAATTGCTCCCAAATAATCTACGTTTTGAAACAGTTTCTACAAGAGAAGCCATAATCAGAAGACACAGCAATAGGGCTTTTTTCTCTTTCTTTAAGGCTCTTGTGTTTGAGGCATATGCTACAAAGGTGCTTGAACTACCTAGGAACTCTGCTTTCCTTTGTGTATCGACTAATAACCTCCAGGGTATTGTCAGAAGAGTTGTTTTCAATAACAAAAATGTCTATTTTGAAAGAAAAGTATTTTTAAATGAGAAGTGGTGGGAAGATAAGGAGAAAATTTGTATCTGTTTTCTTTCCAAAAAGACAAACAATCCAGTAAGACTATGGGAGTTTCAGCCTGATTCTTGCAACAATAGAAAAAAAATTATCCCCAAGACCATTAAATGACTTTTTAAAGTTATTAGAG